>NC_060087.1:51759026-52406345 GCF_922984935.1 Meles meles
GGCAGTCCTGAGAGGAAAATATATAGCGTTACAAGCCTTTCTCAAGAAACAAGAAAGGTCTTAAGTACACAACCTAACCCTACACGTAAAGAGCTGGAGAAAGAACAAGAAAGAAACCCTAAACCCAGCAGGAGAAGAGAAATCATAAAGATCAGAGCAGAAATCAATGAACTAGAAACCAAAAAAACAATAGAAAACATCAATGAAACTAGGAGATGGTTCTTTGAAAGAATCAATAAGATTGATAAAACCCCTGGCCAGACTCATCAAAAAGAAAAGAGAAAGGACCCAAATAAATAAAATCATGAATGAAAGAGGAGAGATCAAAACTAACACCAAAGAAATACAGACAATTATAAGAACATACTATGAGCAACTCTACGCCAACAAATTGGACAATCTGGAAGAAATGGATGCCTTCCTAGAGACATATAAACTACCACAACTGAACCAGGAAGAAAGAGAAAACCTGAACAGGCCCATAACCAGTGAGGAGATTGAAACAGTCATCACAAATCTCCAAACAAACAAAAGCCCAGGGCCAGACGGCTTCCCAGGGGAATTCTACCAAACATTTAAAGAAGAACTCATTCCTATTCTCCTGAAACTGTTCCAAAAAATAGAAATGGAAGAAAACTTCCAAACTCATTTGATGAGGCCAGCATCACCTTGATCCCAAAACCAGACAAGGATCCCACCAAAAAAGAGAACTACAGACCAATATCCTTGATGAACACAGACGCAAAAATTCTCGCCAACATACTAGCCAATAGGATTCAACAGTACATTAAAAGGATTATTCACCACGATCAAGTGGGATTTATTCCAGGGCTGCAGGGTTGGTTCAACATCCGCAAATCAATCAATGTGATAGAACACATTAATAAAAGAAAGAACAAGCACCATATGATACTCTCAATAGTTGCTGAAAAAGCATTTGACAAAGTACAGCATCCCTTCCTGATCAAAACTCTTCAAAGTGTGGGGATAGAGGGCACATACCTCAATATTATCAAAGCCATCTGTGAAAAACCACCGCAAATATCATTCTCAATGGAGAAAAACTGAAAGCTTTACCACTAAGGTCAGGAACACGGCAGGGATGTCCATTATCACCACTGCTATTCAACATAGTACTAGAAGTCCTAGCCTCAGCAATCAGACAACAAAAAGAAATTAAAGGCATCCAAATTGGTAAAGAAGAAGTCAAACTATCACTGTTTGCAGATGATATGATACTATATGTGGAAAACCCAAAAGGCTCCACTCCAAAACTGCTAGAACTTGTACAGGAATTCAGTAAAGTGTCAGGATGTAAAATCAATGCACAGAAATCAGTTGCATTTCTGTACACCAACAACAAGACTGAAGAAAGAGAAATTAAGGAGTCAATCCCATTTATAATTGTACCCAAAACTATAAGATACCTAGGAATAAACCTAACCAAAGAGAATAAGAATCTATACACTGAAAATTATAAAGTACTCATGAAAGAAATTGAGGAAGACACAAAGAAATGGAAAAATGTTCCATGCCCCTGGATTGGAAGAATAAATATTGTGAAAATGTCTATGCTACCTAAAGCAATCTACACATTTAATGCAATCCCTATCAAAATACCATCCATTTTTTTCAAAGAAATGGAACAAATAATCCTAAAATTTATATGGAACCAGAAAAGACCTCGAATAGCCAAAGGAATATTGAAAAAGAATGCCAAAGTTGGTGGCATCACAATTCCGGACTTCAAGCTCTATTACAAAGCTGTCATCATCAAGACAGCATGGTACTGGCACAAAAACAGACACATAGATCAGTGGAACAGAATAGAGAGCCCAGAAATAGACCCTCAACTCTATGGTCAACTAATCCTCGACAAAGCAGGAAAGAATGTCCAATGGAAAAGAGACAGCCTCTTCAATAAATGGTTCTGGGAAAATTGGACAGCCACATGCAGAAAAATGAAAGTAGACCACTTCCTTACAGCACACACGAAAATAGACTCCAAATGGATGAAGGACCTCAATGTGAGAAAGGAATCCATCAACATCCTTGAGGAGAATGCAGGCAGCAACCTCTTCGACCTCAGCCGTAGCAACATCTTCCTAGGAACAACGGCAAAGGCAAGGGAAGCAAGGGCAAAAATGAACTATTGGGATTTCATCAAGATCAAAAGCTTTTGCACAGCAAAGGAAACAGTTAACAAAACCAAAAGACAACTGACAGAATGGGAGAAGATATTTGCAAACGACATATCAGATAAAGGGCTAGTATCCAAAATCTATAAGGAACTTAGACAACTCAACACCCAAAGAACAAACAATCCAATCCGGAAATGGGCAGAGGACATGAACAGACATTTCTGCAAAGAGGACATCCAGATGGCCAACAGACACATGAAAAAGTGCTCCACGTCACTCGGCATCAGGGAAATACAAATCAAAGCTACAATGAGATATTGACAAAGACAATGTACAGAAATCAGTGGCTTTCTTATACACTAACAATGAAAATACAGAAAGGGAAATTAGAGAATCGATTCCATTTACTATAGCACCAAGAACCATAAGATACCTGGGCATAAACCTAACCAAAGAAGTAAAGGACCTGCACTCGAGGAACTAGAGAACACTCATGAAAGAAATTGAAGAAGACACAAAAAGATGGAAGACCGTTCCATGCTCTTGGATTGGAAAGAATAAACATTGTTAAAATGTCTATACTGCCTAGAGCAATCTATACTTTTAATGCCATTCTGATCAAAATTCCACCGATATTTTTCAAAGAGCTGGAGCAAATAATCCTAAAATTTGTATGGAGTCAGAAGAGACCCCGAATTGCTAAGGAAATGTTGAAACACAAAAACAAAACTGGCGGCATCACGTTACCCGATTTCAAGCTTTACTACAAAGCTGTGATCACCAAGACACGTGGTACTGGCATAAAAACAGACACATAGACCAGTGGAACAGAGTGGAGAGCCCAGATATGGACCCTCACCTCTATGGTCAAATAATCTTCGACAAAACAGGAAAAAATATTCAATGGAAAAAAGACAGTCTCTTCAATAAATGGTGCTGGGAAAACTGGACAGCGATACGTAGAAGAATGAAACTCGACCATTCTCTTACACCGTTCACAAAAATAAACTCGAAATGGATAAAAGACCTCAACGTGAGACAGGAATGCATCAGAATCCGAGAGGAGAACATAGGCAGTAACCTCGTCGGTATCAGCCACAGCAACTTCTTTCAAGATAAGTCTCCAAAGGCCAAGGAAACAAAAGCAAAAATGAACTTTTGGGACTTCATCAAGATCAAAAGCTTCTGCACAGCAAAGGAAACAGTCAACAAAACAAAGAGGCAACCCACGGAATGGGAGAAGATATTTGTAAATGACAGTACAGACAAAAGGTTGATATCCAGGATCTACAAAGAACTTCTCAAACTCAACACACACAAAACAGATAATCATATCCAAAAATGGGCAGAAGATATGAACAGACACTTCTCCAACGAAGACATACAAATGGCTATCAGACACATGAAAAAATGTTCATCATCACTAGCCATCAGGGAGATTCAAATTAAAACAACATTGAGATACCACCTAACACCAGTTAGAATGGCCAAAATTAGCAAGACAGGAAACAACGTGTGCTGGAGAGGATGTGGAGAAAGGGGAACCCTCTTACACTGTTGGTGGGAATGCAAGTTAGTGCAGCCACTTTGGAGAACAGTGTGGAGATTCCTGAAGAAATTAAAAATAGAGCTTCCCTATGACCCTGCAATTGCACTGCTGGGTATTTACCCCAAAGATACAGATGTAGTGAAAAGAAGGGCCATTTGTACCCCAATGTTTATTGCAGCAATGGCTACGGTCGCCAAACTGTGGAAAGAACCAAGATGCCCTTCAACGGATGAATGGATAAGGAAGATATGTTCCATATATACAATGGAGTATTATGCCTCCATCAGAAAGGACGAATACCCAACTTTTGTAGCAACATGGACAGGACTGGAAGAAATTATGCTGAGCGAAATAAGTCAAGCAGAGAGAGTCAAGTATCATATGGTCTCACTTATTTGTGGAGCATAACAAATAACATGGAGGACATGGGGAGATGGAGAGGAGAGGGAGTTGAGGGAAACTGGAAGGGGAGATGAACCATGAGAGACTATGGACTCTGAAAAACAACCAGAGGGTTATGAAGCGGCGGCGGGAGGGGGTGGGGTGGGGTGGGAGGTTGAGGAACCAGGTGGTGGGTAATAGGGAGGGCACGTACTGCATGGAGCACTGGGTGTGATGCCAAAACAATGAACACTGTTATGCTGTAAATAAGCAAATAAAAATAAATAAATTAATTAAAAAAAAAAACTACAATGAGATATCACCTCACACCCGTCAGAATGGCTAAAATTAACAAGTCAGGAAATGACAGATGCTGGAGAGGATGTGGAGAAAGGGGACCCCTCCTCCACTGTTGGTGGGAATACAAGCTGGTGCAACCACTCTGGAAAACAGCATGGAGGTGCCTCAAAATGTTGAAAATAGAACTACCCTATGACCCAGCAATTGCACTACTGGGTATTTACCCTAAAGATACAAACATAGTGATCCGAAGGGGCACGTGTACCCGAATGTTTATAGCAGCAATGTCTACAATAGCCAAACTGTGGAAAGAACCTTGATGTCCATCAACAGATGAATGGATAAAGAAGATGTGGTATATATACACAATGGAATACTATGCAGCCATCAAAAGAAATGAAATCATGCCATTTGCGACGACGTGGATGGAACTAGAGCGTATCATGCTTAGTGAAATAAGTCAATCAGAGAAAGACAACTATCATATGATCTCCCTGATATGAGGACATGGAGAAGCAACATGGGGGGGTAGGGGGATAGGAGAAGAATAAATGAAACAAGATGGGATTGGGAGGGAGACAAACCATAAATGACTCTTAATCTCACAAAATAAACTGGGGGTTGCTGGGGGAAGGTGGGATTGGGAGTGGGGGAGGGGGCTATGGACATTGGGGAGGGTAAGTGCTATCGTGGGTGCTGTGAAGTGTGCAAACCTGGCGATTCACAGACCTGTACCCCTGGGGATAAAAATACATTATATGTTTATTAAAAAAAAAATTGGAAGGGGAGGCGAACCATAAGAGACTATGGACTCTGAAAAACAACCTGAGGGTTTTGAAGGGTCAGGGGTGGGAGGTTGGGGGAACAGGTGGTGGGTAATGGGGAGGGCACGTTTTGCATGGAGCACTGGGTGTTGTGCAAAAAGAATGAATACTGTTACGCTGAAAAAATAAATAAAATGGAAAAAAAAAAAAAACCTCCCAAAAAACAAGAGCCCAGGACCTGACGGATTCCCTGGGGAATTCTACCAAACTTTCAAAGAAGAAATAACGCCAATTCTCCTGAAGCTGTTCAAAAAATTGAAGCAGAAGGAAAACTTTCGGACACTTTTTATGAAGCCAGCATTACCCTGAAACCGAAACCAGGCAAGGACCCTACCAAAAAGGAGAATTTCAGACCAATATCACTGATGAATATGTATGCAAAGATTCTCAACAAGATCCTAGCAAACAGTATCCAGCAGCACATTAAAAACATTATCCACCATGACCAGGTGGGATTCATCCCTGGGTTACAAGGTTGGTTCAACCTTCGCAAATCAATCAATGTGGTAGAAGAAATCAATAAGAGAAGAGAGAAGGACCACATGGTCCTCTCAATTCATGCAGAAAAAGCATTTGACAAAATCCAGCATCCATTCCTGATGAAAACACTTCAAAGTATAGGGATAGAGGGAACATTCCTGAACTTCATAAAATCCATCTATGAAAGACCCACAGCAAATATCACCCTCAATGGGAAAACGCTTGCAGCCTCCCCATTGAGATCAGGAACACGACAAGGATGCCCACTCTCTCCAATCTTGTTCAACATGCTATTAGAAGTCCGAGCAATGGCAATCAGAAAACAAAGAGAAATAAAAGGTATCCAAATTGGCAAGGAAGAAGTCAAACTCTCTCTCTTTGCAGATGACATGATTCTTTATATGGAACACCCCAAAGACTCCACCCCTAAACTACTAGAACTCATACAGCAATTCAGTAACATGTCAGGATACAAAGTCAATGTACAGAAATCAGTAGCTTTCTTATACAGTAACAATGAAAATACAGAAAGGGAAAATAGAGAATCGATTCCATTTACTATAGCACCAAGAACCATAAGATACCTGGGAATAAACCTAACCAAAGAGGTAAAGGGTCTGTACTCAAGGAAATACAGAACACTCATGAAAGTAATTGAAAAAGACACAAAAAGATGGAAGACCGTTCCATGCTCTTGGATTGGAAAAATAAACATTATTAAAATGCCTATACTGCCTAGAGCAATCTATACTTTTAATGCCATTCCGATCAAAATTCCACCAGTATTTTTCAAAGAGCTGGAGCAAATAATCCTAAAATTTGTATGGAATCAGAAGAGACCCCGAATTGCTAAGGAAATGTTGAAAAACAAAAACAAAACTGGCAGCATCACGTTACCTGATTTCATGCTTTACTACAAAGCTGTGATCACCAAGACAGCGTGGTACTGGCATAAAACAGACACATAGACCAGTGGAACAGATTGGAGAGCCCAGATATGGACCCTCAACTCTATGGTCAAATAATTTTCGACAAAACCGTAGAAAAGATACAATCGAAAAAAGACAGTCTCTTCAATAAATGGTGCTGGGAAAACTGGACAACGATACGTAGAAGAATGAAACTCGAGCATTCTCCTACACCGTACAGAAAGATAAACTCGAAATGGATAAAAGACCTCAACGTGAGACAGGAATGCGTCAGAATCCGAGAGGAGAACATAGGCAGTCACCTCTTCGATATCAGCCACAGCAACTTTTTTCAAGATATGTCTCCAAAGGCCAAGGAAACAAAAGCGAAAATGAACTGTTGGGACTTCATCAAGATCAAAAGTTTCTGCACAGCAAAGGAAACAGTCAACAGAACAAAAAGGCAACCCACGGAATGGGAGAAGATATTTGCAAATGACAGTACAGACAAAAGGTTGATATCCAGGATCTATAAAGAACTCCTCAAACTCAACACACACAAAACAGATAAACATATCAAAAAATGGGCAGAAGATATGAACAGACACTTCTCCAATGAAGACATACAAATGGCTATCAGACACATGAAAAAATGTTCATCATCACTAGCCATCAGGGAGATTCCCAAATTAAAACTACATTGAGATACCACCTGACACCAGTTAGAATGGCCAAAATTAGCAAGACAGGAAACAACGTGTGTTGGAGAGGATGTGGAGAAAGGGGAACCCTCTTACACTCTTGGAGGGAATGCAAGTTAGTGCATCCACTTTGGAGAAGAGTGTGGAGATTCCTCAAGAAATTAAAAATAGAGCTTCCCTATGACCCTGCCATTGCAGTGCTGGGTATTTACTCCAAAGATACAGATGTAGTGAAAAGAAGAGCCATCTGTACCCCAATGTTTAATGCAGCCATGGCCATGGTCGCTAACTGTGGAAAGAACCAAGATGCCCTTCAAAGGACGAATAGACAAGGAAGATGTGGTCCATATACACAATGGAGTGTTATGCCTCCATCAGAAAGAATGAGTACCTAACTTTTTAGCAACATGGACGGGACTGGAAGAAATTATGCTGAGTGAAATAAGTCAAGCAGAGAGACTCAAGTATCATATGGTCTCACTTATTTGTGGAGCATTACAAAGTACATGGAGGACATGGGGAGATGGAGAGGAGAAGGGAGTTGAGGGAAACTGGAAGGGGAGATGAACATGAGAGACTATGGCCTCTGAAAGACAACCTGAGGGTTTTCAAGGGGCGGGGGTTGGGAGGTTGAGGAACCAGGTGGTGGGTGTTATTGAGGGCAAGTGTTGCATGGAGCACTGGGTGTGTTGTAGAAACAATGAGCACTGTTATGCTGAACAGAAAAAAAAAATAAAGTGGTAAATATTTAAAAAAGAAAAAAAACACCATATACATATCAACATTCAACCAACCCCTTTTTTGATTTACATAGATGTGGGTACAAATGTATTTGTATAATGGTAAGGTAAATGTCACTTGTATATAACTTACTGAGATGAAACTGGGGAGAAAGCTTCTTGCAACCATCATCTTTTTCCATGAAGATGTAAGTGTTTTCAAATGATTGAGAAGAAGAATTAAGAGAGTGTCGTGTACTTAATCCATCAGAATCCTAGAGGACAACCTAGGCAGTAACCTCTTCGACATCTGCCACAGCAACTTCTTTCAAGCCATGTCCTCAAAGACAAAGGAAACAAAAGCAGAAATGAACTTTTGGGATTTCGTCAAGATCAAAAGCTTCTGCAGAGCAAAGGAAACAGTCAACAAAACGAAGAATTCTAACCCATGGAATGAGAGAAGATATTCACAAATAACACTACAGGCAAAGGGCTGATAGCAAAGATCCATAAAGAACTCCTCAAACTGAACACACACAAAACAGATAATCACATCAGAAAATGAATATTTGTAGAGCATAACAAATAACATGGAGGACATGGGGAGATGGAGAGGAGAAGGGAGTTGAGGGAAATTGGAAGGGAGATGAACCATGAGAGACTATGGACTCTGAAAAACAACCTGAGTGTTTTGAAGGGGCGGGGGGTGGTAGGTAGGGGAACAAGGTGGTGGGTAATAGGGAGGGAATGTATTGCATGGAGCACTGGGTGTGGTGCAAAAACAATGAATACTATTACACTGAAAAGAAATTTCAAAAAGTGAAAAAAATAAAAGAAAGAGGCTATATGATGTAAATACACAAGTTACTGACATACCTAGAAGATATAATAGTTAATGGAAAATCCAGAAGAATAAAGTAAGGAATATGAAAGATTGAAAATATTCAAATACCTAATAAAAATGCTTTCAAAGTTAAAAAAAATGAATACAAGACATGAACAGATACTTCTCCAAAGAAGAGATACAAATGGCGAACTTGGGTCAAGATGGCAGAGAAGTAGCAGGCTGAGACTACATCAGGTAGCAGGAGATGAGCTCGACAGCGTATCTAAACATTGCAAACACCTACAAATCCAATGGGAGAGCGAAGAGAAGAAGAACAGCAACTCTAGAAACAGAAAATCAACCACTTTCTGAAAGGTAGGACTGGCGGAGAAGTGAATCTAAAACGACAGGAAGATAGACCACGGGGGGAGGGTCCGGCTCCCGGCAAGCGGCGGAGGAACGGAGGACAAAATCAGGACTTTTAAAAGTCTGTTCCACTGAGGGACATTGCTCCAGAGGCTAAACCAGGGTGAAGCCCACGTGGGGTCAGCATGGCCCCAGGTCCCGCAGGGTCACAGAAGGATCGGGGGTGACGGAGTGTCGGCGAGCTCGCAGGAATTAGAACGGAGAAGCCGGCTGCAGAGACAGAGCTGAGGACTGAACTCTCAGCTTGGGGTTAACTTGAACGGGTCGCGGGCTGGGTGAGCTCGGAGCGCGGCTAGAGGCTGGGGATACGGGAGTGATTGGGTGCTGTCCTCTGGGGGCGCACTGAGGAGTGGGGCCCCAGGCTCTCGGCTCCTCCAGGCTGGAGACTAGGAGGCCGCCATTTTCATTCCCGTCCTCTGGAACTCTACGGAAAGTGTTCAGGGAACAGAAGCTCCCGAAAGCGAACCCGAGCCGATTACTTAGTCCGGCTGCCGGTAAGGGCGGTGCAATCCCGCCTTGGGCAAAGACACTTGAGAGTCACTACAACAGGCCCCTCCCCCCGAAGATCAACAAAATATCCAGCCAGGACGAAGTTCATCTATCAAGGAAAGTAGGTTCAATTCCTAAGACAGCAGCGCAATTCCAGAGGAGGAGAAAGCAAAGCACGGAACTCATGGCTTTCTCCCCATGATTCTTTAGTCTTGTGGCTACTTCAATTTTTTTTTCTTTTTTCAAATTTTTTTTTCTTTTTTCTTTTTTCTTCTTCTGCTAAATTTTTTAGAACTTTTACCCTTTTCTTTTTTAACGTTTTTTGACTAGTGTATCTAAATATATATATATATATTTTCTTTCTTTTTTATACTTTTTCTTTATTTGTTTTATTTTTTAAATTTTTTTCTTTTTTTTTCTGAACATCTTTTTATCCCCTTTCTCCCCCCCACAATTTTGGGTCTCTTCTGATTTGGTTACCGCGCCTTTTTCTGGGGTCTTTGCCACCCTTTTAGTATTTTATTTGCTCCTTCATATCCTCTTATCTGGAGAAAATGACAAGACGGAAAAAATCACCACAAACAAAAGAACAAGAGACAGTACCGAAGGCTAGGGTCCTAATCAACACAAACATTGGTAATATGTCAGATCAAGAGATCAGAATGACGATTCTGAACGTTCTAGCCGGGCTCGAAAAAGGCATGGAAGATATTAGAGAAACCCTCTCTGGAGATATTAAAGCCCTTTCTGGAGAAATTAAAGAAGTAAAATCTAACCAAGTTGAAATCAAAAAAGCTATTAATGAGGTGCAATCAAAAATGGAGGCTCTCACTGCTAGGATCAATGAGGCAGAAGAAAGAATTAGTGATATAGAAGACCAAATGACAGAGAATAAAGAAGCCGAACAAAAGAGGGACAAAAAGCTACTGGACCATGAGGGGAGAATTCGAGAGATAAGTGACACCATAAGACGAAACAACATTAGAATAATTGGGATTCCAGAAGAAGAAGAAACAGAGAGGGGAGCAGAAGGTCTATTGGAGAGAATTATTGGAGAGAATTTCCCTAATATGGCAACGGGAACAAGCATCAAAATCCAGGAGATGCAGAGAACCCCCCTCAAAGTCAACAAGAATAGGTCCACACCCCGTCACCTAATAGTAAAATTTACAAGTCTTAGTGACAAAGAGAAAATCCTGAAAGCAGGTCGAGAAAAGAAGTCTGTAACATACAATGGTAAAAATATTAGATTGGCAGCAGACTTATCCACAGAGACCTGGCAGGCCAGGAAGAGCTGGCATGATATATTCAGAGCACTAAACGAGAAAAACATGGAGCCAAGAATACTCTATCCAGCTAGGCTATCATTGAAAATAGAAGGAGAGATTAAAAGCTTCCAGGACAAAAAAAAAAAAAAAAAAGGGAAAGAATATGCAAGCACCAAACCAGCTCTACAGGAAATATTGAAAGGGGTCCTCTAAGCAAAGAGAGAGCCTAAAAGTAGTAGATAAGAAACGTACAGAGACAATACACAGTAACAGTCACCTTACAGGCAATATAATGGCGCTAAATTCATATCTCTCAATAGTTACCCTGAATGTTAATGGGCTAAATGCCCCAGTCAAAAGACACAGGGTATCAGAATGGATAAAAAAACAAAACCCATCAGTATGTTGCCTACAAGAAACTCATTTTAGACGCGAAGACACCTCCAGATTTAAAGTGAGGGGGTGGAAAACAATTTACCATGCTAATGGGCATCAGAAGAAAGCTGGGGTGGCAATCCTTATATCAGATCAATTAGATTTTAAGCCAAAGACTATAATAAGAGATGAGGAAGGACACTATATCATCCTCAAAGGGTCTGTCCAACAAGAAGATCTAACAATTTTAAATATCTATGCCCCTAACGTGGGAGCAGCCAACTATATCAACCAATTAATAACAAAATCAGAGAAACACATCAATAATAATACAATAATAGTAGGGGACTTTAACACTCCCCTCACTGAAATGGACAGATCATCCAAGCCAAAGATCAACAAGGAAATAAAGGCCTTAAATGACACACTGGACCAGATGGACATCACAGATATATTCAGAACATTTCATCCCAAAGCAACAGAATACACATTCTTCTCTAGTGCACATGGAACATTCTCCAGAATAGATCACATCCTGGGTCACAAATCAGGTCTCAACCGGTATCAAAAGATTAGGATCATGCCCTGCATATTTTCAGACCACAATGCTCTGAAGCTAGAACTCAATCACAAGAGGAAAGCTGGAAAGAACCCAAATATATGGAGACTAAACAGCATCCTTCTAAAGAATGAATGGGTTAACCAGGAAATTAAAGAAGAATTGAAAATATTCATGGAAACAAATGATAATGAAAACACAACAGTTCAAAATCTATGGGACACAGCAGCGGCAGTCCTGAGAGGAAAATATATAGCGTTACAAGCCTTTCTCAAGAAACAAGAAAGGTCTTAAGTACACAACCTAACCCTACACGTAAAGGAGCTGGAGAAAGAACAAGAAAGAAACCCTAAACCCAGCAGGAGAAGAGAAATCATAAAGATCAGAGCAGAAATCAATGAACTAGAAACCAAAAAAACAATAGAAAACATCAATGAAACTAGGAGATGGTTCTTTGAAAGAATCAATAAGATTGATAAACCCCTGGCCAGACTCATCAAAAAGAAAAGAGAAAGGACCCAAATAAATAAAATCATGAATGAAAGAGGAGAGATCAAAACTAACACCAAAGAAATACAGACAATTATAAGAACATACTATGAGCAACTCTACGCCAACAAATTGGACAATCTGGAAGAAATGGATGCCTTCCTAGAGACATATAAACTACCACAACTGAACCAGGAAGAAAGAGAAAACCTGAACAGGCCCATAACCAGCAAGGAGATTGAAACAGTCATCACAAATCTCCAAACAAACAAAAGCCCAGGGCCAGACGGCTTCCCAGGGGAATTCTACCAAACATTTAAAGAAGAACTCATTCCTATTCTCCTGAAACTGTTCCAAAAAATAGAAATGGAAGAAAACTTCCAAACTCATTTGATGAGGCCAGCATCACCTTGATCCCAAAACCAGACAAGGATCCCACCAAAAAAGAGAACTACAGACCAATATCCTTGATGAACACAGACGCAAAAATTCTCGCCAACATACTAGCCAATAGGATTCAACAGTACATTAAAAGGATTATTCACCACGATCAAGTGGGATTTATTCCAGGGCTGCAGGGTTGGTTCAACATCCGCAAATCAATCAATGTGATAGAACACATTAATAAAAGAAAGAACAAGCACCATATGATACTCTCAATAGTTGCTGAAAAAGCATTTGACAAAGTACAGCATCCCTTCCTGATCAAAACTCTTCAAAGTGTGGGGATAGAGGGCACATACCTCAATATTATCAAAGCCATCTGTGAAAAACCACCGCAAATATCATTCTCAATGGAGAAAAACTGAAAGCTTTACCACTAAGGTCAGGAACACGGCAGGGATGTCCATTATCACCACTGCTATTCAACATAGTACTAGAAGTCCTAGCCTCAGCAATCAGACAACAAAAAGAAATTAAAGGCATCCAAATTGGTAAAGAAGAAGTCAAACTATCACTGTTTGCAGATGATATGATACTATATGTGGAAAACCCAAAAGGCTCCACTCCAAAACTGCTAGAACTTGTACAGGAATTCAGTAAAGTGTCAGGATGTAAAATCAATGCACAGAAATCAGTTGCATTTCTGTACACCAACAACAAGACTGAAGAAAGAGAAATTAAGGAGTCAATCCCATTTATAATTGTACCCAAAACTATAAGATACCTAGGAATAAACCTAACCAAAGAGAATAAG
This sequence comes from Meles meles, assembly GCF_922984935.1. NCBI lineage: Eukaryota > Metazoa > Chordata > Mammalia > Carnivora > Mustelidae > Meles > Meles meles. The sequence goes on from NC_060087.1 coordinate 51,772,660, forward strand.
AATCTATACACTGAAAATTATAAAGTACTCATGAAAGAAATTGAGGAAGACACAAAGAAATGGAAAAATGTTCCATGCCCCTGGATTGGAAGAATAAATATTGTGAAAATGTCTATGCTACCTAAAGCAATCTACACATTTAATGCAATCCCTATCAAAATACCATCCATTTTTTTCAAAGAAATGGAACAAATAATCCTAAAATTTATATGGAACCAGAAAAGACCTCGAATAGCCAAAGGGATATTGAAAAAGAATGCCAAAGTTGGTGGCATCACAATTCCGGACTTCAAGCTCTATTACAAAGCTGTCATCATCAAGACAGCATGGTACTGGCACAAAAACAGACACATAGATCAGTGGAACAGAATAGAGAGCCCAGAAATAGACCCTCAACTCTATGGTCAACTAATCCTCGACAAAGCAGGAAAGAATGTCCAATGGAAAAGAGACAGCCTCTTCAATAAATGGTTCTGGGAAAATTGGACAGCCACATGCAGAAAAATGAAAGTAGACCACTTCCTTACAGCACACACGAAAATAGACTCCAAATGGATGAAGGACCTCAATGTGAGAAAGGAATCCATCAACATCCTTGAGGAGAATGCAGGCAGCAACCTCTTCGACCTCAGCCGTAGCAACATCTTCCTAGGAACAACGGCAAAGGCAAGGGAAGCAAGGGCAAAAATGAACTATTGGGATTTCATCAAGATCAAAAGCTTTTGCACAGCAAAGGAAACAGTTAACAAAACCAAAAGACAACTGACAGAATGGGAGAAGATATTTGCAAACGACATATCAGATAAAGGGCTAGTATCCAAAATCTATAAGGAACTTAGCCAACTCAACACCCAAAGAACAAACAATCCAATCCGGAAATGGGCAGAGGACATGAACAGACATTTCTGCAAAGAGGACATCCAGATGGCCAACAGACACATGAAAAAGTGCTCCACGTCACTCGGCATCAGGGAAATACAAATCAAAGCTACAATGAGATATTGACAAAGACAATGTACAGAAATCAGTGGCTTTCTTATACACTAACAATGAAAATACAGAAAGGGAAATTAGAGAATCGATTCCATTTACTATAGCACCAAGAACCATAAGATACCTGGGCATAAACCTAACCAAAGAAGTAAAGGACCTGCACTCGAGGAACTAGAGAACACTCATGAAAGAAATTGAAGAAGACACAAAAAGATGGAAGACCGTTCCATGCTCTTGGATTGGAAAGAATAAACATTGTTAAAATGTCTATACTGCCTAGAGCAATCTATACTTTTAATGCCATTCTGATCAAAATTCCACCGATATTTTTCAAAGAGCTGGAGCAAATAATCCTAAAATTTGTATGGAGTCAGAAGAGACCCCGAATTGCTAAGGAAATGTTGAAACACAAAAACAAAACTGGCGGCATCACGTTACCCGATTTCAAGCTTTACTACAAAGCTGTGATCACCAAGACACGTGGTACTGGCATAAAAACAGACACATAGACCAGTGGAACAGAGTGGAGAGCCCAGATATGGACTCTCACCTCTATGGTCAAATAATCTTCGACAAAACAGGAAAAAATATTCAATGGAAAAAAGACAGTCTCTTCAATAAATGGTGCTGGGAAAACTGGACAGCGATACGTAGAAGAATGAAACTCGACCATTCTCTTACACCGTTCACAAAAATAAACTCGAAATGGATAAAAGACCTCAACGTGAGACAGGAATGCATCAGAATCCGAGAGGAGAACATAGGCAGTAACCTCGTCGGTATCAGCCACAGCAACTTCTTTCAAGATAAGTCTCCAAAGGCCAAGGAAACAAAAGCAAAAATGAACTTTTGGGACTTCATCAAGATCAAAAGCTTCTGCACAGCAAAGGAAACAGTCAACAAAACAAAGAGGCAACCCACGGAATGGGAGAAGATATTTGTAAATGACAGTACAGACAAAAGGTTGATATCCAGGATCTACAAAGAACTTCTCAAACTCAACACACACAAAACAGATAATCATATCCAAAAATGGGCAGAAGATATGAACAGACACTTCTCCAACGAAGACATACAAATGGCTATCAGACACATGAAAAAATGTTCATCATCACTAGCCATCAGGGAGATTCAAATTAAAACAACATTGAGATACCACCTAACACCAGTTAGAATGGCCAAAATTAGCAAGACAGGAAACAACGTGTGCTGGAGAGGATGTGGAGAAAGGGGAACCCTCTTACACTGTTGGTGGGAATGCAAGTTAGTGCAGCCACTTTGGAGAACAGTGTGGAGATTCCTGAAGAAATTAAAAATAGAGCTTCCCTATGACCCTGCAATTGCACTGCTGGGTATTTACCCCAAAGATACAGATGTAGTGAAAAGAAGGGCCATTTGTACCCCAATGTTTATTGCAGCAATGGCTACGGTCGCCAAACTGTGGAAAGAACCAAGATGCCCTTCAACGGATGAATGGATAAGGAAGATATGTTCCATATATACAATGGAGTATTATGCCTCCATCAGAAAGGACGAATACCCAACTTTTGTAGCAACATGGACAGGACTGGAAGAAATTATGCTGAGCGAAATAAGTCAAGCAGAGAGAGTCAAGTATCATATGGTCTCACTTATTTGTGGAGCATAACAAATAACATGGAGGACATGGGGAGATGGAGAGGAGAGGGAGTTGAGGGAAACTGGAAGGGGAGATGAACCATGAGAGACTATGGACTCTGAAAAACAACCAGAGGGTTATGAAGCGGCGGCGGGAGGGGGTGGGGTGGGGTGGGAGGTTGAGGAACCAGGTGGTGGGTAATAGGGAGGGCACGTACTGCATGGAGCACTGGGTGTGATGCCAAAACAATGAACACTGTTATGCTGTAAATAAGCAAATAAAAATAAATAAATTAATTAAAAAAAAAAACTACAATGAGATATCACCTCACACCCGTCAGAATGGCTAAAATTAACAAGTCAGGAAATGACAGATGCTGGAGAGGATGTGGAGAAAGGGGACCCCTCCTCCACTGTTGGTGGGAATACAAGCTGGTGCAACCACTCTGGAAAACAGCATGGAGGTGCCTCAAAATGTTGAAAATAGAACTACCCTATGACCCAGCAATTGCACTACTGGGTATTTACCCTAAAGATACAAACATAGTGATCCGAAGGGGCACGTGTACCCGAATGTTTATAGCAGCAATGTCTACAATAGCCAAACTGTGGAAAGAACCTTGATGTCCATCAACAGATGAATGGATAAAGAAGATGTGGTATATATACACAATGGAATACTATGCAGCCATCAAAAGAAATGAAATCATGCCATTTGCGACGACGTGGATGGAACTAGAGCGTATCATGCTTAGTGAAATAAGTCAATCAGAGAAAGACAACTATCATATGATCTCCCTGATATGAGGACATGGAGAAGCAACATGGGGGGGTAGGGGGATAGGAGAAGAATAAATGAAACAAGATGGGATTGGGAGGGAGACAAACCATAAATGACTCTTAATCTCACAAAATAAACTGGGGGTTGCTGGGGGAAGGTGGGATTGGGAGTGGGGGAGGGGGCTATGGACATTGGGGAGGGTAAGTGCTATCGTGGGTGCTGTGAAGTGTGCAAACCTGGCGATTCACAGACCTGTACCCCTGGGGATAAAAATACATTATATGTTTATTAAAAAAAAAATTGGAAGGGGAGGCGAACCATAAGAGACTATGGACTCTGAAAAACAACCTGAGGGTTTTGAAGGGTCAGGGGTGGGAGGTTGGGGGAACAGGTGGTGGGTAATGGGGAGGGCACGTTTTGCATGGAGCACTGGGTGTTGTGCAAAAAGAATGAATACTGTTACGCTGAAAAAATAAATAAAATGGAAAAAAAAAAAAAAACCTCCCAAAAAACAAGAGCCCAGGACCTGACGGATTCCCTGGGGAATTCTACCAAACTTTCAAAGAAGAAATAACGCCAATTCTCCTGAAGCTGTTCAAAAAATTGAAGCAGAAGGAAAACTTTCGGACACTTTTTATGAAGCCAGCATTACCCTGAAACCGAAACCAGGCAAGGACCCTACCAAAAAGGAGAATTTCAGACCAATATCACTGATGAATATGTATGCAAAGATTCTCAACAAGATCCTAGCAAACAGTATCCAGCAGCACATTAAAAACATTATCCACCATGACCAGGTGGGATTCATCCCTGGGTTACAAGGTTGGTTCAACCTTCGCAAATCAATCAATGTGGTAGAAGAAATCAATAAGAGAAGAGAGAAGGACCACATGGTCCTCTCAATTCATGCAGAAAAAGCATTTGACAAAATCCAGCATCCATTCCTGATGAAAACACTTCAAAGTATAGGGATAGAGGGAACATTCCTGAACTTCATAAAATCCATCTATGAAAGACCCACAGCAAATATCACCCTCAATGGGAAAACGCTTGCAGCCTCCCCATTGAGATCAGGAACACGACAAGGATGCCCACTCTCTCCAATCTTGTTCAACATGCTATTAGAAGTCCGAGCAATGGCAATCAGAAAACAAAGAGAAATAAAAGGTATCCAAATTGGCAAGGAAGAAGTCAAACTCTCTCTCTTTGCAGATGACATGATTCTTTATATGGAACACCCCAAAGACTCCACCCCTAAACTACTAGAACTCATACAGCAATTCAGTAACATGTCAGGATACAAAGTCAATGTACAGAAATCAGTAGCTTTCTTATACAGTAACAATGAAAATACAGAAAGGGAAAATAGAGAATCGATTCCATTTACTATAGCACCAAGAACCATAAGATACCTGGGAATAAACCTAACCAAAGAGGTAAAGGGTCTGTACTCAAGGAAATACAGAACACTCATGAAAGTAATTGAAAAAGACACAAAAAGATGGAAGACCGTTCCATGCTCTTGGATTGGAAAAATAAACATTATTAAAATGCCTATACTGCCTAGAGCAATCTATACTTTTAATGCCATTCCGATCAAAATTCCACCAGTATTTTTCAAAGAGCTGGAGCAAATAATCCTAAAATTTGTATGGAATCAGAAGAGACCCCGAATTGCTAAGGAAATGTTGAAAAACAAAAACAAAACTGGCAGCATCACGTTACCTGATTTCATGCTTTACTACAAAGCTGTGATCACCAAGACAGCGTGGTACTGGCATAAAACAGACACATAGACCAGTGGAACAGATTGGAGAGCCCAGATATGGACCCTCAACTCTATGGTCAAATAATTTTCGACAAAACCGTAGAAAAGATACAATCGAAAAAAGACAGTCTCTTCAATAAATGGTGCTGGGAAAACTGGACAACGATACGTAGAAGAATGAAACTCGAGCATTCTCCTACACCGTACAGAAAGATAAACTCGAAATGGATAAAAGACCTCAACGTGAGACAGGAATGCGTCAGAATCCGAGAGGAGAACATAGGCAGTCACCTCTTCGATATCAGCCACAGCAACTTTTTTCAAGATATGTCTCCAAAGGCCAAGGAAACAAAAGCGAAAATGAACTGTTGGGACTTCATCAAGATCAAAAGTTTCTGCACAGCAAAGGAAACAGTCAACAGAACAAAAAGGCAACCCACGGAATGGGAGAAGATATTTGCAAATGACAGTACAGACAAAAGGTTGATATCCAGGATCTATAAAGAACTCCTCAAACTCAACACACACAAAACAGATAAACATATCAAAAAATGGGCAGAAGATATGAACAGACACTTCTCCAATGAAGACATACAAATGGCTATCAGACACATGAAAAAATGTTCATCATCACTAGCCATCAGGGAGATTCCCAAATTAAAACTACATTGAGATACCACCTGACAACAGTTAGAATGGCCAAAATTAGCAAGACAGGAAACAACGTGTGTTGGAGAGGATGTGGAGAAAGGGGAACCCTCTTACACTCTTGGAGGGAATGCAAGTTAGTGCATCCACTTTGGAGAAGAGTGTGGAGATTCCTCAAGAAATTAAAAATAGAGCTTCCCTATGACCCTGCCATTGCAGTGCTGGGTATTTACTCCAAAGATACAGATGTAGTGAAAAGAAGAGCCATCTGTACCCCAATGTTTAATGCAGCCATGGCCATGGTCGCTAACTGTGGAAAGAACCAAGATGCCCTTCAACGGACGAATGGACAAGGAAGATGTGGTCCATATACACAATGGAGTGTTATGCCTCCATCAGAAAGAATGAGTACCTAACTTTTTAGCAACATGGACGGGACTGGAAGAAATTATGCTGAGTGAAATAAGTCAAGCAGAGAGACTCAAGTATCATATGGTCTCACTTATTTGTGGAGCATTACAAAGTACATGGAGGACATGGGGAGATGGAGAGGAGAAGGGAGTTGAGGGAAACTGGAAGGGGAGATGAACATGAGAGACTATGGCCTCTGAAAGACAACCTGAGGGTTTTCAAGGGGCGGGGGTTGGGAGGTTGAGGAACCAGGTGGTGGGTGTTATTGAGGGCAAGTGTTGCATGGAGCACTGGGTGTGTTGTAGAAACAATGAGCACTGTTATGCTGAACAGAAAAAAAAAATAAAGTGGTAAATATTTAAAAAAGAAAAAAAACACCATATACATATCAACATTCAACCAACCCCTTTTTTGATTTACATAGATGTGGGTACAAATGTATTTGTATAATGGTAAGGTAAATGTCACTTGTATATAACTTACTGAGATGAAACTGGGGAGAAAGCTTCTTGCAACCATCATCTTTTTCCATGAAGATGTAAGTGTTTTCAAATGATTGAGAAGAAGAATTAAGAGAGTGTCGTGTACTTAATCCATCAGAATCCTAGAGGACAACCTAGGCAGTAACCTCTTCGACATCTGCCACAGCAACTTCTTTCAAGCCATGTCCTCAAAGACAAAGGAAACAAAAGCAGAAATGAACTTTTGGGATTTCGTCAAGATCAAAAGCTTCTGCAGAGCAAAGGAAACAGTCAACAAAACGAAGAATTCTAACCCATGGAATGAGAGAAGATATTCACAAATAACACTACAGGCAAAGGGCTGATAGCAAAGATCCATAAAGAACTCCTCAAACTGAACACACACAAAACAGATAATCACATCAGAAAATGAATATTTGTAGAGCATAACAAATAACATGGAGGACATGGGGAGATGGAGAGGAGAAGGGAGTTGAGGGAAATTGGAAGGGAGATGAACCATGAGAGACTATGGACTCTGAAAAACAACCTGAGTGTTTTGAAGGGGCGGGGGGTGGTAGGTAGGGGAACAAGGTGGTGGGTAATAGGGAGGGAATGTATTGCATGGAGCACTGGGTGTGGTGCAAAAACAATGAATACTATTACACTGAAAAGAAATTTCAAAAAGTGAAAAAAATAAAAGAAAGAGGCTATATGATGTAAATACACAAGTTACTGACATACCTAGAAGATATAATAGTTAATGGAAAATCCAGAAGAATAAAGTAAGGAATATGAAAGATTGAAAATATTCAAATACCTAATAAAAATGCTTTCAAAGTTAAAAAAAATGAATACAAGACATGAACAGATACTTCTCCAAAGAAGAGATACAAATGGCGAACTTGGGTCAAGATGGCAGAGAAGTAGCAGGCTGAGACTACATCAGGTAGCAGGAGATGAGCTCGACAGCGTATCTAAACATTGCAAACACCTACAAATCCAATGGGAGAGCGAAGAGAAGAAGAACAGCAACTCTAGAAACAGAAAATCAACCACTTTCTGAAAGGTAGGACTGGCGGAGAAGTGAATCTAAAACGACAGGAAGATAGACCACGGGGGGAGGGTCCGGCTCCCGGCAAGCGGCGGAGGAACGGAGGACAAAATCAGGACTTTTAAAAGTCTGTTCCACTGAGGGACATTGCTCCAGAGGCTAAACCAGGGTGAAGCCCACGTGGGGTCAGCATGGCCCCAGGTCCCGCAGGGTCACAGAAGGATCGGGGGTGACGGAGTGTCGGCGAGCTCGCAGGAATTAGAACGGAGAAGCCGGCTGCAGAGACAGAGCTGAGGACTGAACTCTCAGCTTGGGGTTAACTTGAACGGGTCGCGGGCTGGGTGAGCTCGGAGCGCGGCTAGAGGCTGGGGATACGGGAGTGATTGGGTGCTGTCCTCTGGGGGCGCACTGAGGAGTGGGGCCCCAGGCTCTCGGCTCCTCCAGGCTGGAGACTAGGAGGCCGCCATTTTCATTCCCGTCCTCTGGAACTCTACGGAAAGTGTTCAGGGAACAGAAGCTCCCGAAAGCGAACCCGAGCCGATTACTTAGTCCGGCTGCCGGTAAGGGCGGTGCAATCCCGCCTTGGGCAAAGACACTTGAGAGTCACTACAACAGGCCCCTCCCCCCGAAGATCAACAAAATATCCAGCCAGGACGAAGTTCATCTATCAAGGAAAGTAGGTTCAATTCCTAAGACAGCAGCGCAATTCCAGAGGAGGAGAAAGCAAAGCACGGAACTCATGGCTTTCTCCCCATGATTCTTTAGTCTTGTGGCTACTTCAATTTTTTTTTCTTTTTTCAAATTTTTTTTTCTTTTTTCTTTTTTCTTCTTCTGCTAAATTTTTTAGAACTTTTACCCTTTTCTTTTTTAACGTTTTTTGACTAGTGTATCTAAATATATATATATATATTTTCTTTCTTTTTTATACTTTTTCTTTATTTGTTTTATTTTTTAAATTTTTTTCTTTTTTTTTCTGAACATCTTTTTATCCCCTTTCTCCCCCCCACAATTTTGGGTCTCTTCTGATTTGGTTACCGCGCCTTTTTCTGGGGTCTTTGCCACCCTTTTAGTATTTTATTTGCTCCTTCATATCCTCTTATCTGGAGAAAATGACAAGACGGAAAAAATCACCACAAACAAAAGAACAAGAGACAGTACCGAAGGCTAGGGTCCTAATCAACACAAACATTGGTAATATGTCAGATCAAGAGATCAGAATGACGATTCTGAACGTTCTAGCCGGGCTCGAAAAAGGCATGGAAGATATTAGAGAAACCCTCTCTGGAGATATTAAAGCCCTTTCTGGAGAAATTAAAGAAGTAAAATCTAACCAAGTTGAAATCAAAAAAGCTATTAATGAGGTGCAATCAAAAATGGAGGCTCTCACTGCTAGGATCAATGAGGCAGAAGAAAGAATTAGTGATATAGAAGACCAAATGACAGAGAATAAAGAAGCCGAACAAAAGAGGGACAAAAAGCTACTGGACCATGAGGGGAGAATTCGAGAGATAAGTGACACCATAAGACGAAACAACATTAGAATAATTGGGATTCCAGAAGAAGAAGAAACAGAGAGGGGAGCAGAAGGTCTATTGGAGAGAATTATTGGAGAGAATTTCCCTAATATGGCAACGGGAACAAGCATCAAAATCCAGGAGATGCAGAGAACCCCCCTCAAAGTCAACAAGAATAGGTCCACACCCCGTCACCTAATAGTAAAATTTACAAGTCTTAGTGACAAAGAGAAAATCCTGAAAGCAGGTCGAGAAAAGAAGTCTGTAACATACAATGGTAAAAATATTAGATTGGCAGCAGACTTATCCACAGAGACCTGGCAGGCCAGGAAGAGCTGGCATGATATATTCAGAGCACTAAACGAGAAAAACATGGAGCCAAGAATACTCTATCCAGCTAGGCTATCATTGAAAATAGAAGGAGAGATTAAAAGCTTCCAGGACAAAAAAAAAAAAAAAAAAGGGAAAGAATATGCAAGCACCAAACCAGCTCTACAGGAAATATTGAAAGGGGTCCTCTAAGCAAAGAGAGAGCCTAAAAGTAGTAGATAAGAAACGTACAGAGACAATACACAGTAACAGTCACCTTACAGGCAATATAATGGCGCTAAATTCATATCTCTCAATAGTTACCCTGAATGTTAATGGGCTAAATGCCCCAGTCAAAAGACACAGGGTATCAGAATGGATAAAAAAACAAAACCCATCAGTATGTTGCCTACAAGAAACTCATTTTAGACGCGAAGACACCTCCAGATTTAAAGTGAGGAGGTGGAAAACAATTTACCATGCTAATGGGCATCAGAAGAAAGCTGGGGTGGCAATCCTTATATCAGATCAATTAGATTTTAAGCCAAAGACTATAATAAGAGATGAGGAAGGACACTATATCATCCTCAAAGGGTCTGTCCAACAAGAAGATCTAACAATTTTAAATATCTACGCCCCTAACGTGGGAGCAGCCAACTATATCAACCAATTAATAACAAAATCAGAGAAACACATCAATAATAATACAATAATAGTAGGGGACTTTAACACTCCCCTCACTGAAATGGACAGATCATCCAAGCCAAAGATCAACAAGGAAATAAAGGCCTTAAATGACACACTGGACCAGATGGACATCACAGATATATTCAGAACATTTCATCCCAAAGCAACAGAATACACATTCTTCTCTAGTGCACATGGAACATTCTCCAGAATAGATCACATCCTGGGTCACAAATCAGGTCTCAACCGGTATCAAAAGATTAGGATCATGCCCTGCATATTTTCAGACCACAATGCTCTGAAGCTAGAACTCAATCACAAGAGGAAAGCTGGAAGGAACCCAAATGCATGGAGACTAAACAGCATCCTTCTAAAGAATGAATTGTCAACCAGGAAATTAAAGAAGAATGGAAAATATTCATGGAAACAAATGATAACGAAAACACAACAGTTCAGAATCTGTGGGACACAGCAAAGGCAGTCCTGAGAGGAAAATACATAGCGTTACAAGCCTTTCTCAAGAAACAAGAAAGGTCTCAAGTACACAACCTAACCCTACACGTAAAGGAGCTGGAGAAAGAACAAGAAAGAAACCCTAAACCCAGCAGGAGAAGAGAAATCATAAAGATCAGAGCAGAAATCAATGAAATAGAAACCAAAAAAACAATAGAACAAATCAATGAAACTACGAGCTGGTTCTTTGAAAGAATCAATAAGATTGATAAACCCCTGGCCAGACTCATCAAAAAGAAAAGAGAAAGGACCCAAATAAATAAAATCATGAATGAAAGAGGAGAGATCACAACTAACACCAAAGAAATACAGACAATTATAAGAACATACTATGAGCAACTCTATGCCAACGAATTTGACAATCTGGAAGAAATGGATGCATTCCTAGAGACATATAAACTACCACAACTGAAGCAGGAAGAAAGAGAAAACCTGAACAGGCCCATAACCAGTAAGGAGATTGAAACAGTCATCACAAATCTCCAAACAAACAAAATCCCAGGGCCAGACGGCTTCCCAGGGAAATTCTACCAAACATTTAAAGAAGAACTCATTCCTATTCTCCTGAAACTGTTCCAAAAAATAGAAATGGAAGGAAAACTTCCAAACTCATTTGATGAGGCCAGCATCACCTTGATCCCAAAACCAGACAAGGATCCCACCAAAAAAACAGAACTACAGACCAATATCCTTGATGAACACAGACGCAAAAATTCGCACCAAAATACTAGCAAATAGGATTCAACAGTACATAAAAGGATTATTCACCACGATCAAGTGGGATTTATTCCAGGGCTGCAGGGTTGGTTCACCATCCGCAAATCAATCAATGTGATACAACACATTAATAAAAGAAAGAACAAGAACCATATGATACTCTCCATAGATGCTGAAAAAGCATTTGACAAAGTACAGCATCCCTTCCTGATCAAAACTCTTCAAAGTGTAGGGATAGAGGGCACATACCTCAATATTATCAAAGCCATCTGTGAAAAACTCACCACAAATATCATTCTCAATGGAGAAAAACTGAAAGCTTTTGCGTTAAGGTCAGGAACACGGCAGGGATGTCCATTATCACCACTGCTATTCAACATAGTACTAGAAGTCCTAGCCTCAGCAATCAGACAACAAAAAGAAATTAAAGGCATCCAAATTGGTAAAGAAGAAGTCAAACTATCACTCTTCGCAGATGATATGATACTATATGTTGAAAACCCAAAAGACTCCACTCCAAAACTGCTAGAACTTGTACAGGAATTCAGTAAAGTGTCGAGACATAAAATCAATGCACAGAAATCAGTTGCATTTCTCTACATCAACAACAAGACAGAAGAAAGAGAAATTAAGGAGTCAATCCCATTTACAATTGTACCCAAAACTATAAGATACCTAGGAATAAACCTAACCAAAGAGAATAAGAATCTATACACAGAAAATTATAAAGTACTCATGAAAGAAATTGAGGAAGACACAAAAAAATGTAAAAATGTTCCATGCTCCTGGATTGGAAGAATAAATATTGTGAAAATGTCTATGCTACCTAAAGCAATCCACACATTTAATGCAATCCCTATCAAAATACCATCCATTTTTTTCAAAGAAATGGAACAAATAATCTTAAAATTTATATGGAACCAGAAAAGACCTCGAATAGCCAAAGGAATATTGAAAAAGAATGCCAAAGTTGGTGGCATCACAATTCTGGACTTCAAGCTCTATTACAAAGCTGTCATCATCAAGACAGCATTTTATTGGCACAAAAACAGACACATAGATCAGTGGAACAGAATAGAGAGCCCAGAAATAGACCCTCAACTCTATGGTCAACTAATCTTTGACAAAGCAGGAAAGAATGTCCAATGGAAAAGAGACAGCCTCTTCAATAAATGGTGCTGGGAAAATTGGACAGCCACATGCAGAAAAATGAAATTGGACCACTTCCTTACAGCACACACGAAAATAGACTCCAAATGGATGAAGGACCTCAATGTGAGAAAGGAATCCATCAACATCCTTGAGGAGAATGCAGGCAGCAACCTCTTCGACCTCAGCCGTAGCAACATCTTCCTAGGAACAACGGCAAAGGCAAGGGAAGCAAGGGCAAAAATGAACTACTGGGATCTCATCAAGATCAAAAGCTTTTGCACAGCAAAGGAAACAGTTAACAAAACCAAAAGACAACTGACAGAATGGGAGAAGATATTTGCAAACGACATATCAGATAAAGGGCTAGTATCCAAAGTCTATAAGGAACTTAGCCAACTCAACACCCAAAGAACAAACAATCCAATCCGGAAATGGGCAGAGGACATGAACAGACATTTCTGCAAAGAAGACATCCAGATGGCCAACAGACACATGAAAAAGTGCTCCACGTCACTCGGCATCAGGGAAATACAAATCAAAACCACAATGAGATATCACCTCACACCAGTCAGAATGGCTAAAATGAACAAGTCAGGAAATGACAGATGCTGGCGAGGATGCGGAGAAAGGGGAACCCTCCTCCACTGTTGGTGGGAATGCAAACTGGTGCAACCACTCTGGAAAACAGCATGGAGGTTCCTCAAAATGTTGAAAATAGAACTATCCTATGACCCAGCAATTGCACTACTGGGTATTTACCCTAAAGATACAAACGTAGTGATCCGAAGGGGCACGTGTACCCGAATGTTTATAGCAGCAATGTCTACAATAGCCAAACTATGGAAAGAACCTTGATGTCCATCAACAGATGAATGGATAAAGAAGATGTGGTATATATACACAATGGAATACTATGCAGCCATCAAAAGAAATGAAATCATGCCATTTGCGACGACGTGGATGGAACTAGAGCGTATCATGCTTAGTGAAATAAGTCAATCGGAGAAAGACAACTATCATATGATCTCCCTGATATGAGGACATGGAGAAGCAACATGGCGGGTTAGGGGGATAGGAAAAGAATAAATGAAACAAGATGGGATTGGGAGGGAGACAAACCATAAATGACTCTTAATCTCACAAAACAAACTGGGGGTTGCTGGGGGGAGGTGGGGTTGGGAGAGGGGGAGGGGGTTATGGACATTGGGGAGGGTATGTGCTATGGTGAGTGCTGTGAAGTGTGTGAACCTGGCGATTCACAGACCAGTACCCCTGGGGATAAAAATAGATTATATGTTTATTAAAAAAAAATTTGGAAGGGGAGGCGAACCATAAGAGACTATGGACTCTGAAAAACAACCTGAGGGTTTTGAAGGGTCAGGGGTGGGACGTTGGGGGAACAGGTGGTGGGTAATAGGGAGGGCACGTATTGCATGGAGCACTGGGTGTTGTGTAAAAACAATGAAAACTGTTACGCTGAAAAAATAAATAAAATGGAATAAAAAAAGAGATACAAATGGCTAACAGACACATGAAAAAATTCTTCGTCATCATTAGCCATCAGGGAGATTCAAATTAAAACCACATTGAGATACCACCTTCCACCAGTTAGCATGGCAAAAATTAACAAGAGAGTAAATAACAGGTGTTGGAGGGGATATGGAAAAAGGGGAACCCTCTTACACTGTTGGTGGGAATGCAAGTTGGTGCAGCCACTCTGGAGAACAGTGTGGAGTTTCCTTAAGAAATTAAAAATAGAGCTTCCCTATGACCATGCAATTGCACTATTGGATATTTATCCCAAGATACAGATGAAGGGCCATCTGTACCCCAATGTTCATAGCAGAAATGGCCACAGTCACCAAACTGTGGAAAGAACCAAGATGCCCTTCAGTGGACAAATGGATAAGAAGATATGGTGCACAATACTATGGAGTATTATGCCTCCATCAGAAAGGATGAATATCCAACTTTTGTATCAACATGGACAGGACTGTAAGAGATGTTGCTGAGTGAATAAGTCAAGCAGAGAGAGTCAATTATCATATGGTTTCACTTACTTGTGGAGCATAAGGAGTAACATGGAGGACATGGGGGATGGAGAGCAGAAGGGAGTTGGAAGAAATTGGACGGGGAGAGAAACCATGAGAGCATGTGGACTCTGAGAAACAAAATGAGGGTTTTGGAGTGGGAGGTTGGGTGAGCCTGGTGGTGGGTATTATGGAGGACACGTATTGCATGGAGCACTGGGTGTGGTGCATAAACAATGAAATCTAGAACACTGGAAAGAAATTTTTGAAAAAGATCATAAAAAATTTAAAAATTTAAAAAGAAAGTGTCATGTACTTAGAGAAGCAAGTCTGTGTGGAAAGCATCTTTCACCTACTTCTCCTTTATGCAGATAGGAGAATTTTCAAATATATATATATATATATAGATATATAGATATATATATATATAGATATATATATATCAATATATATATTGATATATATATATCTATATATCTTTTATTTTTTAATTTTTTTTTCCCTTTTTATTAATTTTTTCAGCGTAACAGTATTCATTCTTTTTGCACAACACCCAGTGCTCCATGCAAAACGTGCCCTCCCCATCACCCACCACTTGTTCCCCCAACCTCCCACCCCTGACCCTTCAAAACCCTCAGGTTGTTTTTCAGAGTCCATAGTCTCTTATGGTTCGCCTCCCCTCCCCAATGTCCATAGCCCGCTCATATATATATATATAGATATCTATATAGATATATAGATATAGATATAGATATAGATATAGATATAGATATAGATAGATATATATAGATATAGATATAGATATAGATATCGATATCTATATCTATATCTATATCTATATATAGATATATCTATATATATCTATATCTATATCTATATCTATATCTATATCTATATATAGATATATATATATATAAAAATATATATATATATAAATATAAATATATATTTATATATATATAATATAAATATATATTTATATTTATATTATATTTATATATTTATATTTATATAATAATATATTTATTATTTATAAATATAAATATATTTATATTTATATTTATAATATATATAAATATATATATATATATTCTACACATGTTTGTGTAGAAACTATCCATCCACCAATATCTTGTTTCATGGTGATAACAGCATATTCAAACATGTGTTGATGCACCAGGAAAGTGCCATATATTTAGCTCCAGGATAGAACACTGCAGAGAAACGTCATTCAGCTAGTATCTTCATTCAGGAAGAGATAAGCCTTTTCAAGTGTATGTGTGGAAGCATAAGAGCAATGCCATATAGGCAATTCAGAGAAACAGGTATTCAAGGAAAACACATTTCAACTAAGTTGTTCTTCCATGAAGATAAAAGAGTTTTCAAATGTATGCATGGAAGCTTAAGTAAAGTGCCATACAATTAACTTAGAAAAACTTGTCTGTATAGAAAGTATCTTTCAACTCACTTTTTTTCATGAAGATTGAAGAGTTTTCAAAAGCATTTGTGGAAGTATAAGGAGAGTGCCATATACTTAACTCCAAGAAATAACACTATATGGATAACATTAAAATAATGTCTTCTTAAAATGTAGACAGAAGCTTTCCAAGTGTACTTGTGGAAGCATAAGGAAAGTGCCAGGTACGTAATTCTGTGTAAAACCATCTGTCAACCAGCACCTTTTTTTCATGGAGATATAGATGAATTAACATGTTTGTGTGGAAGCAAAAGGAAAGTGCCATAGATTTAACTCAGTGAAACAAGACTGTAGAAACCATCTTTCAACTAACATCTTCTTTCAGGGAGATAGGAACTCTTTCAAATGTATGTCTGGAAGCACAAGGAATTTCCCATAAACTTAATACAGAAAAACAAGTCTGTGTAGAAAGCATCTTGCAAATAATTTCTTTCATGTGGAAGCGTTTTCAAATGTACGTGTGTAGGCATAAAGAAAGTACCATACACTTCCATTCAAACAGAAAGTGTCGTTCAACTAATACCTTTCATGATGACAGAAGTGTGTTCAAATGTTTGTGTGGATGTATAAGGAAAGTGCCACATACTTAGTGCAACATGACTGTGTAGAAAACGTCTTTCAACTAACCTCTTCTTTCATGAAGATAGAAGTGCTTCAAATGTATATATGCAAGCATAGAGAGTGACAAATACTTAACTCAGTGAAACACATTTGTGTAGAAACCATCAGCCTTTTGTCTGTACAGTCATTTGAAAATATCTTCTCTCATTCTGTGGGTTACCTTTTTGTTTTGATTTGTTTTTGTTTTGATTTGATTTGTTTTGATTTGAAATTCAAATCAAAACCACATTGAGATAGCACCTTATACCATTAGAATGGCCAAAATTAACAAGATAAGAAACATCAAGTGTTGGAGAAGATATGGAGATAGGGGAACCTTCTTACACTGTTGGTGGGAATTTACATTGGTGCAGACACTTTGGACAACAGTGTGGGGATTCCTCAAAAAATTAAAAGTAGGTGGAGACAAGATGGCAGAGAAGTAAGAGGTACTCTTTCAACCTGTCCCCTAAAGGGATCTGATTACTTACCAAAGAACTCTGATCATCCATGAAATCAACCTGAGATTAGAATTATATACTTCTGGACCTCTCTGTGGGCAGGAGACGTCAGTGGATAGGTAAAGTGGAGTGTGAATATTGGACTGATATTGGAAGATAAACAAAAGGGGGACAGAGCCACCGGAAGCAACGCATTGGAAAGTAATACCCCAATACAAGAGTGCCTTGTGATTGGGGACTAGCATTAACTTGGAGTATGGTTAAAGGCACTCAAAAAAAAAAAAAAAAAGAAAGAAAGAAAGAAAGATCTTAACGGGAAATTGGTGGAATTGGGCGGTTAGGGACAGGGACTTAAGCCCACAGACCCAAGACAGCCACCGCCAGCATGGAAAAAGAGAGAGCAGCGAAGAAGCCAGGTCTTGGTGCCTGAGCTGCTGGTGTGACTGAGAGCCTCTGGGTGGTGTTGTCTGTGAGGGTGAGGGAGCCTGCTGTGGATGCCAGCCCAGCTGGCAGAACCACAGCCTTGTGCATTCTGTATGTGTGCTGCACAACCAGGGTCTGAGTCGCGCCCCACACCTTTCCCTGAGAGAGGTCCGTGCAGGCACCAGCCAGCCTGCACTCTCTAGGACCTGGAGAGTCTGAGCACTCTCAGCCCAGAAGAGCATGAAAATCTCAGTGCGCAATCTCTCCTTGGGACCTCTCTGTTGGTCTGGAGCTGCCCGGACAGCCGAGGCTAGTATTTCTTGTGGTGTTGTGTACAAGGGAGAGTTCCTGTGACTCCAGAGACCATGACTGGGGACGTGCTCTTCCAATGGCAGAACGGGGATTTATGTGCTCTGGAGCACCCAGAGGGGAACAGACCGAGGCTTCTTCTCGAGGAGATGGAGGTCTGGCTTCAGTTTGCTTTCCTCTAAACCTCCAAGGAACCACCAAAAGCCACCACAGGGAGAAAAAACAAACAAACAAAAAAAAACCTTCACAGAACAAAGCCTGAAAAACCTGTTTCCTCAGAGCCCTGCTCCTTGATGGGGGTAGGAGGACTTAACACTAGTAACAGTCCCTGAAAACCACGTGGCAGTCCCCTCCTCCAGAAAGGCAGTAAAAAAAAAAATTAAAATTAAAAAATAAAAAACCAAACCAAAACAAAAGAAAAAACACACAAGAGGACAACCACCACTACTTCATAGATACAACTTTTATTTTTAATTCATTCCCACTATTCTGGTTCATTTCATTTGTTTTTATATAACTTTTTAACCTATTTACCATCACAATGAGATGTTCAGTACATTAAATTCCATAATGACCTTTTAACCTGAACTTTTTTGATACATATACCTGTGTTTTTCATTCGCTTTTCTATTTTTCAATTTATCTCATTTAATTTTTTTAATTTCTTTAAATATTCATAGAGAGATAAGCTTTAAAGTAATCCCCTTTCCACAAACAATGCTACACCTATTGGTAAACCAGTTTTAATCCCCCTTTAGCTCAGGAAAGTTGAGTCCTTTAAGAAAGATATCAATATATCTCCAGGGAGAATCAAAATAACCTTCCCCGCCCACACTGAGAATTTATAACCACTCTCACAACTTTTTCTTCTGTCAGTGCTTCTGTGCATTTGTTTCTGTTTTGGTAGTATATAAATCTTATACTTGGGGTTCATTTTGACGGAATTCTTTCTTTCTTTCTTTATTTTTTCCTCTTCTCATCTACTTTTGTCGGTCTTTTTGTTTGTCTGTTTTTTCTTTGTATACCTCATAAATCTTACCTATGGGGCCCATTTGGGCTGGGCCTTCTCTTTTTTTTTAATCTTTTTTTCCCCTGTCTCTCTCTCTCTTTTTTCTTTTTTCTTTCTTTTTTGTGGGGACTCTTGATTGCTCAAAAGTGTTCCAGGGTGCACCTTGCCTGCATCATAGTTGATATATTCAGCTACACATCGGTTCAGCCACCTCTCACCAAAATGACTAGGAGGAGAAAGGCCCAACAGAAGAAAAATTCAGAGACTGGACCCTCTCCATCAGAACTATTGGGTATGGACATAGACAGTATGTCGGAAAGGGAATTCAGGCTAACAATTATCCAGGCAATAGCTAAGTTGGAGAAAGCCTTTGATGACAAATGGAATTCATTAAGGCAGAAGTGAAAGCCACCAGGGATGATGTTCAAAATGCACTCAATGAATTCCAATCTAATCTAAATTCTCTAAAAGCTAGGGTAATGGAGGCAGAAGACAGAATTAGTGATCTGGAGGACAAACAGATAGAAAAAAAGGGATCATGAAGAAGCCTGGAACAAACAGCTTAGAAGCCACAAAACAGAATTAGGGAGGGGCACCTGGGTGGCTCAGTGGGTTAAGCCGCTGCCTTCGGCTCAGGTCATGATCTCAGGGTCCTGGGATCGAGTCCCACATCGGGCTCTCTGCTCAGCGGAGAGCCTGCTTCCCTTCCTCTCTCTCTGCCTGCCTCTCTGTGATTTCTCTCTGTCAAATAAATAAAATCTTTAAAAAAAAAACAGAATTAGGGAAATAAATGACGCCATGAAAGGTTCCAATGTCAGAATTATTGGAATCCCTGAGAGGGAGGAGAATGAAAGAAGACTAGAAGATATAGTTGAGCAAATTCTCCATGAAAATTTTCCCAATCTCATGAATGGAACCAGCGTTTGTGTACTAGAGGCAGAATGGTCTCCCCCCAATATTATAGAATCTATAAAGACCACGAGACACTTGATTGTGAAAATGATGAGTCATAATTGTAGACAGGAGCTCTTGAAAGCAGCTAGGACAAAGAAATTCCTTACGTACAAAGGAAAACCCATCAGAATAACATCAGCCCTTCCCACAGAAACCTGGCAAGCGAGAAAGAGCTGGGAAGATGTATTCAGGGCACTAAATGAGAAGAACATGAAGCCAAGAACACTTTATCCAGCAATACTGACATTCAAATTGGATGGAGAGATAAAGAGCTTCCAAGACTAGCAAGGGTTAAAAGAGTATGGGATCACCAAGCTGACACTGCAAGAAATATTAAGGGTGGTTTTATAAAAGGAAAAATACCAAGAATATCATTGAACAGAAATACATAGAGACAAGCTACAGAAACAAAGACTTCACAGGTAACACAATGTCAATAAAAACGTATCTCTCAATAATCACTTCCAATGTGACTGGCCTAAATGCGCACATAAAACAACACAGGGTTGCAGATTGGATAAAATGACAGGACCCATCCATATATTGTATAGAGGAGACTAATTTTGAACCTAAGGATACAACCAGACTCAGAGTGAAAGGATGGAGAAGCATCTTTCATGCCAATGGGCTTCAAAAGAACTCTGGGGTAGTGATTCTCATATCAGATAAATTAGATTTTAAGCTAAAGACTAGAGTCAGAGATACAGAAGGACATTACATCATTCTTGAAGGGACCATCCACCAAGAAGATCTAACAATTGTAAAGATTTATGCCCCCAAATGGGA
This sequence comes from Meles meles, assembly GCF_922984935.1. NCBI lineage: Eukaryota > Metazoa > Chordata > Mammalia > Carnivora > Mustelidae > Meles > Meles meles. Next base: position 51,793,334 of record NC_060087.1, read on the forward strand.
ACAGCCAGTTACATTAAGAAAACTGTTAATCAAGAAAAAGAGTCAATTTGATATGAATACCTTAATAGTAGGAGATCTTAACACATCACTCTCAGTAATAGACAGATCACCCATCAGAAAATCAATAAAGAAACAAGAGCATTGAATGACACATTGGACCAGATGGACCTCATAGATATATACAGAATATACCACCCTAAAACAACAGAACACTCATTCTTCTTGAGTGCACATGAACATTCTCCAGAATAGACAACATACTGGGTCACAAATAAGGGCTCAACTGATTCCAAAAGATTGAGATTATTCCCTGCATATTCTCAGATCAAAATTCTTTGAAACTGGAGCTCAACCACAGGGAAAAGATTGGAAGGAATTCAAGCACCTGGAAGCTAAAGATCACCTTGCTTAAGAATGCTTGGATCAACCAGGAAATCAGTGAAGAATTTAAACAATTCATGGAAACCAATGAGAATGAAGACACTTCAGTCCAAAACCTATGGGATACAGCAAAGGCGGTCCTAAGGGGAAATACATAGCCATCCAAGCCTCCCTTTAAAAAAAATGGGAAAATTCAGAATAAACCAGCTGTCTTTACACCTTAAAGAACTGGAGAATCAACAAGAAATTAAGACAACCCCACACACAAAAAGGGAAATAATCAAGATTAGAGCAGAGAACAATGAGATAGAAACTAGAGATACAGTAGAATGTATCAACAAAACTAGAAGCTTGTTTTTTGAAAGAATCAATAAGATCGATAAGCCATTGGCCAAACTAATCCAAAAGAAAAGATATAGGACCAAATTAATAAAATTATGAATGAAAAGGCGAGGTCATGACTAACACCAAGGAAATAGAGACAATCATCAGAATTTAGTATCAACAGTTCTATGCCAATAAGTTAAGCAAACTAGATGAAATGGATGCATTCCTGGAAATATATATAAACTTTGAAAACTAAATCAAGAAAAAGACTGACAACCCAAGTACACTAATATCTAGTAACGAGATCGAAGCAGTGATCAAAAACCTCCCAAAAATCATAAGTCCAGGACCTAACAGATTCCATGGGAATTCTACCAAAACTTCAAAGGAAAAATAATACCTATTCTTCTGAGGCTATTTCAAAAAATTGAAGCAGAAGGAAAATTCCGGACTTTTTAATGAAGCCAGGATTAACATGATCCCCAAAGAAGGCAAAGACCCCACCAAAAAGGAGAATTTCAGACCAATATCACTGATGAATATGGATGCTAAGATTCTCAACATGATCCTAACTAATAGGATCCAACAGTACATTAAAAAGATTATCCACCAGAGGAGTCAAGATGGTGGAGAAGTAGCAGGCTGAGACTACATCAGGTAGCAGGAGATCAGCTCGATAGCTTATTTAAACATTGCAAACACCTACAAATCCAACGGGAGATTGCAGAGAAGAACAACAGCAATTCTGGAAACAGAAAATCAACCACTTTCTGAAAGGTAGGACTGGTGGAGAAGTGAATCCAAAACGAAGGGAAGATAGGCCGCAGGGGGAGGGGCCGGCTCCCGGCAAGTGGCAGAGAAATGGAGCACAAAATCAGGACTTTTAAAAGTCTGTTCCACTGAGGGACATTGCTCCAGAGGCTAAACTGCGGTGAAGCACATGCGGGGTCAGCGTGGCCCCGGGTCCCACAGGGTCACAGAAGGATCGGGGGTGTCGGAGTGTCACAGAGCTCGCAGGTATTAGACCAAGGGAAGCCGCCTACAGAGACAGAGCCGAGGACTGAACTCTCAGCTTGGAGTTACCTTGAACCAGTCGCAGGCTGGTTGAGCTTGGAGCGCCGCTGGAAGCCGGGGATACGGGAGTGACTGGGCGCTGTTCTCTGGGGGCGCACTGAGGAGTGGGGCCCTGGGCTCTCGGTTCCTCCGGGCCAGAGACTGGGAGGCCGCCATTTTCATTCCTGTCCTCAGGAACTCTAAGGAAAGCGATCAGGGAACAAAAGCTCCTGAAAGCAAACCCGAGCAGATTACTTAGTCCGGCCCCCGATAAGGGCGGGGCAATTCCGCCTCAGGCAAATACACTTGAGAGTCACTACAACAGGCCTCTCCCCCAGAAGATCAACAAAAAATCCAGCCAGGATGAAGTGCATCTACCAAGGAAAGCAGATTCAATACGTAGGACAGCAGCGGAATTCCAGAGGAGGAGAAAGCAAAGCACGGAACTCATGGCTTTCTCCCCATGATTCTTTAGTCTTGTGGTTAATTCAATTTTTTTTCAGTTCTTTTTTCTTTCTTTTTTCTTCTTCTGCTAAATTTTTTAAACTTTTACCCTTTCGGTTTTTCACGTGTTTTAAATAGTTTATGTTATATATATATATATATATATATATATATATATATATATATTCGTTCTTTTTTATACTTTTTCATTATTTGTTTTCTTTTTTTAATATTTTCTTTTTTTTCCTGAACCTCTTTTAATCCCCTTTCTACCACCCCCCGATTTGCGATCTCTTTGATTTGTTTAAAGCACATTTTTTCTGGGGACTTTGCCACCCTTTTAGTATTTTCTTGCTACTTATATACTCTTATCTGGACAAAATGACAAGGCAGAAATATTCACCACAAAAAAAAGAACAAGAGGCAGTACCGAAGGCTAGGGACCTAATCAATACAGACACTGGTAATATGTCAGACCTAGAGTTCAGAATGACGATTCTGAAGGTTCTAGCCAGGCTCGAAAAAGGCATGGAAGATATTAGAGAAACCCTCTCTGGAGATATTAAAGCCCTTTCTGGAGAAATTAAAGAACTAAAATCTAACCAAGTTGAAATCAAAAAAGCTATTAAGGAGGTGCAATTAAAAATGGAGGGTCTCACTGCTAGGATAAATGAGGCAGAAGAAAGAATTCGTGATATAGAAGACCAAGTGACAGAGAATAAAGAAGCTGAGCAAAAGAGGGACAAACAGCTACTGGACCACGAGTGGAGAGTCGAGAGATAAGTGACACCATAAGACGAAACAACATTAGAATAATTGGGATTCCAGAAGAAGAAGAAACAGAGAGGGGAGCAGAAGGTCTATTGGAGAGAATTATTGGAGAGAATTTCCCTAATATGGCAAAGGGAACAAGCATCAAAATCCAGGAGATGCAGAGAACCCCCCTCAAAGTCAACAAGAATAGGTCCACACCCTGTCACCTAATAGTAAAATTTACAAGTCATAGTGACAAAGAGAAAATCCTGAAAGCAGCCCGAGAAAAGAGGTCTGTAACATACAATGGTAAAAATGTTAGATTGGCAGCAGACTTATGCAAAGAGACCTGGCAGGCCAGGAAGAGCTGGCATGATATATTCAGAGCACTAAACGAGAAAAACATGGAGCCAAGAATACGCTATCCAGCTAGGCTATCATTGAAAATAGAAGGAGAGATTAAAAGCTTCCAGGACAAAAAAAAAAAAAAAAAGGGGGGGGGGGGAAAGAATTTGCAAACACCAAACCAGCTCTACAGGAAATATTGAAAGGGGTCCTCTAAGCAAAGAGAGAGCCTAAAAGTAGTAGATCAGAAAGGTACAGAGAGAATATACAGTAACAGATACCTTACAGGCAATATAATGGCACTAAATTCATATCTCTCAATAGTTATCCTGAATGTTAATGGGCTAAATGCCCCCAATCAAAAGACACAGGGTATCAGAATGGATAAATAAAAAACAGAACCAATCTATATGTTGCCTACAAGAGACTCATTTTAGATGCAAAGACGCATCCAGATTTAAAGTGAGGGGGTGGAAAACAATTTACCATGCTAACGGGAATCAGAAGAAAGCTGGGGTGGCAATCCTTATATCAGATCAATTAGATTTTAAGCCAAAGACTATAATAAGAGATGAGGAAGGACACTATATCCTACTCAAAGGGTCTGTCCAACAAGAAGATCTAACAATTTTAAATATCTATGCCCCTAACGTGGGAGCAGCCAACTATATCAACCAATTAATAACAAAATCAAAGAAACACATCAATAATAATACAATAATAGTAGGGGACTTTAACACTCCCCTCACTGAAATGGACAGATCATCCAAGCCAAAGATCAACAAGGAAATAAAGGCCTTAAGTGACACACTGGACCAGATGGACATCACAGATATATTCAGAACATTTCATCCCAAAGCAACAGAATACACATTCTTCTCTAGTACACATGGAACCTTCTCCAGAATAGATCACATCCTGGGTCCTAAATCAGGTTTCAACTGGTATTAAAAGATTAGGATCATTCCTTGCATATTTTCAGACCACAATGCTCTGAAGCTAGAACTCAATCACAAGAGGAAATTTGGAATGAACCCAAATACATGGAGACTAAACAGCATCCTTCTAAAGAATGAATGGGTCCACCAGGAAATTAAAGAAGAACTGAAAAAATTCATGGAAACAAATGATAATGAAAACACAACGGTTCAAAATCTGTGGGACGCAACAAAGGCAGTCCTGAGAGGGAAATATATAGTGGTACAAGCATTTGTCAAGAAACAGAAAAGGTCTCAAGTACACAACCTCACCCTACACGTAAAGGAGCTGGAGAAAGAACAAGAAAGAAACCCTAAACCCAGCAGGAAAAGAGAAATCATAAAGATCAGAGCAGAAATCAATGAAATAGAAACCAAAACAAAAAACAAAAACAATAGAAAAAATCAATGAAACTAGGAGATGGTTCTTTGAAAGAATCAATAAGATTGATAAACCCCTGGCCAGACTCATCAAAAAGAAAAGAGAAAGGACCCAAATAAATAAAATCATGAATGAAAGAGGAGAGATCACAACTAACACCAAAGAAATACAGACAGTTATAAGAACATTCTATGAGCAACTCTACGCCAACAAATTTGACAATCTGGAAGAAATGGATGCATTCCTAGAGACATATAACCTACCACAACTGAAGCAGGAAGAAAGAGAAAACCTGAACAGGCCCACAACCAGTAAGGAGATTGAAACAGTCATCAAAAATCTCCAAACAAACAAAAGCCCAGGGCCAGACGGCTTCCCAGGGGAATTCTACCAAACATTTAAAAAAGAACTAATTCCCATTCTCCCGAAACTGTTCCAAAAAATAGAAATGGAAGGAAAACTTCCAAAATCATTTTATGAGGCCAGCATCACCTTGCTCCCAAAACCAGACAAGGATCCCACCAAAAAAGAGAACTACAGACCAATATCCCTGATGAACACAGATGCAAAAATTCTCACCAAAATACTAGCCAATAGGATTCAACACTACATTAAAAGGATTATTCACCACTACAGAGTGGGATTTATTCCAGGGCTGCAAATTTGGTTCACCATCCGCAAATCAATCAATGTGATAGAACACATTAATAAAAGAAAGAACAAGAACCATATGATACTCTCCATAGATGCTGAAAAAGCATTTGACAAAGTACAGCATCCCTTCCTGATCAAAACTCTTCAAAGTGTAGGGATAGAGGGCACATACCTCAATATTATCAAAGCCATCTATGAAAAACCCACCGCAAATATCATTCTCAATGGAGAAAAACTGAAAGCTTTTCCACTAAGGTCAGGAACACGGCAGGGATGTCCATTATCACCACTGCTATTCAACATAGTACTAGAAGTTCTAGCCTCAGCAATCAGACAACAAAAAGAAATTAAAGGCATCCAAATCAGCAAAGAAGAAGTCAAACTATCACTCTTCGCAGATGATATGATACTATATGTGGAATACCCAAAAGACTCCACTCCAAAACTACTAGAACTTGTACAGGAATTCAGTAAAGTGTCAGGATATAAAATCAATGCACAGAAATCAGTTGCATTTCTGTACACCAACAACAAGACAGAAGAAAGAGAAATTAAGGAGTCAATCCCATTTACAATTGCACCCAAAACTATAAGATACCTAGGAATAAATCTAACCATAGAGGCTAAGAATCTATACACAGAAAACTATAAAGTACTCATGAAAGAAATTGAGGAAGACACAAAGAAATGGAAAAATGTTCCATGCTCCTGGATTGAAGAAAAAAAATTGTGAAAATGTCTATGCTACCTAAAGCAATCTACACATTTAATGCAATCCCTATCAAAATACCATCCATTTTTTTCAAAGAAATGGAACAAATATTCCTTAAATTTATATGGAACCAGAAAAGACCCCGAACATCAAAGGAATTTTGAAAAAGAACGCTAAAGTTGGTGGCATCACAATTCCAGACTTCAAGCTCTTTTACAAAGCTGTCATCATCCAGACAGCATGGTACTGGCACAAAAACAGACACATAGATCAATGGAACAGAATAGAGAGCTCAGAAATAGACCCTCAACTCTATGGTCAACTAATCTTTGACAAAGCAGGAAAGAATTTCCAATGGAAAAAAGACAGCCTCTTCAATAAATGGTGCTGGGAAAATTGGACAGCCACATGCAGAAAAATGAAAGTAGACCACTTCCTTACACCACACACGAAAATAGACACACAATGGTTGAAGGACCTCAATGTGAAAAAGGAACCCATCAACATCCTTGAGGAGAACGCAGGCAGCAACCTCTTCGAACTCAGCCACAGCAGCATCTTCCTAGGAACATCGGGAAAGGCAAGGGAAGCAAGGCAAAAAAATGAGCTATTGCTATTTCATCAACATCAAAAGCTTTTGCACAGCAAAAGAAACAGTTAACAAAACCAAAAGACAACTGACAGAATGGGAGAAGATATTTGCAAACGACATATCAGATAAAGGGCTAGTATCCAAAATCTATAAGGAACTTAGCCAACTCAACACCCAAAGAACAAACAATCCAATCCGGAAATGGGCAGAGGACATGAACAGACATTTCTGCAAAGAAGACATCCAGATGGCCAACAGACACATGAAAAAGTGCTCCACGTCACTCGGCATCAGGGAAATACAAATCAAAACCCCAATGAGATACCACCTCACACCAGTCAGAATGGCTAAAATTAACAAGTCAGGAAATGAGCGATGCTGGTGAGGAGGCGTAGAAGGGGAACCTTCCTACACTTTTGGCGGGAATGCAAGCTGGTGGAACCACTCTGGAAAACAGCATGGAGGTGCCTCAAAATGTTGAAAATAGAACTACCCTATGACCCAGCAATTGCACTACTGGGTGTTTACCCTAAAGATATAAACGTAGTGATCCAAAGGGGCACGTGCCCCTGAATGTTTATAGCAGCAATGTCTACAATAGCCAAACTATGGCAAGAACCTAGATGTCCATCGACAGATGATTGGATAAAGAAGAACTGGTACATATACACAATGGAATACTATGCAGCCATCAAAAGAAATGAAATCTTGCCATTAGGGACAATGTGGATGGAACTAGAAGGTATCATGCTTAGTGAAATAAGTCGATCGGAGAAAGACAACTATCATATGATCTCCCTGATATGAGGACGTGGAGATGCAACATGGAGGGTTAGGGGGATAGGAGAAGAATAAATGAAACAAGATGGTATTGGGAGGGAGACAAACCATAAATGACTCTTAATCTCACAAAACAAACTGGGGCTTGCTGGGGGGAGGTGGGGTTGGGAGAGGGGGAGGGGGTTATGGACATTGGGGAGGGTATGTGCTATGGAGAGTGCTCTGAAGTGTTTAAACCATGCGATTCACAGACCTGTACCCCTGGGGATAAAAATACATTATATGTTTATAAAAAATAGGAAATAAAGAAAAAATTAAAAAAAAAAGAAAAAATGTTATTATGGAATATATTATATTAAACCTCTAGTTCCAATGTAAGTAGGTTAAAAAAAATTAAAAGATTTGTGAAGTACACAAACAAAAACAGACAAACAAAAGGACTGATAAAAGTATAAAAAAAATTAAAAGAACAAGAATCATGAGAACAAATTAAAAAAAAAGAAAGAGAGGGCGGAGTCAAGATGGCAGAGAAGTAGCGGGCTGAGACTACATCAGGTAGCAGGAGATCAGCTCAATAGCTTATCTAAACATTGCAAATACCTACAAATCCAACGGGAGATCGAAGAGAAGAAGAAAAGCAATTCTAGAAACAGAAAATCAACCACTTTCTGAAAGGTAGGACTGGTGGAGAAGTGAATCTAAAATGACGGGAAGATAGACCGTGGGGGAGGGCCCGGCTCCCGGCAAGCGGCAGAGGAACGAAGCACAAAATCAAGACTTTTAAAAGTCTGTTCCAAAGTAATAATAATAATAAAAAAAAAGTCTGTTCCACTGAGCGACATTGCTCCAGAGGCTAAACTGGGGTGAAGGCCACGCAGGGTCAGCGTGGCCCCAGGTCCCGCAGGGTCACAGAAGGATCGGGGGTGTCGGAGTGTTGCAGAGCTCACAGGTATTTGAACACAGAAGCCGGCTACAGAGACAGAGCCGAGGACTGAACTCTCAGCTCTGGGTTACCTTGAACTGGTCGTGGGCTGGGTGAGCTCAGAGCATGGCGAGAGGCTGGGGATATGGGAGTGATTGGGTGCTGTCCTCTGGGGGCGCACTGAGGAGTGGGACCCCGGGCTCTCGGCTCCTCCAGACCGGAGAATAGGAGGCCGCCATTTTCATTCCTGTCCTCCAGAAATCTACGGAAAGCGTTCAGGAAACAGAAGCTCCCAAAAGCGAACCCGAGCGGATTACTTAGTCTGGACCCCGTTAAGGGCGGTGCAATTCTGCCTCGGGCAAAGACACTTGAGAGTCACTACAACAGGCCCCTCCCCCAGAAGATCAACAAAATATCCAGCCAGGACGAAGTTCATCTATCAAGGAAAGCAGGTTCAATTCCTAAGACAGCAGCGGAATTCCAGAGGAGGAGAAAGCAAAGCACGGAACTCATGGCTTTCTCCCCATGATTCTTTAGTCTTGCGGTTAATTCAATTTTTTTTCTTTTTTTCAATTTTTTTCTTTCTTTTCTATTCTTCTGCTAAATTTTTTAAAACTTTTACCCTTTTCATTTTTAACGTTTTTTGACTAGTTCATCTAAATATATATATATACATATATATATTTAATTTTATTTTTTTAAATTTCTCTATTTACAGCATAACAGTGTTCATTGTTTTGCCATCACACCCAGTGCTACATGCAGTATGTGACCTCCCTATTACCCACCACCTGGTTCCTCAACCTCCCACCCCACCCCCCCGCCCCTTCAAACCCTCTGGTTGTTTTTCAGAGTCCATAGTCTCTCATGGTTCATCTCCCCTTCCAGTTTCCCTGAACTGCCTCTCCTCTCCACCTCCCCATGTCCTCCATGTTATTTGTTATGCTCCACAAATAAGTGAGACCATATGATACTTGACTCTCTCTGCTTGACTCATTTCGCTCAGCATAATCTCTTCCAGTCCCATCCATGTTGCTACAAAAGTTGGGTATTCATCCTTTCTGAAGGAGGCATAATACTCCATTGTGTATATGTAAATATATATATATTTTCTTTCTTTTTTATATTTTTTCTTTATTTGTTTTATTTTTAAATTTTTTTTCCTGAACCTCTTTTTATCCCCGTTCTCCCCCCCACAATTTGGGGTCTCTTCTGATTTGGTTACAGCGCATTTTTCTGGGGTCTTTGCCACCCTTTTAGTATTTTATTTGATCCTTCATATCCTCTTATCTGGACAAAATGACAAGGCGGAAAAAATCACCACAAACAAAAGAACAAGAGGCAGTAACGAAGGCTAGGGACCTAATCAACACAGACATTGGTAATATGTTAGATCAAGAGTTCAGAATGATGACTTGAAAGTTCTAGCCGGGCTCAAAAAAGGCATGGAAGATATTAGAGAAACCCTCTCTGGAGATATAAAAGCCCTTTCTGGGGAAATTGAAGAACTAAAATCTAACCAAGTTGAAATCAAAAAAGCTATTAAGGAGGTGCAATAAAAAATGGAGGCTCTCACTGCTAGGATCAATGAGGCAGAAGAAAGAATTAGTGATATAGAAGACCAAATGACAGAGAATAAAGAAACCGAGCAAAAGAAGGACAAACAGCTACTGGACCACGAGTGGAGAATTCGAGAGGTAAGTGACACCATAAGACGAAACAACAATAGAATAATTGGGATTCCAGAAGAAGAAGAAAGAGAGAGGGGAGCAGAAGGTCTATTGGAGAGAATTATTGGAGAGAATTTCCCTAATATCACAAAGGGAACAAGCAGCAAAATCCAGGAGATGCAGAGAATCCCCCTCAAAGTCAACAAGAATAGGCCCACACCCCATCATCTAAGAGTAAAATTGACAAGTCTTAGTGACAAAGGGAAAATCCTGAAAGCAGCCCGAGAAAAGAGGTCTGTAACATACAATGGTAAAAATGTTAGATTGGCAGCAGACTTATGCAAAGAGACCTGGCAGGCCAGAAAGAGCTGGCATGATATATTCAGAGCACTAAACGAGAAAAACATGCAGCCAAGAATACGCTATCCAGCTAGGCTATCATTGAAAATAGAAGGAGAGATTAAAAGCTTCCAGGACAAACAAAAACGGAAAGAATTTGCAAACACCAAACCAGCTCTACAGGAAATATTGAAAGGGGTCCTCTAAGCAAAGAGAGAGCCTAAAAGTAGTAGATCAGAAAGGTACAGAGACAATAGACAGTAACAGTCAACTTACAGGGTAATAATGGCACTAAATTCATATCTTTCAAGAGTTACCCTGAATGTTAATGGGCTAAATGCATCAATCAAAAGACACAGGGTATCAGAATGGATCAAAAAACAAAGAAACTCATTTTAGACGCAAAGACACCTCCAGATTTAAAGTGAGGGGGTAGAAAACAATTTACCATGCTAATGGGCATCAGAAGAAACCTACAGTGGCAATTCTTATATCAGATCAATTATATATTTTTTAAAATATTTTATTTATTCATTTGACAGACAGAGATCACAAGCAGGCAGAGAGGCAGGCAGAGAGAGAGGAGAAAGCAGTCTACCTGCTGAGCAGAGAGCCCGATGTGGGACTCGATCCCAGGAGCCTGGGATCATGACCTGAGCCAAAGGCAGAGGCTTTAACCCACTGAGCCACCCAGGCACCCCTCAGATCAATTAGATTTTAATCCATAGACTATAATAAGAGATGAGGAAGGACACTATATCATCCTCAAAGTGTCTGTCCAACAAGAAGATCTAACAATTTTAAATATCCATGCCCCTAACGTGGGAGCAGCCAACTATATCAACCAATTAATAACAAAATCAAAGAAACACATCAATAATAATACAATAATAGTAGGGGACGTTAACGCTCCCCTCACTGAAATGGACAGATCATATGAGCAAAAGATCAACAAGGAAATAAAGGCCTTAAATGACACACTGGACCAGATGGACATCACAGATATATTCAGAACATTTCATCCCAAAGCAACAGAATACACATTCTTCTCTAGTGCACATGGAACATTCTCCAGAATAGATCACATCCTGGGTCACAAATCAGGTCTCAACCGGTATCAAAAGATTAGGATCATGCCCTGCATATTTTCAGACCACAATGCTCTGAAGCTAGAACTCAATCACAAGAGGAAAGCTGGAAAGAACCCAAATACATGGAGACTAAACAGGATCCTTCTAAAGAATGAATGGGTCCACCAGGAAATTAAAGAAGAACTGAAAAAATTCATGGAAACAAATGATAATGAAAACACAACGGTTCAAAATCTGTGGGACACAGCAAAGGCAGTCCTGAGACGGAAATATATAGCGGTACAAGCCTTTCTCAAGAAACAAGAAGGTCTCAAGTACAACCTAACCATACACCTAAAGGAGCTGGAGAAAGAACAAGAAAGAAACCCTAAACCCAGCAGGAGAAGAGAAATCATAAAGATCAGAGCAGGAATCAATGAAATAGAAATAAAAAAAAAATAGAAAAAACTCAATGAAACTAGGAGGTGGTTCTTTGAAAGAATCAATAAGGTTGATAAACCCCTGGCCAGACTCATCAAAAAGAAAAGAGAAAGGACCCAAATAAATAAAATCATGAATGAAAGAGGAGAGATCACAACTAACACCAAAGAAATACAGACAATTATAAGAACATACTATGCGCAACTCTATGCCAACAAATTTGACAATCTGGAAGAAATGGAGGCATTCCTAGAGACATACAAACTACCACAACTGAACCAGGAAGAAAGAGAAAACCTGAACAGGCCCACAACCAGTAAGGAGATTGAAACAATCATCAAAAATCTCCAAACAAACAAAAGCCCAGGGCCAGACGGCTTCCCAGGGGAATTCTACCAAACATTTAAAGAAGAACTCATTCCTATTCTCCTGAAACTGTTCCAAAAAATTGAAAAGGAAGGAAAACTTCCAAAATCATTTTATGAGGCCAGCATCACCTTGATCCCAAAACCAGACAAGGATCCCACCAAAAAAGAGAACTACAGACCAATATCCTTGATGAACACAGATGCAAAAATTCTCACCAAAATACTAGCCAATAGGATTCAACACTACATTAAAAGGATTATTCACCACTACAAAGTGGGATTTATTCCAGGGCTGCAGGTTTGGTTCAACATCCGCAAATCAATCGATGTGATAGAACACATTAATAAAAGAAAGAACAAGAACCATATGATACTCTCCATAGATGCTGAAAAAGCATTTGACAAAGTACAGCATCCCTTCCTGATCAAAACTCTTCAAAGTGTAGGGATAGAGGGCACATACCTCAATATTATCAAAGCCATCTATGAAAAACCCACCGCAAATATCATTCTCAATGGAGAAAAACTGAAAGCTTTTCCACTAAGGTCAGGAACACGGCAGGGATGTCCATTATCACCACTGCTATTCAACATAGTACTAGAAGTCCTAGCCTCAGCAATCAGAAAACAAAAAGAAATTAAAGGCATCCAAATTGGCAAAGAAGAAGTCAAAGTATCACTCTTCACAGATGATATGATACTATATGTGGAAAACCCAAAAGACTCCACTCCAAAACTGCTAGAACGTACAGGAATTCAGTAAAGTGTCGAGACTTAAAATCAATGCACAGAAATCAGTTGTATTTCTGTACACCAACAACAAGACCGAAGAAAGAGAAATTAAGGATTCAATCCCATTTACAATTGCACCTAAAACTATAAGATACCTAGGAATAAATCTAACCAAAGAGGCTAAGAATCTTTACGCAGAAAACTATAAAGTACTCATGAAAGAAATTGAGGAAGACACAAAGAAATGGAAAAATGTTCCATGCTCCTGGATTGGAAGAATAAATATTGTGAAAATGTCTATGCTACCTAAAGCAATCTACACATTTACTGCAATCCCTATCAAAATATCATCCATTTTTTTCAAGGAAATGGAACAAATAATCCTAAAATTTATATGGAACCAGAAAAGACCTCGAATAGCCAAAGGAATATTGAAAAAGAATGCCAAAGTTGGTGGCATCACAATTCCGGACTTCAAGCTCTATTACAAAGCTGTCATCATCAAGACAGCATGGTATTGGCACAAAAACAGACACATAGGTCAATGGAACAGAATAGAGAGCCCAGAAATAGACCCTCAACTCTATGGTCAACTAATCTTCGACAAAGCATTAAAGAATGTCCAATGGAAAAAAGACAGCCTCTTCAATAAATGGTGCTGGGAAAATTGGACAACCACATGCAGAAAAATGAAACTGGACCACTTCCTTACACCGCACACGAAAATAGACTCCAAATGGATGAAGGACCTCAATGTGAGAAAGGAATCCATCAACATCCTTGAGGAGAAGGCAGGCAGCAACCTCTTCGACCTCAGCCGCAGCAACATCTTCCTAGGAACATCGGGAAAGGCAAGGGAAGCAAGGTCAAAAATGAACTATTGGGATTTCATCAAGATCAAAAGCTTTTGCACAGCAAAGGAAACAGTTAACAAAACCAAAAGACAACTGACAGAATGGGAGAGGATGTTTGCAAATGACATATCAGATAAAGGGCTAGTATCCAAAATTTATAAGGAACTTAGCAAACTCAACACCCAAAGAACAAACAATCCAATCCGGAAATGGGCAGAGGACATGAACAGACATTTCTGCAAAGAAGACATCCAGATGGCCAACAGACACATGAAAAAGTGCTCCACGTCACTCGGCATCAGGGAAATACAAATCAAAACCACAATGAGATATCACCTCACACCAGTCAGAATGGTTAAAATTAACATGTCAGGAAATGACAGATGCTGACGAGGATGCGGAGAAAGGGGAACCTTCCTACACTGTTGGTGGGAATGCAAGATGGTGCAACCACTCTGGAAAACAGCATGGAGGTTCCACAAAATGTTGAAAATAGATCTACCCTATGACCCAGCAATTGCACTACTGGGTATTTACCCTAAAGATACAAACGTAGTGATCCGAAGGGGCACGTGCCCCCAAATGTTTATAGCAGCAATGTCTACAATAGCCAAACTATGGCAAGAACCTAGATGTCCATCAACAGATGAATGGATGAAGAAGAAGTGGTACATATACACAATGGAATACTATGCAGCCATCAAAAAATGAAATCTTGCCATTTGCGACGACGTGGATGGAACTAGATGGTATCATGCTTAGTGTAATAAGTCAATCGAAGAAAGACAACTATCATATGCTCTCCCTGATATGAGGACATGGAGATGCAATATGGGGGGCTAGGGGGATAAGAGAAGAATAAATGAAACAAGATGGTATTGGGAGGGAGACAAACCATAAATGACTCTTAATCTCACAAAACAAACTGGGGCTTGCTGGGGGGAGGTGGGGTTGGGAGAGGGGGAGGGGGTTATGGACATTGGGGAGGGTAGGTGCTATGGAGATTGCTGTGAAGTGTATAAACCTTGCAATTCACATACCTATGCTCCTGGGGAGAAAAATACATTATATGTTTATAAAAAAAAAATCGGAAGCGAAGGCAAACCATAAGAGACTATGGACTCTGAAAAACAACCTGAGGGCTTTGAAGGGGCGGGGGTGGGAGGTAGGGGGAACCACGTGGTGGGTAGTAGGGAGGGCACGTATTGCATGGAGCACTGGGTGTTGTGCAAAAACAATGAATACTGTTAAACTGAAAAAAAAATAAATTTATAAAAAAAAGAAAGAAAATTTGTTTCTATGAAATATACAGGTTTGGGGGCAATACTGGGTGCTTAATACATTGTTTTCCCCTGATATTGGGGTTTTACAGTTTCACTGGGACCCTGTTGTGGTTATCCTTTTATTTTTTTGGCTTGTCTTCTGAGGGTTGGGCCTGCCACATTGTTTTTCAGTCAATCTTGCTTGTGCTGAATCGCCCTGCCCCCTATCAAAGGGCTGGGCTCTGTGGAAATAGGTCTTTTGGGCTTTTATTCTTTGGAGGTTTTGATCTTTCATGGTTTTTTTTTATGGTTTTTGGAGCTTTAATGGACAGTAAATTGTCTGTACCCAGACCTCCACCTCAGAGAGAAACCTCAATCTACTCCCCTCTGGGTGGTCCAGAACATACAGACTTCCCCTCTGCAAACTCTGGTGAACACTGAAACCTCCCGCAGGTGATGCTCACCCCCAGCTATGTCTCCATGGTCACTCGAGTCCCCCCTGTACTCCCATGTCACTAAAACCATGAATGATTTTGGTCGGGGTGAACCCGAACCCAGGTAGCTGTCATGGCTGGGACTACTGTCTGGAGCCCACGCCCACACCGGGTGCGCTCATACCTGGCAGTGGTGCAGGTTTTGGAAGGCTATAGGCCAAGGGACCCTGACTGAAATATACAAATGGCTTCTTTCAGGTGCCATTTGGGTGTACTCAGACCCTGCAGCCTTGTAGGTCATGGAAGCCTGTAGGCCCAGATACTGCTGGCTGGCGCCCACACCAGGCTGTCTCAGGTGATGGCAGGAGTGTGTCCAGCCTGAGTGGTGGTGAAAGCAGTGGAATGCCATGGGCTCAAACACCACAGCTGGAACCCCTGCTGGGCTCTCTCTGGCACAGGTGGTTGCTGGCAGTGACCATCCTGGGACCTTGGCCTTAGGCAAATGCCCATGACCACCTAATTCCACCAGGGCCCATTAAGATATTTTGCTCTTTTTGAGTTCTTTTAACCAGACTCCAAGTTAATGCTGGTCCCCAATCACAGAGCATTTTCATATTGGTGTATTACTTTCCAATGGGTTGCTTCTGGTGGCTCCTTCCCCCTTCTGTTTATCCTCCAACATCATTCTGAGCATTCCCACTCCATGATACCTCTCCACTGATGATCTTCTGCCCCAAGTAGAGATCCAGAAGTGTATAATCTTACATCTCAGTCACATTTCATTGGTGTTCCGAGTGTTCTGGTAGATATTTAGCTCACTTTAGGGGATCAGTTGAAACAAGGTCTCCTACTTCTGCAGCATCTTACGCCTGCAGAAAGTATTTTAAAACCATGGATATCTTGTGAGGTTTGAGATTTAGAGGAAGCAGATTACAGAAGATAAAGCCAGCCCAGGTATTTTAGGTATATTTTCATTTCAAAGAAAATTTACCAAAATGTGCTTTTTTTAAAAAGAAGGTATAAAAGTCTGTTTCATTTCTTCATAGAAACCTGAGACTGTCCCAGAGCCCACTATCAACATACTTAAGTTTTTAGATGTCTGGTTGTTTAAAATATAGCCCCCAAACATATTTTTGGGTCATTTAGAGTGTCCCTGCTTTGCATACTCTGGGAAGCTGCATTCAATATCTGCTGACTATAAGAGACTCCAAGTCAGCCCTGTCTTCTGGGTTCTCTGACCCAGAGCCTCCCCATTCTGCTGCTGAGCAACATGACCTACATAGTAAACCACCTCTCCATTCCCCTTCCCCTTTTCTTCCTCCCCTTAAGTCTTAGGGACCTTTACCATTACCTATGGAATGTTTCATGCTGTGAATGACTTCCTTTAGCATTCAGTCTGCCAAAAAGTTCCCCAAATAAAGTTCATACTATTGCCATGCATATTTTTTGTTATCTTGATAAGTCCTGAAATCTCTTGAATCTGCTAAACATTCCAGCTTGACTCATTAGTAGACTCACATTGAAAGTATGCCTTGAATGCACCTGCTGACCCCGGTGGCTCCTTCATCATCAAGGAACTCAAATATCACTTCCATAGAGAGGCTTTCCATGATTCTGTAGCATCCTTCCCATCCCAGAGGCACTGACCTCTAGCTGCAGTTATCTTGTTACTTAATGATCAGTCTCTCTCCACTGGGAAATCAACTCCATGAGGGTAAGGATTTTGTCATTTTCACTGCTCTATCTCCATCAACAAGATTGGAAGTACAAGTTGGAAGTACCCAATAAAGATATTTTTAGTGAATTAAAGAATGGTTGAATATCAAATTTTGTGGGGTTCAGCCAAATCATACTAATAGGAGAATTTATAGCACTAAATGCCTATATTATAAAAGAAGGAAGGTCTCATATCCATGACCTTACCTTCTACCTTAAGAAGAAACTAGAAAAAAAGAACAAATTAAACTCAAAGTAAGCAGGAAGAAGGAAATAATAAAGAAGACCAGACTTGGGGCGCCTGGGTGGCTCAGTGGTTTAAGCCGCTGCCTTCGGCTCAGGTCATGATCTCAGGGTCCTGGGATCGAGTCCCACATCGGGCTCTCTGCTCGGCAGGGAGCCTGCTTCCCTCTCACTCTCTCTGCCTGCCTCTCTGCCTACTTGTGATCTCTCTCTGTCAAATAAATAAATAAAGTCTTTAAAAAAAAAAAAAAAGAAGAAGACCAGACTGGAGATTAGTAAAATAGAAAACTGAAAAGCACTAGAGAAAATAAGTGAAAACAGAACCCTTTTTTAAAAAAAATTGAAGATGGATAATACACTGATCACTCAGTTCCTCTGTGTGTGTGTGTGTGTGTGTGTGTGTGTGTAAGGGGGAGAGAGAGAGATAGAGACAGAGAGAGACAGAGAGTTTCCACATGCATCCAAGCAATTCTTGAACCCCCAGCTGAAAGTCCTAAAATACAACTCAATTATGAACTATATACCTGGAAATAGCATCATATACCACAGGTTAAGGGCTCAGTCCCACAAGATTCTGTCCCCTCCTGAGCCACTTTAGATGTTAGTCACAAGATGAGGTTATCACTTGTGTTTCTGACTGACCGTCTATAGAAGTCCAAATGATAACCTTCTCATTGGTTTTGATTAATATGTATGAGCAGCTCACAAAACTCAGGGAAACATTTTAATTAGCAGGTTACTATTTATTATTATGAAAAGGCATAATTCAGAAACAGCAGTATGAAAGAGATGAATAGGGAAAACAACAGGGAAAGAGTGCAGAACTTAAATGCCCTCTCCAATCATGCCACTCTCCCCGAATCTCCACATGTTCACAAACCTGCAACCCAGTCTTTTAGGTTTTCATGGAGATTAAATCACAAAGATATGACTGATTAAATAATATTTTGTTGCTGATTAATTCAATATACAACCCCTTTACTCTCCCCCATGGAGGAAGGCCTGAAAGTTCCAATTCTTTAATTATATTTGGACTCTACTGTCCCTATCCTTAGGTGACTTCTGAAAGTCACCTGATTAACCTAACAAAAGACACTTCTACTGCTCTCATCCCTTACAGAATGCCTAGGGTTTTAGGACTTCTATGCCAGGAATAGGAAAAGTATCAAATATATATTACTTCTATTTTTTCCTTTCTTTTCTTTTTTTAAACATTTTTACTAATTTTTTAAAAATTTCTTTTCAACATAACAGAATTCATTATTTACGCACCACACCCAGTGCTCCAAACAATATGTACCATCCATAATACCCACTACAGGGCTCACCCAACCTCTCAGCTCCCTCCCCTCCCAAACCCTCAGTTTCATTCTCTGAGTCCACAATCTGCCATGGTTCGTCTCCCCCTCCAAATTCCCACAACTCCCTTCTCCTCTCCATCTCCCCATGTCCTCCATGTTATTCTTTATGCTCCACAAGTAAGTGAAACCGTGTAAATGACTCTTTCTGCTTGACTTATTTCATTCAGCATAATCTCTTCCAGCCCCATCCATGTTAATACAAAAGTTAGGTACTCAAACCTTCTGATGGAGCCATAATACTCCATAATATATATGGACCATATCTTCTTTATCCACTCATCTGTTGCTGGGCATCTTCGTTTTTTCATAGTTTGGCGACTGTGACCATTGCTGCTATGATCATTGGGGTACAGATGGTCCTTCTTTCCACTACATCTGTATCTTTGGGGTAAAACCCAGTATTGCAATTGCAGGGTTATAGAATAGCTCTATTTTTAATTTAATAAGGACTTTCCACACTGTTTTCCAAAGTGACCACACCAACTTTCATTCCCACCAACAGTGGAAGAGGGTTCCCCTTTATCCACATCCTCTCAAACACATGTTGTTTACTGTCTTGTTAACTTTGCCTATTCTAACTCCTGTAAGGAGGTATCCCAATGTGGTTTTGTTTATTTGTTTATTTACAGCATAACAGTGTTCATTGTTCTGGCATCACACCCAGTGCTCCATGCAGTATGTGCCCTCCCTATTATCCACCACCTGGTTCCTCAACCTCCCACCCCCCCCGCCCCCTCAAAACCCTCTGGTTGTTTTTCAGAGTCCATAGTCTCTCATGGTTCATCTCCCCTTCCAGTTTCCCTCAACTCCCTCTCCTCTCCATCTTCTCATGTCCTCCATGTTCTTTGTTATGCTCCACAAATAAGTGAGACCATATGATACTTGACTCTCTCTGCTTGACTTATTTCGCTCAGCATAATTTCTTCCAGTCCAGTCCATGTTGCTACAAAAGTTGGGTATTCATCCTTTCTGATGGAGGCATAGTACTCCATTGTGTATATGGACCACATCTTCCTTATCCATTCATCCATTGAAGGGCATCTTGGTTCTTTCCACAGTTTGGCGACCGTAGCCATTGCTGCAATAAACATTGGGGTACAGATGGCCCTTCTTTTCACTACATCTGTATCTTTGGGGTAAATACCAAGCAGTGCAATTGCAGGGTCATAGGGAAGCTCTATTCTTAATTTTTTCAAGAGTCGCCACACTGTTCTCCAAAGTGGCTGCAGTATTCATTGAACAATGAACAGTATTCATTGTTTTTACACAACACCCAGTGCTCCATGCAATATGTGCCCTCCCTACTACCCACCACGTGGTTCCCCCTACCTCCCACCCCCGCCCCTTCAAAGCCCTCAGGTTGTTTTTCAGAGTCCATAGTCTCTTATGGTTTGCCTTCGCTTCCGATTTTTTCTTTATAAACATATAATGTATTTTTCTCCCCAGGAGCATAGGTATGTGAATTGCAAGGTTTATACACTTCACAGCAATCTCCATAGCACCTACCCTCCCCAATGTCCATAACCCCCTCCCCCTCTCCCAACCCCACCTCCCCCCAGCAAGCCCCAGTTTGTTTTGTGAGATTAAGAGTCATTTATGGTTTGTCTCCCTCCCAATACCATCTTGTTTCATTTATTCTTCTCTTATCCCCCTAGCCCCCCATATTGCATCTCCATGTCCTCATATCAGGGAGAGCATATGATAGTTGTCTTTCTTCGATTGACTTATTACACTAAGCATGATACCATCTAGTTCCATCCACGTCGTCGCAAATGGCAAGATTTCATTTTTTGATGGCTGCATAGTATTCCATTGTGTATATGTACCACTTCTTCTTCATCCATTCATCTGTTGATGGACATCTAGGTTCTTGCCATAGTTTGGCTATTGTAGACATTGCTGCTATAAACATTTGGGGGCACGTGCCCCTTCGGATCACTACGTTTGTATCTTTAGGGTAAATACCCAGTAGTGCAATTGCTGGGTCATAGGGTAGATCTATTTTCAACATTTTGTGGAACCTCCATGCTGTTTTCCAGAGTGGTTGCACCATCTTGCATTCCCACCAACAGTGTAGGAAGGTTCCCCTTTCTCCGCATCCTCGTCAGCATCTGTCATTTCCTGACATGTTAATTTTAACCATTCTGACTGGTGTGAGGTGATATCTCATTGTGGTTTTGATTTGTATTTCCCTGATGCCGAGTGACGTGGAGCACTTTTTCATGTGTCTGTTGGCCATCTGGATGTCTTCTTTGCAGAAATGTCTGTTCATGTCCTCTGCCCATTTCCGGATTGGATTGTTTGTTCTTTGGGTGTTGAGTTTGCTAAGTTCCTTATAAATTTTGGATACTAGCCCTTTATCTGATATGTCATTTGCAAACATCCTCTCCCATTCTGTCAGTTGTCTTTTGGTTTTGTTAACTGTTTCCTTTGCTGTGCAAAAGCTTTTGATCTTGATGAAATCCCAATAGTTCATTTTTGACCTTGCTTCCCTTGCCTTTCCCGATGTTCCTAGGAAGATGTTGCTGCGGCTGAGGTCGAAGAGGTTGCTGCCTGCCTTCTCCTCAAGGATGTTGATGGATTCCTTTCTCACATTGAGGTCCTTCATCCATTTGGAGTCTATTTTCGTGTGCGGTGTAAGGAAGTGGTCCAGTTTCATTTTTCTGCATGTGGTTGTCCAATTTTCCCAGCACCATTTATTGAAGAGGCTGTCTTTTTTCCATTGGACATTCTTTAATGCTTTGTCGAAGATTAGTTGACCATAGAGTTGAGGGTCTATTTCTGGGCTCTCTATTCTGTTCCATTGACCTATGTGTCTGTTTTTGTGCCAATACCATGCTGTCTTGATGATGACAGCTTTGTAATAGAGCTTGAAGTCCGGAATTGTGATGCCACCAACTTTGGCATTCTTTTTCAATATTCCTTTGGCTATTCGAGGTCTTTTCTGGTTCCATATAAATTTTAGGATTATTTGTTCCATTTCCTTGAAAAAAATGGATGATATTTTGATAGGGATTGCAGTAAATGTGTAGATTGCTTTAGGTAGCATAGACATTTTCACAATATTTATTCTTCCAATCCAGGAGCATGGAACATTTTTCCATTTCTTTGTGTCTTCCTCAATTTCTTTCATGAGTACTTTATAGTTTTCTGCGTAAAGATTCTTAGCCTCTTTGGTTAGATTTATTCCTAGGTATCTTATAGTTTTAGGTGCAATTGTAAATGGGATTGAATCCTTAATTTCTCTTTCTTCGGTCTTGTTGTTGGTGTACAGAAATACAACTGATTTCTGTGCATTGATTTTAAGTCTCGACACTTTACTGAATTCCTGTACGTTCTAGCAGTTTTGGAGTGGAGTCTTTTGGGTTTTCCACATATAGTATCATATCATCTGTGAAGAGTGATACTTTGACTTCTTCTTTGCCAATTTGGATGCCTTTAATTTCTTTTTGTTTTCTGATTGCTGAGGCTAGGACTTCTAGTACTATGTTGAATAGCAGTGGTGATAATGGACATCCCTGCCGTGTTCCTGACCTTAGTGGAAAAGCTTTCAGTTTTTCTCCATTGAGAATGATATTTGCGGTGGGTTTTTCATAGATGGCTTTGATAATATTGAGGTATGTGCCCTCTATCCCTACACTTTGAAGAGTTTTGATCAGGAAGGGATGCTGTACTTTGTCAAATGCTTTTTCAGCATCTATGGAGAGTATCATATGGTTCTTGTTCTTTCTTTTATTAATGTGTTCTATCACATCGATTGATTTGCGGATGTTGAACCAAACCTGCAGCCCTGGAATAAATCCCACTTTGTAGTGGTGAATAATCCTTTTAATGTAGTGTTGAATCCTATTGGCTAGTATTTTGGTGAGAATTTTTGCATCTGTGTTCATCAAGGATATTGGTCTGTAGTTCTCTTTTTTGGTGGGATCCTTGTCTGGTTTTGGGATCAAGGTGATGCTGGCCTCATAAAATGATTTTGGAAGTTTTCCTTCCTTTTCAATTTTTTGGAACAGTTTCAGGAGAATAGGAATGAGTTCTTCTTTAAATGTTTGGTAGAATTCCCCTGGGAAGCCCTCTGTTCCTGGGCTTTTGTTTGTTTGGAGATTTGTGATGACTGTTTCAATCTCCTTGCTGGTTATGGGCCTGTTCAGGTTTTCTCTTTCTTCCTGGTTCAGTTGTGGTAGTTTGTATGTCTCTAGGAATGCCTCCATTTCTTCCAGATTGTCAAATTTGTTGGCATAGAGTTGCGCATAGTATGTTCTTATAATTGTCTGTATTTCTTTGGTGTTAGTTGTGATCTCTCCTCTTTCATTCATGATTTTATTTATTTGGGTCCTTTCTCTTTTCTTTTTGATGAGTCTGGCCAGGGGTTTATCAACCTTATTGATTCTTTCAAAGAACCACCTCCTAGTTTCATTGAGTTTTTTCTATTTTTTTTTTATTTCTATTTCATTGATTCCTGCTCTGATCTTTATGATTTCTCTTCTCCTGCTGGGTTTAGGGTTTCTTTCTTGTTCTTTCTCCAGCTCCTTTAGGTGTATGGTTAGGTTGTACTTGAGACCTTCTTGTTTCTTGAGAAAGGCTTGTACCGCTATATATTTCCGTCTCAGGACTGCCTTTGCTGTGTCCCACAGATTTTGAACCGTTGTGTTTTCATTATCATTTGTTTCCATGAATTTTTTCAGTTCTTCTTTAATTTCCTGGTGGACCCATTCATTCTTTAGAAGGATCCTGTTTAGTCTCCATGTATTTGGGTTCTTTCCAGCTTTCCTCTTGTGATTGAGTTCTAGCTTCAGAGCATTGTGGTCTGAAAATATGCAGGGCATGATCCTAATCTTTTGATACCGGTTGAGACCTGATTTGTGACCCAGGATGTGATCTATTCTGGAGAATGTTCCATGTGCACTAGAGAAGAATGTGTATTCTGTTGCTTTGGGATGAAATGTTCTGAATATATCTGTGATGTCCATCTGGTCCAGTGTGTCATTTAAGGCCTTTATTTCCTTGTTGATCTTTTGCTCATATGATCTGTCCATTTCAGTGAGGGGAGCGTTAACGTCCCCTACTATTATTGTATTATTATTGATGTGTTTCTTTGATTTTGTTATTAATTGGTTGATATAGTTGGCTGCTCCCACGTTAGGGGCATGGATATTTAAAATTGTTAGATCTTCTTGTTGGACAGACACTTTGAGGATGATATAGTGTCCTTCCTCATCTCTTATTATAGTCTATGGATTAAAATCTAATTGATCTGAGGGGTGCCTGGGTGGCTCAGTGGGTTAAAGCCTCTGCCTTTGGCTCAGGTCATGATCCCAGGCTCCTGGGATCGAGTCCCACATCGGGCTCTCTGCTCAGCAGGTAGACTGCTTTCTCCTCTCTCTCTGCCTGCCTCTCTGCCTGCTTGTGATCTCTGTCTGTCAAATGAATAAATAAAATATTTTAAAAAATATATAATTGATCTGATATAAGAATTGCCACTGTAGGTTTCTTCTGATGCCCATTAGCATGGTAAATTGTTTTCTACCCCCTCACTTTAAATCTGGAGGTGTCTTTGCGTCTAAAATGAGTTTCTTTGTTTTTTGATCCATTCTGATACCCTGTGTCTTTTGATTGATGCATTTAGCCCATTAACATTCAGGGTAACTCTTGAAAGATATGAATTTAGTGCCATTATTACCCTGTAAGTTGACTGTTACTGTCTATTGTCTCTGTACCTTTCTGATCTACTACTTTTAGGCTCTCTCTTTGCTTAGAGGACCCCTTTCAATATTTCCTGTAGAGCTGGTTTGGTGTTTGCAAATTCTTTCCGTTTTTGTTTGTCCTGGAAGCTTTTAATCTCTCCTTCTATTTTCAATGATAGCCTAGCTGGATAGCGTATTCTTGGCTGCATGTTTTTCTCGTTTAGTGCTCTGAATATATCATGCCAGCTCTTTCTGGCCTGCCAGGTCTCTTTGCATAAGTCTGCTGCCAATCTAACATTTTTACCATTGTATGTTACAGACCTCTTTTCTCGGGCTGCTTTCAGGATTTTCCCTTTGTCACTAAGACTTGTCAATTTTACTCTTAGATGATGGGGTGTGGGCCTATTCTTGTTGACTTTGAGGGGGATTCTCTGCATCTCCTGGATTTTGCTGCTTGTTCCCTTTGTGATATTAGGGAAATTCTCTCCAATAATTCTCTCCAATAGACCTTCTGCTCCCCTCTCTCTTTCTTCTTCTTCTGGAATCCCAATTATTCTATTGTTGTTTCGTCTTATGGTGTCACTTACCTCTCGAATTCTCCACTCGTGGTCCAGTAGCTGTTTGTCCTTCTTTTGCTCGGTTTCTTTATTCTCTGTCATTTGGTCTTCTATATCACTAATTCTTTCTTCTGCCTCATTGATCCTAGCAGTGAGAGCCTCCATTTTTTATTGCACCTCCTTAATAGCTTTTTTGATTTCAACTTGGTTAGATTTTAGTTCTTCAATTTCCCCAGAAAGGGCTTTTATATCTCCAGAGAGGGTTTCTCTAATATCTTCCATGCCTTTTTTGAGCCCGGCTAGAACTTTCAAGTCATCATTCTGAACTCTTGATCTAACATATTACCAATGTCTGTGTTGATTAGGTCCCTAGCCTTCGTTACTGCCTCTTGTTCTTTTGTTTGTGGTGATTTTTTCCGCCTTGTCATTTTGTCCAGATAAGAGGATATGAAGGATCAAATAAAATACTAAAAGGGTGGCAAAGACCCCAGAAAAATGCGCTGTAACCAAATCAGAAGAGACCCCAAATTGTGGGGGGGAGAACGGGGATAAAAAGAGGTTCAGGAAAAAAAATTTAAAAATAAAACAAATAAAGAAAAAATATAAAAAAGAAAGAAAATATATATATATTTACATATACACAATGGAGTATTATGCCTCCTTCAGAAAGGATGAATACCCAACTTTTGTAGCAACATGGATGGGACTGGAAGAGATTATGCTGAGCGAAATGAGTCAAGCAGAGAGAGTCAAGTATCATATGGTCTCACTTATTTGTGGAGCATAACAAATAACATGGAGGACATGGGGAGGTGGAGAGGAGAGGCAGTTCAGGGAAACTGGAAGGGGAGATGAACCATGAGAGACTATGGACTCTGAAAAACAACCAGAGGGTTTGAAGGGGCGGGGGGGTGGGGTGGGAGGTTGAGGAACCAGGTGGTGGGTAATAGGGAGGTCACATACTGCATGTAGCACTGGGTGTGATGGCAAAACAATGAACACTGTTATGCTGTAAATAGAGAAATTTAAAAAAATAAAATTAAATATATATATGTATATATATATATTTAGATGAACTAGTCAAAAAACGTTAAAAATGAAAAGGGTAAAAGTTTTAAAAAATTTAGCAGAAGAATAGAAAAGAAAGAAAAAAATTGAAAAAAAGAAAAAAAATTGAATTAACCGCAAGACTAAAGAATCATGGGGAGAAAGCCATGAGTTCCGTGCTTTGCTTTCTCCTCCTCTGGAATTCCGCTGCTGTCTTAGGAATTGAACCTGCTTTCCTTGATAGATGAACTTCGTCCTGGCTGGATATTTTGTTGATCTTCTGGGGGAGGGGCCTGTTGTAGTGACTCTCAAGTGTCTTTGCCCGAGGCAGAATTGCACCGCCCTTAACGGGGTCCAGACTAAGTAATCCGCTCGGGTTCGCTTTTGGGAGCTTCTGTTTCCTGAACGCTTTCCGTAGATTTCTGGAGGACAGGAATGAAAATGGCGGCCTCCTATTCTCCGGTCTGGAGGAGCCGAGAGCCCGGGGTCCCACTCCTCAGTGCGCCCCCAGAGGACAGCACCCAATCACTCCCATATCCCCAGCCTCTCGCCATGCTCTGAGCTCACCCAGCCCACGACCAGTTCAAGGTAACCCAGAGCTGAGAGTTCAGTCCTCGGCTCTGTCTCTGTAGCCGGCTTCTGTGTTCAAATACCTGTGAGCTCTGCAACACTCCGACACCCCCGATCCTTCTGTGACCCTGCGGGACCTGGGGCCACGCTGACCCTGCGTGGCCTTCACCCCAGTTTAGCCTCTGGAGCAATGTCGCTCAGTGGAACAGACTTTTTTTTTATTATTATTATTACTTTGGAACAGACTTTTAAAAGTCTTGATTTTGTGCTTCGTTCCTCTGCCGCTTGCCGGGAGCCGGGCCCTCCCCCACGGTCTATCTTCCCGTCATTTTAGATTCACTTCTCCACCAGTCCTACCTTTCAGAAAGTGGTTGATTTTCTGTTTCTAGAATTGCTTTTCTTCTTCTCTTCGATCTCCCGTTGGATTTGTAGGTATTTGCAATGTTTAGATAAGCTATTGAGCTGATCTCCTGCTACCTGATGTAGTCTCAGCCCGCTACTTCTCTGCCATCTTGACTCCGCCCTCTCTTTCTTTTTTTTTAATTTGTTCTCATGATTCTTGTTCTTTTAATTTTTTTTATACTTTTATCAGTCCTTTTGTTTGTCTGTTTTTGTTTGTGTACTTCACAAATCTTTTAATTTTTTTTAACCTACTTACATTGGAACTAGAGGTTTAATATAATATATTCCATAATAACATTTTTTCTTTTTTTTTTAATTTTTTCTTTATTTCCTATTTTTTATAAACATATAATGTATTTTTATCCCCAGGGGTACAGGTCTGTGAATCGCATGGTTTAAACACTTCAGAGCACTCTCCATAGCACATACCCTCCCCAATGTCCATAACCCCCTCCCCCTCTCCCAACCCCACCTCCCCCCAGCAAGCCCCAGTTTGTTTTGTGAGATTAAGAGTCATTTATGGTTTGTCTCCCTCCCAATACCATCTTGTTTCATTTATTCTTCTCCTATCCCCCTAACCCTCCATGTTGCATCTCCACGTCCTCATATCAGGGAGATCATATGATAGTTGTCTTTCTCCGATCGACTTATTTCACTAAGCATGATACCTTCTAGTTCCATCCACATTGTCCCTAATGGCAAGATTTCATTTCTTTTGATGGCTGCATAGTATTCCATTGTGTATATGTACCAGTTCTTCTTTATCCAATCATCTGTCGATGGACATCTAGGTTCTTGCCATAGTTTGGCTATTGTAGACATTGCTGCTATAAACATTCAGGGGCACGTGCCCCTTTGGATCACTACGTTTATATCTTTAGGGTAAACACCCAGTAGTGCAATTGCTGGGTCATAGGGTAGTTCTATTTTCAACATTTTGAGGCACCTCCATGCTGTTTTCCAGAGTGGTTCCACCAGCTTGCATTCCCGCCAAAAGTGTAGGAAGGTTCCCCTTCTACGCCTCCTCACCAGCATCGCTCATTTCCTGACTTGTTAATTTTAGCCATTCTGACTGGTGTGAGGTGGTATCTCATTGGGGTTTTGATTTGTATTTCCCTGATGCCGAGTGACGTGGAGCACTTTTTCATGTGTCTGTTGGCCATCTGGATGTCTTCTTTGCAGAAATGTCTGTTCATGTCCTCTGCCCATTTCCGGATTGGATTGTTTGTTCTTTGGGTGTTGAGTTGGCTAAGTTCCTTATAGATTTTGGATACTAGCCCTTTATCTGATATGTCGTTTGCAAATATCTTCTCCCATTCTGTCAGTTGTCTTTTGGTTTTGTTAACTGTTTCTTTTGCTGTGCAAAAGCTTTTGATGTTGATGAAATAGCAATAGCTCATTTTTTTGCCTTGCTTCCCTTGCCTTTCCCGATGTTCCTAGGAAGATGCTGCTGTGGCTGAGTTCGAAGAGGTTGCTGCCTGCGTTCTCCTCAAGGATGTTGATGGGTTCCTTTTTCACATTGAGGTCCTTCAACCATTGTGTGTCTATTTTCGTGTGTGGTGTAAGGAAGTGGTCTACTTTCATTTTTCTGCATGTGGCTGTCCAATTTTCCCAGCACCATTTATTGAAGAGGCTGTCTTTTTTCCATTGGAAATTCTTTCCTGCTTTGTCAAAGATTAGTTGACCATAGAGTTGAGGGTCTATTTCTGAGCTCTCTATTCTGTTCCATTGATCTATGTGTCTGTTTTTGTGCCAGTACCATGCTGTCTGGATGATGACAGCTTTGTAAAAGAGCTTGAAGTCTGGAATTGTGATGCCACCAACTTTAGCGTTCTTTTTCAAAATTCCTTTGATGTTCGGGGTCTTTTCTGGTTCCATATAAATTTAAGGAATATTTGTTCCATTTCTTTGAAAAAAATGGATGGTATTTTGATAGGGATTGCATTAAATGTGTAGATTGCTTTAGGTAGCATAGACATTTTCACAATTTTTTTTCTTCAATCCAGGAGCATGGAACATTTTTCCATTTCTTTGTGTCTTCCTCAATTTCTTTCATGAGTACTTTATAGTTTTCTGTGTATAGATTCTTAGCCTCTATGGTTAGATTTATTCCTAGGTATCTTATAGTTTTGGGTGCAATTGTAAATGGGATTGACTCCTTAATTTCTCTTTCTTCTGTCTTGTTGTTGGTGTACAGAAATGCAACTGATTTCTGTGCATTGATTTTATATCCTGACACTTTACTGAATTCCTGTACAAGTTCTAGTAGTTTTGGAGTGGAGTCTTTTGGGTATTCCACATATAGTATCATATCATCTGCGAAGAGTGATAGTTTGACTTCTTCTTTGCTGATTTGGATGCCTTTAATTTCTTTTTGTTGTCTGATTGCTGAGGCTAGAACTTCTAGTACTATGTTGAATAGCAGTGGTGATAATGGACATCCCTGCCGTGTTCCTGACCTTAGTGGAAAAGCTTTCAGTTTTTCTCCATTGAGAATGATATTTGCGGTGGGTTTTTCATAGATGGCTTTGATAATATTGAGGTATGTGCCCTCTATCCCTACACTTTGAAGAGTTTTGATCAGGAAGGGATGCTGTACTTTGTCAAATGCTTTTTCAGCATCTATGGAGAGTATCATATGGTTCTTGTTCTTTCTTTTATTAATGTGTTCTATCACATTGATTGATTTGCGGATGGTGAACCAAATTTGCAGCCCTGGAATAAATCCCACTCTGTAGTGGTGAATAATCCTTTTAATGTAGTGTTGAATCCTATTGGCTAGTATTTTGGTGAGAATTTTTGCATCTGTGTTCATCAGGGATATTGGTCTGTAGTTCTCTTTTTTGGTGGGATCCTTGTCTGGTTTTGGGAGCAAGGTGATGCTGGCCTCATAAAATGATTTTGGAAGTTTTCCTTCCATTTCTATTTTTTGGAACAGTTTCGGGAGAATGGGAATTAGTTCTTTTTTAAATGTTTGGTAGAATTCCCCTGGGAAGCCGTCTGGCCCTGGGCTTTTGTTTGTTTGGAGATTTTTGATGACTGTTTCAATCTCCTTACTGGTTGTGGGCCTGTTCAGGTTTTCTCTTTCTTCCTGCTTCAGTTGTGGTAGGTTATATGTCTCTAGGAATGCATCCATTTCTTCCAGATTGTCAAATTTGTTGGCGTAGAGTTGCTCATAGAATGTTCTTATAACTGTCTGTATTTCTTTGGTGTTAGTTGTGATCTCTCCTCTTTCATTCATGATTTTATTTATTTGGGTCCTTTCTCTTTTCTTTTTGATGAGTCTGGCCAGGGGTTTATCAATCTTATTGATTCTTTCAAAGAACCATCTCCTAGTTTCATTGATTTTTTCTATTGTTTTTGTTTTTTGTTTTGGTTTCTATTTCATTGATTTCTGCTCTGATCTTTATGATTTCTCTTTTCCTGCTGGGTTTAGGGTTTCTTTCTTGTTCTTTCTCCAGCTCCTTTACGTGTAGGGTGAGGTTGTGTACTTGAGACCTTTTCTGTTTCTTGACAAATGCTTGTACCACTATATATTTCCCTCTCAGGACTGCCTTTGTTGCGTCCCACAGATTTTGAACCGTTGTGTTTTCATTATCATTTGTTTCCATGAATTTTTTCAGTTCTTCTTTAATTTCCTGGTGGACCCATTCATTCTTTAGAAGGATGCTGTTTAGTCTCCATGTATTTGGGTTCATTCCAAATTTCCTCTTGTGATTGAGTTCTAGCTTCAGAGCATTGTGGTCTGAAAATATGCAAGGAATGATCCTAATCTTTTAATACCAGTTGAAACCTGATTTAGGACCCAGGATGTGATCTATTCTGGAGAAGGTTCCATGTGTACTAGAGAAGAATGTGTATTCTGTTGCTTTGGGATGAAATGTTCTGAATATATCTGTGATGTCCATCTGGTCCAGTGTGTCACTTAAGGCCTTTATTTCCTTGTTGATCTTTGGCTTGGATGATCTGTCCATTTCAGTGAGGGGAGTGTTAAAGTCCCCTACTATTATTGTATTATTATTGATGTGTTTCTTTGATTTTGTTATTAATTGGTTGATATAGTTGGCTGCTCCCACGTTAGGGGCATAGATATTTAAAATTGTTAGATCTTCTTGTTGGACAGACCCTTTGAGTAGGATATAGTGTCCTTCCTCATCTCTTATTATAGTCTTTGGCTTAAAATCTAATTGATCTGATATAAGGATTGCCACCCCAGCTTTCTTCTGATTCCCGTTAGCATGGTAAATTGTTTTCCACCCCCTCACTTTAAATCTGGATGCGTCTTTGCATCTAAAATGAGTCTCTTGTAGGCAACATATAGATTGGTTCTGTTTTTTATTTATCCATTCTGATACCCTGTGTCTTTTGATTGGGGGCATTTAGCCCATTAACATTCAGGATAACTATTGAGAGATATGAATTTAGTGCCATTATATTGCCTGTAAGGTATCTGTTACTGTATATTCTCTCTGTACCTTTCTGATCTACTACTTTTAGGCTCTCTCTTTGCTTAGAGGACCCCTTTCAATATTTCCTGTAGAGCTGGTTTGGTGTTTGCAAATTCTTTCCCCCCCCCCCCTTTTTTTTTTTTTTTTTGTCCTGGAAGCTTTTAATCTCTCCTTCTATTTTCAATGATAGCCTAGCTGGATAGCGTATTCTTGGCTCCATGTTTTTCTCGTTTAGTGCTCTGAATATATCATGCCAGCTCTTCCTGGCCTGCCAGGTCTCTTTGCATAAGTCTGCTGCCAATCTAACATTTTTACCATTGTATGTTACAGACCTCTTTTCTCGGGCTGCTTTCAGGATTTTCTCTTTGTCACTATGACTTGTAAATTTTACTATTAGGTGACAGGGTGTGGACCTATTCTTGTTGACTTTGAGGGGGGTTCTCTGCATCTCCTGGATTTTGATGCTTGTTCCCTTTGCCATATTAGGGAAATTCTCTCCAATAATTCTCTCCAATAGACCTTCTGCTCCCCTCTCTGTTTCTTCTTCTTCTGGAATCCCAATTATTCTAATGTTGTTTCGTCTTATGGTGTCACTTATCTCTCGACTCTCCACTCGTGGTCCAGTAGCTGTTTGTCCCTCTTTTGCTCAGCTTCTTTATTCTCTGTCACTTGGTCTTCTATATCACGAATTCTTTCTTCTGCCTCATTTATCCTAGCAGTGAGACCCTCCATTTTTAATTGCACCTCCTTAATAGCTTTTTTGATTTCAACTTGGTTAGATTTTAGTTCTTTAATTTCTCCAGAAAGGGCTTTAATATCTCCAGAGAGGGTTTCTCTAATATCTTCCATGCCTTTTTCGAGCCTGGCTAGAACCTTCAGAATCGTCATTCTGAACTCTAGGTCTGACATATTACCAGTGTCTGTATTGATTAGGTCCCTAGCCTTCGGTACTGCCTCTTGTTCTTTTTTTTGTGGTGAATATTTCTGCCTTGTCATTTTGTCCAGATAAGAGTATATAAGTAGCAAGAAAATACTAAAAGGGTGGCAAAGTCCCCAGAAAAAATGTGCTTTAAACAAATCAAAGAGATCGCAAATCGGGGGGTGGTAGAAAGGGGATTAAAAGAGGTTCAGGAAAAAAAAGAAAATATTAAAAAAAGAAAACAAATAATGAAAAAGTATAAAAAAGAACGAATATATATATATATATATATATATATATATATATATATATAACATAAACTATTTAAAACACGTGAAAAACCGAAAGGGTAAAAGTTTAAAAAATTTAGCAGAAGAAGAAAAAAGAAAGAAAAAAGAACTGAAAAAAAATTGAATTAACCACAAGACTAAAGAATCATGGGGAGAAAGCCATGAGTTCCGTGCTTTGCTTTCTCCTCCTCTGGAATTCCGCTGCTGTCCTACGTATTGAATCTGCTTTCCTTGGTAGATGCACTTCATCCTGGCTGGATTTTTTGTTGATCTTCTGGGGGAGAGGCCTGTTGTAGTGACTCTCAAGTGTATTTGCCTGAGGCGGAATTGCCCCGCCCTTATCGGGGGCCGGACTAAGTAATCTGCTCGGGTTTGCTTTCAGGAGCTTTTGTTCCCTGATCGCTTTCCTTAGAGTTCCTGAGGACAGGAATGAAAATGGCGGCCTCCCAGTCTCTGGCCCGGAGGAACCGAGAGCCCAGGGCCCCACTCCTCAGTGCGCCCCCAGAGAACAGCGCCCAGTCACTCCCGTATCCCCGGCTTCCAGCGGCGCTCCAAGCTCAACCAGCCTGCGACTGGTTCAAGGTAACTCCAAGCTGAGAGTTCAGTCCTCGGCTCTGTCTCTGTAGGCGGCTTCCCTTGGTCTAATACCTGCGAGCTCTGTGACACTCCGACACCCCCGATCCTTCTGTGACCCTGTGGGACCCGGGGCCACGCTGACCCCGCATGTGCTTCACCGCAGTTTAGCCTCTGGAGCAATGTCCCTCAGTGGAACAGACTTTTAAAAGTCCTGATTTTGTGCTCCATTTCTCTGCCACTTGCCGGGAGCCGGCCCCTCCCCCTGCGGCCTATCTTCCCTTCGTTTTGGATTCACTTCTCCACCAGTCCTACCTTTCAGAAAGTGGTTGATTTTCTGTTTCCAGAATTGCTGTTGTTCTTCTCTGCAATCTCCCGTTGGATTTGTAGGTGTTTGCAATGTTTAAATAAGCTATCGAGCTGATCTCCTGCTACCTGATGTAGTCTCAGCCTGCTACTTCTCCACCATCTTGACTCCTCTGGTGGATAATCTTTTTAATGTACTGTTGGATCCTATTAGTTAGGATCATGTTGAGAATCTTAGCATCCATATTCATCAGTGATATTGGTCTGAAATTCTCCTTTTTGGTGGGGTCTTTGCCTTCTTTGGGGATCATGTTAATCCTGGCTTCATTAAAAAGTCCGGAATTTTCCTTCTGCTTCAATTTTTTGAAATAGCCTCAGAAGAATAGGTATTATTTTTCCTTTGAAGTTTTGGTAGAATTCCCATGGAATCTGTTAGGTCCTGGACTTATGATTTTTGGGAGGTTTTTGATCACTGCTTCGATCTCGTTACTAGATATTAGTGTACTTGGGTTGTCAGTCTTTTTCTTGATTTAGTTTTCAAAGTTTATATATATTTCCAGGAATGCATCCATTTCATCTAGTTTGCTTAACTTATTGGCATAGAACTGTTGATACTAAATTCTGATGATTGTCTCTATTTCCTTGGTGTTAGTCATGACCTCGCCTTTTCATTCATAATTTTATTAATTTGGTCCTATATCTTTTCTTTTGGATTAGTTTGGCCAATGGCTTATCGATCTTATTGATTCTTTCAAAAAACAAGCTTCTAGTTTTGTTGATACATTCTACTGTATCTCTAGTTTCTATCTCATTGTTCTCTGCTCTAATCTTGATTATTTCCCTTTTTGTGTGTGGGGTTGTCTTAATTTCTTGTTGATTCTCCAGTTCTTTAAGGTGTAAAGACAGCTGGTTTATTCTGAATTTTCCCATTTTTTTTAAAGGGAGGCTTGGATGGCTATGTATTTCCCCTTAGGACCGCCTTTGCTGTATCCCATAGGTTTTGGACTGAAGTGTCTTCATTCTCATTGGTTTCCATGAATTGTTTAAATTCTTCACTGATTTCCTGGTTGATCCAAGCATTCTTAAGCAAGGTGATCTTTAGCTTCCAGGTGCTTGAATTCCTTCCAATCTTTTCCCTGTGGTTGAGCTCCAGTTTCAAAGAATTTTGATCTGAGAATATGCAGGGAATAATCTCAATCTTTTGGAATCAGTTGAGCCCTTATTTGTGACCCAGTATGTTGTCTATTCTGGAGAATGTTCATGTGCACTCAAGAAGAATGAGTGTTCTGTTGTTTTAGGGTGGTATATTCTGTATATATCTATGAGGTCCATCTGGTCCAATGTGTCATTCAATGCTCTTGTTTCTTTATTGATTTTCTGATGGGTGATCTGTCTATTACTGAGAGTGATGTGTTAAGATCTCCTACTATTAAGGTATTCATATCAAATTGACTCTTTTTCTTGATTAACAGTTTTCTTAATGTAACTGGCTGTTCCCATTTGGGGGCATAAATCTTTACAATTGTTAGATCTTCTTGGTGGATGGTCCCTTCAAGAATGATGTAATGTCCTTCTGTATCTCTGACTCTAGTCTTTAGCTTAAAATCTAATTTATCTGATATGAGAATCACTACCCCAGAGTTCTTTTGAAGCCCATTGGCATGAAAGATGCTTCTCCATCCTTTCACTCTGAGTCTGGTTGTATCCTTAGGTTCAAAATTAGTCTCCTCTATACAATATATGGATGGGTCCTGTCATTTTATCCAATCTGCAACCCTGTGTTGTTTTATGTGCGCATTTAGGCCAGTCACATTGGAAGTGATTATTGAGAGATACGTTTTTATTGACATTGTGTTACCTGTGAAGTCTTTGTTTCTGTAGCTTGTCTCTATGTATTTCTGTTCAATGATATTCTTGGTATTTTTCCTTTTATAAAACCACCCTTAATATTTCTTGCAGTGTCAGCTTGGTGATCCCATACTCTTTTAACCCTTGCTAGTCTTGGAAGCTCTTTATCTCTCCATCCAATTTGAATGTCAGTATTGCTGGATAAAGTGTTCTTGGCTTCATGTTCTTCTCATTTAGTGCCCTGAATACATCTTCCCAGCTCTTTCTCGCTTGCCAGGTTTCTGTGGGAAGGGCTGATGTTATTCTGATGGGTTTTCCTTTGTACGTAAGGAATTTCTTTGTCCTAGCTGCTTTCAAGAGCTCCTGTCTACAATTATGACTCATCATTTTCACAATCAAGTGTCTCGTGGTCTTTATAGATTCTATAATATTGGGGGGAGACCATTCTGCCTCTAGTACACAAACGCTGGTTCCATTCATGAGATTGGGAAAATTTTCATGGAGAATTTGCTCAACTATATCTTCTAGTCTTCTTTCATTCTCCTCCCTCTCAGGGATTCCAATAATTCTGACATTGGAACCTTTCATGGCGTCATTTATTTCCCTAATTCTGTTTTTTTTTTAAAGATTTTATTTATTTGACAGAGAGAAATCACAGAGAGGCAGGCAGAGAGAGAGGAAGGGAAGCAGGCTCTCCGCTGAGCAGAGAGCCCGATGTGGGACTCG
Organism: Meles meles; assembly: GCF_922984935.1. Lineage (NCBI taxonomy): Eukaryota > Metazoa > Chordata > Mammalia > Carnivora > Mustelidae > Meles > Meles meles. Next base: position 51,829,516 of record NC_060087.1, read on the forward strand.
ATCCCAGGACCCTGAGATCATGACCTGAGCCGAAGGCAGCGGCTTAACCCACTGAGCCACCCAGGTGCCCCTCCCTAATTCTGTTTTGTGGCTTCTAAGCTGTTTGTTCCAGGCTTCTTCATGATCCCTTTTTTTCTATCTGTTTGTCCTCCAGATCACTAATTCTGTCTTCTGCCTCCATTACCCTAGCTTTTAGAGAATTTAGATTAGATTGGAATTCATTGAGTGCATTTTGAACATCATCCCTGGTGGCTTTCACTTCTGCCTTAATGAATTCCATTTGTCATCAAAGGCTTTCTCCAACTTAGCTATTGCCTGGATAATTGTTAGCCTGAATTCCCTTTCCGACATACTGTCTATGTCCATACCCAATAGTTCTGATGGAGAGGGTCCAGTCTCTGAATTTTTCTTCTGTTGGGCCTTTCTCCTCCTAGTCATTTTGGTGAGAGGTGGCTGAACCGATGTGTAGCTGAATATATCAACTATGATGCAGGCAAGGTGCACCCTGGAACACTTTTGAGCAATCAAGAGTCCCCACAAAAAAGAAAGAAAAAAGAAAAAAGAGAGAGAGAGACAGGGGAAAAAAAGATTAAAAAAAAAGAGAAGGCCCAGCCCAAATGGGCCCCATAGGTAAGATTTATGAGGTATACAAAGAAAAAACAGACAAACAAAAAGACCGACAAAAGTAGATGAGAAGAGGAAAAAATAAAGAAAGAAAGAAAGAATTCCGTCAAAATGAACCCCAAGTATAAGATTTATATACTACCAAAACAGAAACAAATGCACAGAAGCACTGACAGAAGAAAAAGTTGTGAGAGTGGTTATAAATTCTCAGTGTGGGCGGGGAAGGTTATTTTGATTCTCCCTGGAGATATATTGATATCTTTCTTAAAGGACTCAACTTTCCTGAGCTAAAGGGGGATTAAAACTGGTTTACCAATAGGTGTAGCATTGTTTGTGGAAAGGGGATTACTTTAAAGCTTATCTCTCTATGAATATTTAAAGAAATTAAAAAAATTAAATGAGATAAATTGAAAAATAGAAAAGCGAATGAAAAACACAGGTATATGTATCAAAAAAGTTCAGGTTAAAAGGTCATTATGGAATTTAATGTACTGAACATCTCATTGTGATGGTAAATAGGTTAAAAAGTTATATAAAAACAAATGAAATGAACCAGAATAGTGGGAATGAATTAAAAATAAAAGTTGTATCTATGAAGTAGTGGTGGTTGTCCTCTTGTGTGTTTTTTCTTTTGTTTTGGTTTGGTTTTTTATTTTTTAATTTTAATTTTTTTTTTTACTGCCTTTCTGGAGGAGGGGACTGCCACGTGGTTTTCAGGGACTGTTACTAGTGTTAAGTCCTCCTACCCCCATCAAGGAGCAGGGCTCTGAGGAAACAGGTTTTTCAGGCTTTGTTCTGTGAAGGTTTTTTTTTGTTTGTTTGTTTTTTCTCCCTGTGGTGGCTTTTGGTGGTTCCTTGGAGGTTTAGAGGAAAGCAAACTGAAGCCAGACCTCCATCTCCTCGAGAAGAAGCCTCGGTCTGTTCCCCTCTGGGTGCTCCAGAGCACATAAATCCCCGTTCTGCCATTGGAAGAGCACGTCCCCAGTCATGGTCTCTGGAGTCACAGGAACTCTCCCTTGTACACAACACCACAAGAAATACTAGCCTCGGCTGTCCGGGCAGCTCCAGACCAACAGAGAGGTCCCAAGGAGAGATTGCGCACTGAGATTTTCATGCTCTTCTGGGCTGAGAGTGCTCAGACTCTCCAGGTCCTAGAGAGTGCAGGCTGGCTGGTGCCTGCACGGACCTCTCTCAGGGAAAGGTGTGGGGCGCGACTCAGACCCTGGTTGTGCAGCACACATACAGAATGCACAAGGCTGTGGTTCTGCCAGCTGGGCTGGCATCCACAGCAGGCTCCCTCACCCTCACAGACAACACCACCCAGAGGCTCTCAGTCACACCAGCAGCTCAGGCACCAAGACCTGGCTTCTTCGCTGCTCTCTCTTTTTCCATGCTGGCGGTGGCTGTCTTGGGTCTGTGGGCTTAAGTCCCTGTCCCTAACCGCCCAATTCCACCAATTTCCCGTTAAGATCTTTCTTTCTTTCTTTCTTTTTTTTTTTTTTTTTGAGTGCCTTTAACCATACTCCAAGTTAATGCTAGTCCCCAATCACAAGGCACTCTTGTATTGGGGTATTACTTTCCAATGCGTTGCTTCCGGTGGCTCTGTCCCCCTTTTGTTTATCTTCCAATATCAGTCCAATATTCACACTCCACTTTACCTATCCACTGACGTCTCCTGCCCACAGAGAGGTCCAGAAGTATATAATTCTAATCTCAGGTTGATTTCATGGATGATCAGAGTTCTTTGGTAAGTAATCAGATCCCTTTAGGGGACAGGTTGAAAGAGTACCTCTTACTTCTCTGCCATCTTGTCTCCACCTACTTTTAATTTTTTGAGGAATCCCCACACTGTTGTCCAAAGTGTCTGCACCAATGTAAATTCCCACCAACAGTGTAAGAAGGTTCCCCTATCTCCATATCTTCTCCAACACTTGATGTTTCTTATCTTGTTAATTTTGGCCATTCTAATGGTATAAGGTGCTATCTCAATGTGGTTTTGATTTGAATTTCAAATCAAAACAAATCAAATCAAAACAAAAACAAATCAAAACAAAAAGGTAACCCACAGAATGAGAGAAGATATTTTCAAATGACTGTACAGACAAAAGGCTGATGGTTTCTACACAAATGTGTTTCACTGAGTTAAGTATTTGTCACTCTCTATGCTTGCATATATACATTTGAAGCACTTCTATCTTCATGAAAGAAGAGGTTAGTTGAAAGACGTTTTCTACACAGTCATGTTGCACTAAGTATGTGGCACTTTCCTTATACATCCACACAAACATTTGAACACACTTCTGTCATCATGAAAGGTATTAGTTGAACGACACTTTCTGTTTGAATGGAAGTGTATGGTACTTTCTTTATGCCTACACACGTACATTTGAAAACGCTTCCACATGAAAGAAATTATTTGCAAGATGCTTTCTACACAGACTTGTTTTTCTGTATTAAGTTTATGGGAAATTCCTTGTGCTTCCAGACATACATTTGAAAGAGTTCCTATCTCCCTGAAAGAAGATGTTAGTTGAAAGATGGTTTCTACAGTCTTGTTTCACTGAGTTAAATCTATGGCACTTTCCTTTTGCTTCCACACAAACATGTTAATTCATCTATATCTCCATGAAAAAAAGGTGCTGGTTGACAGATGGTTTTACACAGAATTACGTACCTGGCACTTTCCTTATGCTTCCACAAGTACACTTGGAAAGCTTCTGTCTACATTTTAAGAAGACATTATTTTAATGTTATCCATATAGTGTTATTTCTTGGAGTTAAGTATATGGCACTCTCCTTATACTTCCACAAATGCTTTTGAAAACTCTTCAATCTTCATGAAAAAAAGTGAGTTGAAAGATACTTTCTATACAGACAAGTTTTTCTAAGTTAATTGTATGGCACTTTACTTAAGCTTCCATGCATACATTTGAAAACTCTTTTATCTTCATGGAAGAACAACTTAGTTGAAATGTGTTTTCCTTGAATACCTGTTTCTCTGAATTGCCTATATGGCATTGCTCTTATGCTTCCACACATACACTTGAAAAGGCTTATCTCTTCCTGAATGAAGATACTAGCTGAATGACGTTTCTCTGCAGTGTTCTATCCTGGAGCTAAATATATGGCACTTTCCTGGTGCATCAACACATGTTTGAATATGCTGTTATCACCATGAAACAAGATATTGGTGGATGGATAGTTTCTACACAAACATGTGTAGAATATATATATATATATTTATATATATTATAAATATAAATATAAATATATTTATATTTATAAATAATAAATATATTATTATATAAATATAAATATATAAATATAATATAAATATAAATATATATTTATATTATATATATATAAATATATATTTATATTTATATATATATATATTTTTATATATATATATATCTATATATAGATATAGATATAGATATAGATATAGATATAGATATATATAGATATATCTATATATAGATATAGATATAGATATAGATATCGATATCTATATCTATATCTATATCTATATATATCTATCTATATCTATATCTATATCTATATCTATATCTATATCTATATATCTATATAGATATCTATATATATATATATGAGCGGGCTATGGACATTGGGGAGGGGAGGCGAACCATAAGAGACTATGGACTCTGAAAAACAACCTGAGGGTTTTGAAGGGTCAGGGGTGGGAGGTTGGGGGAACAAGTGGTGGGTGATGGGGAGGGCACGTTTTGCATGGAGCACTGGGTGTTGTGCAAAAAGAATGAATACTGTTACGCTGAAAAAATTAATAAAAAGGGAAAAAAAAATTAAAAAATAAAAGATATATAGATATATATATATCAATATATATATTGATATATATATATCTATATATATATATATCTATATATCTATATATATATATATATATTTGAAAATTCTCCTATCTGCATAAAGGAGAAGTAGGTGAAAGATGCTTTCCACACAGACTTGCTTCTCTAAGTACATGACACTTTCTTTTTAAATTTTTAAATTTTTTATGATCTTTTTCAAAAATTTCTTTCCAGTGTTCTAGATTTCATTGTTTATGCACCACACCCAGTGCTCCATGCAATACGTGTCCTCCATAATACCCACCACCAGGCTCACCCAACCTCCCACTCCAAAACCCTCATTTTGTTTCTCAGAGTCCACATGCTCTCATGGTTTCTCTCCCCGTCCAATTTCTTCCAACTCCCTTCTGCTCTCCATCCCCCATGTCCTCCATGTTACTCCTTATGCTCCACAAGTAAGTGAAACCATATGATAATTGACTCTCTCTGCTTGACTTATTCACTCAGCAACATCTCTTACAGTCCTGTCCATGTTGATACAAAAGTTGGATATTCATCCTTTCTGATGGAGGCATAATACTCCATAGTATTGTGCACCATATCTTCTTATCCATTTGTCCACTGAAGGGCATCTTGGTTCTTTCCACAGTTTGGTGACTGTGGCCATTTCTGCTATGAACATTGGGGTACAGATGGCCCTTCATCTGTATCTTGGGATAAATATCCAATAGTGCAATTGCATGGTCATAGGGAAGCTCTATTTTTAATTTCTTAAGGAAACTCCACACTGTTCTCCAGAGTGGCTGCACCAACTTGCATTCCCACCAACAGTGTAAGAGGGTTCCCCTTTTTCCATATCCCCTCCAACACCTGTTATTTACTCTCTTGTTAATTTTTGCCATGCTAACTGGTGGAAGGTGGTATCTCAATGTGGTTTTAATTTGAATCTCCCTGATGGCTAATGATGACGAAGAATTTTTTCATGTGTCTGTTAGCCATTTGTATCTCTTTTTTTATTCCATTTTATTTATTTTTTCAGCGTAACAGTTTTCATTGTTTTTACACAACACCCAGTGCTCCATGCAATACGTGCCCTCCCTATTACCCACCACCTGTTCCCCCAACGTCCCACCCCTGACCCTTCAAAACCCTCAGGTTGTTTTTCAGAGTCCATAGTCTCTTATGGTTCGCCTCCCCTTCCAAATTTTTTTTTAATAAACATATAATCTATTTTTATCCCCAGGGGTACTGGTCTGTGAATCGCCAGGTTCACACACTTCACAGCACTCACCATAGCACATACCCTCCCCAATGTCCATAACCCCCTCCCCCTCTCCCAACCCCACCTCCCCCCAGCAACCCCCAGTTTGTTTTGTGAGATTAAGAGTCATTTATGGTTTGTCTCCCTCCCAATCCCATCTTGTTTCATTTATTCTTTTCCTATCCCCCTAACCCGCCATGTTGCTTCTCCATGTCCTCATATCAGGGAGATCATATGATAGTTGTCTTTCTCTGATTGACTTATTTCACTAAGCATGATACGCTCTAGTTCCATCCACGTCGTCGCAAATGGCATGATTTCATTTCTTTTGATGGCTGCATAGTATTCCATTGTGTATATATACCACATCTTCTTTATCCATTCATCTGTTGATGGACATCAAGGTTCTTTCCATAGTTTGGCTATTGTAGACATTGCTGCTATAAACATTCGGGTACACGTGCCCCTTCGGATCACTATGTTTGTATCTTTAGGGTAAATACCCAGTAGTGCAATTGCTGGGTCATAGGGTAGTTCTATTTTCAACATTTTGAGGCACCTCCATGCTGTTTTCCAGAGTGGTTGCACCAGCTTGTATTCCCACCAACAGTGGAGGAGGGGTCCCCTTTCTCCACATCCTCTCCAGCATCTGTCATTTCCTGACTTGTTAATTTTAGCCATTCTGACGGGTGTGAGGTGATATCTCATTGTAGTTTTTTTTTTTAATTAATTTATTTATTTTTATTTGCTTATTTACAGCATAACAGTGTTCATTGTTTTGGCATCACACCCAGTGCTCCATGCAGTACGTGCCCTCCCTATTACCCACCACCTGGTTCCTCAACCTCCCACCCCACCCCACCCCCTCCCGCCGCCGCTTCATAACCCTCTGGTTGTTTTTCAGAGTCCATAGTCTCTCATGGTTCATCTCCCCTTCCAGTTTCCCTCAACTCCCTCTCCTCTCCATCTCCCCATGTCCTCCATGTTATTTGTTATGCTCCACAAATAAGTGAGACCATATGATACTTGACTCTCTCTGCTTGACTTATTTCGCTCAGCATAATTTCTTCCAGTCCTGTCCATGTTGCTACAAAAGTTGGGTATTCGTCCTTTCTGATGGAGGCATAATACTCCATTGTATATATGGAACATATCTTCCTTATCCATTCATCCGTTGAAGGGCATCTTGGTTCTTTCCACAGTTTGGCGACCGTAGCCATTGCTGCAATAAACATTGGGGTACAAATGGCCCTTCTTTTCACTACATCTGTATCTTTGGGGTGAATACCCAGCAGTGCAATTGCAGGGTCATAGGGAAGCTCTATTTTTAATTTCTTCAGGAATCTCCACACTGTTCTCCAAAGTGGCTGCACTAACTTGCATTCCCACCAACAGTGTAAGAGGGTTCCCCTTTCTCCACATCCTCTCCAGCACACGTTGTTTCCTGTCTTGCTAATTTTGGCCATTCTAACTGGTGTTAGGTGGTATCTCAATGTTGTTTTAATTTGAATCTCCCTGATGGCTAGTGATGATGAACATTTTTTCATGTGTCTGATAGCCATTTGTATGTCTTCGTTGGAGAAGTGTCTGTTCATATCTTCTGCCCATTTTTGGATATGATTATCTGTTTTGTGTGTGTTGAGTTTGAGAAGTTCTTTGTAGATCCTGGATATCAACCTTTTGTCTGTACTGTCATTTACAAATATCTTCTCCCATTCCGTGGGTTGCCTCTTTGTTTTGTTGACTGTTTCCTTTGCTGTGCAGAAGCTTTTGATCTTGATGAAGTCCCAAAAGTTCATTTTTGCTTTTGTTTCCTTGGCCTTTGGAGACTTATCTTGAAAGAAGTTGCTGTGGCTGATACCGACGAGGTTACTGCCTATGTTCTCCTCTCGGATTCTGATGCATTCCTGTCTCACGTTGAGGTCTTTTATCCATTTCGAGTTTATTTTTGTGAACGGTGTAAGAGAATGGTCGAGTTTCATTCTTCTACGTATCGCTGTCCAGTTTTCCCAGCACCATTTATTGAAGAGACTGTCTTTTTTCCATTGAATATTTTTTCCTGTTTTGTCGAAGATTATTTGACCATAGAGGTGAGGGTCCATATCTGGGCTCTCCACTCTGTTCCACTGGTCTATGTGTCTGTTTTTATGCCAGTACCACGCTGTCTTGGTGATCACAGCTTTGTAGTAAAGCTTGAAATCGGGTAACGTGATGCCGCCAGTTTTGTTTTTGTGTTTCAACATTTCCTTAGCAATTCGGGGTCTCTTCTGACTCCATACAAATTTTAGGATTATTTGCTCCAGCTCTTTGAAAAATATCGGTGGAATTTTGATCAGAATGGCATTAAAAGTATAGATTGCTCTAGGCAGTATAGACATTTTAACAATGTTTATTCTTTCCAATCCAAGAGCATGGAACGGTCTTCCATCATTTTGTGTCTTCTTCAATTTCTTTCATGAGTGTTCTCTAGTTCCTCGAGTGCAGGTCCTTTACTTCTTTGGTTAGGTTTATGCCCAGGTATCTTATGGTTCTTGGTGCTATAGTAAATGGAATCGATTCTCTAATTTCCCTTTCTGTATTTTCATTGTTAGTGTATAAGAAAGCCACTGATTTCTGTACATTGTCTTTGTCAATATCTCATTGTAGCTTTGATTTGTATTTCCCTGATGCCGAGTGACGTGGAGCACTTTTTCATGTGTCTGTTGGCCATCTGGATGTCCTCTTTGCAGAAATGTCTGTTCATGTCCTCTGCCCATTTCCGGATTGGATTGTTTGTTCTTTGGGTGTTGAGTTGTCTAAGTTCCTTATAGATTTTGGATACTAGCCCTTTATCTGTTATGTCGTTTGCAAATATCTTCTCCCATTCTGTCAGTTGTCTTTTGGTTTTGTTAACTGTTTCCTTTGCTGTGCAAAAGCTTTTGATCTTGATGAAATCCCAATAGTTCATTTTTGCCCTTGCTTCCCTTGCCTTTGTCGTTGTTCCTAGGAAGATGTTGCTACGGCTGAGGTCGAAGAGGTTGCTGCCTGCATTCTCCTCAAGGATGTTGATGGATTCCTTTCTCACATTGAGGTCCTTCATCCATTTGGAGTCTATTTTCGTGTGTGCTGTAAGGAAGTGGTCTACTTTCATTTTTCTGCATGTGGCTGTCCAATTTTCCCAGCACCATTGATTGAAGAGGCTGTCTCTTTTCCATTGGACATTCTTTCCTGCTTTGTCGAGGATTAGTTGACCATAGAGTTGAGGGTCTATTTCTGGGCTCTCTATTCTGTTCCACTGATCTATGTGTCTGTTTTTGTGCCAGTACCATGCTGTCTTGATGATGACAGCTTTGTAATAGAGCTTGAAGTCCGGAATTGTGATGCCACCAACTTTGGCATTCTTTTTCAATATTCCTTTGGCTATTCGAGGTCTTTTCTGGTTCCATATAAATTTTAGGATTATTTGTTCCATTTCTTTGAAAAAAATGGATGGTATTTTGATAGGGATTGCATTAAATGTGTAGATTGCTTTAGGTAGCATAGACATTTTCACAATATTTATTCTTCCAATCCAGGGGCATGGAACATTTTTCCATTTCTTTGTGTCTTCCTCAATTTCTTTCATGAGTACTTTATAATTTTCTGTGTATAGATTCTTATTCTCTTTGGTTAGGTTTATTCCTAGGTATCTTATAGTTTTGGGTACAATTGTAAATGGGATTGACTCCTTAATTTCTCTTTCTTCAGTCTTGTTGTTGGTGTACAGAAATGCAACTGATTTCTGTGCATTGATTTTACATCCTGACACTTTACTGAATTCCTGTACAAGTTCTAGCAGTTTTGGAGTGGAGCCTTTTGGGTTTTCCACATATAGTATCATATCATCTGCAAACAGTGATAGTTTGACTTCTTCTTTACCAATTTGGATGCCTTTAATTTCTTTTTGTTGTCTGATTGCTGAGGCTAGGACTTCTAGTACTATGTTGAATAGCAGTGGTGATAATGGACATCCCTGCCGTGTTCCTGACCTTAGTGGAAAAGCTTTCAGTTTTTCTCCATTGAGAATGATATTTGCGGTGGTTTTTCACAGATGGCTTTGATAATATTGAGGTATGTGCCCTCTATCCCCACACTTTGAAGAGTTTTGATCAGGAAGGGATGCTGTACTTTGTCAAATGCTTTTTCAGCAACTATTGAGAGTATCATATGGTGCTTGTTCTTTCTTTTATTAATGTGTTCTATCACATTGATTGATTTGCGGATGTTGAACCAACCCTGCAGCCCTGGAATAAATCCCACTTGATCGTGGTGAATAATCCTTTTAATGTACTGTTGAATCCTATTGGCTAGTATGTTGGCGAGAATTTTTGTGTCTGTGTTCATCAAGGATATTGGTCTGTAGTTCTCTTTTTTGGTGGGATCCTTGTCTGGTTTTGGGATCAAGGTGATGCTGGCCTCATCAAATGAGTTTGGAAGTTTTCTTCCATTTCTATTTTTTGGAACAGTTTCAGGAGAATAGGAATGAGTTCTTCTTTAAATGTTTGGTAGAATTCCCCTGGGAAGCCGTCTGGCCCTGGGCTTTTGTTTGTTTGGAGATTTGTGATGACTGTTTCAATCTCCTTGCTGGTTATGGGCCTGTTCAGGTTTTCTCTTTCTTCCTGGTTCAGTTGTGGTAGTTTATATGTCTCTAGGAAGGCATCCATTTCTTCCAGATTGTCAAATTTGTTGGCGTAGAGTTGCTCATAGTATGTTCTTATAATTGTCTGTATTTCTTTGGTGTTAGTTTTGATCTCTCCTCTTTCATTCATGATTTTATTTATTTGGGTCCTTTCTCTTTTCTTTTTGATGAGTCTGGCCAGGGGTTTATCAATCTTATTGATTCTTTCAAAGAACCATCTCCTAGTTTCATTGATGTTTTCTATTGTTTTTTTGGTTTCTAGTTCATTGATTTCTGCTCTGATCTTTATGATTTCTCTTCTCCTGCTGGGTTTAGGGTTTCTTTCTTGTTCTTTCTCCAGCTCCTTTACGTGTAGGGTTAGGTTGTGTACTTAAGACCTTTCTTGTTTCTTGAGAAAGGCTTGTAACGCTATATATTTTCCTCTCAGGACTGCCGTTGCTGTGTCCCATAGATTTTGAACTGTTGTGTTTTCATTATCATTTGTTTCCATGAATATTTTCAATTCTTCTTTAATTTCCTGGTTAACCCATTCATTCTTTAGAAGGATGCTGTTTAGTCTCCATATATTTGGGTTCTTTCCAGCTTTCCTCTTGTGATTGAGTTCTAGCTTCAGAGCATTGTGGTCTGAAAATATGCAGGGCATGATCCTAATCTTTTGATACCGGTTGAGACCTGATTTGTGACCCAGGATGTGATCTATTCTGGAGAATGTTCCATGTGCACTAGAGAAGAATGTGTATTCTGTTGCTTTGGGATGAAATGTTCTGAATATATCTGTGATGTCCATCTGGTCCAGTGTGTCATTTAAGGCCTTTATTTCCTTGTTGATCTTTGGCTTGGATGATCTGTCCATTTCAGTGAGGGGAGTGTTAAAGTCCCCTACTATTATTGTATTATTATTGATGTGTTTCTTTGATTTTGTTATTAGTTGGTTGATATAGTTGGCTGCTCCCACGTTAGGGGCGTAGATATTTAAAATTGTTAGATCTTCTTGTTGGACAGACCCTTTGAGTAGGATATAGTGTCCTTCCTCATCTCTTATTATAGTCTTTGGCTTGAAATCTAATTGATCTGATATAAGGATTGCCACCCCAGCTTTCTTCTGATGCCCATTAGCATGGTAAATTGTTTTCCACCCCCTCACTTTAAATCTGGAGGTGTCTTCGCGTCTAAAATGAGTTTCTTGTAGGCAACATACTGATGGGTTTTGTTTTTTTATCCATTCTGATACCCTGTGTCTTTTGATTGAGGCATTTAGCCCATTAACATTCAGGGTAACTATTGAGAGATATGAATTTAGTGCCATTAGTAGCCTGTAAGGTGACTGTTACTGTATATTGTCTCTGTACGTTTCTGATCTACTACTTTTAGGCTCTCTCTTTGCTTAGAGGACCCCTTTCAATATTTCCTGTTGAGCTGGTTTGGTGCTTGCAAATTCTTTCAGTTTTTGTTTGTCCTGGAAGCTTTTGATCTCTCCTTCTATTTTCAATGATAGCCTAGCTGGATAGAGTATTCTTGGCTGCATGTTTTTCTCGTTTACTGCTCTGAATATATCATGCCAGCTCTTTCTGGCCTGCCAGGTCTCTGTGGATAAGTCTGCCGCCAATCTAATATTTTTACCATTGTGTGTTACAGACTTCTTTTCTCGGGCTGCTTTCAGGATTTTCTCTTTGTCACTAAGACTTGTAAATTTTATTATTAGGTGACGGGGTGTGGACCTATTCTTGTTGACTTTGAGGGGGGTTCTCTGCATCTCCTGGATTTTGATGCTTGTTCCCTTTGCCATATTAGGGAAATTCTCTCCAATGATTCTCTCCAATAGACCTTCTGCTCCCCTCTCTGTTTCTTCTTCTTCTGGAATCCCAATTATTCTAATGTTGTTTCGTCTTATGGTGTCACTTATCTCTCGAATTCTCCCTTCATGGTCCAGTAGCTGTTTGTCCCTCTTTTGCTGGGCTTCCTTATTCTCTGCCATTTGGTCTTCTATATCACTAATTCTTTCTTCTGCCTCATTGATCCTAGCAGTGAGAGCCTCCATTTTTGATTGCACCTCATTAATAGCTTTTTTGATTTCAACTTGGTTAGATTTTAGTTCTTTAATTTCTCCAGAAAGGGCTTTAATATCTCCAGAGAGGGTTTCTCTAATATCTTCCATGCCTTTTTCGAGCCCGTCTAGAATGTTCAGAATCGTCATTCTGAACTCTTGATCTGACATATTACCAATGTCTGTGTTGATTAGGTCCCTAGCCTTCGGTACTGTCTCTTGTTCTTTTGTTTGTGGTGATTTTTTCCGCCTTGTCATTTTCTCCAGATAAGAGGATATGAAGGAGCAAATAAATTACTAAAAGGGTGGCAAAGACCTGAGAAAAATGCGCTGTAACCAAATCAGAAGAGACCCCTAATTGTGGGGGGGAGAAAGGGGATAAAAACAGGTTCTGAAAAAAAAAGAAAAAAAAGGAAAAAAAAATGAAAAAGAATTTAAAAAATAAAACAGTTAAAAAATATAAAAAAGAAAGAAAAAATATATATGTTTAGATGAACTAGTCAAAAAACGTTAAAAAAAGGGTAAAAGTTTTAAAAAATTTAGCAGAAGAAGAAAAAAGAAAAAAGGAAAAAAATTGAAAAAAGAAAAAAAAATTGAAGTAGCTGGAAGACTGACGAATCATGGGGAGAAAGCCATGAGTTCCGTGCTTTGCTTTCTCCTCCTCTGGAATTGCTCTGCTATCTTAGGAATTGAACCTGCTTTCTCCTTGATAGATGAACTTCATCCTGGCTGGATATTTTGTTGATCTTCTGGGGGAGGGGCCTGTTGTAGTGACTCTCAAGTGTCTTTGCCCGAGTCGGGATTGCACCGCCCTTACCGGCAGCCGGACTAAGTAATCGGCTCGGGTTCGCTTTTGGGAGCTTCTGTTCCCTGAACACTTTCCGTAGAGTACTGGAGGACGGGAATGAAAATGGCGGCCTCCCAGTCTCCGGCCCGGAGGAGCTGAGAGCCTGGGGCCCCACTCCTCAGTGCGCCCCCAGAGGACAGCACTCAATCACTCCCGTATCCCCAGCCTCTAGTCGCGCTCCGAGCTCACCCAGCCCGTGACCAGTTCAAGGTAACCCCGAGCTGAGAGTTCAGTCCTCGGCTCTGTCTCTGCAGCCGGCTTCTCCGTTCTAATACCTGCGAGCTCTCCGACACTCTGACACCCCCAATCCTTCTGTGACCCTGCGTGGGCTTCACCCTGGTTTAGCCTCTGGAGCAATGTCCCTCAGTGGAACAGACTTTTAAAAGTCCTGATTTTGTGCTCCGTTGCTCCGCCGCTTGTCAGGAGCCGGCCCCTCCCCCCGCGGTCTATCTTCCCGTCGTTTTAGATTCACTTCTCTGCCAGTCCTACCTTTCAGAAAGTGGTTGATTTTCTGTTTCTAGAGTCGCTGTTCTTCTTCTCTTCACTCTCCCGTTGGATTTGTAGGTGTTTGCAATGTTTAGATAAGCTATGGAGCTGATCTCCTGCTACCTGATGTAGTCTCAGGCTGCTACTTCTCCGCCATCTTGACTCCTCCTCCTTTTGGGAGGTTTTTGATCACTGCTTCAATCTCATTTCTAGATATTGTTCTATTCAGGTTGTCGATTTCTTCCTGTTTCAATTTTGGGAGTTTATAGTTTTCCAGGAATACATCCATTTCATATAGGTTGCTTAGCTCATTGGCATATAACTGTTGGTAATAATTTCTGAAGATTGTTTCTATTTCCCTGGTGTTCGTTGTGATCTCTCCCTTTTCATTCATAATTTTATTAATTTGGGCTTTCTCTCTTTTCTTTTGGATTAGTGTGGCCAATGGTTTATTGATGTTATTGATTCTTTCAAAAAACCAGATTCTAGTTTTTTGATACGTTCTACTATATCTCTTTTTTCTACCTCATTGATCTCTGCTCTAATCTTGATTATTTCCCTTCTTGTGTGTGGAGATGGTTTGATTTGTTGTTGATTCTCCAGTTCTTTAAGGTGTAGAGACAGCTGGTGTATTCTGGATTTTTCAAGTTTTTGGAGGGAGGCTTGGATGGCTATGTATTTCCCCCCTTAGAACCTACTTTGCTGTATCCCATAGGTTTTGGACCGAAGTGTCTTCATTCTCGTTGGTTTCCATGAATTGTTTAAGTTCATCTTTGATCTCCTGGTTGATCCAAGCATTCTTAAGCAAGGTGGTCTTTAGCTTCCAGGTGTTTGAGTTCCTTCTGAACTTTTCCTTGTGCTTGACTTCCAGTTTTAAAGCATTGTGATCTGAGAATATGCAGGGAATAATGTCAGTCTTTTGGTATCGGTTGAGTCCTGCTTTGGAACCCAGTATGTGGTCTATTCTGGAGAAGGTTCCATGTACACTTGAGAAGAATGAGTATTCTGTTGTTTTAGGGTGGAATGTTTGGTATAAGTCTATGAGGTCCATGTGGTCCAAAGTTTCATTCAATGCTCTTATTTCTTTTTTAATTTTCTGCTTCGATGATCTGTCTATGTCTGAGAGAGGCGTATTAAAATCTCCTACTATTTTTGTATTCATATCAATATGACTCTTTATCTTGATTTATAGTTATCTTATGTAATTGGGTGCTCCCATATTGGGGCCATAGATATTTATAATTGTTAGATCATCTTGGTGGATAGCCCCTTTATGAATTATGTACTGTCCTTCTGTTTCTCTGACTACAGTCTTTAGTTTAAAATCTAATTTATCTGATATGAGAATCGCTACCCCAGCCTTCTTTTGAGGCCCATTGGCATGAAAGATGCTTCTCCATCCCTTCACTTTCAGTCTGGGTGTATCCTTAGGTTCAAAATGGGACTCTTATAGACAACATATGGATGGGTCCTGTAGTTTTATCCAATCTGCAACTCTTTGTCATTTTATGGGTGCATTTAGGCCATTCACAATGAGAGTGATTATTGAGAGATAGTTTTTTTTTTTAATTTTATTTTTTTATTTAGTTTTTCAGCGTAACAGTATTCATTCTTTTTGCACAACACCCAGTGCTCCATGCAAAACGTGCCCTCCCCGTTACCCACCACATGTTCCCCCAACCTCCCACCCCTGACCCTTCAAAACCCTCAGGTTGTTTTTCAGAGTCCATAGTCTCTTATGGTTCGCCTCCCCTCCCCAATGTCCATAGCCCGCTCCCCCTCTCCCAATCCCACCTCCCCCCAGCAACCCCCAGTTTGTTTTGTGAGATTAAGAGTCATTTATGGTTTGTCTCCCTCCCAATCCCATCTTGTTTCATTTATTCTTCTCCTTTCCCCCTGAGAGATAGTTTTTTATTGACATCAATTACCTTTGAAGTCTTTCAGTCTGTAGACTGTTTATATATTTCTGTTAAATGATATTCTTAGGATTTTTTCTCTTTTATAGGACCCCCTTAATATTTCTTTCAGTGTCAGCTTGGTGGTTGCATAGTCTTTTAAGCCTTGCCGGTCTTGGAAACTCTTTATCTCTCCATCCATTTTGAGTGTCAGTCTTGCTGGATTGAGTATTCTTGATTGCATGTTCTTCTCATTTAGTACTCTGAATATATTTTGCCAGCCCTTCCTGGCTTGCCAGGTCTCTGTAGATAGGTCTGACGTTATTCTAATGGGCTTTCCTCTGTATGTAAGGAGCTTCTTTGTCCTAGCTGCTTTTAAGAGGGTCTGTCTTGAAACATACTTCCTCATTTTAAGTATAAGGTGTTGCGGGGACTTTCGTGAATCTAAATTCTTGGGAGGAAATCTCTCTGTCTCTAGTACATGAACATTGTTTCCATTCATGAGATTGGGAAAATTTTCATAGACAACTTCTTCCACTATATCTTCTAGAGTTCTTTCTTTTTCCTCCCCTTCAGGGATTCCATTAATTCTGACGTTGGAACGTTTCATGGCATCGTTTATTTCCCTGATTCTGTTTTCGTGGCTTCTGAGCTGTTTGTTCCAGGCTTCCTCCTGATCCTTTCTCTCTATCTGTTTGTCCTCCAGATCACTAATTCTATCTTCTGTCTCAGTTGCCCTAGCTTTTAGAGAATTTAGATTAGATTGGAACTCATTGAGAGCATTTTGAACATCATCCCTAGAGGCTTTCAGTTCTGCTCTAACATTGTGAACATCATCCCTGGTGGCTTTCATTTCTGCCCTAATCAATTCCGTTTGGTCATCCATGGCTTTCTCCAACGTAGCTATTACCTGGATAATTGTTAGTCTGATTTCCTTTTCTGACAAATTGTCTATGTCGATAGCCATTAGCTCTGTTGCAGAAGGCCCATCCTCTGCATTTTTCTTCTGTTGGGTAT
This sequence comes from Meles meles, assembly GCF_922984935.1. Taxonomy (NCBI): domain Eukaryota; kingdom Metazoa; phylum Chordata; class Mammalia; order Carnivora; family Mustelidae; genus Meles; species Meles meles. Next base: position 51,846,177 of record NC_060087.1, read on the forward strand.
TCCTCCTCCTAGTCATTTTGGAAAGAGATGACTGAACCGATGCAGCTGGACTTATCGATTGTGGTGCAGTCAAGGTGCACCCTTGACCTCTTCTGTGCCATCACTCTTCCCCACCCAAATCTGAGATAAAAGAAAAGATAAAGAAATAGAAAAGAAGAAAGAAAAAAAAGGAAAAGAAAAAAGAAAAAAGAGAGAGAGAGAGAGAGTCAGGAAGAAAAGGGAAGGTAAAAGAGAACGCTGAGCCCAAATGGGCCCCAAAGTAAGATTTATGAAGTATGCAAACAAAAACAGACAAACAAAAAGACTGATAAAAGTATATGACAAGACATGGAATGGGAGAAGATATTTGCAAATGACAGTACAGACAAAAGGTTGATATCCAGGATCTATAAAGAACTCCACAAACTCAACACACACAAGACAGATAATCATATCAAAAAATGGGCAGAAGACATGAACAGACACTTCTCCAATGAAGACATACAAATGGCTATCAGACACATGAAAAAATGTTCATCATCTCTAGACATCAGGGAGATTCCCAAATTAAAACCACATTGAGACACCACCCGACACCAGTTAGAATGGCCAAAATGAGCAAGACAGGAAACAACGTGTGTTGGAGAGGATGTGGAGAAAGGGGAACCCTCTTACACTGTTGGTGGGAATGCAAGTTAGTGCAGCCACTTTGGAGAACAGTGTGGAGATTCCTGAAGAAATTAAGAGTAGAGCTTCCCTATGACCCTCAATTGCACTACTGGGTATTTACCCCAAAGATACAGATGTAGTGAAAAGAAGGGCCGTCTGTACCCCCAATGTTTATTGCAGCAATGGCTACAGTCGCCAAACTGTGGAAAGAACCAAGATGCCCTTCAACGGATGAATGGATAAGGAAGATGTGGTCCATATACACTATGGAGTATTATGCCTCCATCAGAAAGGATGAATACCCAACATTTGTAGTAACATGGATGGGACTGGAAGAAATTATGCTGAGCGAAATAAGTCAAGCAGAGATAGTCAAGTATCATATGGTCTCACTTATTTGTGGAGCATAACAAAGAACATGGAGGACATGGGGAGATGGAGAGGAGAGGGAGTTGAGGTAAACTGGAAGGGGAGATGAACCATGAGAGACTATGGACTCTGAAAAACAACCAGAGGGTTTTTAAGGGGCGGGAAGGTGGGAGGTTGAGGAACCAGGTGGTGGGTAAGAGGGAGGGCACGTACTGCATGGAGCACTGGGTTTGATGCCAAAACAATGAACACTGTTATGCTGTAAATAAACAAATAAAAAAAATTCAGAAAAAAAATGTATATGACAAGAGAAAAAATATATATATATAAGAAAAAAAAAAAAGGGAAGAACCTCATCAGAGAGAACCCCAAGTATAAGATTTATATAATATCAGGACAAACAGAAATTCACAGTAACACTGGCAGAAGGAAAAATTTGGAGAGTGGGTATAAATTCTCAGTGTGGGCAAGGAAGTTTATTTTGATTCTTCCTGGATGTATCTTGATGTTTTTGTTAAGGGACTCAACTTTCCTAAGTTACAGGGGGATTAGAAACTGGTTTGCCTATAGGGGTAGCATTGATTGGGGAAAGGGGATTACCTTGAAGTTTAACTCTATATGTATATTAGAAATTAAAAATTAAGAAAGAATAAACTAGACTAAACGAAGTTAAAATTAAAAAAGAATTTTTAAAAAGTAGAAAAGCAAAAAGAAAACACGGGTGTATGTATCAAAAAGTTCATGTTAGTAGGTTATTAAGGAATTTGATGTACTGGACATCTCAGTGTGGTGGTAAATAGGTTAAAAAATTATCTGTATGTATTTAAAAAAAAGAACCAGAATATTGGTAAAGAGTTAAAAATAAAAGTTGTATTTATGAATTAGTGGTGTTTTTTCTCTTGTAATCTTCTTTTTTTTTTCCTTCCTTCCTGGTTGGTTTTCTGGGGGAGGAGACTGCCACGTAGGTTTTCAGACAATGATGTTCCCTGAGTTAGGTCCTCCCGCTACCCTCAAGGGGATGGGCTCTGAGGAAACTGTTTTTTTTTTCAGGCTTTTTTTCTCTGGAGGTTTTTATGTTCTTTCATCTGTTTTCTCTCACCTTTACAGCTTTTGATGGTTTTTAGAGTTTTAGAGGAGAGCAAACTGCACCCAGACCTCCCTCTCAGAGAGAAGCCTCAGAATGCTCTGCAGAGCTGCTGGCAGAGTCGGTTCTGAGTCACGGTCCCTGGGGATGCAGTTGCTCCTCTTTGTACCCAATACCAGGGCAGCGACGGCTGTCTAGGCAGCTCCATACCGCCAGAGATGTTCCAAGCGGAGATTACACACTGAGATTTTCCCGCTGTCCCGGGCTGGGAATGTCTGGTTTTTCCGGATGGCAGAGCTCCAGGCTAGCGCCTATGAGCACCTCTCCCAAGGGAGGGTGTGGGACGTGCTTGTTTCATGATTGCCATCTGGCCAGACTCCCAGCCCCTCACGGGAGCCGGACCCCACTTGTTTTCGGGTGCGGGCGTGCTGGCGTTCAGGGCACTGGTGGCTCTGGGATGGAGACCTAATTTCTCTGCCGCACTCTCTCTGGCTCAGCACCAGGGGAAGCTGCCCTGGGTCCGGGGACTTAAGTCCCTGTCCCTAACCGCCCAGATTCCCACTGTTTCACCCCGTGATCCTTTGCTCTTTGTTTTTTGAGTGCTTTCACCCAGACTCCAAGTTAATGCTGGTCCCCAGACGCAGGGCACTCTCATATTGGGGTATTACTTTCTAATCGGTCACCTCTGGTGGCACCCTCCCCCTTTTGTTTATCTTCCAATATCAGTCCAATGTTCCCACTCTGCTTTACCTGCCACTGGCATCTTCTGCTCCTGTAGAGATCCAGACGTGTATAATACTGACCTCAGGCTGATTTCATGGGTGGTCGGAGTTCCCTGGTAGGTAATCAGCTCACTTAAGTGTACAGGTTAAAAAGGTGCCTCCTCCTACTTTCCCGCCATCTTGACTCTCCCTGTCCTAGAAGCATTTAATCTCTCCTTCTATTTTCAATGATAGCCTAGCTGGATAGAGTATTCTTGGCTGCATGTTTTTCTTGTTTAGTGCTCTGAATATATCATGCCAGCTCTTTCTGGCCTGCCAGGTCTCTGTGGATAAGTCTGCCGCCAATCTAATATTTTTACCATTGTATGTTACAGACTTCTTTTCTCGGGCTGCTTTCAGGATTTTCTCTTTGTCACTAAGACTTGTAAATTTTACTATTAGGTGACGGGGTGTGGGCCTATTCTTGTTGATTTTGAGGGGGTTCTCTGCAACTCCTGGATTTTGATGCTTGTTCCTGCTACCTGATGTAGTCTCAGCCTGCTACTTCTCCCCCATCTTGACTCAGCCTCCCATGATAACTTTTTAACTTGAACTTTTTTTATATATATAGAGCTGTGTTTCTTTTTCTTTTCTTTTTTTTTTTAATATACGTATAGATTATAACCTTCAAGGTACTAATTTTTTCTTACTCAATACAATCCCTATATATAAACCAGTTTCAATTTCCCTGTATCTCTGGAAAGTTGAGTTCTTGAACAAAGATAACAAGATACACCCAGGAAGAACCGAAATAACTTACCTAGCCCTTAGAGTGTTTATAACCACCTTCCCATCTTTCTCTTCTGTCAGTATTTCTGTATATTTGTTTCTGTGCTATAAAAATCTTATTTTAGGAGTACATTTTGGCTGATTTTTCTTTTTTTTTTTCTTGTCTTTTACTTTTGTTGGTCTTTTTGTTTGTTCATTTTTGTTTACAGACCTTATAAATCTTACTTTTGGGGCTCATTTTGGCTGGGTTTTTCTCTCTCTCTTTTTTCTTTTTCTCTCTTTTTTTTTTCTCTTTTCTTTCTTTTTGCTGGTGACTTCCAATTCCTCCAAAACTTTCCAGGGTGTACCTTGCCTTGATTAGGTTTTATATGTTCAGGAATACATCCCCTCAACCACTTCTCACCAAAATGATTACAAGGAGGAACACCCAACACAGGAAAAATTCAGAGACCGTGATCTCTACCACAGAACTATTGGATATGGACATAAACAGTATGTCAGAAAGGGAATTTAAGGCAATAATTATCCAGGCAATGGCTCATTTGGAGAAGACCATTAGTGGCAATATAGACTCTCTAAGGGTAGAAGAGAGGGCTGATCTGTCAGTACTAAAAAATGCTGTCAGTGAGATCCAATCTAATCTGAAAACTCTAACAGCTAGAGTAACTGAGGCAAATGATAGAATTAGTTACCTAGAAGACAAACTGATAGAAAAGAAGAATGAAGAGTAGGTCTGGAACAAACAGCTTAGAAACCATGAAAACAGAATTAGGGAAATAAATGACACCATGAAACATTCCAGTGTCAGAATTATTGGGATCTCTGAGGGGGTGGAGAAAGAGAGATTAGAAAATATAGTTGAACAATTCTGGTTAAAAATTTCCCTAATCTGGAGAATGGAACAAGTGTTCATGTCCTAGAGGTAGGGAGGATACCACCAAGATCAAGGAATCTAGAATGACCTCCAAACACTTAATCGTGAAATTCATGAATCATAATTTCAGACAAGAGCTTTTAAGGGCAGCTAGGGGGAAGAGATTCCATAGGTACAGAGGAAATACCATGAGAATAATGTCACACCTGTCCACAGAAACCTGGGAAGCCAGAAAAGCCTGGCAAGACATATGTAGGGCACTAAATGAGAAGAACATGCAGCCAAGAATACTTTTTCAAGCAAGGTTATCATTCAGAATGGATGGGGAGACAAGGAGTTTCCCAGACTGTCAAGATATAAAGGAGTGTGTAACTACCAATGTATTAAGGGTGGTTCTATAAAAGAAGAAAGAACCCCAAAGTGACATAGAACATAAATTTACAGGGACAATCTATAGAAACAAGGACTTCAGAGGCAACATGATGTCAATTAAACATATCTTTCAACAATTGTTCTCAATGCTCAGCCAAAATGCTCCCATAATACTGCACAGGACTGCAGACTGGATAAAACTACAGGACCCATCCATATGCTGTCTACAAGAGACCCATTTGGAACATAAGGATACATTCAAACTGAAAGTGAAGGGATTGGAGAACCACCTTTCGTGAAAATGGTTCACAAAAGAAAGCTGGGATAGTGATTCTCATATCATATAAATTAGATTATAGGCTAAAGGCTGTAGTCAGAGATACAGAAGGACACTGCATCATTCTTAAAAGGTCTACTCAAGAAGAAGATCTAACAATTGTAAATATTTATGCCGCAAATATGGGAACAGCCAACTACATAAGCCAACTGTTAATCAAAGAGTCATATTGATATGAATACATTAATTTTAGGGTATCTTCACACACCACTCTCAGTAATAGACAGATCATTGAAGCAGAAAATCAATAAAGAATTAAGAGCTTTGAATGACACATTGGACCAGATGGACCCCATAGATAATTATAAAACATTCCACCCTAAAAACATCAGAATACTCATTCTTCTGAAGAGCACAAACTTTCTCCAAAATAGACTACATACTGGGTCACAACTCAGGGCTCAACTTATACCAAAATACTGAAATTATTCCCTGTATATACTCAGACTACAGTGCTTTGAAACTGGAACTGAACCACAAGAAAAAGTTTCTAAGGAATACAAACACTTGGAAGCTAAAGAGCATCCTGATCAAGAATGTTAGGATCAACCAGGAAATCAAAGAAGAACTTAAACAATTCATGCAAATCAATGAGAATGATGACACGTGTGTCCAAAAAAAGGCCATCCTAAGGGGGAAATACATAGCCATCCAAGCCCCACTCAAAAAAATACAAAAATCCTGAAAACACCAACTCCGTTTACACCTTAAAGAGCTGGAAAATCAACAACATATTAAGCCAACCCAACCTTTTACAAGGAAATAATCAAGATTAGAGCAGATATCAGTGAGTTTGAAACTAGAGATACAGTAGAACACAACAAAATGAGAAGCTGGTTGTTTGAAAGAATCAATGAGATTGATAAACCACTGGCCAAACGAATCTAACAGAAAAGAGAGAGGACCCAAATTATTAAAATTATGAATGAAAGGAGAGATACCATGACTTACACCAAGGAAATAGAAACAATCATCAGAAATTATTATCAACAGTTATACGCCAATAAGTTAAGCAACCTAGATGAAATGGGTGCATTCCTGGAGACCTACAAACTTCCAAGACTGAATCAGGAAGAAATTGAAAACCTGAATAGACCAATATCTAGTAACGAGATTGAAGCAGTGATCAAAAACCTCCCAAAAAACAAAAGCCCAGGAGCAGATGGATTCCCTGGGGAATTCTACAACACATTCAAGGAAGAAATAATACCTATTTTCCTGAAGCTGTTTCAAAAAAATAGAAACAGGATGAAAACTTTCAGACTCTTTCTATGAAGCCAGAATTACCCTGACTCCCAAACCAGGCAAAGACCCCACCAAAAAGGGAGAATTTCAGACCAATATCCCTGATGAATATAGATGTCAAGTTTCTCAAGATCCTAGGTAATAGGATCCAACAGTACATTAAAAAGATTATTTACCATGACCAGGTGGTTTTGTGCCTGGGATTCAAGGGTGTTTTAACATTCTCAAATCAATCAATGTGATAGAACAAATCAATAAGAGAAGAGAGAAAGCCACATGGTCCTCTCAATTGATGCAGAAAATGCATTTGACAAGATACAGCATCTGTTCCTGATTAAAACAATCCAAATGGAATGTGCATATCCTCTGCCAAATAAGAGTTTTACATACATTATATTCATTTATTCATATGTTCATTTATTTTTCTTGATAGATTGTTTACAAAGGCATTTGCAATGCAATGAGAAGTGTTGAATTCTGAGATTATAAATTTCACCCCTGAGCTAATACTTATTAGGTATATGATTCTGGGTTAATGACTTACATCTATGGGCCTCTGCTTCTTCACCTAGAAAAATGGAGATGTTGATACTTGCAGGGTTGGTATGGAGATCAAATTTTAGAAAAAAGTGTGAAAAGTTATTTGGAAAGTATAACATGCTTGAGATTTCAGATCACCACAGAAATGGGTGTGGGAATTTAGAGTCCTCTGTCTTCAGATAGGAAGAAGTGGCCCCTGCTTTTTAAAAGTTTATGTTATGACACCCACTTTTATGAAAGACCTACATTAGTACCCGTTTTTGCTAAACAAAAGAAATTTGAAGAGGATTTTCAATTTTACCAAAAAAAAGATGAAAAACAAAAATAGTGTTCAGCATTTGTTTCGCAGAGAGCCATTAGAGAGGTAGCATGCACCTTTTGGAGCAGGAGTGTTGCCACCAAGTTCTTCCCCTGGAAACTATATTCAATATCCCAGCATCAAGCTGCCATAGCTTTGATTATGTCTGTGCTTCATCCTGATTTATTTTGTGCATCCATTAGCAACTTATGTCCTATGGTATCAGAAAAGTTTAAGATTATTGTTTGGACCTGGGAATGTTCAGAATATTTTCTCTATAAATTAATGGTAATTTCTTCCTTGATTTATGTCATTCCAGCTTATGAAAGTTTTCATAGGAATGTTAAATATTCAGATATCAGGAGAAGCCTGTACTTAGAAATGGGGTGCATAATCTGAGCTCCTGTATGTTTGACAGTAGAGTTTGAAAATTTGGGGTTTAAAGTGCCATGTACAGCAGAGGCTTTAAATGATATTGAAGTGGCTAGGTGTGAGAGTGGGGGTAAGAATAAAGTGCTGACTCTTATAGAAAGGGTAGAGGCTATTCTTAGGAATAGCAGCAAGCAGCCTCATTCTTGTGGCCTAAAAGGAAACTAGTCACTTCATAATAATATTGCACTGAGTGCTTTAGAGTTTATAAAAAGTTTTGCATTTCATTCATTCATCAAATATTTATTGAGTGCCTACTATGTATGTACTGTGAACAAGTAAATTACAATACAACATAGTAAGTGGCATTAGAGAGTATATTCATTATTCATTCAAATATTTACTTAGTGCCCACTATGTTTCAGACACTGTTCTAGGTATGGGCAACATAAGAGTTAACAAAATATAGAAATGCCCATGCTATCATGGAGATTCTTGTCCAGTGCAGGAGAGAGTAAATATATAAAATTAAGTAAAATGCATGGTGCATGAGATGATAATAAGGACCAAGGAAAAAATAATTAAGCATACAGTGAGCCACGAAATGCTGGAGTGAAGTAGGGATCTTTATAATTTTTTTTATTTGTTTATTTACAGCATAACAGTGTTCATTGTTTTGGCATCACACCCAGTGCTCCATGCAGTATGTGCCCTCCCTACTACCCACCACCTGGTTCCTCAACCTCCCACGCACCCCCGCCCCTTCAAAACCCTCTGGTTGTTTTTCAGAGTCCATAGTCTCTCATGGTTCATCTCCCCTTCCAGTTTCCCTCAACTCCCTCTCCTCTCCATCTCCCCATGTCCTCCATGTTCTTTGTTATGCTCCACAAATAAGTGAGACCATATGATACTTGACTCTCTCTGCTTGACTTATTTCGCTCAGCATAATCTCTTCCAGTCCCGTCCATGTTGCTACAAAAGTTGGGTATTCATCCTTTCTGATGGAGGCATAATACTCCATTGTGTATATGTACCACATCTTCCTTATCCATTCATCCGTTGAAGGGCACCTTGGTTCTTTTCACAGTTTGGCGACCGCAGCCATTGCTGCAATAAACATTGGGGGTACAGACGGCCCTTCATTTCACTACATCTGTATCTTTGGGGTAAATACCCAGTAGTGCAATTGCGGGGTCATAGGGAAGCTCTACTCTTAATTTCTTCAGGAATCTCCACACTGTTCTCCAAAGTGGCTGCACTAACTTGCATTCCCACCAACAGTGTAAGAGGGTTCCCCTTTCTCCACATCCTCTCCAACACACGTTGTTTCCTGTCTTGCTAATTTTGGCCATTCTAACTGGTGTCAGGTGGTATCTCAATGCTGTTTTAATTTGAATCTCCCTGATGGCTAGTGATAATGAACATTTTTCATGTGTCTGACAGCCATTTGTATGTCTTCATTGGAGAAGTGTCTGTTCATATCTTCTGCCCATTTTTTGATATGATTATCTGTTTTGTGTGTGTTGAGTTTGAGGAGTTCTTTATAGATCCTGGATATCAACCTTTTGTCTGTACTGTCATTTGCAAATATCTTCTACCATTCCGTGGGTTGCCTTTTTGTTTTGTTGACTGTTTCCTTTGCTGTGCAGAAGCTTTTTATCTTGATGAAGTCCCAAAAGTTCATTTTTGCTTTTGTTTCCTTGGCCTTTGGAGACATATCTTTTTTTTTTAATTTAATTTTTTTATTTGTTTATTTACAGCACAACAGTGTTCATTGTTTTGGCATCACACCCAGTGCTCCATGCAGTATGTGCCCTCCCTATTACCCACCACCTGGTTCCTCAACCTCCCACACCCAGCCCCTTCAAAACCCTGTGGTTGTTTTTCAGAGTCCATAGTCTCTCATGGTTCATCTCCCCTTCCAGTTTCCCTCAACTCCCTCTCCTCTCCATCTCCCCATGTCCTCCATGTTCTTTGTTATGCTCCACAAATAAGTGAGACCATATGATACTTGACTCTCTCTGCTTGACTTATTTCGCTCAGCATAATCTCTCCCAGTCCCGTCCATGTTGCTACAAAAGTTGGGTATTCATCCTTTCTGATGGAGGCATAATACTCCATTGTGTATATGGACCACATCTTCCTTATCCATTCATCCGTTGAAGGGCACCTTGGTTCTTTTCACAGTTTGGCGACCGCAGCCATTGCTGCAATAAACATTGGGGGTACAGATGGCCCTTCTTTTCACTACATCTGTATCTTTGGGGTAAATACCAAGCAGTGTAATTGCAGGGTCATAGGGAAGCTCTATTCTTAATTTTTTGAGGAATCTCCACACTGTTCTCCAAAGTGGCTGCACTAACTTGCATTCCCACCAACAGTGTAAGAGGGTTCCCCTTTCTCCACATCCTCTCCAACACACGTTGTTTCCTGTCTTGCTAATTTTGGCCATTCTAACTGGTGTCAGGTGGTATCTCAATGTGGTTTTAATTTGAATCTCCCTGATGGCTAGTGATGATGAACATTTTTTCATGTGTCTGATAGCCATTTGTATGTCTTCGTTGGAGAAGTGTCTGTTCATATCTTCTGCCCATTTTTTGATATGATTATCTGTTTTGTGTGTGTTGAGTTTCAGAAGTTCTTTATAGATCCTGGATATCAACCTTTTGTCTGTACTGTCATTTGCAAATATCTTCTCCCATTCCGTGGGTTGCCTCTCTGTTTTATTGACTGTTTCCTTTGCTGTGCAGAAGCTTTTTATCTTGATGAAGTCCCAAAAGTTCATTTTTGCTTTTGTAAGAAACTCATTTTAGACTCAAAGTCACCTCCAAATTTTAAGTGAGGGGTGGAAAAAAATTTACCACGCTAATGGACATCAAAAGAAAGCTGGGTGGCAATCCTTGTAATAGCTCAATTAGATTTTAAACTGAAGAGTATAATAAGAGATGAGGAAAGACTCTATATCACACTTAAAGCATCTGTCAGACAAGAAGATCTAACAATTTTAAACATCTATGCCCCTAACATGGGAGCAGCCATTTATATAAACTAATTAAAAAATTCAAAAAAACACATCGACAATAATACAATAATAGTAGTGGACGTTAACACCTTCCTCACTGAAATGGACAGGTTATGTAAGCAAAAGATCAACAAGGAAATAAAGGCCTTAAATGACATACTAGACCAGATGGACATCACAGAAATATTCAGAACATTCCATGCCAAAGCAACAGAATACACATTCTTCTCTAGGGTACATGGAACATTCCCCAGAATAGATCACATTCTGGGTCACAAATCAGGTCTCAACCAGTACCAAAAGACTGGGATCATTCCCTGCATATTTTCAGACCACAATGCTTTGAGCTTAGATTACAACCACAAAAGGAAAGTTAGAAAGGACTTAAATACATGGAGGCTAAAGACCATCTTACTAAAGAATGAATGGGTCAACCAGGAAATTAAATAAGAATTTTTTTTAAAAATCATGGAAACAAATGAAAATGAAAACACAACTGTTCAAAATATTTTGGACACAGCAAAGGCAGTTCTAAGAAGAAAGTGCATAGATATACAAGCCTTTCTCAAGAAATAAGAAAGGCCTAAAGTACACAACCTAACCCTACACCTAAAGGAGCTGGAGAAAGAACAAGAAAGAAACCCTAAACCTAGCAGGAGAAGAGAAATCATAAAAATCAGAGCAGAAATCAATGAAATAGAAACAAAAAAAAAATAGAACAAATAAGAGAATTTAGGACATGTTTCTTTGCAAGAATTAATAAGATTGATAAATCCCTGGTCAGACTTATAAAAAAGAAAAGAAAAAGGACCCAAATAAATAAAATCATGAATGAAAGAGGAGAGATCACAACCAACACCGAAGAAATACAAACAATTACAAGAACATATTATGAGGAACTATACACCAGCAAATTTGACAATCTGGAAGAAATGGATGCATTCCTAGAGAGATATAAACTACCAAAACTGAATCAGGAAGAAAGAGAAAACCTGAACAGACCCATAACCAGTAAGAAGATTGAAGCAGGCATCAAAAATCTCTAAACAAACAAGAGCCCAGTGCCAGATGGCTTCCCAGGGGAATTCTACCAAATCTTTAAAATGAATTAATACCTATACTCTTGAAAGTGTTCCAAAAAATAGAAATGGAAGGAAAATTTCCAAACTCATATTATGAGGCCAGCATTACCTTGATCCCAAAACCAGACAAAGACCACATCAAAAAGAAGAATTATAGACCAATGTCCCTGATGAACACGGATGCAAAAATTCTCACCAAAATACTAGACAAAAAATTAATTTAAATTTTTAAATATATGTAGATAAGCTTCAAAATACATGAAGCTGATAAAGGAATAATGGTTGTAAAATAGTGACTTATGAACCATTTATTTCTGACCAATGGTTAAATCCATTTTAGTAAATTAGTCCTCAGAATGTGTCTTCTACTGTATGGTGACTAACATAACATAATAAGAATAAAATTTTAAAAAATACTAACCAAGGGGATCCTTTTAAGTACATTAAAAGGATTATTCACCACTACCAGGCTATATTTATTCCTGGTCTGCAAGGTTGGTTCAACATCCGCAAATCAATCAATGTGATACAATACATTAATAAAAGAAATAACAAGAAACATATGACACTCTAAATACATGCTGAAAAAGCATTTGACCAAGTACAGCGTCCTTTCTCAATCAAAACTCTTCACAGTGTAGGGATAGAGGTTATATATCTCAATATCATAAAAGCCATCTATGAAAAGCCCCAGCAAATATTACTCTCAATGGGGGAAAACAGATAGCTTTTCCCCTAAGGTCAGGAATAAAGCAGGGATGTCCACTATCACCACTGTTATTTAATACAGTACTGGAAGTTCTAGCCTCAGCAATCAGACAACAAAAAGAAGTAAAAGGCATCCTAATTACAAAGAAGAAGTCAAATTCTCACTCTTTGCAGATGATATGATACTTTATGTGGAAGACACAAAAGACTCCACTCTAAAACTGATAGAACTCATACAAAAATTCAGTAAAGTGTCAGGATACAAAATCAATGCACAGAAATCTGTTGTGTTTCTATATACCAACAGCAAGACAGAAGAAAGAGAAATTAATGGGTCAATCCCATTTACAATTGTACCCAAAACCATAAGATACCTAGGAATAACCTTAACTAAAGAGACAAAGAATCTGTACTCAGAGAACTACAGAGTAATCATGAAAGAAATTGAGGAAGTCACAAAGGAACGGAAAAGTGTTCCGTACTCATGGATTAGAGGAACAAATGTTGTGAAAATGTCTATGCTATCTTGAGAAATCTAAACATTTAATGCAATCTCTATCAAAATACCATCAACTTTTTCTAAAGAAATGGAAAAAATAATCCTAAAATTTATATGGAACCAAAGAAGACCCCGAATAGCCAGAGGAATGTTGAAAAAGAAAGCCAAAGTTGGTGGCATCACAATTTCAGACTTCAAGCTCTATGACAATGGTGTAATCATCAAGACAGTATGGTAATGGCATAAAAACAAAAGCATAGATCAATGGAACATAATAAAGAGCCCAGAAATGTCCTCTCAACTCAATGGTCAATGAATCTTCAACAAATCAAGAAATAAAGTCCAATGGAAAAAAAAGACAGTCTCTGCAAGTAATGGTGTTGGGAAAATTGGACAGCCACATGCAGAAAAATGAAATCGGACCATTTCTTTACACCACACACAACAATAGACTCCAAATGGATGAAGGGCCTCAATGTGAGACAGGAATCTCTCAAAATCCTTGAGGAAAACACAGGCAACAACCTCTTCTGCCTCAGCCACAACCTCTTCCTAGACACATCGCCAAAGGCAAGGGAAGCAAGGGCAAAAATGAATGATTGGGACTTCAAGATCAAAAGCTTTTGCACAGTAAAGGAAATAGTCAACAAAACCAAACTACAGCTGACAGATTAGGAGAAGATATTTGCAATGGACATATCAGATAAAGGGCTAGTATCCAAAATCTATAAAGAACTTATCAAACTCAACACCAGAAGAACAAATAATCCAATCAAGAAATGGGCAGAAGACATGAACAGACATTTCTCCAAAGAAGACATCCAAATGGCCCACAGACACATGAAAAATTGTTCAAAATCACTTGGCATCAACTCATGAGACACTGTGGACTCTGAGGAATTAACTGAGGGTTTTGGAGGGGAGGGGGAGGGAGGTTGGGTTAGCCTGGTGGTGGGTATTTTGGAGGGAATGCATTGCGTGGAATGCTGGATGTGGTGCATAAACAATGAATTCTGGAACACTGAAAGGAAATTAAAAAAACAAAAATTAGAAAAAAAATCACTCGGCATCAGGGAAATACAAATTAAAGCCACAGTGAGATACCACATCACAACCATCAGAAATGCTAAAATTAACGAGTCAGGAAGTGACAGGAGCTGGCGAGGATTCAGAGAAAGTGGAACACTCCTACATTGTTGGTGGGAATGCAAGCTGGTGCAACCACTCTGGAAAACAGTATGGAGGTTCCTCAAAAAGTTGAAAATAGAGCTACCCTATGACCCAGCAATCGTACTACTGACTAGTTACACTGAACATACAAATGTAATGATCTGAAGTAGCACAGGCACCCGAATGTTTACAGAAACAATGTCCATAGTAGCCAAACTATGGAAAGAACCTACATGCCCATCAACAGATCAATGGATAAAGAAGATGTGATATAAGACACTTCTCCAACGAAGACATACAAATGGCTATCAGACATATGAAAAAATGTTCATCATCACTAGCCATCAGGGAGATTCAAATTAAAACAGCATTGAGATACCACCTGACACCAGTTAGAATGGCCAAAATTAGCAAGACAGGAAACAACGTGTGTTGGAGAGGATGTGGAGAAAGGGGAACCCTCTTACACTGTTGGTGGGAATGCAAGTTAGTGCAGCCACTTTGGAGAACAGTGTGGAGACTCCTGAAGAAATTAAGAATAGAGCTTCCCTATGACCCTGCAATTGCACTGCTGGGTATTTACCCCAAAGATACTGATGTAGTGAAAAGAAGGGCCATCTGTACCCCAATGCTTATTGCAGCAATGGCTACGGTCGCCAAACTGTGGAAAGAACAAAAATGCCCTTTAACGGATGAATGGATAAGGAAGATGTGGTACATATACACAATGGAGTATTATGCCTCCATCAGAAAGGATGAATACCCAACTTTTGTAGCAACATGGACGGGACTGGAAGAGATTATGCTGAGCGAAATAAGTCAAGCAGAGAGAGTCAAGTATCATATGGTCTCACTTATTTGTGGAGCATAACAAAGAACATGGAGGACATGGGGAGATGGAGAGGAGAGGGAGTTGAGGGAAACTGGAAGGGGAGATGAACCATGAGAGACTATGGACTCTGAAAAACTACCTGAGGGTTTCGAAGGGGTGGGGGGTGGGAGGTTGAGGAACCAGGTGGTGGGTAATAGGGAGGGCACGTACTGCATGGACCACTGGGTGTGATGCCCAAACAATGAACACTGTTATGCTGTAGATAAACAAATTAAAAAAAAAAGAAAAAAAAAAAAGATATACAATGGAATACTATGCAGCCATCAGAAAAAAAGAAATCTTGCCATTACAGTGATGTGGATGGAACTAGAGTGTATCATGCTAGGCAAAATAAGTCAATCAGAGAAAGACAATGATATGATCTCACTGATATGAAGAATTTGAGAAAGAAGATAGAGGATCATAGGGGAAGGGAGGGAAAAATGAAGCAAGATGAAACCAGAGAGGGAGACAAACCATAAGAGACTTTTAATTTCAGGAAACAAACTGAGCGTTGCTGGAGGGGTGGGGATTGGGAGGGATAGGGTGGTTGAGTGATGGACATTAAGGAAGGTATGTGCTATGGTGAGTACTGTGAATTGTGTAAAACTGATGAATCACAGGCTTGTACCACTGAAACAAATAATACATTATATGTCAGTAAAAAAAATGAATGCCTACCATTTACATCAACATGGATGAAACTGGAGGGCCTTATGCTAAGTGAAATAAGTTAATCAGAGAAAGACAATTATCATATGATTTCACTCATATGTGGAATACAAGAAATAGAGCAGAGTATCATAAGGGAAGGGAGAAAAACTGAATGGGAAGAAATCAGAGAGGGAGTGAAAATATGAGAGACTCTTGACTCTGGGAAAAAAACTGCGGGTTGTGGATGGAGCTGTGGGTGGGAGATAAGGTTGACTGGGTGATGGATATTAAGAAGAGTATGTGATGTGAATGAGCACTTGGTGTTATATGCAACTAATGAATCATTGAACACTACACCAAAAACTAATGATGTAGTATATGTGGGCTAATTGGATTTAAGTTTTAAAAAAGACAAAATGCAAAGAGCATTTTTCAGAAAGCTAGAAAAAATCCTAACATTTATAAGGAAAAACAAAAGACTCAGAGTCACCAAAGCAACATTGGAAAAGAAAATCAAGGCTGGAGGAATCACAATTGAGACTTTAAGTTATATTGCAAAGCTGTAGTATTCAAGACAGTATGACACTGGGACAACAGTAAACACATAAATCAAGAGAAGAGAATAGAAATTCCAGAAATGAACCCGTAAGTGTGTGGTCAATTAATCCTTGACAAAAGAGAAGAGAATATTCGATGGGAAAAGACAGTCCCTTCAACAAGTGGTGTTGGGAAGATTTGACAGCAGCATGCAGAAAAATGAAACTGGACCACTTTCTTAAACACAAAAAATAAATTCAAAGTGGATGAAAGACCTAAATATGAGACAGGAAACTGTCCTAGAGTAGAACACAGGCAAGTAACCTCTTTGACATCAGCTGTAGGAAATTCTTACTACATATGTTTCCTAAGGCAAGGGAAACAAAAGCAAAAATAAACTACAGGGACATCAACAAAATAAAAAAAAAATTTCTGCACAATTAAGGAAACAATCAACAGCACTAAAGTCAACCTACAGAATGGGAGAAGATATTTACAAATAACATATCGGATAAGGGGCTAGTATTTAAACATGCAAAGAAGTTATAAGCCTCAACACCAAAAAAAAAGAGTAATCCAATGATAAATGAGCAGAAGACATGAGCACACATTTTTTTTCTAAAGGAGACAGAGGATTGTTTGTCCAGCACTTTGAAAAATGCCATTGGTATTTTGATAAGGATGGAGTTGAAAGTATAGATTGGTCTGGGCAGCACTGACTTTTTAACAATGTTTATTCTTCCAATCCATGACATCGGAATGTTTCTGTCTTTTTGTATCTTCTTCAATTTCTTTCATAAGTGTTCTGTAGTTTCTAGAGTAGAGATCCTTCACCTCTTTGGTTAGGTTTATTCCAAGGTATCTCATGGTTTTTGGTGCTATTATAAACCAAATCAATTCCCCAATTTCTCTTCCTACAGTTACATCGGTAGTATATAGGAAAGCAACTGATTGTTGTGCATTGAGTTTGTATCCTGTCAGATTACTGAACTGCTGTATGAGTTCTAGTAATTCAGGGGTGGAGTCCTTTGGGTTTTCCACATAAAATATCATGTCATCTGCAAATAGAGTTTGACTTCTTCTTTACCAAATTGGATAACTTTTATTTTTGTTGTCTGATTGTTGTTGCTAGGACTTCAATCCTAATATTTGTATGGAAAGAGAAAAGGCCCTGAATTGCCAAGGAAACATTGAAAAAGAAAAGGAAGGCTGGCAATATCATGTTGCCCGATGTCAAGCTATATTGCAGAGCTGTGATCACCAAGACAGCAAGGTACTGGCACAAACAAAAAGACACATAGAAAAATGGAACAGAATACAGAGCCCAGATATGGAGCCTCAACTCTATGGTTAACTAATCTTCGACAAAAAAAGAAAAAAAGTATCCAATGGAAAAAAGACAGTCTCTTCAATAAATGGTGCTGGGAAAACTGGACAGCTATATATGGAAGAATGAAACTCAACCATTTACTTACACCACATGCAAAGATACACTTGAAATGAATGAAAGACCTTAATGTGGGACAGGACTCCATCAAAATCCTAGAGAAAACATAGGCAGTAACCTTTTTGACATAGCCCACAGCAATTTCTTTCAAGATAGTCTCCAAAGGCAAGGGAAACAAAAGCAAAAATGAACTTTTGAGACTTCATCAAGATAAAAATTTCTGCACAGCAAAGGAAAAAGTCAACAAAACAAAGAGGCAACCCATGGAATGGGAGAAAGCATTTTCAAATGACACTATAGACAAAAGACTGATATCCAAGATCTGTAAAGAACCCCTCGAAGTCAAGACCCAAAAAATAGGTAATCAAGTCAAAAAATGGGCAGAAGACATGAACAGACACTTCTCCAAAGAAGACATACAAATGGCTAACAAACATATGAAAAAATGTTCAACATCATTAACCCGCAGGGGAATTCGAATCAAAACCATAATGAGATACCACCTTACACCAGTTAGAATGGCAAAAATTGACAAGTCAAGAAACAACAAATGTTGGAGTTGCTGTGGAGAAAGAGGAACCTCTTACATTGTTGGTGGGAATGCAAGTTGGTGCAGGCACTTTGGAAAACAGTGTGGAGTTTCCTCAAAAAGTTAAAAATAGAGTAACCTTATGATCCAGCAATTGCACTGCTGAGTATTTACCCCCAACGACACAGATTCAGTGAGAAGAAGGGCCACATACACCCCAATGTTCATAGCACCAATGTCCACAATAGCCAAACTGGAAAGAGCCAGGATGCCCTTCAAAAGATGAATGGATAAAGAAGATGTGGTCCACCTGTGCAGTGGAATATTACTCAGACATCAGAAAGGATAAAGATCCAACTTTTGCATCAACATGGGTGGAACTGGAGGAGATTTTGCTGAGTGAAATAAATCAAGAAGCGTAAGGCAGTTATCATATGGTTTCACTTATTTGCGGAACATAAGGAATAACATGGAGGACATTAGGAGAAGGAAGGGGAAAATTAAGATGGAGAAATAAGAAGGGGAGATGAACCATGAGAGACTATGGACTCTGGGAAACCAACTGAGGGTTTTGGAGGGGAAGGGGTGGGGGATGTGTTAGCCTGGAGATGGGTATTAAAGAGGGCACGTGTTGCATGGAGTACTGGGTGTTATACGCAGACAATGAATCAAAAACTAATGATGTATTGTATGATGACTAACATAGCATAAGAAAATAAAATAAAGAAGACATGTAGATGCCCAATGGACACATGAAAAGATGCTCATTATCACTTATCATCAGCGAATTGCAATTCAATACCAAAATGAACCAAGTTTGAAGTTTTTGAAGTTTATTTTTGTTAGTGCAGTCTTTTGTAACACATCCAGAGTCTATTTATTCCCATCTGACTTGTGTTTTAATGAGATTACTCTGGTTGCTACACTGAGAACAGACTCCAGAGGAGCAAAGGAAGGAGCAAGAAGACCAGTCAGAGGATTACTACAATGATTCCTGTAGGAGATAATGGTGGCACAGTATAATAAGGTGGCAGTGAAGATTGAAATAGTCAGATTCTGGATATGTTTTCAAAGTAAAGCAACAGAACTTGATGATGGATTGAATGTGGGATGTGAGAGAAAGAGAATATCCAATGACAATAGTAGTGTGCCAGGCCTAAGAAAAAGGAAGGAGTTTCCATTTGATGAAATGGTCAAGATAGCAGAAGAAAGTTTGCAATGAGGAGAGAGCAGAAGTTGTAGATGAGGGGATCAGTTTTGAGCCTGTTTTTTGTGATGCCCATTAGATATCTGAGCTGCAATGTTAATGTTAACTATTCTGTTGGTTAAATGAGTCTGATACATGAGTCTGGCACTGGGGAGAAAGATCTGGATTAGTGATACCAATTTGGGAGTTTCCAGAATATACCTGGTGTTAAAGCCACAAGAATGGATGTGATCACCAAGGATGTGAATGTAGATAGAAAAAACCACATGGTTAGTGTGTGGCAGGATTGGAATCAGTGGTGTGCTGGTAAACCAGCAGTCAGTTCTCTGAAGGAAAACAAGCCCTAATTTGTAGCAGTTGCCAATTTCTATGATGTGAATTCTCCAAATCTGGCCGATTTTAACCTACCAAGGTGATGTCACTTAAACTAGTCACCAAATTCCTGAAAGTTTAGCAATTAGCTCTCATCAGGTGATACAGTTAAGCTTGGCTGGCGTAGAATCTGGATCCCAATAAGGGGCCCTTCCATTGAGCTTCAATCTTCTTGATGCCTGTGCAAGTTGAAGAAATGCTCAAAAGGAGGTTAAGGGTATTATTTTCTTCTTGAGTCCTTTTGGGATAGCCCTACTCTAATTACTAAAAGGATGTGGAATATTCCCCCCTCAAGAAACACTTCCTGTCTACAAATATCTCCAGTATCCTGTGATTTCCCCCAATGACTTGTTTAATAAAGGCATTCTCTTCCAAAGACCCCTGGCAAGATGCCACGCTCATCCTAGTAGAGATGGCATATTAACCCATTAGCCTTAATTAATATGATTTAGCTTATAAATAATCTACAACATGAGATTATAATTAATATGACTTAGCAAAAGAAACTCTGTTGAGCAGAGGTTTCCAAAGGAGTGAGATCCAGGAACAACAAATTTGAATTGGATGTCAAGGCATGTCAAGGTGATTGCATCCACATCTATGTGATTTCATTATTCCTTCTTTACATAATGGCACCACTATTTCCTCAGATGGTTAAGGTAGACACTTAGTAATCATCTTTAACATTTCCTTCTGTAAGCTATCCTCACATATAGACAGTCACCAAGTCCCATTAATTACAATTCCCAAATACCTCTCAAGTCTGTTCACTTTTTCTCCATTGCTACTGGTGCTACTCTAATCCAAGCCACTTTTATCTTTTATCTGTAAAATTTAGTCTTCCAGCTAGTTTTCCTTTCTTCAAGCTACCCACCTCTCCAGTTCATCTCCACAAAACAGCTAGGATGATGTCTTTTAAGTGCAAATCTCTTGGCACTGCCCTGCTAAAAACACTTCCTTGGCTTCCACTTGCCCTTAGGGTAAAAATTTAAAAACCTCACCATAGCCTACAAGCCCTTTCAAGGTCAGGTACTACCTTCCTCTTTAACTTCCCTTTATGCTATACTCCTGTCCTCCCCACGACAGCCATAACCAAATGTATATGGGTCTTTCACACCTTGGGGACTTGACCACATGTTTCCTTCTGCCTGGACCCCCTCCTTATCTCCTCCTTATCTCACTTTCTCACGTCTGTTATCACTCTGTCTCCCAAAAATGCCCTCTCTTCTTTCAGATCTCATCTGAAAAGTTATTTTCTTTAGGAAGCCCTCAAGAATACAAATGTCAATATTAGGTTACCCAGTATATGCACCCAAGCACCCTGGACTTGTCCTTCAAATATTCATAGAACATTTTATTGTTTACCTTCCCTATCAGTCTATTAGCATCAAAGGAATTAGAATCAGTTTGTCTTGATCTATGCTTTATTTCTATATCACATAATAGATCAATAAATATTTCTTGAATGAATAAATTAATACCATACAGGACCCCTTAATTCATTTTATCCTAAACTGAGAATTAACTTACTATTTTTAGTTCTGCCACCGTACCTGCTTTCTCTTATAGTACTCTGCACTTTAGTTTAGAGCATAACTGGCTTATTTAGATTCTATTGAAAGCAGAGCTTGAGACAAGTATTTAGGAACAGTAATGTATTTAAGAGGTAATACTGGGAAGCATAAGTGAGGGACCAGAAAGAGACTGAATGGCACTACATCAAAAACTAAGGGTGTACTGTATGGCGACTAACATAACGTAATGAAAAAAACTCATTTATTACCTCACAGTTCATTCTGTAGGTCAGCAGTCTGGGCAAGTTTAGCTGGGTTCACTGCTTAGCACCTTACACGGCTGAAATCAAGATGTTGGCCAGACAAAAACAGACACATAGAGCAGTGGAACAGAGAAGAGAGCCCAGATATGGACCCTCAACTTGATGGTCAAATAATCTTCAACAAAGCAGGAAAAAATATACAGTGGAAAAAAGACCATTCTCTGCAATAAATGGTGCTGGGAAAATTGGACAGCTATGAGTAGAAGAATGAAACGCCACCATTCTCTTACACCATACACAAAGATAAACTCAAAATGGATAAAAGATCTCAACGTGAAGCAGGAATCCATCAGAATCCTAGAGAAGAACATAGGCAGTAACCACTTTGACATCAGCCACAACAGCTTCTTTCAAGTCACATCTCCAAAGGCAAAGGAAACAAAAGAGAAAATGAACTTTTGGGACTTCATCAAGATCAGAGGTTTGTGCACAGCAGAGGAAACAGTCAACAAAACAAAGAGGCAACTCACAGAATGGGAGAAGATATTCGCAAATGACAGTACAGTCAAAGGGCTGATATCCAAGATCTATAAAGAACTCCTAAAACTCAACGCACACAAAAGTGATAATCACATCAAAAAATGGGCAGAAGACATGAACAGACACTTCTCCAAAGAAAACATACAAATGGCTAACAGACACATGAAAAAAAGATGCCCTTCAATAGATGAATGGATAAAAAAGGTACAGTCCAGAAGCTTTTGATCTTGATGAAGTCCCAAAAGTTCATTTTCACTTTTGTTTCCTTGGCCTTTGGAGACATATCTTGAAAGAAGTTGCTGTGGCTGATATCGAAGAGGTTACTGCCTATGTTCTCCTCTAGGATTCTGATAGATTCCTGTCTCACGTTGAGGTCTTTTATCCATTTCGAGTTTATCTTTGTGTACGGTGTAAGAGAATGGTCAAGTTTCATTCTTCTACATATCGCTGTCCAGTTTTCCCAGCACCATTTATTGAAGAGACTTTTTTCCATTGAATATTTTTTTCCTGTCGTGTCGAAGATTATTTCACCATAGAGTTGAGGGTCCATATCTGGGCTCTCCACTCTGTTCCACTGGTCTATGTGTCTGTTTTTATGCCAGTACCACGCTGTCTTGGTGATCACAGCTTTGTAGTAAAGCTTGAAATCGGGTAACATGATGCTGCCAGTTTTGTTTTTGTGTTTCAACATTTCCTTAGCAATTCGGGGTCTCTTCTGATTCCATACAAATTTTAGGATTATTTGCTCCAGCTCTTTGAAAAATACTGGTGGAATTTTGATCCGAATGGCATTAAAAGTATAGATTGCTCTAGGCAGTATAGACATTTTAACAATGTTTATTCTTCCAATCCAAGAGCATGGAACGGTCTTCCATCTTTTTGTGTCTTCTTCAGTTTCTTTCATGAGTGTTCTGTAGTTCCTCGAGTACAGGTCCTTTACCTCTTTGGTTAGGTTTATTCCCAGGTATCTTATGGTTCTTGGTGCTATAGTAAATGGAATCGATTCTCTAATTTCCCTTTCTGTATTTTCATTGTTAGTGTATAAGAAAGCCACTGATTTCTGTACATTGACTTTGTATCCTGCCACGTTACTGAATTGCTGTATGAGTTCTAGTAGTTTGGGGGTGGAGTCTTTGGCAATGGCTACAGTCGCCAAACTGTGGAAAGAACCAAGATGCCCGGGGCACCTGGGTGGCTCAGTGGGTTAAAGCCTCTGCCTTCAGCTCAGGTCATGGTCCCAGGGTCCTGGGATCGAGCCCCACATCGGGCTTTCTGCTCAGTGGGGAAGCCTGCATCCTCCTCTCTCTCTCTCCGCCTACCTCTCCGGCTACTTGTAATCTCGTAATCTCTGTCTGTCAAATAAATTTTAAAAAAAATCTTTAAAAAAAAAAAAGAACCAAGATGCCCTTCAATGAATGAATGGATAAGGAAGATGTGGTCCATATACACAATGGAGTATTATGCCTCCATCAGAAAGGATGAATACCCAACTTTTGTAGCAACATGGACGGGACTGGAAGAGATTATGCTGAGCGAAATAAGTCAAGCAGAGAGAGTCAAGTATCATATGGTCTCACTTATTTGTGGAGCATAACAAAGAACATGGAGGACATGGGGAGATGGAGAGGAGAGGGAGTTGAGGGAAACTGGAAGGGGAGATGAACCATGAGAGACTATGGACTCTGAAAAACAACCAGAGGGCTTTGAAGGGGCGGGGGTTGGGAGGTTGAGGAACCAGGTGGTGGGTAATAGGGAGGGCACGTACTGCATGGAGCACTGGGTGTGATGCCAAAACAATGAACACTGTTATGCTGTAAATAAACAAAAAAAATAAAATTAAAAAAAGAAGGTACAGTCCATATGTACTATGAAGTATTATGCCTCCATCAGAAAGGATGAATACCCAACTTTTATATTAACATGGACGGGACTGGAAGAGATTATGCTGAGTGAAATAAGTTAAGCAGATAGAGTCAATTATCGTATGGTTTCACTTACTTATGGAGCATAAGGAATAACATGGAGGACATGGGGATATGGAGTGAAGGGAGTTGGGGGAATTTGGAGGGGGAGACGAACCATAAGAGTCTGGACTCTGAGAAAGAAACTGAGGGTTTTGGAGGGGGTGGGAGTTTGGGTGAGCCTGGTGGTGGGTATTACGGAGGGCATGTATTGCATGGGGCACTTGGTGTGGTGCGTAAACAATGTATTCTGGAACACTGGAAAGAAATTTAAAAAATAATTTTTTTTTAAAAAGATCTTATGTTGACATTGTAGGGGAAGAATAATTGAGTTGAAAAAACCAAGTAGGAGAATGCTGCTATAGCCCAGGTGACAAATGTTAGTGACTGAATCAATATGATGGTTAAAGGAATGGCAGAAAATTTTGACTGAATTTGAGAAATATGACAGACATGATCTGGCTTAAATTTTACAATGACTTGTGTTAAAGGGGCATGATGGAGAGGAAGTTGTCAAAGTAATACCTACATTTCTAACTTCAGAATTAGGAGCATCATGGACAAAGTACTTCACCTCATTGAGCCTCAGCTTTTTCATGTTTGAAGGAAACAAGCACACCTGGAGAGCAGATTAGATCTCTCCAGTGAAAGGATGCAAGGTCAGAGACAGAACTAGGTAGTGAAAAGAAAAGATTATTATTTAAGAGCCATCAACAAGTTATTATTTTACTATAGACTTGTAAGACATATAAGAAGCCTTCACATGAACATGAAGCACCTGGGTGGTTCAGTCAACTAAGCATCTGACTCTTCATTTTAGCTCATGTCATGATCTCAAGGTTGGGAGATCAAGCCCCACGTCCAGCTCCGTGCTCAGCCAGGAGTCTGCTTGAGAATCTCTCTCCCTCTCCCTTTGACCCTCCCACCATGCTTGTGCATGCTCTCTCTCTCTCTCAAATAAATAAATAAATCTTAAAGAAAAGCCTTCATAAAACAGGTGACAATCTGAAAAGAATGCACAGGAACAGGAAAGTATATGACCAACTCTGATTCTCTTCTAGAATCTAAATAGCCAAAACATTAATAGTCAGAAATCACTTTAACTTGTAGCTCTTTCCTGAGAGAAGTAGGCAAATGATAACTGAACATACTTCTCATAAAAAGCAAGAACTTGAGAAATCTTCTGCATTATTCAACTTGAGGCCATGCTTGTCAACAAAGAGGGCAAGGGGTTCTCAACATTGGTATGCTCCTAGAAAGAACTCCTTGTCCCGCAGTACTGACAATCCAGTCATCATGACCTGTATGCAGAGGATCAGATCTCTCCTGCTGCTCTCTGTGTCTTCAGGCTGGAAAACAAAAGAGTCAGAGCCAGGGGATGACAGTAGAAGGATATTTGTTGAAGATGGCAAAGACTTCATTGGCCTAGGTCTCTAAACACATTTATGGAAAAGAAAGGTATGCTTACTTACCCACTTCCATTACTTGTAAAAGAAATAAACCTTTCCTAGGTTAAATTACTGAAATTTTAAGGTGTATTTTACCACCTGGTTTTATTTTAATACAATATACATTTTACTAATTTACTTATTATTCTGTCTGCCCCACCCACGAGGAGCCCTGAAGAGATGAGATCCTTGATGCCATCACTGAAAAATGGGAGTGAAGCCAGGAAATCACCTGTTTCCAGACATCTTGCTACCTGAGAAGAATATACTCATGTTTGAGCTACTATTACCCACATTTTTCCTTTACTTGGAGGCAAGAGCACTCCCAGCTGATATATACCATTAGTGAAGATAGCTGAAAAAAAAATCAGTCTCAAATGTGGAGCTCTGAATGACAGTTCTTGGTTATGTCAAGGAAGATTTAGCTCATTTTGTGTGAGTTAACTAAGTATCAGGTTTATTCAAATGGGAAGAATAATGACAATAGCTTTGATGCTTTCATGGAAATTTAGTTGTTTTGTTTTTTTTTTTTTTAATCAAAATGCCTACTATGTTTGTATCCGATAAACTTAAGGTACTTAGATGTCTAAATTAAAAAATGTGAAAATTGGCATTTTATGTGACTTAATTCATTATAAAAAAATGTTCTGCCATTAAAAGATCTTATGTTGATACAGAAAAGATCCATGTTGATACAGAAGGTGAGTGTTCATCCTTTCCAATAGAGGCATAATACTCCATGGTATGTATGTATTAATATATAGGTATATATGTGTGTGTGTATACACATATATATGTATATATGTATGTGTGTGTGTATATATATGTATATATATATATATATATATATATATATATATTTGTATATATATTCTTTATCCATTCATCCTTTGAAGGGCATCTTGTTTCTTTCCACAATTTGGTGACCGTGCCCATTGCTGTGATGAACATTGAGGTACAGATGACCCTTCATTTCACTACATCTGTATCTTTGGGGTAAATACCCAACAGTGCAATTGCACAGTCATAGGGAATCTCTACTCTTAATTTCTTGAGGAATCTCCACACTGTTTTCCAAAGTGGCTGCACCAACTTGCATTCCCACCAACAGTGTAAGATGGTTCCCCTTTCTCCACAACCTTCCCAATACATGTTGTTTACTGTCTTGTTAATTTTGGCCATTCTAACTGGTGTAAGGTGGTATCTCAATGTGGTTTCGATTTGAAGCTCCCTGATGGCTAATGATGATGAACATTTTTTCATGTATCTGTTAGCCATTTGTATGCCTTATTTGGAGAAGTGTCTGTTCATGTCCTCTGCCCATTTTTGACGTGATTTTTGACGTGATTATCTGTTTTTTCTGTTTTGAGTTTGTGTTCTTTATACATCTTGGTATCAGCCCTTTGTCTGTAGTGTCAATTGTGAAAGTCTTCCCTCATTCTGTGGGTTGATTCTGTGTTTTGTTGAGTATTTCCTTTGCTATGCAGAAGCTTTTGATCTTGATTAAGTCCCAAAAGTTCATTTTCACTTTAGTTTCTTTTGCCTTCGGAGACATATCTTGAAAGAAGTTGCTGTGGCCAATGTCGAAGAGGTTACTGCCTATGTTCTCCTCTAGGATTCTGATGGATTCCTGTCTCACGTTGAGGTCTTTTATCCATTTTGAACTTATCTTTGTGTACGTTGTAAGAGAATGGTCAAGTTTCATTCTTCTACATATCGCTGTCCTGTTTTCCAAGCAGCATTTATTGAAGAGACTGTCTTTTTTAAACTGTATATGTTTTCCTCTTTTGTCGAAGATTATTTGACCATAGAGTATAGGGCTCATATCTGGGCTCTCCACTCTGTTCGACTGGTCTATGTGTCTGTTTTTATCACCATGCTATCATGGTGATCACAGCTTTGTAGTAAAGCTTAAAATCAGGTAACATGATGCCGCCAGTTTTGTTTCTGGTTTTTCAACATTTTCTTAGCAATTCGGGGTCTCTTCTGATTCCATACAAATTGTAGCATTATTTGCTCCAGCTCTTTGAAAAATACCGGTGGAATTTTGATTGGAATGGCATTAACGTATAGATTGCTCTAGGCAGTATAGACATTTTAACAATGTTTATTCTTCTGATCCAAGAGCATGGAACAGTCTTCCATCTTTTTGTGTCTTCTTCAATTTCTTTCATGAGTGCTCTGTAGTTCCTGGAATACAGATCCTTTACTTCTTTGGTTAGGTTTATTCACAGGTATCTTATGGTTCTTGATGCTATAATAAATGGAATCAATTCTCTAATTTCCCTTTCTGCATTTTCATTGTTAGTGTATAAGAAAGCCACTGATTTCTGTACATTGACTTTGTATCCTTTCACGTTACTGAATTGCTGTATGAGTTCTAGTAGTTTGGGGGTGGAGTCTTTGGGTTTTTCCATATAACAAATCATGTCATCTATGAAGAGAGAGAGTTTGACTTCTTTGTTTCCAATTTGGATACCTTTTATTTCTCTTTGTTGCCAATGAAGACATACAAATTGCTATCAGACATATGAAAAAATGCTCATCATCACTAGCTGTTGGGGAGATTCAAATTAAAATCACATTGTGATACCACCTTACACCAGTTAGAACGGCCAAAATTAGCAAGACAGGAAACAACGTGTGTTGCTTAAGTTGTGGAGAAAGGGGAACCCTCTTACACTGTCGGTGGGAATGCAAGTTGGTGCAGTCACTCTGGAGAACAGTGTGGAGATTCCTCAAGAAATCAAAAATAGAGCTTCCCTATGACCCTGCAATTGCACTGCTGGGTATTCACCCCAAAATACCGATGGAGTGAAAAGAAGAGCCATCTCTACCCCAGTGTTTATAGCAGCAATGGCCACGGTCGCCAAACTGTGGAAAGAACCAAGATGCCCTTCAATGGACGAATGGATAAGGAAGATGTGGTCCATGTACACGATGGAGTGCTATGCCTCCATCAGAAAGGACGAATACCCAACTTTTGTAGCAGCATGGACGGGACTGGAGGAGATTATGCTTAGCGAAATACATCAAGCAGAGAGAGTCAATATCATGTGGTTTCACTTATTTGTGGAGCATAACCAAGAACATGGAGGACATGGGGAGATGGAGAGGAGAAGGGATTGTGGGAAATTGGAAGGGGAATTGAATGATGAGAGACTATGGACTCTGACAAAATACCTGAGTTTTTTGAAGGGGCGGGGGTTGGGAGGATGGGGAACCATGTGGAGATTAATAGAGACAGCACATATTGCATGGATCACTGGGTGTGGTGCAAAAACAATGAATACTGTTATTCTGAAAATAAATTAAATAAATAAAAATGTACTATTGATGAAAAAAAAAGGAAACTCTTACTACTAGAATAAATGAAGCAGAAGGAAGAATTAGTGACATAGAAGACCAAATGACAGAGTATAAGGAACCTGAGCAAAAGTGAGACAAATAAATCCTGGACCACAAGGAGAGAATTTGAGAGATAAGTGACACCATAAGAGTAAACAACATTAGACTAATTGGGATTCCAGAAGAAGTAGAAAGAGAGAGGGGAGCGGAAGGTATATTGGAAAGAATTATTGGCGAGAATTTTCCTAATATGGCAAAGGGAAGAAGTATCAAAATCCAGAAGGTGCAGTGATTGCCGCTCCAAATCAATAAGAATAGGTCCATACCCCGTCATCTAACAGTAAAATTTACAAGACTTAACGACAAAGAGAAAATCCTGAAAGCAGCCCAGGAGAAGAAGTCTGTAACATACAAGGGTAAAAATATTAGATTGGCAGTGGACTTATCCACAGACCTGGCAGGCCAGAACAACTGCCATGATATATTCAGAGCACTAAATGAGAAAAACATCAGGCAAGGGGCGCCTGGGTGGCTCAGTGGATTAAGCCGCTGAATTCGGCTCAGGTCATGATCTCAGGGTCCTGGGATCGAGCCCTGTATTGGGCTCTCTGCTCCGCGGGGAGCCTGCTTCCTCCTCTCTCTCTGCCTGCCTCTCTGCCTACTTGTGATCTCTCTCTCTGTCAAATAAATAAATAAAATCTTAAAAAAAAACCATCAGGCAAGAACACTATATCCAGCTAGGCTATCATTGAAAATAGTAGGAGAGATAAAAAGCTTCCAGGACAAACAAAACCTGAAAGAATTTGCAAACACCAAACCAGTTCTACAATAAATATTGAAAAGGGTCCTCTAAGCAAAGAGAGACACTAAAAGTAGTAAAACAGAAAGGAACATAGACAATAGAGTGTAATAGTCACCTTACAGGCAATACAATAGCACTAAATTAATCTCTCTTAATAGTTACCCTGAATGTAAAGGGTCTAAATGCACCAATCAAAAGACACAGGGTATCAGAATAGATAAATTTCCAAAACCCATCAATATGCTGCCTACAAGAAACTCATTTTAGAACCGAAGACACCTCCAGATTTGATGTGAGGGGTTGGAAAAAAATGTACCATGCTAATGGACATCAGAAGAAAGCTGGGTGGCAACCCTTATACAGATCAAATAGATTTTAGGCCAAAGAATAGAATAAGAGATGAGGAAGGACACTGTATCAGGCTCAAAGGGTCTGTTCAACAAGAAGACCTAACAATTTTAAATATCTATGCCCCTAACGTGGGAGCAGCCAACTACATAAACCAATTTTTTTTTTTTTTTTTTAGATTTTTATTTTTATTTATTTATTTGACAGAGAGAGATCACAAGTAGGCAGAGAGGCAGGCAGAGAGAGTGAGAGGGAAGCAGGCTCCCTGCCGAGCAGAGAGCCCGATGCGGGACTCGATCCCAGGACCCTGAGATCATGACCTGAGCCGAAGGCAGCGGCTTAAACCACTGAGCCACCCAGGCGCCCCTACATAAACCAATTATTAACAAAATCAAAGAAACACATCAATAATACTACAATAATAGTAGGGGACTTTAACACTCCCCTCACTGAAATGGACAGATCATCTGAGCAAAAGATCAACAAGGAAATAAAGGCCTTAAATGACACACTGGACCAGATGGACATCACAGATGTATTCAGAACATTCCATCCCACAGCAACAGAATACATCCTTCTCTAGTGCACATGGAACCTTCTCCAGAATAGGTCACATCCTGGGTCATAAAACAGGTCTCAACCAGTATGAAAAGATTGGGATCATTCCCTGCATGTTTTCAGACCACAATGTTCTGAAGCTAGAACTCAATCACAAGAGGAAATTTGGAAAGAACCCAATATATGGAGACTAAACAGCATCCTTCAAAAAAAATGAATGGGTCCACCAGGAAATTAAAGAAGAATTGAAAAAAATCATGGAAACAAATGATAATGAAAACACAATAGTTCAAAATCTGTGGGACACAGCAAAGGCAGTCCTGAGAGGAACATATACAGAGATACAAGTCTTTCTCAAGAAACAAGAAAGGTCTCGAATACACAACCTAACACTACACCTAAAGGAGCTGGAGAAAGAACAAGAAAGAAAGCCAAAACCCAGCAGAAGAAGAGAAATCATAAAGATCAGATCAGAAATCAATGAAATAGAAACCAGAAAAACAATAGAACAAATCAACGAAACTAGGAGCTGATTCTTTGAAAGAATTAATAAGATTGATAAACCCTTGGCCAGACTTATCAAAAAGAAAAGAGAAAGGACCCAAATAAATAAAATCATGAATGAAAGAGGAGAGATCACAACCAGCACCAAAGAAATACAAACCATTATAGGAACATATTACGAGCAGCTATAGACCAACTAATTAAACAATCTGGAAGAAATGGATGCATTCCTAGAGACATATAAACTACCACAACTGAACCAGGAAGAAATAGAAAACCTGAACAGACCCATAACCAGTAAGGAGATTGAAACGGTCATCAAAAATCTCCAAACAAACAAAAACCCAGGGCCAGACGGCCTCCCAGGTGAATTCTACCAAACACTTAAAGAAGAATTAATTCTTATTCTCCTGAAACTGTTCCCAAAAAATAGAAATGGAAGGAAAACTTCCAAACTCATTTTATGAGGCCAGCATCACCTTGATCCCAAAACCAGACAAGAATCCCATCAAAAAAGAGAATTACATACCAGTATCCTTGACGAACACAGATGCAAAAATTCTCACCAAAATATAGCCAATAGGATCCAACAGTACACTAAAAGGATTATTCACCACGACCAATTGGGATTTATTCCAGGGCTGCAAGGTTGGATCAACATCCGCAAATCAATCAATGTGATACCCTACATTAATAAAAGAAAGAACAAGAACCATATGATACTCTCAATAGATGTTGAAAAAGCATTTGACAAAGTAGAGCATCCCTTCCTGATCAAAACTCTTCAAAGTGTAGGGATAGAGGACACATACCTCAATATTATCAAAGCCATCTATGAAAAATCCACCGCAAATATCATTCTCAATGGAGAAAAACTGAAAGCTTTTCTGCTAAGGTCAGGAACACGGCAGGGATGTCCATTATCACCACTGCTGTTCCACATAGTACTAGAAGTCCTAGCAGCAGCAATCAGACAACAAAAAGAAATTAAAGGCATCCAAATCAGCAAAGAAGTAGTCAAACTATCACTCTTCACTCTTTGCAGAAGATATGATACTATATGTGGAAAACCCAAAAGACTCCACTCCAAAACTGCTAGAACTTGTACAGGAATTCAGTCATGTGTCAGGATATAAAATCAATGCACAGAAATCAGTTGCATTTCTCTACACCAACAAGACAGAAGAAAGAGAAATTATGAAGTCAATCCCATTTACAATTGCACCCAAAACTATAAGATACCTAGGAATAAACCTAACCAAAGAGGCTAAGAATCTAAATGCAGAAAACTATAAAGTATTCATGAGAGAAATTGAGGAAGACACAAAGAAATGGAAAAATGTTCCATGCTCCTGGATTGGAAGAGCAAATATTGTGAAAATGTCTATGCTACCTAAAGCAATCTACACATTTAATGCAATTCCTATCAAAATCCCATCCATTTTTTTCAAGTAAATGGAACTAATAATCTTAATA
Organism: Meles meles; assembly: GCF_922984935.1. Lineage (NCBI taxonomy): Eukaryota > Metazoa > Chordata > Mammalia > Carnivora > Mustelidae > Meles > Meles meles. The sequence goes on from NC_060087.1 coordinate 51,878,663, forward strand.
TTTATGTGGAACCAGAAAAGACCTTGAACAGCCAAAGGAATATTGAAAAAGAAAGCCAAAGTTGGTGGCATCACAATTCCAGATTCAAGCCCTATTACAAAGCTGTGATCACCAAGACAGTATGGTACTGGCGCAAAAACAGACACAAAGATCAATGGAACAGAATAGAGAGCCCTGAAATAGACCCTCAGCTCTATGGTCAACTAATCTTCAACAAAGCAAGAAGGAATGTCCAATGAAAAGAGAACAGCCTCTTCAACAAATGGTGCTGGGAAAATTGGAAAGCCACATGCACAAAAATGAAACTGGACCATTTCCTTACACCACACACAAAAATAGACTCCAAATGGATGAAGGACCTCAATGTGAGAAAGGAATCCATGGAAAATCCTTGAGGAGAACACAGGCAGCAGCCTCTTCGACCTCAGCCGCAGCAACGTCTTCCTAGGAACATCACCATAGGCAAGGGAAGCAAGGGCAAAAATGAACTATTGGGAATTCATCAAGATCAAAAACTTTTGCACAGCAAAGGAAATGGTTAACAAAACCAAAAGACAGCTGACAGAATGGGAGAAAATATTTGCAAACGACATAACAGATAAAGGGCTAGTATCCAAAATCTATAAAGAGCGTAGCAAACTCAACACCCAAAGAACAAATAATCCAATCAAGAAATGGGCAGAGGACATGAACAGACATTTCTGCAAAGAAGACATCCAGATGGCCAACAGACACATGAAAAAATGCTCCACATCACTCGGCATCAGGGAAATACAAATCAAAACCACAATGAGATACCACCTCTCACCAGTCATAATGGCTAAAATTAATAAGTCAGGAAATGACAGATGCTGGAGAGCATGCAGAGAGAGGAGAACCCTCCTACACTGTTGGTGGGAATGCAAGCTGGTGCAACCACTCTGGAAAACAGAGTGGAGGTTCCTCAAAAACTGAAAATAGAGCTACACTATGACCCAGCAATTGCACTACTTGGTGTATATTGTAAAGATACAAATGTGGTGCTCTGACGGGGCACGGGCACCTGAATGTTTATAGCAGCAATGCCCACAATAGCCAAGCTATGGAAAGAACCTAGATGTCCATCAACAGATGAATGGATAAAGAAGAAATGGTATATATATATGCCATATATATACAATGGAATACTATGCAGGAGGGAGACAAACCATAAAATACTCAATCTCAAAAAACAGACTGAGGCTTGCTGGGGGGAGGGTGATTGGGAGAGGGTGGTGGGGATATGGACATTGGGGAGGGTATGTGCTATGAGGAGTGCTGTGAAATGTGTAAACCTGGTAATTCACAGACCTGTATCCTGGGGGATAAAAATACATTATATGTTTATTAAAAATTTTTTAAATTAAGTAAAAATAAATTTAAAAAATAAACTCAAAACGTTAGGCTATGACAGGCGCCCACAATGTTCTTCTGGGGTCTGATGTAAGTTTGACCACAAAGGGCAGTTGTGTCAGAGTGCAGGGTCATGGGACTTGTAGGAAGCTGGCTAGGCAGCCAGTGTTGGGGTGAGCCACTCTCAACAGGAGGTTCTTCATCTATGCCAAGGGACAGAAGGTATGCCCACCAGCTCTTTTGTTCCTGAAGAGGTGTCTCTGGGAATGTCAACTCTCTCAGATGTGCTGTAATAAGAGTGAACAAATTCTTCCCTGTGAGCTCAGCACAAACAAAATATTTTTCTGGCTTTTTTTGATGTGTCATTATGCATAGGTTTTTATTAACTGAAGTCTATAGTTTACATTAGGGTTCACTGTTGGTACTAATTCAGTAGGTTTGAACAAATATATAGTATATAATAGTATGAACTACAATATATAGTAGAATACTATAAATAGGATAATATAATAATTATATATATGTATATTATATATTAGTATGCCACATATTAGTGTTATATTAGTGTTATTATATATAGTATGTAGTATATATTATATATATGCATATATATCTATATATATAGTATAATATAAAATAGTTTCACTGCCCTAAAAATCACCAGTGTTCTACCTATTCTTCCCTCATTTTCTCATACTGAGACCCTGAAAATCACTAATCTTTTAATTTTCTCCATAGCTTTGCCCTTTTCAGAATGTTATATTGTCAGAATTATACACTATATAGCATTTTCAGACTGGCTTAATTCACTTAACAATATGCATTTAAGGTTACTCCATGTCTTTTTGTTAACAGTCGAATGATACTCCATTGTATGGATGTTCTACAGGTTGTATATACATACACCTACTGAAGGACATCTGGGCTGCCTCGAAGTTTTGGCAAATATGAATCAAGCTGTGATAAATACATGTATACAGGTTTCTGTGTGGGTATAACTTTTCAATTCATTTGAGTAAATACCATAGAGCATGTTTCAAAGTTGTCTTTTATAATTTTAGCTATATCATTTTCATTTCCATGAATTGGTCAAAGAGTGTTCCACTTTCTCTATATCCTTACTAGTACTCAGTGTCATATTTGGGATTTTAACTATTGTAATAGGATTTTAACCATTCTAATTGTTGTAATTGGTAATTACTTAATAATACTTCATGTTGAGCACCTTTTCATATGCTTATTTGCCACCTGCATATCTTCTTTGGTGACGGGTCTATTCAGAACTTTTACTCATTTAAAATGTTTTTCTTACTGCTGTGTTTTTAGACTTCTTTATATATTTTGAAAACCAGGACTTTACTAAATATATGTTTTACAGATATTTTCTCCGAGTCTGTGGCATCTCTTTACATTCTGTAAACAGTGTATTTCACGGAGCAGATATTCTTCAATTTAATAAGGTCCATATTTTCTTTTTTTAAATTTCAATTTCTTTTTCAGTGTAAGAGTATTTATTGTTTTTGCACGACACCCAGTGCTCCATGCAATACATGGCCTCCATATTAGCCACTACCTGGTTCCCCCAACCTCCCAACCCCCTGCCCTTCAATGCTCAGGTTCTTTTTCAGAGTCCATAGTCTCTCATGGTTCATCCCCCCTTCCAATTTCCCTCAACTTCCTTCTCTTCTCCATCACCCCATGTCCTCCATGCTATTTGATATGCTCCACAAATAAGTGAAACCATTTGATACTTGAATCTCTCTGCTTGACTTATTTCACTCAGCATAATCTCTCCAGTTCCACCCATTTTGCTACAAAAGTTGGATATTCATCCTTTCTGAAGGAGGAATAATACTCCATTGTGTATATGGACCACATCTTCTTTATCCATTCGTCTGTTCAAGGGAATCTTGGTTCTTTCCACAGTTTGGAGAACGTGGCCATTGCTACTATAAACATTGGGGTACAGATGGCCCTTCTTTTCACTACATATGTATCTTTGGGGTAAATACCCAGCAGTGCAATTGCAGGGTCACAGGGAAGCTCTATTCTTAATTTCTTGAGGAATCTCCACACTGTTCTCCAAAGTGGCTGCACTAACGTGCATTCCCACCAACAGTGTAAGAGGGTTCCCCTTTCTCCACATCCTCTCCAACACACGTTGTTTCCTGTCTTGCTAATTTTGGCCATTCTAACTGGTGTCAGGTGGTATCTCAATGTGGTTTTAATTTGAATCTCCCTGATGGCTAGTGATGATGAGCATTTTTTCATGTGTCTGATAGCCATTTGTATGTCTTCATTGGAGAAGTGTCTGTTCATATCTTCTGCCCATTTTTTGATATGATTATCTGTTTTGTGTGTGTTGAGTTTGAGAAGTTTTTTATAGATCCTGGATATCAACCTTTTGTCTGTACTGTCATTTGCAAATATCTTCTCCCATTCCGTGGGTTGCCTTTTTGTTTTGTTGACTGTTTCCTTTGCTGTGCAGAAGCTTTTGATCTTGACGAAGTCCCAAAAGTTCATTTTTGCTTTTGTTTCCTTGGCCTTTGGAGACATATCTTGAAAGAAGTTGCTGTGGCTGATATCGAAGAGGTTACTGCCTATGTTCTCCTCTAGGATTCTGATGGATTCATGTTTCACGTTGAGGTCTTTTATCCATTTCAAGTTTATCTTTGTGTATGGTGTGAGAGAATGGTCGAGTTTCATTCTTCTACATATAGCTCTCCAGTTTTCCCAGCACCATTTATTGAAGAGACTGTTTTTTCCACTGTATATTTTTTCCTGTTTTGTCGAAGATTATTTGACCATAGAGTTCAGGGTCCATATCTAGGCTCTCTACTCTATTCCACTGGTCTATGTGTCTGTTTTTATGCCAATACTTGTAGTAAAGCTTGAAATCAGGTAACGTGATGCCGCCAGTTTTGTTTTTGTTTTTCAACATCTCTTTAGGAATTCGGGGTCTCTTCTGACTCCATATAATTTTAGGATTATTTGCTCCAGCTCTTTGAAAAATACCAGTGGAATTTTGATCAGAATGGCATAAAAAGTATAGATTGCTGTAGGCAATATAGACATTTCAACAATGTTTATTCTTCCGATCCAAGAGCATGGAATGGTCTTCCATCTTTTTCTGTCTACTTCAATTTCTTTCATGAGTGTTCTGTAGTTCCTCGAGTACAGATCCTTTACCTCTTTGGTTAGGTTTATTCCCAGGTTTCTTATGGTTCTTGGTGCTATAGTAAATGGAATTGGTTCTCTAATGTCCTTTTCTGTATTTTCATTGTTAGTGTATAAGAAATCCACTAATTCTGTACATTGACTTCGTATCCTGCCACGTTACTGAATTGCTGTATGAGTTCTAGTAGTTTAGGGGTGGAGTCTTTGGGGTTTTCCATATGAAGAATCATGTCATCGGTGAAGGGTTGGAGTTTGAATTCTTCATTACCAATTTGGATACCTTTTATTTCTCTTTGTTGTGTGATTGCTTTTGCTAGGACTTCTAGTACTATGTTGAACAAGAGTCGTCAGAGTGTGCATCCTCGGCGTGTTCCTGATCACAATGGGAAGGCTGCAAGCTTTTTCCCATTGAGGATGATAACTGCTGTGGGTCTTTCATAGATAGATTTTATGAAGTTCAGGAATGTTCCCTCTATCCCTATACTTTGAAACGTTTTAATCAGGAAGAGATGCTGCATTTTGTCAAATGCTTTTTCTGCATCAATTGAGAGGACCATGTGGTTCTTCTCTCTTCTCTTACTGATTTGTGCTATAACATCTATTGATTTGCGAATGTTGAACCAACCTTGTAACCCAGGGATGAATCACACCTGGTCATGGTGGATAACCTTTTTAATGTGCTTTTGGATACTGTTTGCTAGGATCTTGTTGAGAATCTTAGCATCCATTTCATCAATGATATTTGGTCTGAAATTCTCCTTTTTGGTAGGGTCTCCGCCTGGTTTGGGGATCAGGGTAATGCTGGCTTCATAAAAAGGGTCTGGAAGTTTTCCTTCTGCTTCAATTTTTTCAATTAGCTTCAGGAGAATTTGCTGTTATTTATTCTTTGAAAGTTTGGTAGAATTCCCCAGGGAATCCATCAGGTTTTTTGGGAGGTTTTTGATCACTGCCTCAATCTCATTATTAGATATTGGTGTATTTAGGTTGTCAGTTTCTTCCTAGTTCAATTTTGGAAGTTTATAGTTTTCCAGGAATGCATCCATTTCATCTAGGTTGCTTAGCCTATTGGCATATAACTGTTGGTAAAAATTTCTGATGATTATTTCTACTTCCTTGGTGTTAGTTGTGATCTCTCCCTTTTCTTTCATAATTTTATTAATTTGGGCCTCCTCTATATTCTTTCAGATTAGTTTGGCCAATGGTTTATCAATCTTATTGATTCTTTAAAGAAAACAGCTTCTAGTTTCATTGATACGTTCTACTGTATCTCTGGTTTCTACCTCATTGATCTCTGCTCTAATCTTGATTATTTCCCTTCTTGCATGTGGAGTTGGTTTGATTTGTTGTTGATTCTCCAGTTCTTTAAGGTGTAGAGACAGCTGGTATATTCTGGATTTTCAATTTTTTTGAGGGAGGCTTGGATGGCTATGTATTTCCCCCTTAGAACCACCTTTGCTGTATCCCATAGGTTTTGGACCGAAGTGTCTTCATTCTCATTGGTTTCCATGAATTGTTTAAGTTCATCTTTGATCTCCTGGTTGATCCAAGCATTCTTAAGCAAGGTGGTCTTTAGCTTCCAGGTGTTTGATTTCCTTCCGAACTTTTCCTTGTGATTGAGCTCAAGTTTCAAAGCCTTTTGATCTGAGAATATGCAGGGAATAATGTCAGTCTTTTGGTATGGGTTGAGTCCTGCTTGTGACCGAGTATGTGGTCTATTCTGGAGAAGGTTCCATCTGCACTTGAGAACAATGAGTATTCTGTTGTGTTAGGGTGGAATGATCTGTATATATCTATGAGGTCTATCTGGTACAGTGTGTCATTCAATGCTCTTATTTTTTTTATTGATTTTCTGCTTCAATGATCTGTCTATTTCTGAGAGAGGCATATTAAGATCTCGTACTATTAAAGTATTCATATCAATATGGCTCTTTATCTTGTTTAATAGTTTTCTTATGTAATTGTCTGCTCCCATATTGGGGGCGTGTATATTTACAATTGTTAGATCTTCTTGGTGGATAGTCCCTTTAAGAATGATGTAGTGTCTTTCTGTACCTTTGACTAAAGTCTTTAATGTAAAATATAATTTTTCTGATATGAGAATCGCTACCCCGGCCTTGTTTTGAGGCCCATTGGCATGAAATATTTTCCATCCCTTCACTTTCATTCTGGGTGTATCTTTAGGTTCAAAATGAGTCTCCTGTAGACAACATATGGATGGGTCCTGTCGTTTTATCCAATCTGCAACCCTTTGTCATTTTATTGATGCATTTAGGCCATTCACATTGGAAGTGATTATTGATAGATACGTTTTTATTGACATCGTGTTACCTTTGAAGTCCTTCTTTATGTAGATTGTCTCTATATTTCTGTTCAAAGATTTTCTTAGGATTTTTTTTCTTTTTTATGGACCCCCCCCTTAATATTTCCTACAGTGTCAGCTTGGTGGTTGCATAGTCTTTTAAGCCTCACCGGTCTTGGAAACTCTTAATATCCATCAGAAAGGGCCAGGTGGGCTCTCTCCTGGTACTCCCCCTCAAGGAAGGAGGCAGGAATTCTCCATCCATTTTGAATGTCAGTCTTGCTGGGTAAAGTATTCTTGGCTGCATGTTCTTCTCATTTAGTGCCCTGAATATACCCTTCCAGCCCTTCCTGGCTTGCCAAGTCTCTGTGGACAGGTCTGATGTTATTCTGATGGGCTTTCCTCTGTACGTAAGGAGCTTCTTTGTCCTGGCTTCTTTCAAGAGGGTCTGCCTACAATTATAATTCTTCATTCTTACTATCAGGTGTCTCAAGGACTTTCGAGAATCTATAATCTTGGGGGAAACCGTTCTGCCTCTAGTACATGAATGCTGGTTCCATTCGTGAGATTGGGAAAATTTTCATAGACAACCTCTTCCACTATATCTTCTAGACTTCTTTCTTTATCCTCCCCTTCAAGGATTCCAATAATTCTGATGTTGGAACGTTTCATGGCATCATTTATTTCCCTGATTCTGTTTTCGTGGCTTCTGAGCTGTTTGTTCCAGGCTTCCTCCTGATCCTTTCTCTCTATCTGTTTGTCCTCCAGATCACTAATTCTATCTTCTGTCTCAGTTACTCTAGCTTTTAGAGAATTTAGATTAGATTGGAATTCATTGAGATCATTTTGAACATCATCCCTGGTGGCTTTCAGTTTTGCCCCAACATTGTGAACATCATTCCTGGTGGCTTTCAGTTCTGCCCTAATCAATCCCATTTTGTCATCCATGGCTTTCTCCAACCTAGCTATTGCCTGGATAATTGTTATCCTGAATTCCCTTTCTGACATATTGTCTATGTCGATAGCCATTAGCTCTGTTTCAGAAGGCCCATCCTCTGTATTTTTCTTCCGTTGGGCATTCCTCATCCTAATCATTTTGGTGAGAGATGACTGAACAGATATAGCTGGATGTATCAACTGTGGCACAGTCAAGTTGCACCCTGGAATGTTTCTGAGCAATCAGGATTCCCCACCCAAATGAGAGAAAAAAGAAAAAGAAAAGAAAAAAGAGAGAGAGAGGGAGAGACAGGCAAAAAAGGGAAGATAAAGGAGAAGGCTCAGCCCACATGGGCCCCAAGATACGATTTATGAAGTATACAGACAAAAACAGAAAAACAAAAAGACTGATAAAAGTTAATGACAAGGGGCGCCTGGGTGGCTCAGTGGGTTAAGCCGCTGCCTTCGGCTCAGGTCATGATCTCAGGGTCCTGGGATCGAGCCCCACGTTGGGCTCTCTGCTCAGCGGAGAGCCTGCTTCCCTTCCTCTCTCTCTGCCTGCCTCTCTTGTGATTTCTCTCTGGTCAAATAAATAAAATCTTTAAAAAAAAGTTAATGACAAGAGGGAAAAAAAAAATATATATATATATGCAAAAAAAAAAAAAGGGAAGAACCTCGTCAAAAAGAACCCCAAGTATAAGATTTATATACTATCAGGACAAACACAAATACACAGACACACTGGCAGAAGAAAAAGATGGGAGAGTGGTTATAAGTTCTCAGTGTGGGTTAGGAAGGTTATTTTGATTCTTCCTGGATGTATCTTGAAATCTATGATAAAGGACTCAACTCTCCTAAGATAGAGGGGGATTAAAAATTGGCTTACCTATAGGGGTAGCATTGATTGGGAAAGGGGATTACCTTCAAGTTTAACTCCATATGAATATTAGAAGATAAAAATAAAAAAAGAGTAAACTAGATTATACTAAACTAAAAATTTTTTAAAAATTTAAAAATAGAAAAGCAAAAGAAAACCATGGCTGCTTGTATCAAAAAGTTCAGGTGAGAGGATTATTATGGAATTTGATGTACTGGACATCTCACTGTGATGGTAAATAGGATAAAAAATTTTCTATAAAAAAAATGAACCAGAACAGTGGGAACGAGTTAAAAATAAAAGTTGTATCTATGAAATAGTGGTGGTTTTTCTCTTGTTGTCTTTTTTTTTCTTCTTTCCTGGTTGGTTTTCTGAGAGAGGGGCCTGCCACGTGGGTGTTCAGTCAACAATGTTCCCTGAGTTAAGTCCTCCTGTCCTCCTCAAGGGTGTGGGCTCTGAGGAATCCGGTTTTTCAGGCTTATTCTCTGGAGGTTTCTATGTTTGTTTGTTTGTTTTTGTTTTTTTGTTTTTTTTCCTCTTGCCTTGACAGCTTTTGATGCTTTTTGGAGGTTTGGAGGAAAGCAAACTGCACTCTGACCTCCCTCTCAGGGAGAAACCTCAGAGCAGGTTCTGAGTCAAGGTCCCTGGGGATGTGGATCTCCTACTTGTATCCAAAACCAAGGCAGCAGTGGCTCTCTGGGCAGCTCCAGACCGCCAGAGAGGTTCCAAGCAGCGATTGCACCCTGAGATTTTCCCGCTGTCCCAGGCTGGGAATTCCTGGTCTTTCCGGGTCAGTGAGCTCCCGGCTGGCGCCCTTATGCACTCTCTGAGGGGTGGGAGTGGGGCGCGCACTTCTCAGGCTCTGATGGCATGGCGCAGCGCTGGTCTAAGAGCCAGAGCAGGGCTGGTGCCTGCCTGCACCTCTCTCAGGGGAGGGTGTGTGGCGTGCGCTTCTCAGGCTCTAATGGCACAGCATGGTGTGGGTCAAAGAGTTAGTGCGGGGCTGATGCCTGCCCACACCTCTCTCAGGGGAGGGTGTGGGGTGCGCACGTCTCAGGCTTTGCTGGCAGGGCCCGGCATTCTGCCATCTGGTGAGACTCCCAGACCCTCACAAGAGCTGGACCCCATGCGTTCTCTGGCATGCTGGTGGCTGAGGGACCAAGACCTGGTTTCTCCGCCACACTCTCTCTGGCTCAGCACCAGGGAAGGCTGTCCTGGGCTTGGCGGCTTAAGCCCTGTCCCTAACCGCCCCGATTCCCACAAATTCCCTCCAGGATCCTTTGCTCTTTTTGAGTGCTTTCAACCAGACTCCAAGTTAATGCTGGTCCCCAGTCACAGGGCACTCACGTATTGGGGTATTACTTTCCAATGGGTCACCTCTGGTAGCTCCTTCCCCCTTTTGTTTATCTTCTGATATCAGTCTGACATCCCACTCCACTTTACCTGCCCACTGGCATCTTCTGCTCCTGTAGAGATCTAGACGTGTATAATTCTGCTCCCAGGCTGATTTCATGGGTGATCGGAGTTCTTTGATAGGTAATCAGCTCACTTTAGGGTACAGGTTGAAATGGCGCCTCCTCCTACTTCCCCGCCATCTTGTCTCCCCAGGTCCATATTTTCTATTTTTTTTTTTCTTTCATGGATCATGATTTTAGTTTTGTATCTAAGATCTCACTGCCAAGAAGGCATGAACAGACATTTCTCCAAAGAAGACATACTAATGGCTAACAGATGCGTGAAAAAAAAAAAAATGCTCAACATCACTAGCTATCAGGGAAATACAAATCCAAACTACAACAAGAAAAAATGTTTATCATCACTAGCCATCAGGGAGATTCAAATTAAAACCACATTGAGATACCACCTGACACCAGTTAGAATGGCCAAAATTAGCAAGACAGGAAACAACGTGTGTTGGAGAACATGTGGAGAAAGGGGAACCTTCTTACACTGTTGGCGGGAATGCAAGTTGTTGCAGACACTTTGGAGAACAGTGTGGAGATTCCCCAAGAAATTAAAAATAGAGCTTCCCTATGACCCTGCAATTTCACTACTGGGTACTTACCCCAAAGATACAGATGTAGTGAAAAGAAGGGCCATTTGTACCCCAATGTTTATACCAGCAATGGCCATGGTCACTAAACTGTGGAAAGAACCAAGATGCCCTTCAACGGATGAATGGATAAGGAAGATGTGGTCCATATACACGATGGAATATGATGCCTCCATCAGAAAGGATGAATACCCAACTTTTGTAGCAACATGGACGGGACTGGAAGAGATTATGCTGAGCGAAATAAGTCAAGCAGAGAGAGTCAAGTATCATATGGTCTCACTTATTTGTGGACCATAACAAACAACATGGAGGACATGGGGAGATGGAGAGGAGAAGGGAGTTGAGGGAAATTGGAAGGGGAGATGAACGATGAGAGACTATGGACTCTGAAAAACAACCTGAGGGTTTTGAAGGGGCAGGGGGTGGGAGGTTGGGGAAGCAGTTGGTGGGTAATAGAGAGGGCACATATTGCATGGAGCACTGGGTGTGGTGCAAAAACAATGAATACTGTTACGCTGAAAATAAAAAAAAAAAAAGAAAGAAAGAAGAAGGACCATCTGTACCCCAATGTTTATAGCAGCAATGGTCACGGTCGCTAAACTGTGGAAAGAACCAAGATGCCCTTCAACAAACGAATGGATAAGGAAAATGTGGTCCATATACACGATGGAGTATTATGCCTCCATCAGAAAGGATGAACACCCAACTTTTGTAGCAACATGGATGGTACTGGAAGAGATTATGCTGAGTGAAATAAGTCAAGCAGAGAGAGACAAGTATCATATGGTTTCACTTATTTGTGGAGCATAACAAAGAACATGGAGGACATGGGGATATGGAGAGGAGAAGGGAGTTGAGGGAAACTGGAAGGGGAGATGAACCATGAGAGACTATGGACTCTGAAAAACAACCAGAGGGTTTTCAAGGGGCGGTGGGTGGGAGGTTGTGGGTAACAGGTGGTGGGTAATAGGGAGGGGATGTACTGCATGGAGCAGTGGGTGTGGTGCAAAGATAATGGATGCTGTTACCCTGAAAAAAGGATGATATCACCTCACACTGGTCAGAATGGCTAAAATTAACAACTCAGGAAACAACAGATATTGGAGATGATATGAAGAAAGGGGAATCATGCGTGATTGATGAGAATGTCAACTGGTACAGCCATTTTGGAAAACAGTATGGAAGTTCCTCAAAAAGTTAAAGATAAATCTATCTTATTATTCTCCAATTGCACTATGAATTATTTATCCAATGCATACAAACATCATGATCTGAAGGGGTGCTTTCCAGTATTTATAGCAGCAATGTCCCCAATAGCCAAAATATCTACAGAGCCCATATATCCATTGACAAATGAATGGTTAAAGAAGAGGTCAGCCATAAAAGGAATGAAATCTTGCTATTTTCAAGGACATGGATGCAACCATAGTGTATTATGCTAAGCAAAGTAAGTCAGAGAAAGACAAATACCATATGATTTCATTCATATGTGGAACTTAAGAAACAAAACAGATGAATATAAGAGAAGTGAAGGAAACATAAAATAAGATGAAAACAGAGATGGAGACAAATCATAAGAGACTCTTGACTCAAGGAAACAAACTGAGGGTTGCTGGAGGGCCAGTGGGTGGGCGATGGGGTAATTGGGTGAGAGGTTTCAAGGAGGGCACTTGATATAATGAGTACTGTGTGTTACATGCAACCAATGATGAATCACTAAATTCTACCCCTGAAACTAATAATACACTGTATGTTAACTAAATTGAAATTAATTTCAATTTTTTAAAAAAATTAAAAATTAAAAAAAAAGGTGACTGCAATACTCAAGATCATCTTAATATGTCTGATATTTTCCAGGATTTGGGGAGGTAAAGTCACACTATATCTAGACTGTGCCTGATTCTCACTACTTTGACTATCATACTGCCTGATTCAAACCGTTCTCATCTCTCAAACACATCAAGCTTGCTTCTACTTCATGATTTTACCCTGTGTTTTTCCCAGCTTAGAATACCCTTCCTTTAGCTTAATGGCTCACTACCTCATTTCATTTAGTTCTCTATTACAATGTCACATGGTAAAGGTGTTTTCCCTGATATCTCAAAAAACCAAACCCTATTATTGTGTTCTTTTATCCCACTTCATTTCCAGAGCACTTGCCATCACCCAAAATGTTGCATAATTGTCTACTGCCTATCTACATGAAGGAAGGGTCCTTTTCTCATTTGTTTTCCCCTGTATTTCAGCCTCTGAACAGACATGGAAACTAGTGGGTGCTCACTAAAAATATGTTGAGCCAAAAAGTCAAAGTCACATGCCTGTATGTGTTTGAAAATGACAATTCCTGTTGGACAAGTAAAGTGTGGTTATGGAGAACACACATGTGTCTACGGCCATAGCACCCTGAACGCGCCCGATCTCGTCTGATCTCGGAAGCTAAGCAGGGTCGGGCCTGGTTAGTACTTGGATGGGAGAACACACATGTGTGCATTCATAGCATACTGACAGACAATGTAGTGGAATGGTTAGGGACAGGACTCTGAAGTTAGACTGCCTCGGTGTGAACCCATGCTCCAAAACTTACTAGCTGTGTTATTTTACTTCTCTGTTCCTCAGTTTCCTTATCTGTAAAATGCAGATAATAATGCTTACTTCATAGTTTTTCTGTGAGCATTGAGTGAGTTGATAGATGAAAAGCACTTAGAGAACAGGACCTGGTATGCAGTAACCAATCTGTAAGTGCTTATTATCACCATCAAATCAACAAATATTTAAATCAAGAATTAAGTCAACAATAAATACCTAGTCTGTGCAATGTCAGGTAGAGGACATAAAAGTGATGTGTAAAATGTGGATCTGCTCTCAAAGACATCATGTCTAGTGGCATAAGGCAAAGAGCTTTGAATGATGGGTCAGGAGACCCAGGTTTGACACCTTCTACTGCTACCTAGAACTATGGAGTAGTAGGATGAAGTGGTCAACTGGTCCAATACTGTCCCACTGCCGGACAGTTTAATACATAAACTCCCTTACTGCCTGCCAGACAAAGACAGGCAGACTCTGCTTGGCCACTTTCTGAACAAGGAGCTAACTCCCTAGCTTAGCTAGGTGAGCCATGATACACTACTTGATTCTCTATACTTCAGTTTCTTATCTATTTAACTGATGGCAAATAATATGGACATCAGAGACTTGGTGTGAACATTGAAAGAAAGCACGGTTGTGAGTTTTTTAAGCACACTCATACTTCAGCAGCCTGTTCAGCAGGTTCAGCGAAGGTCATTTCAGTGTAGTAGGATTAGCAGCCTTTCAAAAGGAGCAGGAGGTTCTGCTCCTATTTCTTGTGGTGCAGGTGTGTAGGGAGGCGGATTGCTGTGAACCAGTGACCAGACCTGAGATGAGGAGCAAAAGATGGAGGCTGCATTCTCCTTTGGGATGAGGATAACAGGGATTCTCAAACTCAGTGTTCTGGAAAGCAGGGTAAGGAAGGGTGAGGCTGTGCTGCCAGCTTTCAACCCTCACAGAGATGCACATTTTCTGGGTACTAGGCTGTGGCAAGTGGAAGTGTGTCAGCTGGAAATGGTCTACAGGAAACTGATAGTCAGCTTATGTACTAGATCTGGCACACTCCCAGAATTTGCCTACTTCTTTACTGACACATGGATTCCTGCCTTGGTCTATAGGCATGCTGCCACAGTAAGTCACCACATGTCTGTGGCAATCATAGTATAGGCTCAAGTTGCCAGCTATTAAGGGCTGCTTGGTTGCACAATTTCCTCCTCTGTCCATGCCAACAGGATAAGAGAAAAGAGGGAGGAATGACATGAGAAGTGTTCTGTGGCCATGCATCTTTAGGGTTCACCTCAAAGGGACTATATTCAGGAGGTATCATCTGATCTAGAGTCCTTCCGTATCACATTCAGAGCCTAACAAATATGGACTATTATTACTGCCTTTGGAGAGATATATATATAATGAAATACTATGGAATAGTATGCAACCATCAAAAAACCCACAAAATCTTCCCATTTGCAATGGCATGGCTGAAACTAGAGGGTATTATGCTAAGCAAAATATGTCAATCAGAGAAGGACAATTATCATATGATCTTACTGATATGAGGAATTTGAGAAACAAGACAGAGGATCATAGGGGAAGGGAGGGAAAAATCAACAAGATGAAACCAGAGAGGGTGACAAACCATAAAAGACTCTTAATCTCAGAAAACAAACTGAGGATTGCTGGAAGGGAGTGGGGGTGGGAGGGATGAGGTGGCTGGGTGGTGGAAATTGGGAAGGTATGTGCTATGGTGTGTTCTGTGAATCGTGTAAAACTGATGAATCACATACCTGTATCCCTAAAACAAATAACACATTATATATTGATTTTTTTTAAAAGAATGAGTGAAATCCCCAATACCAGAAAATAAAGACTGGAAAATTGCTTGCTGAAAATGTTGAAGAGAGGATTCAAATCTGGAAAGGAACTGAGGACAGATGCTTTCGGATGCTGCCATTGACAGACCTCCTGAATCACCCAGCTCTTCTCGTAATTGGTCTTTAAGCCACCAGACAGAGGCCAGGTTTCTTTTTTACCCTGACCTCAATCCAGCTAGTTAACTTCTCCACCAATGAGGGCTATTATCTAAGCCTTGTTACCTAAGCTGAAACATCTATTTCCTCTCATCCTTTCTTCTAGGGGCAATACCCTGGGCTCTATAGCACTTGTCTGGCATGTTCCTTTTGTTTCCCTTTCTCTTGTTTATCCCCATTGAGATTTTGTTTATGGAATGGGTCTGGTATAAGATATTGTCATCTCTTCTTCCTGTTCTGTCTTTTCTCTCTTTCCCACTGAACTCCATCCCCACTGCCAGCCCCAATTCTCTCTACCCCTTACCCAAGCCAGCCTGGAGCTCCACAGCATGGCCTCAAGGTTTGCCAAATGATAATTTCCTCTTTATCATTTTCCCATCTTTCTTCCACCCCTTCACTCTGACTTTAAGATTCCCCTGGTATCTTCATACCATCCACCTGAGGTGACTAGATTGAGATCACTCTTCAAATTTTAAATGGGAAAACCAAGGACCCAAAGAGATAGGATGAGCCAGTTCTTCTACAATGGGGATTGAAGAACTTTTTCTGTAAGGGGTTGGATTATAGATATTTTAGGCTTTGAGAGCCACTGTGTTCATTTCTCTCCCATCTCAACCTTCTTCTTTTACAATTCTTTAAAAAATAAAAATCATTCTTAGCATGTGGGCCTTCCAAAAACAAGGCCCCTGGATAGACTTGGCCCAAACTCTAGGTTACCAACACCCATTGTAGTGGAATCTCTCAATCCAGGGCTCAACAGCCTTCCCTGTAAAGAACTTCTCAACATCCAAATTTGTCCTTTGTGGTGCAGTTTAAGACCATTTACCTTTGGTAAAAAAAATGTTTTTCTTTAAAAATCTGTTGCTATTATTCTTGTTTCTGTAAGTGCTCATCACCTGCTGCTCTTGTTCATTTCTCTGATTTTTTTTAACTACCATTCTTTCCCACTCCCCCAACAGCAGCATGACTTGATTTTTTTCCCTTCACTTCTCCCTATCTCATCGACCCACAAAACCATTTCTGAGGAAACCAAAATATAAGCAATTAGAAAATGAAACTGGAGAGTGACTCTGGAACCACAGTCTAAATTATATTCAGATTGTTATCTGAATTCTATCAGGCTCTGAATCTATGGGTGGCAATGTGTTGGGATTCCAGACTGAAATCCAAGTCTCCTTGTTATTAATTCCCCAAGATCTTTCCATGATTTTTTTTCAAGACTCTCCTTTCTCATTTAATTTCTTGCCACCCAAGGTGTCAGAGAAGCATGACATTTTATTCTATATTCCCTACCCTTTTCTTTTCCTTTTCTTTTTTTTTAATAAGCACAAGAATATCACTGATGTGTTCTTCCAAGGTTTCAAATGTAAGAAAACATATATATTAGGTGTGTACTATGTAATAAGTTCTGTGCTAGATACCTCCCACTTATGAACTTTAAGAATCATCATGAAAAAATTATTATTGTTATTATTTATTTATTTGACAGGCAGAGATCACAAGTAGGCAGAGAGTCAGGCAGAGAGAGAGGTGGAAGCAGGTTCCCTGCTGAGCAGGGAGCCCAATGTGGGGCTCGATCCCAGGACACTGGGATCATGAACTGAGCCAAAAGCAGAGGCTTTAACCCACTGAGCCACCCAGGTGCCCTGAAAAAAATTGTTATTATCTTAATTTTCCACATGGTAAAAGTGAGGCATAGAAAGGTAGGGTGATTTAACTGAAGTCATATAGCTAACAAATAATAGAGCTGGGGAGTTCTCCCTACTATTTGGTTAAACCATATGAAATTGCCGTTTTTGTCGGTCAATGATGGTCTCATATGGGGAATTTCATGTTTCAATCTAATAGAATGAAAATCCATGATAATAGGAGTGTTTTTCTCTTTTCTTTGCTGTTATATCTGAATAGCCTTGACTTGTGCTTGATCTATAATAGTGACTCAGTACGTATTCATTGAATGAGTGAACGGAAAGTTTTGTTGTTTTTAAAGTACACAACATTCCCATAAAGTGATGTTTCCCAAACTTTAGTCATATTTTAACATCTACAATATTTTGTTATAAAAAGAGAGAAGATTCAAATTACTAGAATCAGAAATAAAAGAGAGATTACTAACAGCCTTACAGAAATAAAAAGTATTAAAAAGGTCTATGATGGGAAAAGGAGTCAAGATGGCAGAGAAGTAGCAGGCTGAGACTACATCAGGTAGCAGGAGATCAGCTCGATAGCTTATCTAAACATTGCAAACACCTACAAATCCAACGGGAGATCAAAGAGAAGAACAGCAATTCTAGAAACAGAAAATCAACCACTTTCTGAAAGGTAGGACTGGTGGAGAAGTGAATCTAAAACGACGGGAAGATAGACCGCGGGGGGAGGGGCCAGCTCCCGGCAAGTGGCGGAGGAACAGAGCACAAAATCAGGACTTTAAAAGTCTGTTCCACTGAGGGACATTGCTCCAGAGGCTAAACCGGGGTGAAGACCACGCGAGTCAGCATGGCCCCAGGTCCCACAGGGTCACAGAAGGACCGGGGGTGTTGGAGTGTCACAGAGCTTGCAGGTATTAGAACGGAGAAGCCGGCTGCAGTGACAGAGCCGAGGACTGAACTCTCAGCTCGGGGTTACCTTGAACAGGCTGCGGGCTGGTTGAGCTCGGAGCGCGGCTGGAGGCTGGGGATACGGGAGTGATTGGGTGCTGTCCTCTGGGGGAGCACTGAGGAGTGGGGCCCCGGGCTCTGGGCTCCTCCGGACCTGAGACTAGGAGGCGGCCATTTTAATTCCCGTCCTCCGGAACTCTACGGAAAGTGTTCAGGGAACAGAAGCTCCCAAAAGTGAACACGAGCGGATTACTTAGTCTGGCCCCCAGTAAGGGCGGTGCAATTCCGCCTCGGGCAAAGACACTTGAGAGTCACTACAACAGACCCCTCCCCCAGAAGATCAACAAAATATCCAGCCAGGACGAAGTTCATCTATCAAGGAAAGCAGGTTCAATTCCTAAGACAGCACCGGAATTCCAGAGGAGGAGAAAGCAAAGCACAGAACTCATGGTTTTCTCCCCATGATTCTTCAGTCTTGTGGTAAATTCAATTTTTTTTTCTTTTTTCAATTATTTTTTCTTTCTTTTTTCTTCTTCTGCTAATTTTTTTAAAACTTTTACCCTTTTCTTTTTTAACGTTCTTTGACTAGTTTATCTAAATTTATATGTATATTCTTTCTTTTTTATATTTTTTCTTTATTTGTTTTACTTTTTTAAATTTTTTTCTTTTTTTTTTCTGAAACACTTATTATCCCCTTTCTCCCCCACACAATTTGCGGACTCTTCTGATTTGGTTACAGCGCCTTTTTCTGGGGTCTTTGCCACCGTTTTAGTATTTTATTTGATCCTTCATATCCTCTTATCTGGACAAAATGACAAGGCGGAAAAAGTCACCACAAACAAAAGAACAAGAGGCAGTACCGAAGGCTAGGGACCTAATCAACAGACATTGGTAATATGTCAGATCAAGAGTTCAAGCATCAAAATCCAGGAGATGCAGAGAACCCCCCTCAAAGTCAACAAGAATAGGTCCACACCCCGTCACCTAAGAGTACAATTTACAAGTCTTAGTGAGAAAGAGAAAATCCTGAAAGCAGCCCGAGAAAAGAAGTCTGTAACATACAATGGTAAAAATATTAGATTGGCAGCAGACTTATCCACAGAGACCTGGCAGGCCAGGAAGAGCTGGCATGATATATTCAGAGCACTCAACGAGAAAAACATGCAGCCAAGAATACTCTATCCAGCTAGGCTATCATTGAAAATAGAAGGAGAGATAAAAAGCTTCCAGGACAAACAAAAACTGAAAGAATGTGCAAACACCAAACCAGCTCAACAGGAAATATTGAAAGGGGTCCTCTAAGCAGAGAGAGAGCCTAAAAGTAGTAGATCAGAAAGGTACAGAGACAATATACAGTAACAGTCACCTTACAGGGTAATAATGGCGCTAAATTCATATCTCTCAATAGTTACCCTGAATGTTAATGGGCTAAATGCCCCAATCTAAAGACACAGGGTATCAGAATGTATAAAAAAACAAAATCCATCAGTATGTTGCCTACAAGAAACTCATTTTAGAGGCAAAGACACATCCAGATTTAAAGTGAGGGGGTGGAAAACAATTTACCATGCTAATGGGCATCAGAAGAAAGCTGGGGTGGCAATCCTTATATCAGATCAATTAGATTTTAAGCCAAAGACTATAATAAGAGATGAGGAAGGACACTATATCATCCTCAAAGGGTCTGTCCAACAAGAAGATCTAACAATTTTAAATATCTATGTCCCCAACGTGGGAGCAGCCAACTATATCAACCAATTAATAACAAAATCAAAGAAACACATCAATAATAATACAATAATAGTAGGGGACTTGAACACTCCCCTCACTGAAATGGACAGCTCATCCAAGCAAAAGATCAACAAGGAAGTAAAGGCCTTAAATGACACACTGGACCAGATGGACATCACAGATATATTCAGAATATTTTATCCCAAAGCAACAGAATACACATTCTTCTCTAGTGCACATGGAACCTTCTCCAGAATAGATCACATCCTGGGTCACAGATCAGGTCTCAACCGTTATCAAAAGATTAGGATCATTCCCTGCATATTTTCAGACCACAGTGCTCTGAAGCTAGAACTCAATCACAAGAGGAAACCTGGAAAGAACCAAAAAACATGGAGACTAAACAGCATCGTTCTAAAGAATGAATGGGTCCACCAGGAAATTAAAGAAGAATTGAAAAAATTCATGGAAACAAATGATAAAGAAAACACAATGGTTCAAAATCTGTGGGACACAGCAAAGGCAGTCCTGAGAGGAAAATATATAGCGGTATAAGCCTTTCTCAAGAAAGAGGAAAGGTCTAAAATACACAAACTAACCATACACGTAAAGGAGCTGGAGAAAGAACAAGAAAGAAACCCTAAACCCAGCAGGAGAAGAGAAATCATAAAGATCAGAGCAGAAATCAATGAAATAGAAACCAAAAAAAAAAAAAAATAGAAAAAATCAATGAAACTAGGAGCTGGTTCTTTGAAAGAATCAATAAGATTGATAAACCCCTGGCCAGACTCATCAAAAAGAAAAGAGAAAGGACCCAAATAAATGAAATCATGATTGAAAGAGGAGAGATCACAACTAACACCAAAGAAATACAGACAATTATAAGAACATACTATGAGCAACTCTACGCCAACAAATTTGACAATCTGGAAGAAGTGGATGCATTCCTAGAGACATATAAACTACCACAACTGAAGCAGGAAGAAAGAGAAAACCTGAACAGGCCCATAACCAGCAAGGAGATTGAAACAGTCATCACAAATCTCCAAACAAACAAAAGCCCAGGGCCAGACGGCTTCCCAGGGGAATTCTACCAAACATTTAAAGAAGAACTCATTCCTATTCTCCTGAAACTGTTCCAAAAAATAGAAATGGAAGGAAAACTTCCAAACTCATTTGATGAGGCCAGCATCACCTTGATCCCAAAACCAGTCAAGGATCCCACCAAAAAAGAGAACTACAGACCAATATCCTTGATGAACACAGACGCAAAAATTCTCGCCAACATACTAGCCAATAGGATTCAAGAGTACATTAAAAGGATTATTCACGGGGCGCCTGGGTGGCTCAGTGGATTAAGCCACTGCCTTCGGCTCCCGTCATGAACTCAGGGTCCTGGGATCAAGCCCCGCATCGGGCTCTCTGCTCCGCGGGGAGCCTGCTTCCTCCTCTCTCTCTGCCTGCCTCTCTGCCTACTTGTGATCTCTCTCTCTGTCAAATAAATAAAGAGAATCTCAAAAAAAAAAAAAAAGGATTATTCACCACGATCAAGTGGGATTTATTTCAGGGCTGCAGGGTTGGTTCAACATCCGCAAATCAATCAATGTGATAGAACACGTTAATATAAGAAAGAACAAGAACCATATGATACTCTCAATAGATGCTGAAAAAGCATTTGACAAAGTACAGCATCCCTTCCTGATCAAAACTCTTCAAAGTGTAGGGATAGAGGGCACATTCCTCAATATTATCAAAGCCATCTATGAAAAACCCACCACCAATATCATTCTCAATGGAGAAAAACTGAAAGCTTTTCTGCTAAGGTCAGGAACACGGCAGGGATGTCCATTATCACCACTGCTATTCAACATAGTACTAGAAGTCCTAGCCTCAGCAATCAGACAACAAAAAGAAATTAAAGGCATCCAAATCAGCAAAGAAGAAGTCAAACTATCACTGTTTGCAGATGATATGATACTATATGTGGAAAACCCAAAAGACTCCACTCCAAAACTGCTAGAACTTGTACAGGAATTCAGTAAAGTGTCAGGATGTAAAATCAATGCACAGAAATCAGTTGCATTTCTGTACATCAACAACAAGACAGAAGAAAGAGAAATTAAGGAGTCAATCCCATTTACAATTGCACCCCAAACTATAAGATACCTAGGAATAAACTTAACCAAAGAGGTAAGAATCTATACGCAGAAAACTATAAAGTACTCATGAAAGAAATTGAGGAAGACACAAAGAAATGGAAAAATGTTCCATGCTCCTGGATTGGAAGAATAAATATTGCGAAAATGTCTATGCTACCTAAAGCAATCTACACATTTACTGCAATCCCTATCAAAATACCATCCATTTTTTTCAAAGGAATGGAACAAATGATCCTAAAATTTATATGGAACCAGAAAAGACCTCTAACATCAAAGGAATATTGAAAAAGAAAGCCAAAGTTGGTGGCATAACAATTCCGGACTTCAAGCTCTATTACAAAGCTGTCATCATCAAGACAGCATGGTACTGGCACAAAAACAGACACATAGATCAGTGGAACAGCATAGAGAGTCCAGAAATAGACCCTCAACTCTATGGTCAACTAATCTTCGACAAAGCAGGAAAGAATGTCCAATGGAAAAATGACAGGCTCTTCAATTAATGGTGCCTGGAATATTGGACAGCCACATGCAGAAAAATGAAATTGGATCACTTCCTTAAACCACACATGAGAATAGACTCAAAATGGATGAAGGACCTCAATGTGAGAAAGGAATCCATCAAAATCCTTGAGGAGAACGCAGGCAGCAGCCTCTTCGACCTCAGCCGCAGCAACATCTTCCTAGGAACATCAGCAAAGGCAAGGGAAACAAGGGCAAAAATGAACTATTGGGATTTCATCAAGACCAAAATCTTTTGCACAGCAAAGGAAACAGTTAACAAAACCAAAAGACAACTGACAGAATGGGAGACGATATTTTCAAATGACATATCAGATAAAGGGCTAGTGTCCAAAATCTATAAGGGACTTAGCAAACTCAACACCCAAAGAACAAACAATCCAATCCGGAAATGGGCAGAGGACATGAACAGACATTTCTGCAAAGAAGACATCCAGATGGCCAGCAGACACATGAAAAAGTGCTCCACGTCACTCGGCATCAGGGAAATACAAATCAAAACCACAATGATATATCACCTCTTATCAGTCAGAATGGATAAAATTGACAGATGCTGGTGAGGATGCGGAGAAAGGGGAACCCTCCTACACTGTTGGAGGGAATGCAAGCTGGTGCAACCACTCTGGAAAACAGCATGGAGGTTCCTCAAAATGTTGAAAATAGAACTAGCCTATGACCCAGCAATTGCACTACTAGGTATTTACCCTAAAGATACAAACGCAGTGATCCGAAGGGGCACGTGTACCCGAATGTTTATAGCAGCAATGTCTACAATAGCCAAACTACAATAGCCAAACCTAGATGTCCATCAACAGATGAATGGATAAAGAAGATGTGGTATATGTACACAATGGAATACTATGCAGCCATCAAAAGAAATGAAATCTTGCCATTTGCGATGACATGGATGGAACTAGAGGGTATCTTGCTTAGTGAAATAAGTCAATCGGAGAAAGACAACTATCATATGATCTCCCTGATATGAGGACGTGGAGATGCAACATGGGGGGTTAGGGGGATAGGAGAAGAATAAATGAAACAAGATGGGATTGGGAGGGAGACAAACCGTAAATGACTCTTAATCTCACAAAACAAACTGGGGGTTGCTGGGGGGAGGTGGGGTTGGGAGAGGGGGAGTGGGTTATGGACATTGGGGAGGGTATGTGCTATGGTGAGTGCTGTGAAGTGTGTAAACCATGCGATTCACAGACCTGTACCCCTGGGGATAAAAATACATTATATGTTTATAAAAAAAAAAAATTGGAAGGGGAGGCGAACCATAAGAGACTATGGACTCTGAAAAACAATCTGAGGGTTTTGAAGGGTCGGAGGTGGGAGGTTGGGGGAACAGGTGGTGGGTAATTGGGAGGACACGTATTGCATGGAGCACTGGGTGTTGTGCAAAAACAATGAATACTGTTACGCTGAAAAAATAAATAAATTTTAAAAAAAAGGTCTATGATGAATAACTATAAGCCAAAAAATTGGATAAATTAGATGAAAAGGACAAAACTGTCTCAAGGAGAAATAGCTAATCTGACTAGAACTGTAATAAATGAAGAGATTAAATTAATAATACAAAAATTACCACAAAGAAAAGTCCAGATTCAGAGGGATTCATTGCTGCATTTTATCAAATGTTTAAAGATGAATTAACAACAATTATTTATAAATTCTCCCAAAGCCATATAAAAAGAAGGTAATACTTCTCAAGTTATTTCATGAGGCTAGCATTACTCTGATAGCAAAGCCAGACAAACACAACACAGGTAAACTATAGACAAGTATCTCCTATGACTATGGATCTAAAACTCCTCAAGCAAGCTAAATCCAGCATTACATAAAAAGTTATACACCATGACCCAGTGAGATTTATCTCAGGAATGAAAGACTGGTTTAACATTTGAAACTCAATTAATGCGATACTTAGTATCAATAGAATAAAACATAAATTCTCATGATCTGAATAGATAAATAAAAAGTATATGACATTCCTCATAGGGAAAGGGAGGGAAAAATGAAACAAGATGAAATCAGACAGGGAGACCAACCATAAGAGACTCTTTTTAAATATTTTATTTATTTATTTGACAGAGAGAGAGGTCACAAGCAAGCAAAGAGGCAGGCAAAGAGAGAGGGGGAAGCAGGCTCCCTGCTGAGCAGAGAGTCCAATATGGGACTCAATCCCAGGACCCTGAGATCATGACCTAAGCTGAAGGCAGAGGCTTAACCCACTGAGCCACCCAGGTACCCCTAGATACTCTTAATCTCAGGAAACAAACTGAGGGTTGCTGGAGCAGATGGTGTGGTAAGGAATGGGGTAGCTGGGTGATGGACATTGGGGAGTGTATGTGCTGTGGTTAGTGCTATGAATTGTGTTAGACTGATGAATCACAGATCTGTACCCCTGAAACAAATAATACATTATATGTTAGCTTAAAAATGTAT
Organism: Meles meles; assembly: GCF_922984935.1. Taxonomy (NCBI): domain Eukaryota; kingdom Metazoa; phylum Chordata; class Mammalia; order Carnivora; family Mustelidae; genus Meles; species Meles meles. The sequence goes on from NC_060087.1 coordinate 51,903,428, forward strand.
TTGACAAAATCTAGCACCTTTTCATGATATAAAATTCCAGAAAACTAGGAATGGAAGGGAAATTCCTTAACCTGATATAGGACATCTATGTAAAACCCATATCTAACATCATACTTAATGAAGAGAGACTAGATGTTTTTCCCCAAGATCAGGAATAAAACAGGATGTCTGTTCTCACCACTTCTATGCAACATTGTTCTGGAAGTTCTAGCCAGGGCAATTAGGCAAGAGAATGAATAAAAGTCATCCAGATTGGAAAGGAAGAAATAAAACTCTATTCACAAGTGACATTTTTTAATAGCAAAAATCCAAAGAAATCCACTGAAAAACTAGTAAAACTAAAAAGTGAGTTCAACAAGGTTGCAGGATACAAGACTGATATAAAGAAATCAATTATGGGATGCCTGAGTAACTCAGTCAGGCATCCAATTCTTCATTTCGGCTCAGGTCATGATCTCCATGTCCTAGGAGATTAAGTCCCCAGTGGGACTTAATGGGGCACATCATTTTCCACGACTCATTGTTTGCATATAACACCCAATGCTCCATGTAATCCAAGGCCTCTTTAATACCCATCACCAGGGTAAGCCATCCCCCAACCTCCTCTCTCCTCTAAAATCCTCAGTTTGTTTCCCAGAGTCCATAGTCTCTCACAGTAGTCTCCACCTCTGATTTCCTCCCCTTTCTTTTTCCTTTCCTTCTCCTAACGTTCTCCATGCTATTCCTTATGTTTCACAATTAAGTGAAACCATACGATAATTGACTTTCTCTGCTTGACTTATTTCACTTAGCAAAATCTCCTCCAGCTCCATCCATGCTGATGATAAGTTAGGTATTCATCCTTTCTGATGGCTGAGTAATATTCCATTGTAATATGTACCATATCTCCTTTATTCATTTGTTTGTTGAAGGACTTCTCAGCTCCTTCCACATTTGGCATTTGTGGACATTGCTGCTATGAACATCGGGGTACATGTGGCCTTTCTTGTCACTACAACTGTATCTTTGAAGTAAATACCCAGTAGTGCAATTGCCAGGTCATAGGGTAGCTCTATTTTTAACTTTTTGAGGAACCTCCACACTGTATTCCAATGTGGCTGTACCACCTTGCATTCTTACTAACAGTGTAAGAGGGTTTCCCTCCCTCAACAACCTCTCCAACATTTGTTGTTTCTTGCCTTGTCAATTTTTGCCATCCTAACTGGTGTAAAGTGGTATCCCAATGTAGTTTTGATTTGAATTTCCCTGAGGACTAATGCTGATGTACATATTTTCATGTGTCTCTTAGTCATGTGTATGTCTTCTTCAGAGAAGTATCTGTTTATGGATCTTATTGATTCTTTCAAAAAACCAGCTTCTAGTTTCATTGATACGTTCTACTGTATCTCTGGTTTCTACCTCATTGATCTCTGCTCTAATCTTGATGATTTCCCTTCTTATGTGTGGAGTTGGTTTGATTTGTTGTTGATTCTCCAGTTCTTTAAGGTGTAGAGACAGCTGTTTTATTCTGGATTTTTCAGTTTTTTTTTGAGGGAGACTTGGATGTCTGTATTTCCACCTTAGAACCTCCTTTGCTGTATCCCATAGGTTTTGGACCAAAGTGTCTTCATTCTCATTGGTTTCCATGAACTGTTTAAGATCCTCTTTGATCTCCTGGTTGATCCAAGCATTCTTAAGCAAGGTGGTCTTTGAGTTCCTTCCTAACTTTTCCTTGTGATTGAGCGCCAGTTTCAAAGCATTGTGATCTGAGAATATGCAGGGAATAATGTCAGTCTTTTGGTATCAGTTGAGTCCTGATTTGTGACCCTGTATGTGGTCTATTAGGGTGGAATGTTCTGTATATATCTATGGGGTCCATCTGGTCCAATGTTTCAATCAATGCTCTTGTTTCTTTATTGATTTTCTTCTTTGATGATCCGTCTATTACTGAGAGAGGCATGTTAAGATCTCCTACTATTAATGTATTCATACCAATATGAATCTTTATCTTGATTAATAGTTTTCTTATATAATTGGCTGCTCCCATATTGGGGCATAGATATTTACAATTGTTAGATGTTTTCTGCCCATTTTTTGACTTGATTATTTGTTTTTTTGGGTGTTGAGTTCGAAAAGTTCTTTATAGATCTCGGATATCAGCCCTTTGTACTGTCATTTGCAAATATCTTCTCCTATTCCATAGGTTGACTTTTAGTTTTGCTGGCTGTTTCCTTTGATGTGCAGAAGCTTTTTAACTTGATGAAGTCCCAAAAGTTCATTTTCGCTTTTGTTTCCCTTGTTTTGCTTTTGTTTCTCCTCTAGAAATTTGATGGATTCCTGTCTCACATTGAGGACTTTCATCCATTTAAGTTTTGTCTTTGTGTACAGTGTATGAGAATGGTTGAGTTTCATTCTTCTGCCTATCGCTGCCCAATTTCCCAGCAGGATTTATTGAAGAGACTGTCTTTTACCCATTGGATATTTTTTCCTCGTTGGCTGAAGATTAGTTGACCATAGAGTTGAGGGTCATATCTGGGCCCTCTGTTTTGTTCCACTGATCTATGTGTCTGTTTTTGTGCCAATAATATGCTGTCTTTGTGATCACAGATTTATAATATAGCTTGAAATCAGGCAATGTGATGCCCCCAGCTCTGTTTTCCTTTTTCAATGTTTTCCTGGAAATTCAGGGTCTTTTCTGGTTCCATACAAAGTTTAAGATTGTTTGTTCCAGCACTTTAAAAAATGCTGATGGTATATTCATTGGGTTAGCATTGAAAGTATAGATTGCTCTGGGCATCACAGTACTTTAACAATGTTTATTCTTCCAATACATGAACATGGAATGTTTTTCCATCTTTTTGTATCTTCCTAAATTCCTCTCAAAGTATTCTGCAGTTTCTAGAGTATAGTTTCTTTACCTCTTTGTTTAGGTTTATTCCAAGGTATCTTGTGATTTTTGGTGTTGCTGCAAATGGAATTGATTCCCTAATTTCTCTTGTTAGTGTTAGTGCACAGGGAAGCAACTGATTTCTGTGCATTCATTTTGTATCCTGCCACATTACTGAATTGCTGTATGAGTTCTAGTAGTTTGTGGCAGGAGTCTTTTGGGCTTTCCACATAAAGTATCATGTCATCTGCGAAGAGAGAGAGTTTGACTTCTTCTTTGCCAATTTGAATACCTTTTATTTTTGTTGTTGTTGTTGTCTGATTGATGTTCCTAGGAATTCTAGTACTCTGTTGAACAATAGTGGTGAAAGTGGGCACCCTTATGTTCCTGATCTTAAGGGAAAGGCTCTCAGCTTTTCCCCATAGACAAAGATATGTGCTGTGGGCTTTTCATAGATGGTTTTTATGAAACTGAAGAAGGTCCCCACCTATTCCATATATTCTGAAGAGTTTTAATCAGGAAAGGATGCTGTATTTTGTCAAATGCTTTTTTTTTTTTGCATTGATTGAGAAAATCATATGGTTCTTCCCTCTCCTCTTATTAATGTATTCTCTCACAATGATTGATTTGTGAATGTTGAACCACCCTTGCGTCCCAGGGATAAACCCCACCTGGCTATAACGTACAATCCTTTTAATTTACTGTTGGATCCTATTTGCTATGATCTTGTTGAGAGTTTTGGCATCCATATTAATCATGGATATTGGTCTGAAATTCTCCTTTTTGATGAGGTCTTTGCTTGATTTGGGGATCAAGGTAATGCTGGTCTCATAGAATGAGTCTGGAAGTTTTCTTTCTGTGTCTATTTCTTGAAACTTCTTCAGGAGAATAGGTGTTATTTTTTTCTTTAAATGTTTGGTAGATTTCCCCAGGGAAGCCATCAGGTCCTGGGATCTTGTTTTTTGGTTTTGCTTTTTGTTTTTTTGTTTTTTTTGGGGGGGGGGATTTTTGACTACTGCTTCAATCTTGTCACTGATTATTGGTCTATTCAGGTTGTCATTTTCTTCCTGTTTCAGTCTTGGTAGTTTATAGGTTTCTAGGAAGGCATCCATTTCTTCCAGATTGCTTAATTTATTGGCATATAGTTGTTGATAATAATTTCTGAGGATTGTTCCTATTTCCTTGGTTTTAGCTGTGATGTCTGCCCTTTCACTCATAATCTTATTAATTTGAGCCCTTTCTCTTTTCTTTTGAATAAGTCTGGCCAGTGGTTTGTTGGTCTTATTAACTCTTTCAAAGAACCAGCTTCTCATTTCTTTGATCTGGTCTACTGTATTTATGGTTTCTAACACATCAATCTCTGCTTTAATCTTAATTATTTGTCTTATTGTGACTGGCTTAGGCTTCATTTGTTTTTTTCCTCCAGTTCTTTAAGGTGTAAAGTTACTTAATGAATTTGGGATTTTTCTATGTTTTTGAGTGACGCTTGGATGGCTATGTATTTCCCTATTAGTACTGCCTTTGCTGTATCCCATAGGTTTTGGACTGATGTGTTTTCTTTCTCATGGTTTTCATGAATTGTTTAAGTTCTTCTTTCATTTCCTGTTTCGCCCAAACATTCTTGAGCAGGATGGACTTTAGCTTCCAATTGTTTGAATTTCTTCCCAAATTTTCCAGTGATTGAGTTCCAGTTTCAAATCATTGTGGTCTGAGAATATGCAGGGGATAATCTCAGTCTTTGTATATCAGTTGAGCCCTGATTTGTGATGCAGTATGTGGTCTATCCTGGAGAATGTTCCAATGCATGCTCAAGAAGAATGGGTATTCTGTTGTTTTAGGGTGCAATGTTCTGTATATATCTATGAAGTCCATCTGGTCCAGTGTGTCGTTCAAAGCTCTTGTTTCTTTGTTGATGCTTTGCTTAGATGATCTGTCTATTTCTGAGAGTGGATTGTTGAGTTATCCTACTATTCATGTATTACTATCAATATGTCTATTTTCATTAACAGTTGGCTTATGTAGTTGGCTGCTTCCATGTTGGAGGCATAGCTACTTACAATTACTAGATTCTCTTATGGGATAGACCTTTTAGGAATGATATAGTGTACTTCTGTATCTCATACTACAATATTTACCTTAAAATCTAATTTGATATGGGAATTACTACTCCGGCTTTATTTTGAGGTCCATTGGCATGAAAAATTGTTCTCCATCCCTTCACTTTCAGTCTGGTTTTATCTTTAAGTTCAAAATGAGTCTCTTATAGATGGCATGTGGATGGGTCATGTCTTTTTTAAAAAATATTTTATTTATTATTTATTTGACAGAGATCACAAGCAGGCAGAGAGGCAGGCAGAGAGAGAGAGAAAAGGAAGCAGGCTCCCTGCCGAGCAGAGAGCACGATGAGGGGCTTGATCCCAGGACCCTGAGATCATGACCTGAGCAGAAGGCAGAGGCTCTAACCCACTGAGCCAACCAGGCGCCCCAGGTCATGTCTTTTTATACAATCTACATCTCTGTGCCCTTTTGTGGGAGCAATTACACTGTTCACATTGAGATTGATTATTGAAAGATATGATTTTGTTGTCATCATGTTGCCTCCGAAGTCCTTGTTTCTATAGATTGTCTCTGTATATTTCTGTTCCATAGCACTCTTGGGGCCTTTATCTTTTTATAGACGACCCCCATTAATATTTCTTGCAGGGCCTGCTTAGTGATCACATATTCTTTAGTTTTCCACTAGTCCTGGAAACTCTTTATCTCTCCACCTGTTCTGAATAGCAAGCTTGCTAGATAACATATTTTTGGTTGCCTGTTCTTCTCCTTTAGTATCCTGAATTGATCTTGCCAGCCCTTTATGGCTTTCCAAGTCTCTGTGGACAGATCTGATGTTAGTCTGAGGTTTCTCCTTTTGTATATAAGAAATCTCTTCCCTCTAACTGCCCTTAAGATGGTTTCCTTGTTTCTAAGATTTGTGAGTTTTACTGCAACATGCTGGGGCATTGGTCTGCTCTTTTTGATGTTGGGAGGGGTCCTTTAAGCCTCTAAGACATGAATGGTTGTTTCATTCCACAGGTTAGGGACATTCTTAGCTATGATTTGCTCATCTGTATCTTCTAGTCCTCTCCCTCTCTCCACCCCCCTCAGGGATCCTAATATTTCCGACATTGGAACTTTTCATGGCATTGGCTATTCCTCTAATTTTGTTTTCATGGATTTTAAGGTGTTTGTTCCAGGCCTCCTCCTCTTCCTTCCTATCTGTTTGTCTTCTAGATTATTATTTTGTTCTTCTACCTCATTTACTCTAGCTGTTAGAATATCTAGCTTACACTGTATCACATTTATAGCATTTTTATTTTTGGCCTGATTAGCTCTCATTTCCGCCCTTAGAGAAACTCTGTTGCCATTAATAGTTTTCTCCAACCTAGCTATTGTCTTCCTAACTGTCACCCTGAAATCTGTTTCTGACATCTTGCTTATATCCATATCTATTAGGTTTGTGGGAGAGTGCATTGTCTCTGGTTCTTTTCTTTGGAGGGAGTTCCTCCTCCTTGTAATTCTGTTGAGGGATAGTTGAAGGAATGTACAGAATCGAAAATATCAACCAAAATCCAGGCAAGGTTCATCCAGAGAATGTTCAGAGCAATTGGAAGCCTCCACCAAGAAAACCCAACCAAAATGAAACCCAAGAATAAGATTTATTAAGTTGGGGGGAGAAAGGGGTTAGGGGAGGGGTGGGGCATAATCTCTCAAAGTGAGCAAGGTAAGGTGTTTCAGTTCTCCCTGGGTGTATTTTGTTCCCTTTGTTAGAGAACACTACTTCCCAGAGTTACAGGGAAATTGAAACTGGTATATATAGAAAGGTAGTATTGGATAGGGAAAAAAGGACTACATTGAAGCTTATCTCTCTATATATATATAAAAGAAAAAGAAAAAAGGATAGTGTGAGACAGTAGAAATTAAAAAGTTACTATGGAATATGTTGTATTAAGCATCTATTTGAAATGCTGAGTAGGTACAAAGGAAAAAAAAAACAGAGAAGAAACATGAGAAAGTATTTTTAAAAGTTGTATCTAAGAAATAGGCAGGCCATAGCAACACCAGAAGTTCAGTATATTATTTTCCTCTGGTGTTGGGGTTTTATAGCTTTATGGGTCCCCTCAGGTTGTTGTACCTCTTTCTTCCGGCTTCTTCTGGAGTAGGGCCTGCCACGTTGTTTTTCAGTCACCCCTGCTTCAGCAGAGTTGCCCTGCCCCTTATCAAGGGGCTGGACTCTGTGGAAACCCACTTTTTGGGCTTTTGTTTTCTGGCGGCTTTTGTTCTCTGGTGACTTTTCATGCTCTCCCCCTTTTTTTGGAGGATCAAGGCAAAGGACAGTGTCCACACCCAGACCTCTACCCCAGAGGAGAGAAGCCACAGTCTTCTCCTCTCTGAACCCTCCAAAATACAGTCTCACCTTCTGTAAGTGTCACTGAAAACTGTAGCCCCCCACAGGCAGTGTATGCCGCCCCACCCAGTGATCCTCTCAGAAGTCAACCAAAGCTGCCACTTTTCTCTGCTCCCTGTGCCTCCAAAACCGTGAGTGATCCTGGTCTGGGTGGGTGTGCACAGTGGCTGTGGTGGTGGTGGTGGTTGGGACAGCTGTGGCCAAAGCCAGCCCCCCAGGTCTATAGGCACAGTTCTGCACAAACAGCCAACCTCATCCTGGAATTTGTCCCTTAAACTCCTGGATTCTGTTGAGTTCTGTTATGGGGTGCTTTCTGCAAACTATTGCTGGTCCCCAGGTGCAGGACATTTTTGCACTGAGGTATTATTTTACTTTCCAATGGGTAGCTTCTGTTTGGCCCCTCCCCTTCTGTTTAACCTCCAATATCTGTCTATGCAATCACAACTCCATCCTTTGTACCTCTTGAATGAAGATACTCTGCCACATTTTGAAGATCCTCTGTCCCTATCCAGACTTATAATCTTACATCTCAGGCTGATTTTGTGGGTGTTCGGACTGACTTGATAGATATTCAGCTAAGTTCAGGGGACAGGTTGAAACACAGTCCCCCACTCCTTTGCCATCTTCAAAGGTATGGTGGAATATTATTTAGCCAAAAAATAATGAAATATTTCCATATGCAATGACATTGATGGAGCTAGAGAGTATAATGCTCAGTGAAATAAGTCATTCAAGGAAAGACTCATACCATATGATTTCATTCATGTGTGGAATTTAAGAAACAAAACAAGTGAGCAAATGGAAGAAGAGAGAGAAAGACAAACCAAGAAACAGACTCTTAACTACAGAAAACAAACTGATGGTTATGAAACACGAGGTAAGGGTATGAAACAGGTGATAGGGATTAAGGAGTGCACTTGTGATGAGCACAGGGTGATGTAAGGAAATGTCACATTATTATATCATACACCTGAAACTAATATAACACTGTATGTTAAAGAACTGAAATTAAAATAAAAACCACAAAAAAACCTCTCCAAAACTTCTGTCATTCAGAGAAACTTATTAAGAAAAAAAAAACAAAAAGAACCTCCTTACATACAGAGGAAAGCCCATTAGAATAACGTCAGACATGTCCACAGAAACCTGGCAAGCCAGGAAGGGCTGCCAAAATATATTCAGAGTACTAAATGAGAAGAACATGGAGCCAAGAATACTCTATCCAGCAAGACTGACATTTAAAATGGATGGAGAGATAAAGAGTTTCCAAGACCAGCAAGGCTTAAAGACTATGCAACCACCAAGCCGACACTGCAGGAAATATTAAGGGGGGTCCTATAAAAGAGAAGAAATCCTAAGAATATCATTGAACAGAAACATAGAAATATTCTACAGAAAGAAAGACTTCAAGGTAACACGATGTCAATAAAAACCTATCGCTCCATAATCACTCTCAATGTGAATGACCTAAATGCGCCCATAAAGCAACACAGGGTTGCAGATTGGATAAAACGACAGGACGCATCCAAATGTTGTCTACAAGAGATAGATTTTGAACCTAAGGATACACCCAGAAAGAAAGTGAAGGGATGGAGAAGCATCTTTCATGCCAATGGGCCCCAAAAGAAGGCCAGGGTAGCGATTCTCATATCAGATAAATTAGATTTCAAACTAAAGACTGTAGTCAGAGATACAGAAGGACACTATATAATTCTTAAAGGGATTATCCACCAAGATGATCTAACAATTATAAATATCTATGCCCCCAATATGGGAACACCCAATTACATAAGAAAACTATTAATCAAGATAAAGAGTCATACTGATATGAATACAATAATAGTAGGAGATCTTAATATGCCTCTCTCGGAAATAGACAGATCAGCGAAGCAGAAAATTAATAAAGAAATAAGAGCATTGAATGAAACATTGGACCAGATGGACCTCATAGACATATACAGAACATTCCACCCTAAAACAACAGAATACTCATTCTTCTCAAGCGCACATGGAACCTTCTCCAGAATAGACCACATACTGGGTCACAAAGCAGGACTCAACCGATACCAAAAGACTGACATTATTCCCTGCATATTCTCAGATCACAATGCTTTGAAACTGGAACTCAATCACAAGGAAAAGTTCAGAAGGAACTCAAACACCTGGAAGCTAAAGACCACCTTGCTTAAGAATGCTTGGATCAACCAGGAGATCAAAGATGAACTTAAACAATTCATGGAAACCAATGAGAATGAAGACACTTTGGGCCAAAACCTATGGGATACAGCAAAGGCGGTTCTAAGGGGGAAATACATAGCCATCCAAGCCTCCCTCAAAAACTGTGAAAAATCCAGAATACACCAGCTGTCTCTACACCTTAAAGAACCGGAGAATCAACAACAAATCAAACGAACTCCACATGCAAGAAGGGAAATAATCAAGATTAGAGCAGTGATCAATGAGGTAGAAACCAGAGATACAATAGAACGTATCAATGAAACTAGAAGCTGGTTTTTTGAAAGAATCAATAAGATCGATAAACCATTATTAGATCACAACTAACACCAAGGAAATAGAAAAAATCATCAGAAATTATTACCAACAGTTATATGCCAATAAGCTAAGCAAGCTACATGAAATGGATGCATTCCTGGAAAAATACAAACTCCCAAAATTGAACCAGGAAGAAATTGACAACCTGAATAGACCAATATCTAGTAACGAGATTGAAGCAGTGATCAAAAACCTCCCAAAAAACAAGAGCCCAGGACCTGACGGATTCCCTGCGGAATTCTACCAAACTTTCAAAGAAGAAATAACACCAATTCTCCTGAAGCTGTTCCAAAAAATTGAAGCTGAAGGAAAACTTCCAGACTCTTTTTATGAAGCCAGCATTACCGTGATTCCCCAGACCAGGCAAAGACCCTACCAAAAAGGAGAATTTCAGACCAATATCACTGATGAATACGGATGCAAAGATTCTCAACTAGATCCTAGCAAACAGGATCCAGAAGCACATTAAAAAGATTATCCACCATGACCAGGTGGGATTCATCCCTGGGTTGCAAGGTTGGTTCAACATTCGCAAATCAATCAATGTGATAGAACAAATCAATAAGAGAAGAGAGAAGAACCACATAGTCCTCTCAATGCTCTTATTTCTTTACTAATTTTCTGCTTCGATGATCTGTCTATTTCTGAGAGAGGCATATTAAGATCTCCTACTATTATTGTATTCGTATCAATATGACTCTTTATCTTGATTAATAGTTTTCTTATGTAATTGGGTGCTCCCATATTGGGGCCATAGATATTTACAATTGTTAGATCATCTTGGTGGATAGTCCCTTTATGAATTATGTAGTGTCCTTCTGTTTCTCTGACTACAGTCTTTAGTTTAAAATCTAATTTATCTGATATGAGAATCGCTACCCCGGCCTTCTTTTGGGGCCCATTGGGATGAAAGATGCTTCTCCATCCCTTCACTTTCAGTCTGGTTGTATCCTTAGGTTCAAAATGGTCTCTTCTAGACAACATATGGATGGGTCCTGTCGTTTTATCCAATCTGCAACCCTGTGTCGTTTTATGGGCGCATTTAGGCCATTCACATTGAGAGTGATTATTGAGAGATAGGTTTTTATTGACATCGTGTTACCTTGAAGTCTTTCTGTCTGTAGATTGTTTCTATATTTCTGTTCAATGATATTCTTAGGATTTTTTCTCTTTTATAGGACCCCCCTTAATATTTCCTGCAGTGTCGGCTTGGTGGTTGCATAGTCTTTTAAGCCTTGCCGGTCTTGGGAACTCTTTATCTCTCCATCCATTTTAAATGTCAGTCTTGCTGGATAGAGTATTCTTGGCTGCATGTTCTTCTCATTTAGTACTCTGAATATATTTTGGCAGCCCTTCCTGGCTTGCCAGGTCTCTGTGGACAGGTCTGACGTTATTCTAATGGGCCTTCCTCTGTATGTAAGGAGCTTCTTTGTCCTAGCTGCTTTTAAGAGGGTCTCTCTTGAAACATAATTCCCCATTTTAACTATAAGGTGCCGTGAGGACTTTCGAGAATCTAAAATCTTGGGAGGAAATCTCTCTGCCTCTAGTACATGAACGTTGTTTCCATTCGTGAGATTGGGAAAATTTTCATAGACAACCTCTTCCATTGTATCTTCTAGACTTCTTTCTTTTTCCTTCCCTTCAGGGATTCCAATAATTCTGACGTTGGAACGTTTCATGGCATCGTTTATTTCCCTGATTCTCTTTTCGTGGCTTCTGAGCTGTTTGTTCCAGGCTTCCTCCTGATCCTTTCTCTCTATCTGTTTGTCCTCCAGATCACTAATTCTATCTTCTGTCTCAGTTACCCTAGCTTTTAGAGAATTTAGATTAGGTTGGAACTCATTGAGAGCATTTTGAACATCATTTCTGGTGGCTTTCAGTTCTGCCCTAACCTTGTGTACATCATCCCTGGTGGCTTTCGTTTCTACCATAATCAATTCTGTTTGGTCATCCATGGCTTTCTCCAACCTAGCTATTGCGTGGATAATTGTTAGCCTGAATTCCTTTTCCGACATATTGTCTATGTCCATAGCCATTAGCTCTGATGCAGAAGGTCCATCCTGTGTATTTTTGTTCTGTTGGGGTACTCCTCGTCCTAGTCATTTTGGTAAGAGATGACTGAACAGATGCAGCTGGATTTATCGATTGTGGTGCAGTCAAGGTGCATCCTTGAACTCTTCTGTGCTATCACAGTTCCGCACCCAAATGAGAGAAAAAAGAAAAGAAAAAGAAATAGAGAAGAAGAAAGAAAAAAAAAGGAAAAGAAAAAAGAAAAAAAAAGTGAGAGAGAGAGAGACAGGAAAAAAAAATGGAAGATAACAGAGAAGGCTCAGCCCAAATGGGCCCCAAGGTAAGATTTATGAACTATGCAAAAAAAAAAACAGACAAAAAAAAAGACTGATAAAAGTATATGACAAGAGAAAAAAAAATATATATATAAGCAAAAAAAGGGAAGAACCTCATCAGAGAGAACCCCAACTATAAGATTTATATACTATCAGGACAAACACAAATTCACAGAAACACTGGCAGAAGGAAAAATTGGGAGAGTGGTTATAAATTCTCAGTGTGGGCGAGGAAGGTTATTTTGATTCTTCCTGGATGTATCTTGATGTTTCTGTTAAGGGACTCAACATTCCTTAGTTACAGGGGGATTAAAAACTGGTTTGCCTATAGGGGTAGCATTGTTTGGGGAAAGGGGATTACCTTGAATTTTAACTCTATATGTATATTAGAAATTAAAATTTAGAAAAGAATAAACTGGAATAAACTAAGTTAAAATTTAAAAACATTAAAAAAATAGAAAAGCAAAAGAAAAACATGGATGTATGTATCAAAAGGTTCAGGTTAGAACGTTATTAAGGAATTTGATGTACGGGACATCTCAGTGTGATGATAAAAAAGGTTAAAAAATTATCTGTATGTATTAATAAAAAAGAACCAGAATATTGGTAAAGAGTTAAAAATAAAAGTTGTATTTATGAAGTAGTGGTGGTTGTTCTCTTGTAGTCTTTTATTTTTTTTTTCTTCCTTCCTCTTTGGTTTTCTGGGGGAGGGGCCTGCCACGTGGGTTTTCACACAATGATGTTCCCTGAGTTAGGTCCTCTCGCACCCCTCAAGGGGGTGGGCTCTGAGGATACTGGTTTTTTTCAGGCTTTTGTTTTCTGGGGGGTTTTTATGTTCTTTCATCTGTTTTCTCTTGCCTTGACAGCTTTTGATGGTTTTTGGAGTTTTAGAGGAGAGCAAACTGCACCCCAGCCTCCCTCTCAGAGAGAAGACTCAGAATTCTCTGCAGAGCTGCTGGCAGAGTCGGTTCTGAGTCACGGTCCCTGGGGATGCAGTTGCTCCTCCTTGTACCCAATACCAGGGCAGCAGCGGCTGTCTAGGCAGCTCTAGACCGCCAGAGAGGTTCCAAGCAGATATCGCACACTGAGATTTTCCCACTGCCCCGGGCTGGGAATGTCTGGTTTTCCAAGATGCCAGAGCTCCAGGCTAGAACCTATGAGCACCTCTCCCAGGGGAGGATGTGGGACACGCACGTTTCAGGATTGCCATCTGGCCAGGCTCCCAGCTCGTCACGGGAGCCAGACCCCACTAGTTCTCAGGCACACTGGCAGCTCAGGCGCACTGGCAGCTCAGGGACTGGGATCTGATTTCTCCACCTCACTCTCTCTGGCTCAGCACCAGGGAAGGCTGTCCTGGGTCCAGGGACTTAGGCCCCTGTCCCTAACTGCCCTGATTCCCACAATTTCCCCCGTGATCCTTTGCTCTTTTTTTTGAGTGCTTTCAACCAGACTCCAATTTAATGCTGGTCCCCACATGCAGGGCACTCTCGTATTGGGGTATTACTTTCCAATCGGTCACCTCTGGTGGCTCCCTCCCCCTTTTGTTTATCTTCAGATATCAGTCCGACGTTCCCACTCCGCTTTACCTGCCCACTGGCATCTTCTGCTCCTGTAGAGATCCAGACATGTATAATTCTCATCTCAGGCTGATTTCATAGGTGATCGGAGTTCTTTGGTAGGTAATCAGCTCACTTTAGGGTACAGGTTGAAACGGCACCTCCTCCTATATCCCCACCATCTTGACTCCCCACGTAGCATGTTTTTTATATATCTGATCCAAGCATTCTTAAGCAAGGTCGTCTTTAGCTTCCAGGTGTTTGAGTTCCTTCCGAACTTTTTCTTGTGTTTGAGCTCCAGTTTCAAAGCCTTGTGATCTGAGAATATGCGGGGAATAATGTCAGTCTTTTGGTACCGGTTGAGTCGTACTTTGTGACCCTGTTCGTGGTTTATTCTGGAGAAGGTTCTATGTGCACTTGAGAAGAATGAGTTTTCTGTTGTTTTAGGGTGGAATGTTCTGTATATATCTATGAGGTCCATCTGGTCCAATGTGTCATTCAATGCTCTTATTTCTTTATTAATTTTCTGCTTTGATGATCTGTCTATTACTGAGAGAGGCGTGTTAAGTTCTCCTACTATTAACACATTCATATCAATATGACTCTTTATCTTGATTAATAGTTTTCTTATATAATTGGCTGCTCCCATATTGGGTGCGTAGATATTTATAATTGTTAGATCATCTTGGTGGATAGTCCCTTTAAGAATCATGTAGTGTCCTTCTGTATCTCTGACTACAGTCTTTAGTTTAAGATCTAATTTATCTGATATGAGAATGGCTACCCTGGCCTTCTTTTGAGGCCCATTGGCATGAAAGATGCTTCTCCATCCCTTCACTTTCAGTCTGGGTGTATCTTTAGGTTCAAAATGGTTCTCTTGTAGACAACATATGGATGGGTCCTGTCGTTTTATCCAATCTGCAACCCTGTGTCATTTTATGGGCACATTTAGTCCATTCACATTGAGAGAGATAATTGATAGGTAAGTTTTTATTGACATCATGTTACCTTTTAAGTTTTTCTGTCTGTAGATTATTTCTATATTTCTGTTCAATGATATTCTTATGATGTTTTCTTTTTTATGGAACCCCCCTTAATATTTCCAGCAGTGTCAGCTTGGTGGTTTCATAGTCTTTTATGCCTCGCCAGTCTTGAAACTCTTTATCTCTCCATCTATTTTGAATGTCAGTCTTGCTGGATAAAGTATTCTTGGCTGCATGTTCTTCTCATTTATTGCCCTAATATATTTTGCCAGCCCTTTCTGGCTTGCCAGGTCTCTGTGGACAGGTCTGACGTTATTCTAATGGGCCTTCCTCTGTATGTAAGGAGCTTCTTTGTCCTAGCTGACTTCATCAGGGTCTGCCTACAGTTAAAATTATTCATTCTTACTATCAGGTGTCTTGAGGACTTTTGAGAATCTATAATCTTTGGGGGAAACCGTTCTGTCTCTAGTACATGAACGCTGGTTCCATTTGCCACATTTGGAAAATTTTCATGGAGAACTTGTTCCCCTATATCTTGTAGACTTCTTTCTTTCTCCTCCCCTTCAGGGATTCCAATAATTCTGACGTTGGAACGTTTCATGTTATCATTTATTTCCCTGATTCTGTTTTCATGGCTTCTGAGATGTTTGTTCCAGGGTTCCTCCTGATCCTTTCTCTCTATTTCTTTTTCATCCAGATCACTGATTCTATCTTCTGTCTCAGTTACCCTAGCTTTTAGAGAATTTAGATTAGATTGGAATTAATTGAGAGCATTTTGAACATCATCCCTTGTGGCTTTCAATTCTGCCCTAACCTTGTGTACATCATCCCTGGTGGCTTTCGTTTCTACTGTAATCAATTCCGTTTGGTCATCCATGGCTTTCTCCAACCTAGCTATTGCCTTGATAATTGTTAGCCTGAATTCCTTTTCTGACATATTGTCTGTGTCCATAGCCATTAGCTCTGTTGCAGAAGTTCCATCCTCTGTATTTTTCTTCTGTTGGGCATTCCTCCTCCTAGTCATTTTGGTGAGAGCTGACTGATTGGATGCAGCTGGATGTATTGACTGTGGTGCAGTCAAGGTGCACCCTGGAACACTTCTGTGCAATCAGGATTTCCCACCCAAATGAGAGAAAAAAGAAAAGAACAAGAAAGAAAAAAGAAAAGAAGAAAAAAGTGAGAGAGAGAGAGAGAGGGAGATACAGGGGAAAAAAGGGAAGATAAAAGAGAAGGCTCAGCCCAAATGGGCCCCAAGGTAAGATTTATGAATTATACAAACACAAAGAGACAAACAAAAAGACTGATAAAAGCATATGACAAGAGAGAAATATATATATGCAAAAAAGGAAGAACCTCGTCAAAATGAACACCAAGTATAAGATTTATATACTATCAGGACAAACACAAATACACAGAAACACTGGCGGAAGGAAAAGATGGGAGAGCGGTTATAAATTCTCAGTGTGGGCAAGGAAGGTTATTTTGATTCTTCCTGGATTAAGGAATTTGATGTACTGGACATCTCACTGTGATGGTAAATAGGTTAAAAATTATCTATATGTATAAAAAAATGAACCAGAATAGTGGTAACTAGTTAAAAATAAAAGTTGTATTCATGAAGTTGTGGTGGTTGTTCTCATGTTGTCTTTTTTTTTTTTCTTCCTTCCTCATTGGTTTTCTGTGTGAGGGGCCTGCCACGTGGGTTTTCAGTCAATGATGTTCCCTGCGTTAGGTCCTCCCGCCCCCCTCAAGTGGGCCTCTGAGGAAACCGTTTTTTTTTTTTTTTTCAGGCATATTTTCTCTGGAGGTTTTTATGTTTGTTCATCTGTTTTCTCTCGCCTGGATAGCTTTTGATGGTTTTTGGAGGTTTAGAGGAGAGCAAACTGCACCCAGACCTCCCTCTCAAAGAAAAGTCTCAGAACGCTCTGCAGAGCTGCTGGCAGAGTAGGTTCCAAGTCACGGTCCCTGGGGATGCAGGATCTCCTCCTTGTACCCAAAACCGTGGCAGCGGTGGCTCTCTGGTCAGCTCCAGACCGCCAGAGAGGTTCCAAGCAGCAATAACACACTGAGATTTTCACTGTGGCCAGGGCTGGGAGTGCCTGGCTTTTCTGGGTCCCAAAGCTCCCAGCTAGTGCCTGTGAGCACCTCTCCCAGGGGAGGGTGCGGGGCATTCACCCCTCGGGCTCTGATCCCTCTGTGGGGGTCTTTGTGACCCAGGCAAATGCCTGCCCGCACCTCTCTCAGAGAGGGTGTGGGATGCGGGCATTTCAGGAATGCCGTCTGGCGAGGCTCCCAGCCCCTCATGGGAGCCAGACCCCATGTGTTCTCTGGCATGCTGGTGGCTCAGGCGTGCTGGCAGCTCAGGAGCAAGACCTGGTTTCTCCACCACACTCTCTCTGGCTCAGCGCCAGGGGAGGCTATCCTGTGTTCGGGGCCTTAAGCCCCTGTCCCTAACTGCCCTGATTCCCACAATTTCCCCCTGTGATCCTTTGCTTTTTTTTTTTTCTTTTTTGAGTTCTTTCAACCAGACTCCAAGCTAATGCTGGTCCCCAGATGCAGGGCACTCTCTTATTGGGGTATTACTTTCCAATCGGTCACCTCTTGTGGCTCCCTCCCCCTTTTGTTTATCTTCCGAAATCAGTTCGAAGTTACCACTCCACTTTACCTGCCCACTGGCGTCTTCTGCTCCTGCAGAGATCCAGACGTGTATATTTCTGATCTCAGGCTGATTTCATGGATGATCCGAGTTCTTTGGTAGGCTATCACCTCACTTTAGGGTACAGGTTGAAACAGCATCTCCTCCTACTTCCCGGCCATCTTGACTCCTCCATATAGTGGTCTATGACACTTTATTTATGGTTCCACACAAACATGTGAACACACTCCTGTCTCTATGACACAACTTCTTTGTTGATGGATGCTTTCTGCACAGACTTGTTTCCCTGAGTTAAGTGTATTGTCCTTTCCTATGGTTCTGCACAAACATTTGAAAATTCTTCAGTGTCCATCAAAAAAAGATATGAGTGGAATGGAGGTTTCTGCACTTTGTTTTTTCTTGGATATAAGTATATGGCCCTTTCCTTAATCTTCCACCTATACATTTGAAAGCAGTTCTTATCTTTATGAAAGAAGATGTTAGTTGAATGATGAATTCTATACAATTCTTTCATAGAGGTAAGTATATGACTCTCTCCTTATTCTTACACACACAAAAAACTGAAAACACTTTTATATATGTGAAAGAATTTAAGTGAAAGTTGCTTTCTACACAGACTTGTTTCCCTGAGGTAAGTATATGATGCTTTCATAATGGAAGTAACTTGCCTTAGATATTTCTTTCAAGATGGTTTCAACACAGTATTGTTTCACTGAGTTAAATATGTGGCACTTTCCTTATACTTCCACACATATTTCTGATTCCACCCCTATGGCCTTGATACAAGATGTTGGTTGATGGATGCTTTCTACACAGATATGTTTCACTTCATTACTTATGTGGCACTTTTCATAATGCTTTCAGACATATATTTGAAAGTGCTTCTCTCCTTCTATCTCCATAAAAAATAATATTGGTTTAATGTTGTTTTTCTAGGCCATGTTCCTTTTGTAGTTAAGTATATGTCATTCTCCCTTGACTTCCACACATATATTTTAAAACACTTCTATCTTTATGAATGAAGATACTAGTTGAATGATGCTTTCTCTGAAGTGTTCTATCCTGGAGATAAGTATATGGCATTTTCCTTGTGCTTCAACACATAAATTTGAATATGCCCCAGTCACCATGAATCAAGATATTGGTGGGTGGATGTTTTCTACAGAAACGTGTTTCCCTAAGTATTTGTCACTTTCTATATGCTTCCACACATACTTTTAAAAATGTTTATGCATTAATTAACCAAGGAGTTAGATGAAAATGTTTTCCACACTGACTTGTGTAACTGAATTAAGTATATGACACTTTTTTAAAAGAGATTTTATTTATTTACTTGACAGACAGAGATCACAAGTAGGCAGAGAGGCAGACAGAGAGAGAGGAGGAAGCAGGCTTCCTGCTGAGCAGAGAGCCCGATGTGGGGCTCGATCCCAGGAACCCAGGATCATGACCTGAGCTAAAGGCAGAGGCTTTAACCCACCAAGCCACCCAGGCACCCCAAGTATATGACACTTTTTTTTTAAAAGATTTTATTTATTTATTTGACAGACAGAGATCACAAGTAGGCAGAGAGGCAGGCAGAGAGAGAGGAAGGGAAGCAGGCTCCCTGCTGAGCAGAAAGCCCCACGCGGGGCTCGATCCCAGGACCCCGGGATCATGACCTGAGCTGAAGACAGAGGCTTTAACCCACTGAGCCACCCAGGCGCCCCTATATGACACTTTTTTTAATGAATCCACATACATATTTGAAAATTCTTCTATCTGCATGAATGGAGAAGTGTAAGATGCTGTCCACACAGGCTGATTTCTCCAAGTATATGACACTTTCCTAATGCTTCTTCACAACATTTTGAAAACACTTCTGTCATCATGAAAGATGCTAGCGCAAGATCCTTTCCCCCTAGTTTCATTTCACTGTGTTAATTATGCGGCACTTTCATTATCTTAACACAAATACTTTTGTACACACGTCTATGTCCATCAAAAAAGATGTTAGTTGAATGTTGTTATGTATATGGTGGTCTTTGTTGGAGTTAAGTGTATGGCACCTTACTTATGGTTCCACACAAACATGTGAATACACCCCTGTCTCCATGACACAACTTGTTGGTTGTTGGATGGCTCCTGCATGGAATTGTTTCACTGACTTAAGTGTATGACACTTTCCTTATGTTTCCTCACATAAATTTGAAAATGCCTCTATCTTGGTCAAAAAAAAAATGCAATGGAATGGTGTTTTCTATACTCTCTTCTTTCTTGGAAATTAGTATATGGCACTTTCCTTAAGCTTCCATCTATACATTTGAAAACACTTCTATCTTCAGGAAACAGGATGTTAGTTGAATGATGCTTTCTATGCAATGTTCTTTTGTAAGGGTAAGTATGTGGTACTTTATGCTTCCACACACACACATTGGAAAACACTTTTATATACATGAAAGAAGTTAAGTGAAAGTTGCTTTCTTTTTTTTTTAGATTTTATTATGTTATGTTTTTTATATAGACTTGCTCCTCTGAGATAAGCATCTTATGATGCTTTCCTTATGTTTCCACAAATACATTTGAACTGGTTTCTATTATTGCAAAAGATTTTTCTCTGAAGATGGTTTCAGCATAGTCTTGTTTCACTGAGTTAAATATTTGGCACTTTCCTTGTGTTACCACACATACATTTGAATCCACCCTTACATCATTGAAACAAGATTTGTTTGATGGATGCTTTCTACACAGACATATTTCACTTTGTTAGGTATATGGCACTGTCCCTATGCTTCCATACACACATTTGAAAATTCTTCCATCTTCATGAAAGAAGTTATTTGCAAGATGCTTTCTACACAGACTTATCTCTAGGTATTATGCATTATAGCACTTTCCTCGTGCTTCTACAAATATATCTGAAAGAGTTTCTACCTCTGTTAATGAATATATTACTTAAAATATGGTTTCTACACCATCGTGTTTCACTGAGTTAAATAAATGCTACTTCCCTTGTGCTTCCACAGATACAAGTGAAAACACCCCATCTCCATGAAACGAGATGTTGGTTGATAGACGGTATCTACACAGATTTGATCCACTGAGTTAGGTACATGGCACTTTCTTTATGCTTCCCAAAATACACTTGAAACTGCTTCTATCTCCATTTTTAAAATATTTTAGTTTAATGTTGTTATACTTTCTGTATGCTTCCACACATACTTTTTTAGCTTTCTAAAATCTCATAATTTCAGTTTTATTTAATTATATTATGTTAGTCACCATAAAGTAGTACTTCATTAGTTTTTGATCAGTGTGCCATGATATGACACACAGAGCACAAACACTTTTAAAAACACTTAAAAAGTTGCATTCTCCGGAGTTTTTTTTTTTTTCCTTCAGAGCTAAATATATGGCTCTTTTCTTATAATTGGATGCATACACTTAAAAACCTATCTTCCTAAAAAAAAGATATTACTGGAAAGTTGCATTCTCCACAGACTTTTTTTTTTTTTACTATAAGTCTTTTTTTTTATTTGTTTATTTACAGCATAACAGTGTTCATTGCTTTGGCATCACACCCAGTGCTCCATGCAGTATGTGCCCTCCCTATTACCCACCACCTGGTTCCTCAACCTCCCACCCCCCCACACCCCTTCAAAACCCTCTGGTTGTTTTTCAGAGTCCATAGTCTCTCATGGTTCATCTCCCCTTCCAGTTTCCCTCAACTCCCTGTCCTCTCCATCTCCCCATGTCCTCCATGTTATTTGTTATGCTCCACAAATAAGTGAGACCATATGATACTTGACTCTCTCTGCTTGACCTATTTCGCTCATCATAATCTCTTCTAGTCCTGTCCATGTTGCTACAAAAGTTGGGTATTTATCCTTTCTGATGGAGGCATAATACTCCATTGTGTATATGGATCACATCTTCCTTATCCATTCATCCGTTGAAGGGCATCTTGGTTCTTTCCACAGTTTGGCGACCGTAGCCAATGCTGCAAAAACATTGGGGTACAGATGGCCCTTCTTTTCACTACATCTGTATCTTCAGGGTAAATACCCAGCAGTGCAATTGCAGGGTCATAGGGAAGCTCTTTTCTTAATTTCTTGCAGAATCTCCACACTGTTCTCCAAAGTGGCTGCACCAACTTGCATTCCCACCAACAGTGTAAGAGGGTTCCCCTTTCTCCACATCCTCTCCAACACACGTTGTTTCCCGTCTTGCTAATTTTGGCCATTCTAAGTGGTGTCAGGTGGTATCTCAATGCTGTTTTAATTTGAATCTCCCTGATGGCTAGTGATGATGAACATTTTTTCATGTGTCTGATAGCCATTTGTATGTCTTCATTGGAGAAGTGTCTGTTCATATCTTCTGCCCATTTTTTGATATGATTATCTCTTTTGTGTGTGTTGAGTTTGAGAAGTTCTTTATAGATCCTGGATATCAACCTTTTGAATGTACTGTCATTTGCAAATATCTTCTCCCATTCCGTGGGTTGCCTTTTGGTTTTGTTGACTGTTTCAAAAGCAGAAGCTTTTGATCTTGATGAAGTCCCAAAAGTTCATTTTCACTTTTGTTTCCTTGGCCTTTGGAGACATATCTTGAAAGAACTTGCTGTGGCTGCTATCGAACAGGTTACTGTCTATGTTCCCTTCTAGGATTCTGATAGATTCCTGTCTCACGTTGAGGTATTTTATCCATTTCGAGTTTATCTTTGTGTACAGTGTAAGAGAATGGTCGAGTTTCATTCTTCTACATATCGCTGTCCAGTTTTCCCAGCACCATTTATTGAAGAGACTGTCTTTTTTCCATTGAATATTTTTTCCTGTTTTGTCGAAGATTATTTGACCATAGAGTTGAGGGTCCATATCTGGGCTCTCCACTCTGTTCCACTGGTCCATGTGTCTATTTTTATGCCAGTACCACGCTGTCTTGGTGATCACAGCTTTGTAGTAAAGCTTGAAATAGGGTAACGTGATGCCGCCAGTTTCGTTTTTGTTTTTCAACATTTCCTTAGCAATTCGGGGTCTCTTCTGATTCCATACAAATTTTAGGATTATTTGCTCCAGCTCTTTGAAAAATACCGGTGGAATTTTGATCAGAATGGCATTAAAAGTATAGATTGCCCTAGGCAGTATAGACATTTTAACAATGTTTATTCTTCCAATCCAAGAGCATGGAACGGTCTTCCATCTTTTTGTGTCTTCTTCAATTTCCTTCATGAGTGTTCTGTAGTTCCTCGAGTACAGGTCCTTTACCTCTTTGGTTAGGTTTATGCCCAGATATCTTATGGTTCTTGGTGCTATAGTAAATGGAATCGATTCTCTAATTTCCCTTTCTGTATTTTCATTGTTAGTGTATAAGAAAGCCACTGATTTCTGTACATTGACTTTGTATTACTGAATTGCTGTATGAGTTCTAGTAGTTTGGGGGTGGAGTCTTTGGGGTTTTCCATATAAAGAATCATATCGTCTGCGAAGAGAGCGAGTTTGACTTCTTCCTTGCCAATTTGGATACCTTTTATTTCTCTTAGTTGTCTGATTGCCGTTGCTAGAACTTCTAATACTATGTTGAACAAGAGTGGTGAGAGTGGGCATCCTTGTCGTGTTCCGGATCTCAACGGGAAGGCTGCAAGCTTTTCCCCATTGAGGATGATATTTGCTGTGGGTCTTTCATAGATAGATTTTATGAAGTTCAGGAATGTTCCCTCTAACCCTATACTTTGAAGCGTTTTCATCAGGAACGGATGCTGGATTTTGTCCAATGCTTTTTCTGCATCAATTGAGAGGACCATGTGGTTCTTCTCTCTTCTCTTATTGATTTGTTCTATCACATTGATTGATTTGCGAATGTTGAACCAACCTTGCAACCCAAGGATGAATCCCACCTGGTCATGGTGGATAATCTTTTTAATGTACTGCTGGATCCTGTTTGCTAGGATCTTGTTGAGAATCTGTGCATCCATATTCATCAGTGATATTGCTCTGAAATTCTCCTTTTTGGTACGGTCTTTGCCTATTTTGGGGATCAGGGTAATGCTGGCTTCATAAAAAGAGTCTGGAAGTTTTAGTTCTGCTTCAATTTTTTGGAACAGCTTCAGGAGAATTGGTGTTATTTCTTCTTTGAAAGTTTGGTAGTATTCCCCAGGGAATCCGTCAGGTCCTGGGCTCTTGTTTTTCCGAAGGGTTTTGATCACTGCTTCAGTCTCATTACTAGATATTGGTCTATTCAGGTTGTCAATTTCTTCCTGGTTCAATTTTGGGAGTTTGTAGTTTTCCATGAATGCATCCATTTCATCTAGCTTGCTTAGCTTATTGGCGTATAACTGTTGGTAATAATTTCTGATGATTGTTTCTATTTCCTTGGTGTTAGATGTGATCTCTCCCTTTTCATTCATAATTTTATTAATTTGGGCTTTCTCTCTTTTCTTTTGGATTAGTGTGGCCAACGGTTTTTCGATCTTATTGATTCTTTCAAAAAACCAGCTTCTAGTTTCATTGATACATTCTACTGTATCTCTGGTTTCTACCTCATTGATCTCTGCTCTATTCTTGATTATTTCCCTTCTTGCATGTGGAGTTCGTTTGATTTGTTGTTGATTCTCCGGTTCTTTAAGGTGTAGAGACAGCTGGTGTATTCTGGATTTTTCACAGTTTTTGAGGGAGGCTTGGATGGCTATGTATTTCCCCCTTAGAACCGCCTTTGCTGTATCCCATAGGTTTTGAACCGAGGTGTGTTCATTCTCATTGGTTTCCATGAATTGTTTAAGTTCATCTTTGATCTCCTGGTTGATCCAAGCATTCTTAAGCAAGGTGGTCTTTAGCTTCCAGGTGTTTGATTTCCTTCTGAACTTTTCCTTGTGCTTGAGTTCCAGTTTCAAAGCATTGTGATCTGAGAATATGCAGGGAATAATGTCAGTCTTTTGGTATCGGTTAAGTCCTGCTTTGTGACCCAGTATGTGGTCTATTCTGGAGAAGGTTCCATGTGCACTTGCGAAAAATGAGTATTCTGTTGTTTTAGGGTGGAATGTTCTGTATACGACAATGAGGTCCATCTGGTCCAATGTTTCATTCAATGCTCTTATTTCTTTATTAATTTTCTGCTTCGATGATCTGTCTACTTCTGAGAGAGGCGTATTAAGATCTCCTACTATTATTGTATTCATATCAATATGACTCTTTATCTTGATTAATAGTTTTCTTATGTAATTGGGTGCTCCCATATTGGGGGCATAGATATTCACAATTGTTAGATCATCTTGGTGGATAGTCCCTTTAAGAATGATGTAGTCTCATTCTGTATCTCTGACTACAGTCTTTACTTTAAAATCTAATATATCTGATAGGAGGATCACTACCCCGGCCTTCTTTTAAGGCCCATTGGCATGAAAAATGCTTCTCCATCCCTTCACTTTCAGTCTGGGTGTATCCTTAGGTTCAAAATGGGTCTCTTGTAGACAACATATGGATGGTTCCTGTCGTTTTATCCAATCTGCAACCCTGTGTCGTTTTATGGGTGCATTTACGCCATTCACATTGAGAGTGATTATGGAGAGATAGGTTTTTATTGACATCGTGTTGCCTTTGAAGTCTCTCTGGCTGTAGATTGTTTCTATATTTCTGTTTAATGATATTCTTAGGATTTTTTCTCTTTTGTAGGACCCCCCCCCTTAGTATTTCCTGCAGTGTCGGCTTGGTGGTTGCATAGTCTTTTAAGCCTTGCCAGTCTTGGAAACTCTTTATCTCTCCATCCATTTTAAATGTCAGTCTTGCTGGATAGAGTATTCTGGTTCCATGTTCTTCTCATTTAGTACTCTGAATATACTTTCCCAGCCCTTCCTGGCTTGTCAGGTCTCTTTGGAAAGGTCTGACGTTATTCTAATGGGCTTTCCTCTGTATGTAAGGAGCTTCATTGTCCTAGCTGCTTTTAAGAGGGTCTGTCGTGAAACATAATTCCTCATTCTACTATAAGGTGTCGTGAGGACTTTCGAGAATCTAAAATCTTGGGAGGAAATCTTTCTGCCTCTCGTACATGAACGTTGTTTCCATTCGTGAGATTGCGAAAATTTTCATAGACAACTTCTTCCACTATATCTTCTAGACTTCTTTCTTTTTCCTCCCCTTCAGGGATTCCAACAATTCTGACGTTGGAACGTTTCATGGCATCATTTATTTCCCTGATTCTGTTTTCGTGGCTTCTGAGCTGTTTGTTCCAGGCTTCCTCCTGATCCTTTCTCTCTATCTGTTTGTCCTCCAGATCACTGATTCTATCTTCTGTCTCAGTTACCCTAGCTTTTAGAGAATTTAGATTAGATTGGAACTCATTGAGAGCATTTTGAACATCATCCCTGGTGGCTTTCAGTTCTGCCCTAACCTTGTGAACATCATCCCTGGTGGCTTTCAGTTCTGCCCTAATCAATTCTGTTTGGTCATCCATGGCTTTCTCCAATCTAGCTATTGCCTGGATAATTGTTAGTCTGAATTCCTTTTCTGACATATTGTCTATGTCGATAGCCATTAGCTCTGTTGCAGAAGGCCCATCCTCTGTATTTTTCTTCTGTTGGGTATTCCTCCTCCTAATCATTTTGGAAAGAAGTGACTGAACAGATTCAGCTGGACTTACCAATTGTGGTGCCGTCAAGGTGCACCCTGGAACTCTTCTGTGCAATCAGGATTCCCCACCCAAATGAGAGAAAAAAGAAAAGAAAAAGAAATAGAGAAGAAGAAAGAAAAAAAAGGGAAAAGAGAAAACGAGAAAAAAAAAGAGAAAGAGAGAGATAGGAAAAAAAGGGAAGATAAAATAGAAGGCTCAGCCCACATGGGCCACCAGGTAAGATTTGTGAAGTATACAAACAAAAACAGAGAAACAAAAAGACTGATAAAAGCATATGACAAGAGAAAGAAATATATATATAAGCAAAAAAAAGGAAGAACCTCATCAGAAAGTACCCCAAGTATAAGATTTATATATTATCAGGACAAACACAAATTCACAGAAACAATGACAGAAGGAAAAATTGGGAGAGTGGTTATATATTCTCAGTGTGGGTGAGGAAGGTTATTTTGATTCTTCCTGAAGGTATCTTGATGCTTCTGTTAAGGGACTCAACTTTCCTAAGTTTCAGGGGGATTAGAAACTGGTTTGCCTATAGGGGTAGCATTGATTGGGGAAAGGGGATTACCTTGAAGTTTCACTCTATATGTATGGTAGAAAATAAAAATTAAAAAGAATAAACTAGACTAAACTAAGTTAAAATTTAAAAAGAATTAAAAAATAGAAAAGCAAAAAGAAAAACACAGGTGTATGTATCAAAAAGTTCAGGTTAGAAGGTTATTAAAGAATTTTTTTTTTTTAACTGAAGTACTGGAATTTTTTTTTCTTTTCTTTTTTTTTTTATTTTTATTTGTTTATTTACAGCATAACAGTGTTCATTGTTTTGGCATCACACCCAGTGCTCCATGCAGTAAGTGCCCTCCTCATTACCCACCACCTGGTCCCTCAACCTCCCAACCCCCCCACTCCCCCGCCGCCCCTTCATAACCCTCTAGTTGTTTTTCAGAGTCCATAGTCTCTCATGGTTCATCTCCCCTTCCAGTTTCCCTCAACTCCCTCTCCTCTCCATCTCCCCATGTCCTCCATGTTATTTGTTATGCTCCACAAATAAGTGAGACCATATGATACTTGACTCTCTCTGCTTCACTTATTTCGCTCAGCATAATTTCTTCCAGTCCCGTCCATGTTGCTACAAAAGTTGGGTATTCGTCCTTTCTGATGGAGGCATAATACTCCATTGTGTATATGGACCACATCTTCCTTATCCATTCATCCGTTGAAGGGCATCTTGGTTCTTTCCACAGTTTGGCGACCGTAGCCATTGCTGCAATAAACATTGGGGTACAAATGGCCCTTCTTTTCACTACATCTGTATCTTTGGGGTAAATACCCAGCAGTGCAATTGCAGGGTCATAGGGAAGCTCTATTTTTAATTTCTTGAGGAATCTCCACACTGTTCTCCAAAGTGGCTGCACGAACTTGCATTCCCACCAACAGTGTAAGAGGGTTCCCCTTTCTCCACATCCTCTCCAACACACGTTGTTTCCTGTCTTGCTAATTTTGGCCATTCTAACTGGTGTCAGGTGGTATCTCAATGTGGTTTTAATTTGAATCTCCCTGATGGCTAGTGATGATGAACATTTTTTCATGTGTCTGATAGCCATTTGTATGTCTTCGTTGGAGAAGTGTCTGTTCATATCTTCTGCCCATTTTTGGATATGATTATCTGTTTTGTGTGTGTTGAGTTTGAGAAGTTCTTTATAGATCCTGGATATCAACCTTTTGTCTGTACTGTCATTTGCAAATATCTTCTCCCATTCCGTGGGTTGCCTCATTGTTTTGTTGACTGTTTCCTTTGCTGTGCAGAAGCTTTTGATCTTGAGGAAGTCCCAAAAGTTCATTTTTGCTTTTGTTTCCTTGGCCTTTGGAGACATATCTTGAAAAAAGTTGCTGTGGCTGATATCGAAGAGGTTACTGCCTACGTTCTCCTCTAGGATTCTGATAGATTCCTGTCTCACGTTGAGGTCTTTTATCCATTTCGAGTTTATCTTTGTGTACGGTGTAAGAGAATGGTCGAGTTTCATTCTTCTACATATCGCTGTCCAGTTTTCCCAGCACCATTTATTGAAGAGACTGTCTTTTTTCCATTGAATATTTTTTCCTGTTTTGTCGAAGATTATTTGACCATAGAGTTGAGGGTCCATATCTGGGCTCTCCACTCTGTTCCACTGGTCTATGTGTCTGTTTTTATGCCAGTACCACGCTGTCTTGGTGATCACAGCTTTGTAGTAAAGCTTGAAATCGGGTAACGTGATGCCGCCAGTTTTGTTTTTGTTTTTCAACATTTCCTTAGCAATTCGGGGTCTCTTCTGCCTCCATACAAATTTTAGGATTATTTGCTCCAGCTCTTTGAAAAATATCGGTGGAATTTTGATCGGAATGGCATTAAAAGTATAGATTGCTCTAGGCAGTATAGACATTTTAACAATGTTTATTCTTCCAATCCAAGAGCATGGAACAGTCTTCCATCTTTTTGTGTCTTCTTCAATTTCTTTCATGAGTGTTCTGTAGTTCCTCGAGTATAGGTCCTTTACTTCTTTGGTTAGGTTTATGCCCAGGTATCTTATGGTTCTTGGTGCTATAGTAAATGGAATCGATTCTCTAATATCCCTTTCTGTATTTTCATTGTTGGTGTATAAAAAAGACACTGATTTCTGTACACTGACTTTGTATCCTGCCACGTTACTGAATTGCTGTATGAGTTCTAGTAGTTTGGGCGTGGAGTCTTTGGGGTTTTCCATATAAAGAATCATGTCATCTGCGAAGAGAGAGAGTTTGACTTCTTCCTTGCCAATTTGGATACCTTTTATTTCTCTTTGTTGTCTGATTGCCATTGCTAGAACTTCTAATACTATCTTGAACAAGAGTGGTGAGAGTGGGCATCCTTGTCGTGTTCCTGATCTCAACGGGAAGGCTGCAAGCTTTTTCCCATTGAGGATGATATTTGCTGTGGGTCTTTCATAGATAGATTTTATGAAGTTCAGGAATGTTCCCTCTAACCCTATACTTTGAAGCCTTTTCATCAGGAACGGATGCTGGATTTTGTCCAATGCTTTTTCTGCATCCATTGAGAGGACCATGTGGTTCTTCTCTCTTCTCTTATTGATGTGTTCTATCACACTGATTGATTTGCGAATGTTGAACCAACCTTGCAACCCAGGGATGAATCCCACCTGGTCATGGTGGATAATCTTTTTAATGTGCTGCTGGATCCTGTTTGCTAGGATCTTGTTGAGAATCTTTGCATCCGTATTCATCAGTGATATTGGTCTGAAATTCTCCTTTTTGGTAGGGTCTTTGCCTGGTTTGGGGATCAGGGTAATGCTGGCTTCATAAAAAGAGTCTGGAAGTTTTCCTTCTGCTTCAATTTTTTGGAACAGCTTCAGGAGAATTGGTGTTATTTCTTCTTTGAAAGTTTGGTAGAATTCCCCAGGGAATCCGTCAGGTCCTGGGCTCTTGTTTTTTGGGAGGTTTTTGATCACTGCTTCAATCTCATTGCTAGATATCGGTCTATTCAGGTTGTCAAATTCTTCCTGGTTCAATTTTGGGAGTTTGTAGCTTTCCAGGAATGCATCCATTTCATCTAGGTTGCTTAGCTTATTGGCATATAACTGTTGGTAATAATTTCTGATGATTGTTTCTATTTCCTTGGTGTTAGTTGTGATCTCTCCCTTTTCATTCATAATTTTATTAATTTGGGCTTTCTCTCTTTTCTTTTGGATTAGTGTGGCCAATGGTTTATCGATCTTATTGATTCTTTCAAAAAACCAGCTTCTAGTTTCATTGATACGTTCTACTGTATCTCTCGTTTCTACCTCATTGATCTCTGCTCTAATCTTGATTATTTCCCTTCTTGCATGTGGAGTTCGTTTGATTTGTTGTTGATTCTCCGGTTCTTTAAGGTGTAGAGACAGCTGGTGTATTCTGGATTTTTCAATGTTTTTGAGGGAGGCTTGGATGGCTATGTTTTTCCCCCTTAGAACCGCCTTTGCTGTATCCCATAGGTTTTGGACCGAGGTGTCTTCATTCTCATTGGTTTCCATGAATTGTTTAAGTTCATCTTTGATCTCCTGGTTGATCCAAGCATTCTTAAGCAAGGTGGTCTTTAGCTTCCAGGTGTTTGAGTTCCTTCTGAACTTTTCCTGGTGATTGAGCTCCAGTTTCAAAGCATTGTGATCTGAGAATATGCAGGGAATAATGTCAGTCTTTTGGTATCGGTTGAGTCCTGCTTTGTGACCCAGTATGTGGTCTATTCTGGAGAAGGTTCCATGTGCACTTGAGAAGAATGAGTATTCTGTTGTTTTAGGGTGGAATGTTCTATATATGTCGATGAGGTCCATCTGGTCCAATGTTTCATTCAATGCTCTTATTTCTTTATTAATTTTCTGCCTCGATGATCTGTCTATTTCTGAGAGAGGCATATTAAGATCTCCTACTATTATTGTATTCATATCAATATGACTCTTTATCTTGATTAATAGTTTTCTTATGTAATTGGGTGCTCCCATATTGGGGGCATAGATATTCACAATTGTTACATCGTCTTGTCGGATAGTCCCTTTAAGAATTATGTAGTGTCCTTCTGTATCTCTGACTACAGTCTTTAGTTTAAAATCGAATTTATCTGATAGGAGAATCGCTACCCCGGCCTTCTTTTGAGGCCCACTGGCATGAAAGATGCTTCTCCATCCCTTCACTTTCAGTCTGGGTGTATCCTTAGGTTCAAAATGGGTCTCTTGTAGACAACATATGGATGGGTCCTGTCGTTTTATCCAATCTGCAACCCTGTGTCGTTTTATGGGCGCATTTAGGCCATTCACATTGAGAGTGATTATTGAGAGATAGGTTTTTATTGACATCGTGTTGCCTTTGAAGTCTTTCTGTCTGTAGATTGTTTCTATATTTCTGTTCAATGATATTCTTAGGATTTTTTCTCTTTTATAGGACCCCCCTTAATATTTCCTGCAGTGTCGGTTTGGTGGTTGCATAGTCTTTTAAGCCTTGCCGGTCTTGGAAACTCTTTATCTCTCCTTCCATTTTAAATGTCAGTCTTGCTGGATAGAGTATTCTTGGTTGCATGTTCTTCTCATTTAGTACTCTGAATATATTTTGCCAGCCCTTCCTGGCTTTCCAGGTCTCTGTGGAAAGGTCTGACGTTATTCTAATGGGCTTTCCTCTGTATGTAAGAAGCTTCTTTGTCCTAGCTGCTTTTAAGAAGGTCTCTCTTGAAACATAATTCCCCATTTTAACGATAAGGTGCCGTGAGGACTTTCCAGAATCTAAAATCTTGGGAGGAAATCTCTCTGCCTCTAGTACATGAACGTTGTTTCCATTCGTGAGATTGGGAAAATTTTCATAGACAACTTCTTCCACTATATCTTCTAGACTTCTTTCTTTTTCTTCCCCTTCAGGGATTCCAATAATTCTGACGTTGGAACGTTTCATGGCATCGTTTATTTCCCTGATTCTGTTTTCGTGGCTTCTGAGCTGTTTGTTCCAGGCTTCCTCCTGATCCTTTCTCTCTATCTGTTTGTCCTCCAGATCACTAATTCTATCTTCTGTCTCAGTTACCCTAGCTTTTAGAGAATTTAGATTGGATTGGAACTCATTGAGAGCATTTTGAACATCATCCCTGGTGGCTTTCAGTTCTGCCCTAATCAATTCTGTTTAGTCATCCATGGCTTTCTCCAACCTAGCTATTGCCTGGATAATTGTTAGTCTGAATTCCTTTTCTGACATATTGTCTATATCGATAGCCATTAGCTCCGTTGCAGAAGGCCCATCCTCTGTATTTTTCTTCTGTTGGGTATTCCTCCTCCTAGTCATTTTGGTAAGAGATGACTAAACAGATGCAGCTGGACTTATCGATTGTGGTGCAGTCAATGTTCACCCTGGAACGCTTCTGTGCAATCAGGATTCCCCACCCAAATGAGAGAAAAAAGAAAAGAAAAAGAAATAGAGAAGAAGAAAGAAAAAAAAGGGGGAAAGAAAAGAGGGAAAAAAAGGGAAAAAAAGGAAAAAAAAGAGAGAGAGAGATAGGAAAAAAAGGGAAGATAAAAGAGAAGGCTCAGCCCAAATGGGCCACAAGTTAAGATTTGTGGAGTATACAAACAAAAACAGACAGACAAAAAGAGTGATAAAAGTATATGACAAGAGAAAAAAATATGTATATATAAGCAAAAAAAAAAGGGAAGAACCTCATCAGAAAGAACCCCAAGTATAAGGTTTATATATTATTAGGACAAACACAAATTCACAGAAACACTGACAGAAGGAAAAATTGGGAGAATGGTTATAGATTCTCAGTGTGGGTGAGGAAGGTTATTTTGATTCTTCCTGAAGGTATCTTGATGTTTTTGTTAAGGGACTCAACTTTCCTAAGTTACAGGGGGATTAGAAACTGGTTTGCTTATAGGGGTAGCATTGATTGGGGAAAGGGGATTACCTTGAAGTTTAACTCTATATGTATAGTAGAAAATAAAAATTAAAAAAGAATAAACTAGACTAAACTAAGTTAAAATTAAAAAGAATTTAAAAAATAGAAAAACAAAAGAAAAACACGGGTATATGTATCAAAAAGTTCAGGTTAGAAGGTTATTAAAGAATTTGATGTACTGGACATCTCAGTGTGATGGTAAATAGGTTAAAAAATTATAAAAAGTATAAAAAATAGGTTAAAAAATTTAAAAAGAACCAGAATATTGGTAAAGAGTTAAAAATAAAAGTTGTATTTATGAAGTAGTGGTGATTGTTCTCTTGTAGTCTTTTTTTTTTTTTCTTCCTTCCTGGTTGGTTTTCTGGGGGAGGGGCCTGCCACGTGGGTTTTCAGACAATGATGTTCCCTGAGTTAGGTCCTCCCGCTCCCCTCAAGGGGGTGAGCTCTTTTTTTTTTCAGGAAACTGTTTTTTTTTCAGCCTTTTGTTCTCTGGGGGTTTTTATGTTCTTTCATCTGCTTTCTCTCGCCTTGACAGCTTTTGATGGTTTTTGGAGGTTTAGAGGAGAGCAAACAGCACCCCAACCTCCCTCTCAGAGAGAAGCCTCAGACTGTTTTGCAAAAGCTGCTGGCAGAGTCGGTTCTGAGTCACTGTCCCTGGGGATGCAGGAGCTCCTCGTTGTACCCAAAACCAGGGCAGCGGTGGCTGTCTAGGCAGCTCCAGACCACCAGAGAGGTTCCGAGCAGAGATCACGCACTGAGATTTTCCCGCTGTCCCGGGCTGGGAATGTCTGGTTTTTCTGGCTGCCAGAGCTCCAGGCTAGCGCCTATGAGCACCTTTCCCAAGGGAGGGTGTGGGACGCGCGCGTTTCAGGATTGCCGTCTGGCCAGGCTCCCAGCCCCTCACGGGAGACAGACCCCACTCATTCTCGGGCACGCTGGCGTTCAGGTGCAGTGGCCGCTCAGGGACGGAGACCTGATTTCTCCGCCGCACTCTCTCTGGCTCCGCGCCAGGGGAGGCTGTCCTGGGTCCGGGGACTTAGGTCCCTGACCCTAACCGCCCAGGTTCCCACTATTACCCCCCCCGCGATCCTTTGCTCTTTGCTTTTTGAGTGCTTTCAACCAGACTCCAAGTTAATGCTGGTCCCCAGACGCAGAGCACTCTCGTGTTGGGGTGTTACTTTCCGATAGGTCACCTCTGGTGGCTCCCTCCCACTTTTGTTTATCTTCGGACGTTCCCAGTCTGCTTTACCTGCCACTGGCGTCTTCTGCTCCTGTAGAGATCCAGACGTGTATAATTCTGATCTCAGGCTGATTTCAAGGGTGGTCGGAGTTCTTTGGTAGGTAATCAGCTCACTTTAGGGTACAGGTTGAAATGGTGCCTCCTCCTACTTCCACGCCATCTTGACTCCCCGGTTATTAAAGAATTTGATGTACTGGACATCTCAGTGTGGTGGTAAATAGGTTAAAAATTATCTGTATGTATAAAAAAGAAGAACCAGAATATTGGTAAAGAGTTAAAAATAAAAGTTGTATTTATGAAGTAGTGGTGGTTGTTCTCTTGTAGTCTTTTTTTTTTTTTCTTCCTTCCTGGTTGGTTTTCTGGGGGAGGGGCCTGCCACGTGGGTTTTCAGACAATGATGTTCCCTGAGTTAGGTCCTCCCGCTCCCCTCAAGGGGGTGAGCTCTGAGGAAACTGTTTTTTTCAGCCTTTTGTTCTCTGGGGGTTTTTATGTTCTTTCATCTGCTTTCTCTCGCCTTGACAGCTTTTGATGGTTTTTGAAGGTTTAGAGGAGAGCAAACTGCACCCCGACCTCCCTCTCAGAGAGAAGCCTCAGAATGTTTTGCAAAAGCTGCTGGCAGCGTCGGTTCTGAATCACTGTCCCTGGGGATGCAGGAGCTCCTCGTTGTACCCAAAACCAGGGCAGCGGTGGCTGTCTAGGCAGCTCCAGACCGCCAGAGAGGTTCCAAGCAGAGATCGCACACTGAGATTTTCCCGCTGTCCCGGGCTGGGAATGTCTGGTTTTTCCGGATGCCAGAGCTCCAGGCCGGGGCCTATGAGCACCTCTCCCAAGGGAGGGTGTGGGACGCACGTGTTTCAGGATTGCCTTCTGGCCAGGCTACCAGCCCCTCACAGGAGCCAGACCGCACTCGTTCTCGGGCGCACTGGCGTTCAGGCGCACTGGCGGCTCAGGGACGGAGACCTGATTTCTCCGCCACACTCTCTCTGGCTCAGCGCCAGGGGAGACTGTCCTGGGTCCGGGGACTTAGGACCCTGACCCTAACCGCCCAGGTTCCCACTGTTACCCCCCGCGATCCTTTGCTCTTTATTTTTTGAGTGCTTTCAACCAGACTCCAAGTTAATGCTGGTCCCAGACGCAGAGCACTCTCGTGTTGGGTTATTACTTTCCAATCGGTCACCTCTGGTGGCTAACTCCCCCTTTTATCTTCCGATATCTGTCCGACGCTCCCAGTCTGCTTTACCTGCCACTGGCATCTTCTGCTCCTGTAGAGATCCAGACATGTATAATTCTGATCTCAGGCTGATTTCATGGGTGGTCGGAGTTCTTTGGTAGGTAATCATCTCACTTTAGGGTACAGGTTGAAACGGTGCCTCCTCCTACTTCCCCGCCATCTTGACTCCCCGACCTTTTTTTTTTTTTACTTTTTAAATTTATTTTTTTTTTATTTTCAGCGTAACAGTACTCATTGTTTTTGTACCACACCCAGTGCTCCATGCAGTACGTGCCCTCTCTATTACCCTCCACCTGGTTCTCCAACCTCCCACCCCTGCCCCTTCAAAACCCTCAGGTTGTTTTTCAGAGTCCATAGTCTCTCATGGTTCATCTCCCCTTCCAATTTCCTTCAACTCCCTTCTCCTCTCCATCTCCCCATGTCTTCCATGTTCTTTGTTATGGTCCACAAATAAGTGAAACCATATGATACTTGACTCTCTCTGCTTGACTTATTTTGCTCAGCTTAATCTCTTCCAGTCCCGTCCATGTTGCTACAAAAGTTGGGTATTCATCCTTTCTGATGGAGGCATAATACTCCATCGTGTATATGGATCACATCTTCCTTATCCATTCATCCGTTGAAGGGCATCTTGGTTCTTTC
Organism: Meles meles; assembly: GCF_922984935.1. Taxonomy (NCBI): domain Eukaryota; kingdom Metazoa; phylum Chordata; class Mammalia; order Carnivora; family Mustelidae; genus Meles; species Meles meles. The sequence goes on from NC_060087.1 coordinate 51,938,981, forward strand.
CACAGTTGGGCGACCGTGGCCATTGCTGCAATAAGCATTGGGGTACAGATGGCTCTTCTTTTCACTACATCTGTATCTTTGGGGTAAATACCCAGCAGTGCATTTTCAGGGTCATAGGGAAGCTCTATTCTTAATTTCTTGAGGAATCTCCACACTGTTCTCCAGAGTGGCTGCACCAACTTGCATTCCCACCAACAGTGTAAGAGGGTTCCCCTTTCTCTCCACAGACCTGTTTTTAAGTATATGGCACTTTCTATGTGCTTCCACACAAACATTTTAAAATCCTTCCAACTTAATGAAAAAAGATGTTAGTTGACAGTTGTATTGTACACAGACATGTTTCTCAGAGGTAAGTAGATGGCACTTTCCTTAAGCTTCCACTTAAATTTTGAGAATGCTTCTTCATGAAAGAAGATGTTTGTTGAATGTTTAATTCTCCACAGACCTGTTTCTGAGATTTAACTATATGGCAATTTCCTTATTCTTCCACACATACATTTGAAAATACTTCTTTTGGGACGCCAGGGTGCCTCAGTTGTTAAGCATCTGCCTTCATCTGAGGCCATGATCCCAGAGTCCTGGGATCGAGCCCCACATCAGGCTCTCTTCTCAGCAGAAACCCTGTTTTTCCCTCTCCCACTCCTTCTGCTTGTGTTCCCTATCTTACTATATAAATAATAAATAATATCATATAATAAAATCTTTTTTTATAAAGAAGAAGAAGAAGAAAAACACTTCTGTCTTCATGAAACAAGATGTTAGTTGAAAATTGCATTCTAGAAGGGGTAAGATGGCAGAGAAATAGGAGACCCTGTTCCAACCCGTCCCCTGAATTGAGCTAAATATCTACCAGAACACTCTGAACACCCATGAAATCAGCCTGAAATGTAAGATTATATACTTCTGGATCTCTACAGGGGCAGAAGATCATCAGTAGAGAGGTACAGTGGAGTGGGTGCACTCAGACTGATATCAGAGGACAAACAGAAGGGAGAGGGAGCCCCCAGAAGCGACCCATTGGAAAGTAATACCCCAATATGAAAGTGCCCTGGGATTGGGGACCATCATTAACTTGGAGTCTGGTTAAAAGCACTCATAAAGAACAAAATGTCTTATGGGACAATAGGTGGAATTGGACAGCCACAGGCATGGACCTAAGCCCATGGTCCCAGGGCAGTCTCAGCTAGCACCCACCCATGCCTGAGAGAGCCTGGCGGGGGCTCCAGTTGGTGGTCCCTGAGCCTACAGCTTTCCGCTGCTTGCATGACCACTGGGGCTGCATACACCCCAGCACAGATTCCTGCCAGAGGTCCGTGGACCTGCACCCTTCTGCAACCTCTGCCACCCCGGATCTGAGCACACCTTGCTTGAGCATAGGTTCCAGACAGCAGCCACCGTGGTTGGGCTCTCCTGAACCAATATCCCTCGCAGTTTTAATGGCGTGGGGATGCAGAGACAAGTGAGGGCCTTGTGCAACCACTGAGATGGTGGCTGTGGGTGCGCACCACCTGTGGGAGGTTGCAATGTTCAGCGAAGTTTGCAGAAGGGGTGTCTGTATATTCCTGACCATCCAGAGAGGAGCAGACTATGGCTTCTTTCTTAGCAAGGTCTAGGTGAGGACAGTTTACCTCCCACTAATCCTCTGAAAAACTGCAAAAAGCCTCCAAAGAACAAAAGCCTCCAGAGAACAAGAGTCTGAAAAACCGGTTTCCACAGAGCCCAGCCCATTGATAGGGGGCAGGGCGACTCAGCCTAAGCAAGATTGACTGAAAAACAATGCAGCATGCCCCTCCCCCAGAAGACAAGCCAAAAGAACAAGAGGATGATGACAACAGGGTCCCCATAAAACTGTAAAACCCCAACATCAAAGGAAAACAATATATTAAGCGCCCTGTATTGCCCAAAAACTTTTACATTTGAGAGATACAATTTTCTTTTTCTTTTTTTAAAATTCTTTCTCACGATTTTTCTTGAAATTTTTTTACCCAACTTACCATTACAAATAGATGTTTTATACAACATATTCTACAATAACTTTTTTTTAAAGATTTTATTTATTTATTTGACAGAGAGAGATCACAAGTAGATAGAGAGGCAGGCAGAGAGAGAGAGAGGGCAGCAGGCTCCCTGCTGGGCAGAGAGCCCAATGCGGGACTCGATCCCAGGACCCTGAGATCATGACCTGAGCCAACGGCAGCGGCCCAACCCACTGAGCCACCCAGGCGCCCTCTATAATAACTTTTCAACTTGGACTTTGTTCATACATATACCTTTGTTTACTTTTTAAACATGTAGATAGATAGATGATAGATATAAGCTTCAAGGTAATCCTTTTTTCCCTATTCAATACTACCCCTATACATAAATCAATTTTAATCGCCCTTTAACTCTGGAAAGCTGAGTCTTTTAACAACTATCACAGGATATACCCAGGAAGAACTGAAATGACCTTCCTCACCCACACCAAGGGTTTATAAACACCTTCTAATCTTATTCTGTCAGTGTTTCTGTGCATTCATTTTTGGTTTTGTACTACATAAATCTTATTCTTGGGGTTCATTTTGATTGGGTTTTTCTCCTTTTTTTTTTTCCTTTTCCTTTTGTTGGTCTGTTTGTTTCTTCGTTTTTGTTTATGTACCTTATAAATCCTACTTTGGGGGCTCATTTTGGTTAGTTTTTTCTTTTCTTCCCCTTTTATCTCTTTTTCTTTTCTCTTTATTTTTGGTGGTGAGTTCTTATTGCTCCAAAACATAGCAAGGTGAGCCTTTCCTGGTTCGTGGCTGATATATTTAGCTATACATCCCCTCAACCGCTTCTCACCAAAATGATTAGGAAGAGGAATACCCAACAGGAAAAATTCAGAGAATGTGCCCCCTGCCGCCGAACTATTGGATATGAACATGAGCAATATGTCAGAAATGGAATTCAGGTTAACCTTTATCCAGGCAATGGCTAGGTTGGAAAAGACCTTTAGTGGCAATATAGAATCTCTAAGGGCATAAGTGAGAGCCTACCTGGCAGAAGTTTAAAATGCTATCAATGAGGTCCATCCAATCTAAATACTCTAACAGCTAGGATAAACAAGAAAAGGATTCAATTAGTGATCTAGAAGAAAAACTGACAGAAAAGAAAGACCAGGAGGAGGCCAGTAACAAACAGCTTTGAATCCAGGAAAACAGAATTAGGGAAATACATGATGTCATGAAATCTTCCAATGGCAGAATTACTGGGATCCCTAACAGGCTGGAGAAAGAGAGAATACTAGAAGATGTAATTGAACAAATACTGGGTGAAAACTCCCCTAATCTGGGGATTGGAACAAGTGTTCGTGTCCTAGAGGCAGAGAGGACAACACCAAAGATCAATGAAGCTAGAAAGATCTCTAGGCACATGATTGCAAAATTCACAAGTCATAAATTCAGAGACCATGTATTAAGGGCAGCCGGGGGAAGAGATTCCTTAAGCACAGAGGGAGATCCATCAGAATAACCTCAGACCTGTCCACAGACCTGACAAGCCGGAAAGGGTTGGCCAGACATATTTAGGGAATTAATGAGAAGAACAAGCAGCCAAGACCACTTTATCCAGCAAGGCCGACATCCAGAATGGATGGAGACCACCACCAACACCAGCAAGGTTTAAAACATTATGAGACCACCAAACTGGCACTACAAGAAATATTAAGGATGTTCAACAAAAGAAGAAAGAACCCTAGAGTGACATAGAATAGAAATTTACAGAGACAATCTACAGAAACAAGGACTTCACGTGCTGCATGATGTCAATAAAAACTTATCTTTAAATAATCACCCTCAACGTGAATGGCCTGAATGCTCCCATAAAATGGCACAGGGTTGCAGACTGGATAAAACGACAGGACCCATCCATGTGTTGTCTACAAGAGACATATTTGGAACCAAAAGATACATCAAGACTGAAATTGAAAGGACGGAGAAGTATCTTTCATGCCAACGGGCCTCAAAAGAAAGCTGGGTTAGTGATTCTCATATCAGATCAATTAGATTTTAAGCTAAAGACTGTAGTCAGAGATACAGAAGGACACTACATTGTTCTTAAAGGGTTTATCCACCAAGATGATCTAACAGTTGTAAATAATTATGGGAATGGCCAACTACATTAGCCAAATGCCAATCAAAATAAAGAGTCACATAGATATGAATACATTAATTGTAAGGGATCTTAACATGCCACTCTCAGTAATAGACAGATCCTCTAAGCAGAGTATCAACAAAAAGAAAGAAGAGCTTTGACTTTATGGTCAAATAATCTTCAACAAAACGGGAAAAAATATAGAGGGGAAAAAAGTCTCTTCAATAAATGGTGCTGGGAAAATTGGACACCTATATGTAAAAGAATGAAACTCGACCATTCTCTTACACCGTACACAAAGATAAACTCGAAATGGATAAAAGACCTCAAATATGAGGCAGGAATCCATCAGAATCCTAGAGGAGAACATAGGCAGTAACCTCTTCGATATCAGCCACAGCAACTTCTTTCAAGATATATCTCCAAAGGCCAAGGAAACAAAAGCAAAAATGAACTTTTGGGACTTCAAGATCAAAATCTTCTGCACAGCAAAGGAAACAGTGAACAAAACCAAAAGGCAACCCACGGAATGGGAGAAGATATTTGCAAATGACAGTACAGACAAAAGGTTGATATCCAGGATCTATAAAGAACTCCTCAAACTCAACACACACAAGACAGATAATCATATCAAAAAATGGGCAGAAGACATGAACAGACACTTCTCCAATGAAGACATACAAATGGCTATCAGACACATGAAAAAATGTTCATCATCACTAGCCATCAGGGATATTCAAATTAAAACCACATTGAGATATCACCTTTCACCAGTTAGAATGGCCAAAATTAGCAAGGCAGGAAACAACATGTGTTGGAGAGGATGTGGAGAAAAGGGAACCCTCTTCCACTCTTGGTGGGAATGCAAGTTGGTGCAGTCACTTTGGAGAACAGTGTGGAGATTCCTCAATAATTTAAAAATAGAGCTTCCCTATGACCCTGAAATTGCACTGCTGGGTATTTACCCCAAAGATACAGATGTAGTGAAAAGAAGAGCCATCTGTACCCCAATGTTCATGGCACCAATGGTCACATTCACCACATTGTGGAACAAACCAAGATGCCCTTCAATGGACTAATGGATAAAGAAGTTATGGTCCATGTATACTATGGAGTATTATGCCTCCATCAGAAAGGATGAATACCCAACTTTTGTATCAACATGGACGGTACTAGAAGAGATTATGCTGAGTGAAATAAGTCAAGCAGAGATAGTCAATTTTCATATGGTTTCATTTACTTGAGGAGTGTAAGGAATAGCGCAGAAAACATTGGGAGATGGAAAGGAGAAGTGAGTTGGGGGAAATCTGAGGGGGAGGCATAAAAATGAGAGACTGCACTCTGAGAAACAAACTGATAATTTTGGAGGGAAGGAGTGTGTGGGGTGGGTGAGCCTGGTGTTTCGTATTATGGAGGGCAGGTATTGCACAGAGCACTGGGTGCGGTGTATAAACAATGAATTTTGGAACAAGGAAAAAATTAATTTAATTAAAAAAAAAGAAATAAGAACTTTGAATGACACATTTGACCAGATGGACCTGATAGAGATATACAGAACATTCCACCCTAAAAAAAAAATAGAATACTCATTCTTCCTGAGAGCACATGGAACGTTCTGCAGAATAGACCACATACTGGGTCACAAGTCAGGGCTCCATTGATAACAAAAGATTGAGATTATTTCCCTGCATATTCTCAGGCCACAATGCTTTGAAACTGGAACTCAACCACAAGAAAAACTTTGGAAGGAATACAAACACTTGGAAGCAAAAAACCATCCTGCTCGAGAAAGTTTGGATCAACCAAGAAATCAAAGAAGAACTTAAACAATCCATGGAAACCAATATGAATAAAGGCACATCAGTCCAAAATGTATGGGATATGGCAAAGGCGGCCCTAAGGAGGAAATATATAGCCATACAAGCCTCATGCAAAAAATTGAAAAACCACAAATATAGCAACTCTCTTTACATCTGAACACTGGGAAATCAACAACAAATTAAGCCAACCCCACACACAAGAAGGAAAAGAATAAAGATTACAGCAGAGATCAATGAGACAGATCCTAGAGATACAGTAGAACTCATCAACAAAACTAGAAGCTGGTTCTTTGAATGAATCAATAAGATTGATAAACCACTGGCCAAACTAACCCAAAAGAAAAGAGAGAGGACCCGAATTAATAAAATTATGAATGAAAGCAGTGAGGTCATGACTAACAGCAAGGAAATAGAAACAATCTATAATAATAATAATATTATTATATTATATAATATATATATTATATAATATTTATTATATTATATATATAATATATATTTATATAATATATATAATATATATATAATATATATTTATTATAATATATATATAATATATATTATATTATATAATAATAATAATAATAAATTATTATCAACATTTACACATCCATACGTTAAGCAACCTAGAAGAAACAGATGCATTTCTGGAAACCCATAAACTTCCAAGATGGAAACAGGAAGAAATGGACAACCTGAATAGATCAATATCTAGTAATGAGATTGAAGCAGTGGTGAAAAACCTCCCAGAAAACAAGAGCCCAGGACTGACAGATTCCCTGGGGAATTCTACCAAACTTTGAAAGAAGAAATAACATCTATTGTCTTGAAGCTGTTTCAAAAAATAGAAACATAAGGAAAACTTCCAGATTCTTTCTATGAAGCTAGCATTACCCTGATCTGCAAAGCAGGCAATGACCCCATTCAGAAGGAGTATTTTGGACCAAGATGCCTGATGAATATGAATGTCAAGGTTCTCAAAAATATCCTAGCTAACAGGATCCAGCACTACATTAAAAAGATTATCCACCATGATCAGGTGGAATTTATCCCTGGGATGCAAAGATTATTCAACATTTGCAAATCAATCATTGTGATAGTACAAATCAATAAGAGAAGAGAGAAGAACCACATGGTCCACTTAATTGATGCAGAACAAGCATTTGACAGAATACAGTATCCATTCCTTATTAAGACTCTTCTATGTATAGGTATAGAGGGAACATTCCTCAACTTTATGAAATCTATCTATGAAAAACCCACAGCAAATATCATTCTTAATAGGGAGAATCTTACATCTTTCCCTTTGAGATCAAGAACACGACAAGGATGTCCACTCTCCAAGGATGTCTTGGATACCAACCCTTCTTTTGTAACGTTATTTGCAAAAATCTTCATCCATTGTGTGGTTTGCCTCTCAGTTTTGTCAACTGTTTCCTTTGCTGATCAGAAGCTTTTTATCTTGGTGAAGTTCAAAAAATTCCTTTTTGCTTTTTTACCTTAACTATAGAGATGTGTCTTGAAAGAAGTTGCTGTGGCTAATGTTGAAGAAATTACTGCCTTTGTTTTACTCTAGGATTTTGAAGGATTCCTGTCTCACACTGAGGTCTTTCACCCATTTTGAGTTTATCCTTCTGTAATGTGTAAAATAGTGGTCCAGTTTCACTCTTCTGTCTGTGGCTGTCCAATTTTCCGGTACCATTTAGTGAAGGGACTGTCCCCACCCCCATTGGATATTCTTTCCTGATTTGTCGAAGATTAGTTGGCCATAGAGTTGAGGGTCTATTTCTGGGTTATCTATTCTATTCCATTGATCTACATGTCTTTTTCTGCCAGTGCCATGCTGTCTTGATGATCAGAGCTTTGTAATATAGCTTGACATCAGGCATCGTGATGCTCCCAGCATGGGTTTTCTTTTTCAAACTTGTCCTTGCCATTCAGGATCCTTTCTGGTTCCATAGTATTTTAGGATTATTAGTTCCAGCTCTGAGAAATGTCAAGGGTATTTTGGTAGCCATTGCATGGAAAGTGTAGATTGCTCTGAACAACATGATTGTTTTAACAATGTTTATTATGGAATATACTTCTCTTTGTGTCTTTGTCTATTTCTTTCATAAGTGTTCTGTAGTTTCAATAGCATAGATACCTTACTTCTTTAGTTAGGTTTATTCCTAGGCATCTTAAGGTTTTGATGCTATTGTAAATGGAGTCAGTTCCTGAATTTCTCTTTCTTCACTTACATTGTTAGTATATAGAAATGCAACTGATTTTCGTGCATTGATTTTGTATCTTGGCACATCGTTGAGTTGCAGTATAAGTACTAGCAATTTGGGGTAGGGGGTCTTTTGGGTTATCCACACAAAGTCTCATGTCATCTGTGAAGAGAGAGAATTTGACTTCCTCTTTGCCAATTTGAATGCTTTTTTTTTTCTTGTCTGATTCCTGAGGTTAAGTCTTCTAGTACTATGTTGAACAATAATGGTGAGAGTGGACATTTCTGTCGTATTCCTGACCTGAAGGGAAAAGCTCTCAGTTTTTCCCATTTTAGAATGATATTCACTGTGGGCTTTTCATCTTTTATTAAATGGAGGTATGTTACATCTCTCCCTATACTTTGAAGGGTTTTAAAAGGAAAACATGCTGTAATTTGTCTAATGCCCTTTCTTCATCCATTGAGAGGATCATACATTTCTTGTTTTTTTTTTCTTTTATTAATGTGATTTTTCACGTTAATCTCTGAATATATAATCACCCTTGCATCCCAGGAAAGCATCCCACGTGGTCTTGGTGAATGATCCTTTTAATGCAGTGTTCGATCCTATTGGATAGGATCTTTTCTTTTTAAATTTTTATTTATTTTTTAAATATATTTTCAGTGTTCCAGAATTCGGTGTTTATGCACCACACCCAGTGCTGATGCGATCCATGCCTTCCATAACACCCACTACCAGGCTCACCAACCTCTCACTCCCCGCAGCTCCAAAATCCTCAGATTGTTTTTCAGAGTCCACAGTCTCTTATGGTTCATCTTCCACTTCAATGTCCCCAACTCCCTTCTCCTCTCCATCTCCCCATGTCCTCCATGTTATTCCTTTTGCTGCACAATTAAGTGAAACCATATGATAATTGACTTTCTCTGCTTAACTTATTTCACTCAGCATGGTATCTTCCAGTCCCATCCATGTTGCTACAAAAGTTGGGTATTCATCCTTTCTGATGTATTCATAATACTACATAGTATATATGGGCCACAGCTCCCTTATCCATTTGTCTGTTGAAAGGCCTCTTGGTTCTTTCCACAGTTTGGGGACTGTAACAATTGCTGCTATGAACATTGGGGTACAGGTGGACCTTCTTTTCATGACATCTGTATCTTTGGGGTAAATACCCAGTAGTGCAATTGCAGGGTCATAGGGAAGCTCTATTTTTAATTTCTTGAGGAATCTCCACACTGTTTTCCAAAGTGACTGCTCCAACTTGCATCCCAACAACAGTGTAAGAGTGTTCACCTTTCTCCACATCCTCTCCAACTCAGGTTGTTTTCTGTCTTGTTAATTTTGGCCATTCTAACTGGTGTAAGGTTAGTTTTGATTTGAATCTCCCTATTGGCTAGTGATGATGAACTTTTTTTCATGTTCTGTTAGGCACTTGTAGGTCTTCATTGGAGAAGTGTCTGTTCATGTCTTCTGACCATATTTTGACATGATTATCTATTTTGTGTGTGTTGAGTTTGAGGAGATCTTTATAGATCCTAGATATCAGCCCTTTGTACTGTAATTTGTGAATAACTTCTCCCATTCCGTGGGTTGCCTCTTTCTTTTGTTAATTGTTTCCTTTGCTGTGCAGAAGATTTTGATCTTGATGAAGTCCTCAAAACTCAATTTCCTTTAGTTTCTTTTGCCTTTGGAGACATATCTTGAAAGAAGTTCCTGTGGCCGATGTCCAAGAGGTTACTGCTCATGATCTCCTCTAGAATTCTGATGCATTATTGCCTCATTTTGAGGTCCTTTATCCATTTCGAGTTTATCCTTGCATATGGTGTAAGAGAATAGTCAAGTTTCTTTCTTCTACACATAGCTGTCCAATTTCCCAGCACCATTTATTGAATGAAGAGACTGTCATTTTTCCACTGTATATTTTTTCCTCCTTTGTTGAAGTTTATTTGACCATAAAGCTGAGGGTCCATATCTGGGCTCTCTAATCTGTTCCACTGGTCTATGTGTCTCTTTTTATGCCAGTACCATGCTGTCTTAGTGATGGCAGCTTTGTAGTAAAGCTTCGAATCAGGCAACGTGATGCCCCAGTTTTGTTTTTGTTTTTCAACATTTCCTTAGCAATTCGGGGTCTCTTCTGATTCCATACAAATTTTAGGATTGTTTACTCCACCTCTTTGAATAATACCGGTGGGATTTTGATCAGAATCGCATTGAAAGCATAGATTGCTCTAGGCAGTATTTCAACAATTTTAACATTTAACAATGTTTTTTTCTTTTACATTTTAACAATGTTTATTCTTCCAATCCATGAGCATGGAATGGTCTTTCATCTTTTTGTGTGTTCTTCGATTTCTTTCAGGAGTGTTCTGTAGTTCCTTAAGTACAGATCCTTTACCTTTTTGGTTAGGTTTATTCTCATGTACCTTATTGTTCTTGGTGCTATAGTAAATGGAATTGATTCTCTAATTTCCCTTTCTGTATTTTCATTGTTAGTGTATAAGAAAGCCACTGATTTTTGTACATTGACTTTGTATCTTGCCACATTACTGAATTGCTGTATGAGTTCTAGTAGTTTGGGGGTGCAGTCTTTTGGGTTTTTCATATAAAGTATCATGTCATCTGTGAAGACAGAGAGTTTTACTTCTTCATTGCCAATTTGGATACCTTTTATTTCTCTTTGTTGTCTCATTGCTGTTGCTAGGATCCTTTTAGCAAATCTTGTTGAGAATATTAGCATCCATATTCATCAGAGATATTGGTCTGAAGTTCTCCTTTTTGTGGCATCTTTGCCTGCTTTGGGGATCAGGGTAATGCTGACTTCATAAAAAGAGTCTGGAAGTGTTCCTCCTGTTTCAATTTTTTGAAACAGCTTCAGAAGAGTAGGTGTTATTTCTTCTTTGAAAGTTTGGTAGAATTCCCTGAGGAATCCGTCAGGTCCTGGGCTCTTGATTTTTGGGAGGTTTTTGATCACTGCTTCAATCTCGTTACTAGATATTAGTCTATTCGGGTTGTCAATTTCTTCCTAATTCAGTCTTGGAGGTTTATAGGTCTCCAGGAATATACCCATTTCGTCTAGGTTGCTTAACTTATTGGCATATAACTGTTGATAATAATTTCTGAAGATTCTTTTTATTTCCTTGCTGTTAGTCATGATCTCTCTGCTTTCATTCATGATTTTATTAATTTGGGTCCTATATCTTTTCTTTTGGATTAATTTGGCCAGATGTTTATTGATCTTATTGAACCCTTCAAAAAACCATTTTCTAGTTTCATTGATGCATTCTACTGTATCTCTAGTTTCTATCTTGATGATCTCTGCTCTAATCTTAATTATTTCCCTTCTTGTGTGTGGGGTTGACTTAACTTGTTGATTCTCCAGTTCTTTAAGGTGTAAAGACAGCTGGTGTATTCTGTATTTTTCAATTTTTTTGAGAGAGGCTTGGATGGCTATGTATTTCCCCCTTACAACCACCTTTGCTGTATCACATAGGTTTTGGACTGAGGTGTCTTCATTCTCATTGGTTTCCATGAATTGTTTCAGTTCTTCTTTGATTTCCTGGTTGATCCAAGCATTCTTAAACAAGGGTCCATGTTGAATGTCACAGTTGCTGGTAATGTATTCTTGGCTGTTTGTTCTTCTCATTTAGTACCCAGAATACAGCTTGTTAGCCCTTTCTGGCTTGCTTGTTTTCTGTGGACAGGTCTGATGTTATTCTTATGGGCCTTCCTCTGTACATAAGGAATGTAGCTGCTCTCAAGAGCTCCTGTCTAAAATTATGATTCATCATTTTCACAATCAGTTGCCTTGAGATATTTCTAGATTCTATGATCTTGGGGGAAAATCTTTCTGTCTCTAGGACAGGAACACAGGTTCCATTTGCCAGCCTGGTAAATTTTTCATGGAGAGTTTGTTTATCTTTATCCTCTAGGCTTCTTTCTTTCTCCTCCCCTTCAGGGATTCCAATAATTCTGAGGTTGGAACATTTAATGATGTCATTTATTTACCTAAGTCTGTTTTCATGTTCTAATATCTTTGTTCCAGGCCTCCTCCTCATCCTTTTTCTCTATCAGTTTGTCCTCTAGATCACTAATTCTATCTTCTGCCTCAGTTACCCTAGATGATAGAGAATTTAAATTAGATTGGAACTCATTGGGAGCATTGTTACCATCTTCCCTGATGGCTTTCACTTCTGCCCTAATCAATTCCATTTTGTCATTGAAGGCTTTCTCCATTCTAGCCATTGCCTGGATAATATTTAGACTGAATTCCCTTTCTGACATACTATTTTTATCCATATCCAATAGCTCTGTTGGATTTGGCACAGTCTCTGAATTTTTCCTCTGTTGGTATTCCTCCACCTAGTCATTTTGGTGAGAGATGGCTGAGGGGATGTGTAGCTGAATGTATCAACTGTGGTGCAGGCAAGGTGCACTCTGGAATGCTTCTGAGCAATCAGGAGTCCCCAACAGAAAGAAAGATAAAGAAGAGAGAGAGAGAGAGAGAGAGAGAGAGAGAGAGAGAGAGGAAAGAAAAAAAAAGACCCAGTCTGAAATGTAAGATTTATAAAGTATACAAATAAAAACAGACAAATAAAAAGAATGACAAAATAAATGGCAAAAAAATAGAACCTAACCAAAACAAACCCCAAGGATAAGTTTAATATACTACCAGAACAAAACCAAACACACAGAAACACTGACAGAATTAAAAGATGGGAGGGTGGTTATAAATCCTCAGTGTGGGTGAGGAAGGTTATTTTGATATTTCCAGGTTGTATCTTGATATCTTTGTTAAAGGACTTAACTTTCCTGAGATAAAGGAAACTTTTTTTCAAGTTAAAAGGTTATGGAATTTGTTGTACTGAACATCTCATTGTGATGGTAAATAGGTTAAAAATTATTAAAAAATTGAAAAGAAAGTGAATAGTGGGAAAGAATTAAAAATAAAAGAATAAATTTGCATCTATGAAGTAGTGGTGGTTGTCCTCTTGGTTTTTTGTTTTGTTTTCTTTTGTTTTGTTTTTGTTGTTGGTGTTTTGTTTTGGCTGGCTTTCTGGGGGAGGGGCCTGCTGTGTGGTTTTTCAGGCATTCTTGCTAGAGTTGAGTCCTCCTCCCCTCTATCAAGGGGCAGGGCTTTGTTCTCTGGAGGGTTTTTTTTTTCCTCCCCTTGGTGGCTTTTGGCAGTTCTTTGGAGGTTTAGAGGAAAGCAAACTGCACCTAGACCTCCGTCTCAGAGAGAAGTCACAGTCTGTTCCCCTCTCAGTGCTCCAAAGCACAGAAACTCCCCCTCTCGTCCCAACCAGTGAGAGCACACTGAGATTTTTCATGCTGGCCCAGGCTTGGAGTTTTCAGACTCTCCCAGTCCTAGAGAGCACTGGCTAGTGCCCACACAGACCTCTCTTAGGGGAGGGTGTGGAGCATGACTCAGACCCCAGTTGCACAGTGCACGTGCAGAGTGCCAAAGGCTGTGGTTGTAGGGAGCATGGACTGGCGTCCACACCAGACTCTCTCATGCCCGCCACCACCCAGACACTCTCACAGGTGCCCGGCAACTCAGGGACCAAGGCCTGGCTTCCTCGCTGCACTTTCTCTGGCTCAGTGCCAGCGGTGGCCGTCCTGGGTCTGTGAGCTTAAGCCCCTGTCCCGAGCCGCCCTATTCCACCAACTTCCCCTTAAGATCTTTTGCTCTTTTTGAGTGCTTTTAACCAGATTCCAAGGTAATGCTGGTCCCCAATCACAAGGCACTCTCATATTGGGGTATTACTTTCCAATGAGTCGCTTCTGGTAGCTCCCTCCCCCTTTTGTTTATCCTCTGATATCAGCCCAATTTTCCTGCTCCACTTTACCTGTCCACTGGCAACTTCTGCCCCCATAGAGATCTAGAAGTGTATAATTCTAATCTGAGGCTGATTTCATGGGTGTTCAGAGTTCTTTGGTAGATAATCAGCTCACTTTAGGGGACCAGTTGAAACAACGCCTCTTACTTCTCTGCCATCTTGTCTCCCTCCCCTCTATTGGCTAGGATCTTGTTGAGTATTTTGACATGTGTGTTCATAATGGTATTGGTCTGTAATTATTCTTTTTAATGGGGTCTTTGTCTGCTTTGGGGATCAAGGTAACTGGCCTCATACAATGAGATTGGACATTTTCCTTCTATTTCTATTTTTTGAAACAGCTTCAGGAGAGTAAGTATTATTTCTTCTTTAAATGTTTGGTAGAATTCCGCAGGAAAGCCACCTGGCCCTGGACTCTTGTTTTTTGGGAGGTTTTTGATCACTCCTTCCATTTTGTTACTGGTTATTGGTTTATTCAGATTGTCTATTTCTTCCTGTTTCAGTCTTGGTAGTTTATGTTTCCAAGAATGTGTCCATTTCTTCTAGATTGCTTAATTTATTGGCATATAGTTGGTGGTAATAATTTCTAATAATTGTTTCTATTTCCTTCATGTTAGTCATGAAATCTCCCCTTCCATTCATGATTTTATTAATTTGGGCCCTTTTTCATTTGGATATGTCTGGCCAGTAGTTTATCAATCTTATTAATAAGAACCAGCTTCTAGGGCGCCTGGGTGGCTCAGTGGGTCAAAGCCTCTGCCTTCAGCTCAGGTCATGATCTCAGGGTCCTGGGATCAAGCCACACATCGGGTTCTCTGCTCAGCAGGGAGCTTGCTTCCATTTCTCTCTCTGCTGCCTCTCTGCCTACTTGTGATCTCTGTCAAATAAATAAATAAAATCTTAAAAAAAAAAGAGAGCGCCAGCTTCTGGTTTCATTGATCTCTTCCACTATTTTTCTCATTTCTCTTTCATTGATTTCTGCTCTAATCTTCATTATTTACCTTCTCCTTCTCACTTTTTTTAGGCTTTATTTTCTGTTCTTTCTCCAGGTCCTTTAGGTATAAGGTTAGCTTGTACATTTAGGATTTCTCTAATTTTTTGAGAGTAGTTTGGATGGCTATATATTTCCTTTTTAGGACTGACTTTGGAGTATCCCATAGGTTTTGGGCCATTTTGTTTTCATTCTCATTAATTTCATTGAGTTTTTCAAGTTTATCTTTAATTTCTGGGCTGTTGCAATCATTCTTTAGCAGGATGCTCTTTCATTTCCAAGTGTTTGAGTTCCACCCCATTTCTTCTTGTGGCTGAGTTCCAGTTTCATAGCATGTGGTCTGAAAATATGCAGGGAATAATCTTCTTTTGGTATCAGTTGAGACCTGATTTGTGACCCAGTTATGTGGTCTATTCTGGAGAAAGTTCCAAGTGAACTCAAGAAGAATGAATATTCTGTTCTTTCAGGAT
This sequence comes from Meles meles, assembly GCF_922984935.1. Classification (NCBI taxonomy): domain Eukaryota; kingdom Metazoa; phylum Chordata; class Mammalia; order Carnivora; family Mustelidae; genus Meles; species Meles meles. The sequence continues at coordinate 51,954,422 of NC_060087.1, forward strand.
GGAATGTTCTCTATATATGTACAAGTCCATCTGGTCCAATGTGTCATTCAAAGATTTTGCTTTTTTTTATTTATTTTTTTTGATCTTCTGCTTAGATGATCTATCCATTGCCTTGAGTGGAATGTTGAGGTCTCCTATCAGTGTGTTACTATCTATATGTTTTTCTATTTTATTTTTATATGGTTTATGTAGTTGCCTGCTCCCATGTTGAATTGGCAGCTTTTCTTGTTGGATAGACCCTTTAAGTATGAGTAATGTCCTTCTACAGCTCTTACTACAGACTTTGGCTTAGAATCTAGTTTGTCTGATATGAAAATTACTATCCCAGCCTTTTTGTGAGGTCCGTTAGTGTGGTAAATTCTTCTCCATCCCTTTACTTTCAATGTGGATATGTCTTTAGATTCAAAATGAGCCTCTTGTAGATAGCATATGGATTAGTCTTGCTTTTTTATCCAATTGGAAATCGTGTGTTTCTTGATGGGAGTATTCAGCCCATTTTCTTTGAGAGTAATTATTGAAAGATATACATTTAGTGCCCTTGTATTACCTGTAGGGTCCTTGTTTCTGTAGGTTTTCTGTTTCTTTGTGGTATATGTGACTCTTGGGGTTTCTCTTCCTTTTCAGAATTCCCTTTAATATTTATTGTAGGGCTGGCTTTGTGCTCACATACTCTTTCATTTTCTGCCTGTCTTGGCATCTTTTTATCTCTACAACCATTTTGAATGACAGTCTTGCTGGGTAAAGTATTCTTGGAAGCATGTTCTTTTCAATTAATATCCTTATATGTCCTGCCAGGCCTTTCTGGCTTGCCAGGTTACTGTGGACAAGTCTAATGTTATTCTGATGTTCCTCCCTCCATATGTAAGTAACTCCCATTCCCTGACTATTCTTAGGATATTTTCTTTGGCTGTAATATGTCAGGGTGCTGATCTATTTTTATTAATTTTGGGAGGTGTTCTCTCTGCTTCTTGGACTTGAATGTTTGTTTCCTTCCTTAGACTAGGGAAGTTCCCTGGTACGAATTGCTCAAGTATACCTTCTAGCCCTCTCTCTCTCCATCCCCTTGGGGATCCCAATAATTCTCATATTTGAGCATTTCATGGCATAATTAATCTCTCCAATCCTTTTTCATGTGCTACTAGCAGCCTATCTTTGTTTTCCTCAAATTCTTTTTTTACATCAGCCTATCTTCTAGATCAACAATTCTCTTATGTCTCTTTTACCCTGGCTGTTAGAGTAATCAGTTTAGACTGCATCTCATTCGACCTGATTAGATCTCACTCCTGCCCTTAGAGATTCTATATTGTCACTAATACTTTTTTCCAGCCTAGCTATTGACTTTATGATTGCTACCCTGAATTCTATCTCTGACATTTTGCTTATATCCATATCCTTTAGTTCTGTAGCTGAGGACATTGTCTCTGTTTCATTTCTTTTTGAGAGTTCCTCCTCCTAGTCATCTCTGGAGGGATGGTTGAGTGAATGAGAAGAACACAAAATATCAACCATGTCCCAAGCAAGATGTACCCTAGCAAAATCTGGAGTGATCAGAAGCCACCACAAAAAAGCCAAAATGAAACACAAGAATGAAAATTTAAAATTAAAAATTAATTTAAAAAGATTGGGGGAGAGGAAGGGAGTTACAATCTCTCAGTATGGACAAAGCAGGATGTTTCAGTTTTTCCTCAGGGTATTTTGATCTGTTTTTTAGAGAACAGTATATCCCCAAATTACAATAAATGTAAAGTTTGTATATAGATAAAGGTAAAATTGAACAGAGTGAAAAAAGGACTAAAATAAAGCATATATATGTAAAAAATACAGGTGTGAAACAATGCAAGTTAAAAATAGACTATGAAATATATTCTTATATAATAAACATCTAGTTGAAATGAAGAAAAAGTAAAAAGAAAGAAATGGAGAGAAAGGATAAGAAAAAAGGGGGGAAAAAGAATTTTACCTGAAAAACAAACAAGTCCTGAGGGCACACCTGAAACTCAATATACAATTTTCCCCTGTCACTGGGATTTTACAGTCTTACAGGAACCATACGATTGTCATCCACCCTTTTTTCCAGCCTGCCCTCTGTGGAGGGGCCTACCACGTTCTTTCTCAGGTAACCCTGCCTGTATGGAATTTCCCTGCCCCCTGTCAGGGGGATGGGCTCAGTGGAAACCAGTCCTCTGTGTGGCTTTTGTTCCCTTGTGACTTTCTGCGACTCTTCAGAAGTTCAGAGCAAAATGGCCACAGCCAAACTGATGGCCCAAAGCAGAAAATTAAGTCTGCCTTCTTTAATAAACGCTATAAGACAGTTTCCTCTTCTGTATGGGCTGCTGAAAACCACAGCCTCTTATGGCACTCACCCATAGCAACTCTCTCAGATGTAATCCCAGGGGCTCAGGAGTGCCATTGTCCTTTTGATTCTAGAATCATAAGCAGACTCGGGCTTTTATGTGGACCTAAATCTCCTGGATCATGTCTGGGTGCCTCTCTAATCCCTTTCCATGCCACTACCACTCTGTGAAGGATTATCAACTGGTCGACCTGAGGTTTATGGCGATCTGATGTGAGATTCCCTCCTGGGCTCACTGACCATAATCTGCTTCCTTGCTCTGTTGCTCAGGTGCTCTGCTAGTTCAGGAACCCCTTTTTTCTCTATTGTTCCTCATATGCTGAGACTACATTGCCCTACCTAGAATTCTGCCTTTTCATTTCCAGAGCCTCTTTCAGAGAGGGATGTCTTTCATGAGAGCTGATTTCTAAGGGTTCTGATTTTGCACTCTGTTGTTACATCACTTTCCCAGAGCCAACTTATGAAGGCTCCCACCACTAGACTTTAAAGACTCTACTAAGAATTTCCAGTTAAAAAAATGCTTTACTGACCTGCAATTCACATACCATACATACATTTCACCCATTTGAAATGTACAATGCAATGTTTTTTAGAATGTTCAGAGAAATGTGCAACCACCACTACAATGAATTTTAAAACATTTTTATCACCTCGAAACAAACCCCATACCCTGTTATCTATCATCTCCTTAAACCCTCCATTTTCAATCAATATCTTGGCTGTAAGCAAACACTTACCTGCATTCTGTTTATATTTCCCTTGTTTGGGGCATTTTGTGTGAAGGGAATCATACACTATATGGACTTATGTGGCTATTTTCATTTAGCATGTTTGCAAGTGTTGTCCATGTTGTAGCAAGTATCTGTACTTCATTACTTTTGATGCCTAAATGATTCAATTATATGTATTACTATATTTTGTTTATTCATTTACCAATTGATAGACCTTTGGGTTATTTCCATATTTTAGCTATCTTAACTAGTGCTGCTATAATCACTCAGGTACAAGTTTATTTTAATTTCTTTTGGGTATATGCCTAGGAGTGGAATGTTGGGTCATATGGTAACTTTAGGCTTAAATGTTTGAGGAACCTTCAGACTGTTTCTAAAACTTCATCAAGATAAAAAGTTTCTGATCAGCAAAGGAAACAGTTGACAAAACTGAGAGGCAAACCACACAATGGATGAAGATTTTTGCAAATAACGTTACAAAAGAAGGGTTGGTATCCAAGACATCCTTGGAGAGTGGACATCCTTGTCGTGTTCTTGATCTCAAAGGGAAAGATGTAAGATTCTCCCTATTAAGAATGATATTTGCTGTGGGTTTTTCATAGATAGATTTCATAAAGTTGAGGAATGTTCCCTCTATACCTATACATAGAAGAGTCTTAATAAGGAATGGATACTGTATTCTGTCAAATGCTTGTTCTGCATCAATTAAGTGGACCATGTGGTTCTTCTCTCTTCTCTTATTGATTTGTACTATCACAATGATTGATTTGCAAATGTTGAATAATCTTTGCATCCCAGGGATAAATTCCACCTGATCATGGTGGATAATCTTTTTAATGTAGTGCTGGATCCTGTTAGCTAGGATATTTTTGAGAACCTTGACATTCATATTCATCAGGCATCTTGGTCCAAAATACTCCTTCTGAATGGGGTCATTGCCTGCTTTGCAGATCAGGGTAATGCTAGCTTCATAGAAAGAATCTGGAAGTTTTCCTTATGTTTCTATTTTTTGAAACAGCTTCAAGACAATAGATGTTATTTCTTCTTTCAAAGTTTGGTAGAATTCCCCAGGGAATCTGTCAGTCCTGGGCTCTTGTTTTCTGGGAGGTTTTTCACCACTGCTTCAATCTCATTACTAGATATTGATCTATTCAGGTTGTCCATTTCTTCCTGTTTCCATCTTGGAAGTTTATGGGTTTCCAGAAATGCATCTGTTTCTTCTAGGTTGCTTAACGTATGGATGTGTAAATGTTGATAATAATTTCTGAAGATTGTTTCTATTTCCTTGCTGTTAGTCATGACCTCACTGCTTTCATTCATAATTTTATTAATTCGGGTCCTCTCTCTTTTCTTTTGGGTTAGTTTGGCCAGTGGTTTATCAATCTTATTGATTCATTCAAAGAACCAGCTTCTAGTTTTGTTGATGAGTTCTACTGTATCTCTAGGATCTGTCTCATTGATCTCTGCTGTAATCTTTATTCTTTTCCTTCTTGTGTGTGGGGTTGGCTTAATTTGTTGTTGATTTCCCAGTGTTCAGATGTAAAGAGAGTTGCTATATTTGTGGTTTTTCAATTTTTTGCATGAGGCTTGTATGGCTATATATTTCCTCCTTAGGGCCGCCTTTGCCATATCCCATACATTTTGGACTGATGTGCCTTTATTCATATTGGTTTCCATGGATTGTTTAAGTTCTTCTTTGATTTCTTGGTTGATCCAAACTTTCTCGAGCAGGATGGTTTTTTGCTTCCAAGTGTTTGTATTCCTTCCAAAGTTTTTCTTGTGGTTGAGTTCCAGTTTCAAAGCATTGTGGCCTGAGAATATGCAGGGAAATAATCTCAATCTTTTGTTATCAATGGAGCCCTGACTTGTGACCCAGTATGTGGTCTATTCTGCAGAACGTTCCATGTGCTCTCAGGAAGAATGAGTATTCTATTTTTTTTTTAGGGTGGAATGTTCTGTATATCTCTATCAGGTCCATCTGGTCAAATGTGTCATTCAAAGTTCTTATTTCTTTTTTTTTAATTAAATTAATTTTTTCCTTGTTCCAAAATTCATTGTTTATACACCGCACCCAGTGCTCTGTGCAATACCTGCCCTCCATAATACGAAACACCAGGCTCACCCACCCCACACACTCCTTCCCTCCAAAATTATCAGTTTGTTTCTCAGAGTGCAGTCTCTCATTTTTATGCCTCCCCCTCAGATTTCCCCCAACTCACTTCTCCTTTCCATCTCCCAATGTTTTCTGCGCTATTCCTTACACTCCTCAAGTAAATGAAACCATATGAAAATTGACTATCTCTGCTTGACTTATTTCACTCAGCATAATCTCTTCTAGTACCGTCCATGTTGATACAAAAGTTGGGTATTCATCCTTTCTGATGGAGGCATAATACTCCATAGTATACATGGACCATAACTTCTTTATCCATTAGTCCATTGAAGGGCATCTTGGTTTGTTCCACAATGTGGTGAATGTGACCATTGGTGCCATGAACATTGGGGTACAGATGGCTCTTCTTTTCACTACATCTGTATCTTTGGGGTAAATACCCAGCAGTGCAATTTCAGGGTCATAGGGAAGCTCTATTTTTAAATTATTGAGGAATCTCCACACTGTTCTCCAAAGTGACTGCACCAACTTGCATTCCCACCAAGAGTGGAAGAGGGTTCCCTTTTCTCCACATCCTCTCCAACACATGTTGTTTCCTGCCTTGCTAATTTTGGCCATTCTAACTGGTGAAAGGTGATATCTCAATGTGGTTTTAATTTGAATATCCCTGATGGCTAGTGATGATGAACATTTTTTCATGTGTCTGATAGCCATTTGTATGTCTTCATTGGAGAAGTGTCTGTTCATGTCTTCTGCCCATTTTTTGATATGATTATCTGTCTTGTGTGTGTTGAGTTTGAGGAGTTCTTTATAGATCCTGGATATCAACCTTTTGTCTGTACTGTCATTTGCAAATATCTTCTCCCATTCCGTGGGTTGCCTTTTGGTTTTGTTCACTGTTTCCTTTGCTGTGCAGAAGATTTTGATCTTGAAGTCCCAAAAGTTCATTTTTGCTTTTGTTTCCTTGGCCTTTGGAGATATATCTTGAAAGAAGTTGCTGTGGCTGATATCGAAGAGGTTACTGCCTATGTTCTCCTCTAGGATTCTGATGGATTCCTGCCTCATATTTGAGGTCTTTTATCCATTTCGAGTTTATCTTTGTGTACGGTGTAAGAGAATGGTCGAGTTTCATTCTTTTACATATAGGTGTCCAATTTTCCCAGCACCATTTATTGAAGAGACTTTTTTCCCCTCTATATTTTTTCCCGTTTTGTTGAAGATTATTTGACCATAAAGTCAAAGCTCTTCTTTCTTTTTGTTGATACTCTGCTTAGAGGATCTGTCTATTACTGAGAGTGGCATGTTAAGATCCCTTACAATTAATGTATTCATATCTATGTGACTCTTTATTTTGATTGGCATTTGGCTAATGTAGTTGGCCATTCCCATAATTATTTACAACTGTTAGATCATCTTGGTGGATAAACCCTTTAAGAACAATGTAGTGTCCTTCTGTATCTCTGACTACAGTCTTTAGCTTAAAATCTAATTGATCTGATATGAGAATCACTAACCCAGCTTTCTTTTGAGGCCCGTTGGCATGAAAGATACTTCTCCGTCCTTTCAATTTCAGTCTTGATGTATCTTTTGGTTCCAAATATGTCTCTTGTAGACAACACATGGATGGGTCCTGTCGTTTTATCCAGTCTGCAACCCTGTGCCATTTTATGGGAGCATTCAGGCCATTCACGTTGAGGGTGATTATTTAAAGATAAGTTTTTATTGACATCATGCAGCACGTGAAGTCCTTGTTTCTGTAGATTGTCTCTGTAAATTTCTATTCTATGTCACTCTAGGGTTCTTTCTTCTTTTGTTGAACATCCTTAATATTTCTTGTAGTGCCAGTTTGGTGGTCTCATAATGTTTTAAACCTTGCTGGTGTTGGTGGTGGTCTCCATCCATTCTGGATGTCGGCCTTGCTGGATAAAGTGGTCTTGGCTGCTTGTTCTTCTCATTAATTCCCTAAATATGTCTGGCCAACCCTTTCCGGCTTGTCAGGTCTGTGGACAGGTCTGAGGTTATTCTGATGGATCTCCCTCTGTGCTTAAGGAATCTCTTCCCCCGGCTGCCCTTAATACATGGTCTCTGAATTTATGACTTGTGAATTTTGCAATCATGTGCCTAGAGATCTTTCTAGCTTCATTGATCTTTGGTGTTGTCCTCTCTGCCTCTAGGACACGAACACTTGTTCCAATCCCCAGATTAGGGGAGTTTTCACCCAGTATTTGTTCAATTACATCTTCTAGTATTCTCTCTTTCTCCAGCCTGTTAGGGATCCCAGTAATTCTGCCATTGGAAGATTTCATGACATCATGTATTTCCCTAATTCTGTTTTCCTGGATTCAAAGCTGTTTGTTACTGGCCTCCTCCTGGTCTTTCTTTTCTGTCAGTTTTTCTTCTAGATCACTAATTGAATCCTTTTCTTGTTTATCCTAGCTGTTAGAGTATTTAGATTGGATGGACCTCATTGATAGCATTTTAAACTTCTGCCAGGTAGGCTCTCACTTATGCCCTTAGAGATTCTATATTGCCACTAAAGGTCTTTTCCAACCTAGCCATTGCCTGGATAAAGGTTAACCTGAATTCCATTTCTGACATATTGCTCATGTTCATATCCAATAGTTCGGCGGCAGGGGGCACATTCTCTGAATTTTTCCTGTTGGGTATTCCTCTTCCTAATCATTTTGGTGAGAAGCGGTTGAGGGGATGTATAGCTAAATATATCAGCCACGAACCAGGAAAGGCTCACCTTGCTATGTTTTGGAGCAATAAGAACTCACCACCAAAAATAAAGAGAAAAGAAAAAGAGATAAAAGGGGAAGAAAAGAAAAAACTAACCAAAATGAGCCCCCAAAGTAGGATTTATAAGGTACATAAACAAAAACGAAGAAACAAACAGACCAACAAAAGGAAAAGGAAAAAAAAAAAGGAGAAAAACCCAATCAAAATGAACCCCAAGAATAAGATTTATGTAGTACAAAACCAAAAATGAATGCACAGAAACACTGACAGAATAAGATTAGAAGGTGTTTATAAACCCTTGGTGTGGGTGAGGAAGGTCATTTCAGTTCTTCCTGGGTATATCCTGTGATAGTTGTTAAAAGACTCAGCTTTCCAGAGTTAAAGGGCGATTAAAATTGATTTATGTATAGGGGTAGTATTGAATAGGGAAAAAAGGATTACCTTGAAGCTTATATCTATCATCTATCTATCTACATGTTTAAAAAGTAAACAAAGGTATATGTATGAACAAAGTCCAAGTTGAAAAGTTATTATAGAGGGCGCCTGGGTGGCTCAGTGGGTTGGGCCGCTGCCGTTGGCTCAGGTCATGATCTCAGGGTCCTGGGATCGAGTCCCGCATTGGGCTCTCTGCCCAGCAGGGAGCCTGCTGCCCTCTCTCTCTCTCTGCCTGCCTCTCTATCTACTTGTGATCTCTCTCTGTCAAATAAATAAATAAAATCTTTAAAAAAAAGTTATTGTAGAATATGTTGTATAAAACATCTATTTGTAATGGTAAGTTGGGTAAAAAAATTTCAAGAAAAATCGTGAGAAAGAATTTTAAAAAAAGAAAAAGAAAATTGTATCTCTCAAATGTAAAAGTTTTTGGGCAATACAGGGCGCTTAATATATTGTTTTCCTTTGATGTTGGGGTTTTACAGTTTTATGGGGACCCTGTTGTCATCATCCTCTTGTTCTTTTGGCTTGTCTTCTGGGGGAGGGGCATGCTGCATTGTTTTTCAGTCAATCTTGCTTAGGCTGAGTCGCCCTGCCCCCTATCAATGGGCTGGGCTCTGTGGAAACCGGTTTTTCAGACTCTTGTTCTCTGGAGGCTTTTGTTCTTTGGAGGCTTTTTGCAGTTTTTCAGAGGATTAGTGGGAGGTAAACTGTCCTCACCTAGACCTTGCTAAGAAAGAAGCCATAGTCTGCTCCTCTCTGGATGGTCAGGAATATACAGACACCCCTTCTGCAAACTTCGCTGAACATTGCAACCTCCCACAGGTGGTGCGCACCCACAGCCACCATCTCAGTGGTTGCACAAGGCCCTCACTTGTCTCTGCATCCCCACGCCATTAAAACTGCGAGGGATATTGGTTCAGGAGAGCCCAACCACGGTGGCTGCTGTCTGGAACCTATGCTCAAGCAAGGTGTGCTCAGATCCGGGGTGGCAGAGGTTGCAGAAGGGTGCAGGTCCACGGACCTCTGGCAGGAATCTGTGCTGGGGTGTATGCAGCCCCAGTGGTCATGCAAGCAGCGGAAAGCTGTAGGCTCAGGGACCACCAACTGGAGCCCCCGCCAGGCTCTCTCAGGCATGGGTGGGTGCTAGCTGAGACTGCCCTGGGACCATGGGCTTAGGTCCATGCCTGTGGCTGTCCAATTCCACCTATTGTCCCATAAGACATTTTGTTCTTTATGAGTGCTTTTAACCAGACTCCAAGTTAATGATGGTCCCCAATCCCAGGGCACTTTCATATTGGGGTATTACTTTCCAATGGGTCGCTTCTGGGGGCTCCCTCTCCCTTCTGTTTGTCCTCTGATATCAGTCTGAGTGCACCCACTCCACTGTACCTCTCTACTGATGATCTTCTGCCCCTGTAGAGATCCAGAAGTATATAATCTTACATTTCAGGCTGATTTCATGGGTGTTCAGAGTGTTCTGGTAGATATTTAGCTCAATTCAGGGGACGGGTTGGAACAGGGTCTCCTATTTCTCTGCCATCTTACCCCTTCTAGAATGCAATTTTCAACTAACATCTTGTTTCATGAAGACAGAAGTGTTTTTCTTCTTCTTCTTCTTTATAAAAAAAGATTTTATTATATGATATTATTTATTATTTATATAGTAAGATAGGGAACACAAGCAGAAGGAGTGGGAGAGGGAAAAACAGGGTTTCTGCTGAGAAGAGAGCCTGATGTGGGGCTCGATCCCAGGACTCTGGGATCATGGCCTCAGATGAAGGCAGATGCTTAACAACTGAGGCACCCTGGCGTCCCAAAAGAAGTATTTTCAAATGTATGTGTGGAAGAATAAGGAAATTGCCATATAGTTAAATCTCAGAAACAGGTCTGTGGAGAATTAAACATTCAACAAACATCTTCTTTCATGAAGAAGCATTCTCAAAATTTAAGTGGAAGCTTAAGGAAAGTGCCATCTACTTACCTCTGAGAAACATGTCTGTGTACAATACAACTGTCAACTAACATCTTTTTTCATTAAGTTGGAAGGATTTTAAAATGTTTGTGTGGAAGCACATAGAAAGTGCCATATACTTAAAAACAGGTCTGTGGAGAGAAAGGGGAACCCTCTTACACTGTTGGTGGGAATGCAAGTTGGTGCAGCCACTCTGGAGAACAGTGTGGAGATTCCTCAAGAAATTAAGAATAGACCCTGAAATTAAGAATATGACCCTGAAAATGCACTGCTGGGTATTTACCCCAAAGATACAGATGTAGTGAAAAGAAGAGCCATCTGTACCCCAATGCTTATTGCAGCAATGGCCACGGTCGCCCAACTGTGGAAAGAACCAAGATGCCCTTCAACGGATGAATGGATAAGGAAGATGTGATCCATATACACGATGGAGTATTATGCCTCCATCAGAAAGGATGAATACCCAACTTTTGTAGCAACATGGACGGGACTGGAAGAGATTAAGCTGAGCAAAATAAGTCAAGCAGAGAGAGTCAAGTATCATATGGTTTCACTTATTTGTGGACCATAACAAAGAACATGGAAGACATGGGGAGATGGAGAGGAGAAGGGAGTTGAAGGAAATTGGAAGGGGAGATGAACCATGAGAGACTATGGACTCTGAAAAACAACCTGAGGGTTTTGAAGGGGCAGGGGTGGGAGGTTGGAGAACCAGGTGGAGGGTAATAGAGAGGGCACGTACTGCATGGAGCACTGGGTGTGGTACAAAAACAATGAGTACTGTTACGCTGAAAATAAAAAAAAAATAAATTTAAAAAGTAAAAAAAAAAAAAGGTCGGGGAGTCAAGATGGCGGGGAAGTAGGAGGAGGCACCGTTTCAACCTGTACCCTAAAGTGAGATGATTACCTACCAAAGAACTCCGACCACCCATGAAATCAGCCTGAGATCAGAATTATACATGTCTGGATCTCTACAGGAGCAGAAGATGCCAGTGGCAGGTAAAGCAGACTGGGAGCGTCAGACAGATATCGGAAGATAAAAGGGGGAGTTAGCCACCAGAGGTGACCGATTGGAAAGTAATAACCCAACACGAGAGTGCTCTGCGTCTGGGACCAGCATTAACTTGGAGTCTGGTTGAAAGCACTCAAAAAATAAAGAGCAAAGGATCGCGGGGGGTAACAGTGGGAACCTGGGCGGTTAGGGTCAGGGTCCTAAGTCCCCGGACCCAGGACAGTCTCCCCTGGCGCTGAGCCAGAGAGAGTGTGGCGGAGAAATCAGGTCTCCGTCCCTGAGCCGCCAGTGCGCCTGAACGCCAGTGCGCCCGAGAACGAGTGCGGTCTGGCTCCTGTGAGGGGCTGGTAGCCTGGCCAGAAGGCAATCCTGAAACACGTGCGTCCCACACCCTCCCTTGGGAGAGGTGCTCATAGGCCCCGGCCTGGAGCTCTGGCATCCGGAAAAACCAGACATTCCCAGCCCGGGACAGCGGGAAAATCTCAGTGTGCGATCTCTGCTTGGAACCTCTCTGGCGGTCTGGAGCTGCCTAGACAGCCACCGCTGCCCTGGTTTTGGGTACAACGAGGAGCTCCTGCATCCCCAGGGACAGTGATTCAGAACCGACACTGCCAGCAGCTTTTGCAAAACATTCTGAGGCTTCTCTCTGAGAGGGAGGTCGGGGTGCAGTTTGCTCTCCTCTAAACCTTCAAAAACCATCAAAAGCTGTCAAGGCGAGAGAAAGCAGATGAAAGAACATAAAAACCCCCAGAGAACAAAAGGCTGAAAAAAACAGTTTCCTCAGAGCTCACCCCCTTGAGGGGAGCGGGAGGACCTAACTCAGGGAACATCATTGTCTGAAAACCCACGTGGCAGGCCCCTCCCCCAGAAAACCAACCAGGAAGGAAGAAAAAAAAAAAAAAGACTACAAGAGAACAACCACCACTACTTCATAAATACAACTTTTATTTTTAACTCTTTACCAATATTCTGGTTCTTCTTTTTTATACATACAGATAATTTTTAACCTATTTACCACCACACTGAGATGTCCAGTACATCAAATTCTTTAATAACCGGGGAGTCAAGATGGCGTGGAAGTAGGAGGAGGCACCATTTCAACCTGTACCCTAAAGTGAGCTGATTACCTACCAAAGAACTCCGACCACCCTTGAAATCAGCCTGAGATCAGAATTATACACGTCTGGATCTCTACAGGAGCAGAAGACGCCAGTGGCAGGTAAAGCAGACTGGGAACGTCCGAAGATAAACAAAAGTGGGAGGGAGCCACCAGAGGTGACCTATCGGAAAGTAACACCCCAACACGAGAGTGCTCTGCGTCTGGGGACCAGCATTAACTTGGAGTCTGGTTGAAAGCACTCAAAAAGCAAAGAGCAAAGGATCGCGGGGGGGTAATAGTGGGAACCTGGGCGGTTAGGGTCAGGGACCTAAGTCCCCGGACCCAGGACAGCCTCCCCTGGCGCGGAGCCAGAGAGAGTGCGGCGGAGAAATCAGGTCTCCGTCCCTGAGCGGCCACTGCACCTGAACGCCAGCGTGCCCGAGAATGAGTGGGGTCTGTCTCCCGTGAGGGGCTGGGAGCCTGGCCAGACGGCAATCCTGAAACGCGCGCGTCCCACACCCTCCCTTGGGAAAGGTGCTCATAGGCGCTAGCCTGGAGCTCTGGCAGCCAGAAAAACCAGACATTCCCAGCCCGGGACAGCGGGAAAATCTCAGTGCGTGATCTCTGCTCGGAACCTCTCTGGTGGTCTGGAGCTGCCTAGACAGCCACCGCTGCCCTGGTTTTGGGTACAACGAGGAGCTCCTGCATCCCCAGGGACAGTGACTCAGAACCGACTCTGCCAGCAGCTTTTGCAAAACAGTCTGAGGCTTCTCTCTGAGAGGGAGGTTGGGGTGCTGTTTGCTCTCCTCTAAACCTCCAAAAACCATCAAAAGCTGTCAAGGCGAGAGAAAGCAGATGAAAGAACATAAAAACCCCCAGAGAACAAAAGGCTGAAAAAAAAACAGTTTCCTGAAAAAAAAAAGAGCTCACCCCCTTGAGGGGAGCGGGAGGACCTAACTCAGGGAACATCATTGTCTGAAAACCCACGTGGCAGGCCCCTCCCCCAGAAAACCAACCAGGAAGGAAGAAAAAAAAAAAAAGACTACAAGAGAACAATCACCACTACTTCATAAATACAACTTTTATTTTTAACTCTTTACCAATATTCTGGTTCTTTTTAAATTTTTTAACCTATTTTTTATACTTTTTATAATTTTTTAACCTATTTACCATCACACTGAGATGTCCAGTACATCAAATTCTTTAATAACCTTCTAACCTGAACTTTTTGATACATATACCCGTGTTTTTCTTTTGTTTTTCTATTTTTTTAATTCTTTTTAATTTTAACTTAGTTTAGTTTATTCTTTTTTAATTTTTATTTTCTACTATACATATAGAGTTAAACTTCAAGGTAATCCCCTTTCCCCAATCAATGCTACCCCTATAAGCAAACCAGTTTCTAATCCCCCTGTAACTTAGGAAAGTTGAGTCCCTTAACAAAAACATCAAGATACCTTCAGGAAGAATCAAAATAACCTTCCTCACCCACACTGAGAATCTATAACCATTCTCCCAATTTTTCCTTCTGTCAGTGTTTCTGTGAATTTGTGTTTGTCCTAATAATATATAAACCTTATACTTGGGGTTCTTTCTGATGAGGTTCTTCCCTTTTTTTTTTGCTTATATATACATATTTTTTTCTCTTGTCATATACTTTTATCACTCTTTTTGTCTGTCTGTTTTTGTTTGTATACTCCACAAATCTTAACTTGTGGCCCATTTGGGCTGAGCCTTCTCTTTTATCTTCCCTTTTTTTCCTATCTCTCTCTCTCTTTTTTTTTCCTTTTTTTCCCTTTTTTTCCCTCTTTTCTTTCCCCCTTTTTTTTCTTTCTTCTTCTCTATTTCTTTTTCTTTTCTTTTTTCTCTCATTTGGGTGGGGAATCCTGATTGCACAGAAGCGTTCCAGGGTGAACATTGACTGCACCACAATCGATAAGTCCAGCTGCATCTGTTTAGTCATCTCTTACCAAAATGACTAGGAGGAGGAATACCCAACAGAAGAAAAATACAGAGGATGGGCCTTCTGCAACGGAGCTAATGGCTATCGATATAGACAATATGTCAGAAAAGGAATTCAGACTAACAATTATCCAGGCAATAGCTAGGTTGGAGAAAGCCATGGATGACTAAACAGAATTGATTAGGGCAGAACTGAAAGCCACCAGGGATGATGTTCAAAATGCTCTCAATGAGTTCCAATCCAATCTAAATTCTCTAAAAGCTAGGGTAACTGAGACAGAAGATAGAATTAGTGATCTGGAGGACAAACAGATAGAGAGAAAGGATCAGGAGGAAGCCTGGAACAAACAGCTCAGAAGCCACGAAAACAGAATCAGGGAAATAAACGATGCCATGAAACGTTCCAACGTCAGAATTATTGGAATCCCTGAAGGGGAAGAAAAAGAAAGAAGTCTAGAAGATATAGTGGAAGAAGTTGTCTATGAAAATTTTCCCAATCTCACGAATGGAAACAACGTTCATGTACTAGAGGCAGAGAGATTTCCTCCCAAGATTTTAGATTCTGGAAAGTCCTCACGGCACCTTATCGTTAAAATGGGGAATTATGTTTCAAGAGAGACCTTCTTAAAAGCAGCTAGGACAAAGAAGCTTCTTACATACAGAGGAAAGCCCATTAGAATAACGTCAGACCTTTCCACAGAGACCTGGAAAGCCAGGAAGGGCTGGCAAAATATATTCAGAGTACTAAATGAGAAGAACATGCAACCAAGAATACTCTATCCAGCAAGACTGACATTTAAAATGGAAGGAGAGATAAAGAGTTTCCAAGACCGGCAAGGCTTAAAAGACTATGCAACCACCAAACCGACACTGCAGGAAATATTAAGGGGGGTCCTATAAAAGAGAAAAAATCCTAAGAATATCATTGAACAGAAATATAGAAACAATCTACAGACAGAAAGACTTCAAAGGCAACACGATGTCAATAAAAACCTATCTCTCAATAATCACTCTCAATGTGAATGGCCTAAATGCGCCCATAAAACGACACAGGGTTGCAGATTGGATAAAACGACAGGACCCATCCATATGTTGTCTACAAGAGACCCATTTTGAACCTAAGGATACACCCAGACTGAAAGTGAAGGGATGGAGAAGCATCTTTCATGCCAGTGGGCCTCAAAAGAAGGCCGGGGTAGCGATTCTCCTATCAGATAAATTCGATTTTAAACTAAAGACTGTAGTCAGAGATACAGAAGGACACTACATAATTCTTAAAGGGACTATCCGACAAGACGATGTAACAATTGTGAATATCTATGCCCCCAATATGGGAGCACCCAATTACATAAGAAAACTATTAATCAAGATAAAGAGTCATATTGATATGAATACAATAATAGTAGGAGATCTTAATATGCCTCTCTCAGAAATAGACAGATCATCGAGGCAGAAAATTAATAAAGAAATAAGAGCATTGAATGAAACATTGGACCAGATGGACCTCATCGACATATATAGAACATTCCACCCTAAAACAACAGAATACTCATTCTTCTCAAGTGCACATGGAACCTTCTCCAGAATAGACCACATACTGGGTCACAAAGCAGGACTCAACCGATACCAAAAGACTGACATTATTCCCTGCATATTCTCAGATCACAATGCTTTGAAACTGGAGCTCAATCACCAGGAAAAGTTCAGAAGGAACTCAAACACCTGGAAGCTAAAGACCACCTTGCTTAAGAATGCTTGGATCAACCAGGAGATCAAAGATGAACTTAAACAATTCATGGAAACCAATGAGAATGAAGACACCTCGGTCCAAAACCTATGGGATACAGCAAAGGCGGTTCTAAGGGGGAAAAACATAGCCATCCAAGCCTCCCTCAAAAACATTGAAAAATCCAGAATACACCAGCTGTCTCTACACCTTAAAGAACCGGAGAATCAACAACAAATCAAACGAACTCCACATGCAAGAAGGGAAATAATCAAGATTAGAGCAGAGATCAATGAGGTAGAAACGAGAGATACAGTAGAACGTATCAATGAAACTAGAAGCTGGTTTTTTGAAAGAATCAATAAGATCGATAAACCATTGGCCACACTAATCCAAAAGAAAAGAGAGAAAGCCCAAATTAATAAAATTATGAATGAAAAGGGAGAGATCACAACTAACACCAAGGAAATAGAAACAATCATCAGAAATTATTACCAACAGTTATATGCCAATAAGCTAAGCAACCTAGATGAAATGGATGCATTCCTGGAAAGCTACAAACTCCCAAAATTGAACCAGGAAGAATTTGACAACCTGAATAGACCGATATCTAGCAATGAGATTGAAGCAGTGATCAAAAACCTCCCAAAAAACAAGAGCCCAGGACCTGACGGATTCCCTGGGGAATTCTACCAAACTTTCAAAGAAGAAATAACACCAATTCTCCTGAAGCTGTTCCAAAAAATTGAAGCAGAAGGAAAACTTCCAGACTCTTTTTATGAAGCCAGCATTACCCTGATCCCCAAACCAGGCAAAGACCCTACCAAAAAGGAGAATTTCAGACCAATATCACTGATGAATACGGATGCAAAGATTCTCAACAAGATCCTAGCAAACAGGATCCAGCAGCACATTAAAAAGATTATCCACCATGACCAGGTGGGATTCATCCCTGGGTTGCAAGGTTGGTTCAACATTCGCAAATCAATCAGTGTGATAGAACACATCAATAAGAGAAGAGAGAAGAACCACATGGTCCTCTCAATGGATGCAGAAAAAGCATTGGACAAAATCCAGCATCCGTTCCTGATGAAAAGGCTTCAAAGTATAGGGTTAGAGGGAACATTCCTGAACTTCATAAAATCTATCTATGAAAGACCCACAGCAAATATCATCCTCAATGGGAAAAAGCTTGCAGCCTTCCCGTTGAGATCAGGAACACGACAAGGATGCCCACTCTCACCACTCTTGTTCAAGATAGTATTAGAAGTTCTAGCAATGGCAATCAGACAACAAAGAGAAATAAAAGGTATCCAAATTGGCAAGGAAGAAGTCAAACTCTCTCTCTTCGCAGATGACATGATTCTTTATATGGAAAACCCCAAAGACTCCACGCCCAAACTACTAGAACTCATACAGCAATTCAGTAACGTGGCAGGATACAAAGTCAGTGTACAGAAATCAGTGTCTTTTTTATACACCAACAATGAAAATACAGAAAGGGATATTAGAGAATCGATTCCATTTACTATAGCACCAAGAACCATAAGATACCTGGGCATAAACCTAACCAAAGAAGTAAAGGACCTATACTCGAGGAACTACAGAACACTCATGAAAGAAATTGAAGAAGACACAAAAAGATGGAAGACTGTTCCATGCTCTTGGATTGGAAGAATAAACATTGTTAAAATGTCTATACTGCCTAGAGCAATCTATACTTTTAATGCCATTCCGATCAAAATTCCACCGATATTTTTCAAAGAGCTGGAGCAAATAATCCTAAAATTTGTATGGAGGCAGAAGAGACCCCGAATTGCTAAGGAAATGTTGAAAAACAAAAACAAAACTGGCGGCATCACGTTACCCGATTTCAAGCTTTACTACAAAGCTGTGATCACCAAGACAGCGTGGTACTGGCATAAAAACAGACACATAGACCAGTGGAACAGAGTGGAGAGCCCAGATATGGACCCTCAACTCTATGGTCAAATAATCTTCGACAAAACAGGAAAAAATATTCAATGGAAAAAAGACAGTCTCTTCAATAAATGGTGCTGGGAAAACTGGACAGCGATATGTAGAAGAATGAAACTCGACCATTCTCTTACACCGTACACAAAGATAAACTCGAAATGGATAAAAGACCTCAACGTGAGACAGGAATCTATCAGAATCCTAGAGGAGAACGTAGGCAGTAACCTCTTCGATATCAGCCACAGCAACTTTTTTCAAGATATGTCTCCAAAGGCCAAGGAAACAAAAGCAAAAATGAACTTTTGGGACTTCCTCAAGATCAAAAGCTTCTGCACAGCAAAGGAAACAGTCAACAAAACAATGAGGCAACCCACGGAATGGGAGAAGATATTTGCAAATGACAGTACAGACAAAAGGTTGATATCCAGGATCTATAAAGAACTTCTCAAACTCAACACACACAAAACAGATAATCATATCAAAAAATGGGCAGAAGATATGAACAGACACTTCTCCAACGAAGACATACAAATGGCTATCAGACACATGAAAAAATGTTCATCATCACTAGCCATCAGGGAGATTCAAATTAAAACCACATTGAGATACCACCTGACACCAGTTAGAATGGCCAAAATTAGCAAGACAGGAAACAACGTGTGTTGGAGAGGATGTGGAGAAAGGGGAACCCTCTTACACTGTTGGTGGGAATGCAAGTTCGTGCAGCCACTTTGGAGAACAGTGTGGAGATTCCTCAAGAAATTAAAAATAGAGCTTCCCTATGACCCTGCAATTGCACTGCTGGGTATTTACCCCAAAGATACAGATGTAGTGAAAAGAAGGGCCATTTGTACCCCAATGTTTATTGCAGCAATGGCTACGGTCGCCAAACTGTGGAAAGAACCAAGATGCCCTTCAACGGATGAATGGATAAGGAAGATGTGGTCCATATACACAATGGAGTATTATGCCTCCATCAGAAAGGACGAATACCCAACTTTTGTAGCAACATGGACGGGACTGGAAGAAATTATGCTGAGCGAAATAAGTGAAGCAGAGAGAGTCAAGTATCATATGGTCTCACTTATTTGTGGAGCATAACAAATAACATGGAGGACATGGGGAGATGGAGAGGAGAGGGAGTTGAGGGAAACTGGAAGGGGAGATGAACCATGAGAGACTATGGACTCTGAAAAACAACTAGAGGGTTATGAAGGGGCGGCGGGGGAGTGGGGGGGTTGGGAGGTTGAGGGACCAGGTGGTGGGTAATGAGGAGGGCACTTACTGCATGGAGCACTGGGTGTGATGCCAAAACAATGAACACTGTTATGCTGTAAATAAACAAATAAAAATAAAAAAAAAAAGAAAAGAAAAAAAAATTCCAGTACTTCAGTTAAAAAAAAAAAAATTCTTTAATAACCTTCTAACCTGAACTTTTTGATACATACACCTGTGTTTTTCTTTTTGCTTTTCTATTTTTTAATTCTTTTTAAATTTTAACTTAGTTTAGTCTAGTTTATTCTTTTTAATTTTTATTTTCTACCATACATATAGAGTGAAACTTCAAGGTAATCCCCTTTCCCCAATCAATGCTACCCCTATAGGCAAACCAGTTTCTAATCCCCCTGAAACTTAGGAAAGTTGAGTCCCTTAACAGAAGCATCAAGATACCTTCAGGAAGAATCAAAATAACCTTCCTCACCCACACTGAGAATATATAACCACTCTCCCAATTTTTCCTTCTGTCATTGTTTCTGTGAATTTGTGTTTGTCCTGATAATATATAAATCTTATACTTGGGGTACTTTCTGATGAGGTTCTTCCTTTTTTTTGCTTATATATATATTTCTTTCTCTTGTCATATGCTTTTATCAGTCTTTTTGTTTCTCTGTTTTTGTTTGTATACTTCACAAATCTTACCTGGTGGCCCATGTGGGCTGAGCCTTCTATTTTATCTTCCCTTTTTTTCCTATCTCTCTCTTTCTCTTTTTTTTTCTCGTTTTCTCTTTTCCCTTTTTTTTCTTTCTTCTTCTCTATTTCTTTTTCTTTTCTTTTTTCTCTCATTTGGGTGGGGAATCCTGATTGCACAGAAGAGTTCCAGGGTGCACCTTGACGGCACCACAATTGGTAAGTCCAGCTGAATCTGTTCAGTCACTTCTTTCCAAAATGATTAGGAGGAGGAATACCCAACAGAAGAAAAATACAGAGGATGGGCCTTCTGCAACAGAGCTAATGGCTATCGACATAGACAATATGTCAGAAAAGGAATTCAGACTAACAATTATCCAGGCAATAGCTAGATTGGAGAAAGCCATGGATGACCAAACAGAATTGATTAGGGCAGAACTGAAAGCCACCAGGGATGATGTTCACAAGGTTAGGGCAGAACTGAAAGCCACCAGGGATGATGTTCAAAATGCTCTCAATGAGTTCCAATCTAATCTAAATTCTCTAAAAGCTAGGGTAACTGAGACAGAAGATAGAATCAGTGATCTGGAGGACAAACAGATAGAGAGAAAGGATCAGGAGGAAGCCTGGAACAAACAGCTCAGAAGCCACGAAAACAGAATCAGGGAAATAAATGATGCCATGAAACGTTCCAACGTCAGAATTGTTGGAATCCCTGAAGGGGAGGAAAAAGAAAGAAGTCTAGAAGATATAGTGGAAGAAGTTGTCTATGAAAATTTTCGCAATCTCACGAATGGAAACAACGTTCATGTACGAGAGGCAGAAAGATTTCCTCCCAAGATTTTAGATTCTCGAAAGTCCTCACGACACCTTATAGTAGAATGAGGAATTATGTTTCACGACAGACCCTCTTAAAAGCAGCTAGGACAATGAAGCTCCTTACATACAGAGGAAAGCCCATTAGAATAACGTCAGACCTTTCCAAAGAGACCTGACAAGCCAGGAAGGGCTGGGAAAGTATATTCAGAGTACTAAATGAGAAGAACATGGAACCAGAATACTCTATCCAGCAAGACTGACATTTAAAATGGATGGAGAGATAAAGAGTTTCCAAGACTGGCAAGGCTTAAAAGACTATGCAACCACCAAGCCGACACTGCAGGAAATACTAAGGGGGGGGGTCCTACAAAAGAGAAAAAATCCTAAGAATATCATTAAACAGAAATATAGAAACAATCTACAGCCAGAGAGACTTCAAAGGCAACACGATGTCAATAAAAACCTATCTCTCCATAATCACTCTCAATGTGAATGGCGTAAATGCACCCATAAAACGACACAGGGTTGCAGATTGGATAAAACGACAGGAACCATCCATATGTTGTCTACAAGAGACCCATTTTGAACCTAAGGATACACCCAGACTGAAAGTGAAGGGATGGAGAAGCATTTTTCATGCCAATGGGCCTTAAAAGAAGGCCGGGGTAGTGATCCTCCTATCAGATATATTAGATTTTAAAGTAAAGACTGTAGTCAGAGATACAGAATGAGACTACATCATTCTTAAAGGGACTATCCACCAAGATGATCTAACAATTGTGAATATCTATGCCCCCAATATGGGAGCACCCAATTACATAAGAAAACTATTAATCAAGATAAAGAGTCATATTGATATGAATACAATAATAGTAGGAGATCTTAATACGCCTCTCTCAGAAGTAGACAGATCATCGAAGCAGAAAATTAATAAAGAAATAAGAGCATTGAATGAAACATTGGACCAGATGGACCTCATTGTCGTATACAGAACATTCCACCCTAAAACAACAGAATACTCATTTTTCGCAAGTGCACATGGAACCTTCTCCAGAATAGACCACATACTGGGTCACAAAGCAGGACTTAACCGATACCAAAAGACTGACATTATTCCCTGCATATTCTCAGATCACAATGCTTTGAAACTGGAACTCAAGCACAAGGAAAAGTTCAGAAGGAAATCAAACACCTGGAAGCTAAAGACCACCTTGCTTAAGAATGCTTGGATCAACCAGGAGATCAAAGATGAACTTAAACAATTCATGGAAACCAATGAGAATGAACACACCTCGGTTCAAAACCTATGGGATACAGCAAAGGCGGTTCTAAGGGGGAAATACATAGCCATCCAAGCCTCCCTCAAAAACTGTGAAAAATCCAGAATACACCAGCTGTCTCTACACCTTAAAGAACCGGAGAATCAACAACAAATCAAACGAACTCCACATGCAAGAAGGGAAATAATCAAGAATAGAGCAGAGATCAATGAGGTAGAAACCAGAGATACAGTAGAATGTATCAATGAAACTAGAAGCTGGTTTTTTGAAAGAATCAATAAGATCGAAAAACCGTTGGCCACACTAATCCAAAAGAAAAGAGAGAAAGCCCAAATTAATAAAATTATGAATGAAAAGGGAGAGATCACATCTAACACCAAGGAAATAGAAACAATCATCAGAAATTATTACCAACAGTTATACGCCAATAAGCTAAGCAAGCTAGATGAAATGGATGCATTCATGGAAAACTACAAACTCCCAAAATTGAACCAGGAAGAAATTGACAACCTGAATAGACCAATATCTAGTAATGAGACTGAAGCAGTGATCAAAACCCTTCGGAAAAACAAGAGCCCAGGACCTGACGGATTCCCTGGGGAATACTACCAAACTTTCAAAGAAGAAATAACACCAATTCTCCTGAAGCTGTTCCAAAAAATTGAAGCAGAACTAA
Organism: Meles meles; assembly: GCF_922984935.1. Classification (NCBI taxonomy): domain Eukaryota; kingdom Metazoa; phylum Chordata; class Mammalia; order Carnivora; family Mustelidae; genus Meles; species Meles meles. Next base: position 51,977,227 of record NC_060087.1, read on the forward strand.
AACTTCCAGACTCTTTTTATGAAGCCAGCATTACCCTGATCCCCAAAATAGGCAAAGACCGTACCAAAAAGGAGAATTTCAGAGCAATATCACTGATGAATATGGATGCACAGATTCTCAACAAGATCCTAGCAAACAGGATCCAGCAGTACATTAAAAAGATTATCCACCATGACCAGGTGGGATTCATCCTTGGGTTGCAAGGTTGGTTCAACATTCGCAAATCAATCAATGTGATAGAACAAATCAATAAGAGAAGAGAGAAGAACCACATGGTCCTCTCAATTGATGCAGAAAAAGCATTGGACAAAATCCAGCATCCGTTCCTGATGAAAACGCTTCAAAGTATAGGGTTAGAGGGAACATTCCTGAACTTCATAAAATCTATCTATGAAAGACCCACAGCAAATATCATCCTCAATGGGGAAAAGCTTGCAGCCTTCCCGTTGAGATCCGGAACACGACAAGGATGCCCACTCTCACCACTCTTGTTCAACATAGTATTAGAAGTTCTAGCAACGGCAATCAGACAACTAAGAGAAATAAAAGGTATCCAAATTGGCAAGGAAGAAGTCAAACTCGCTCTCTTCGCAGACGATATGATTCTTTATATGGAAAACCCCAAAGACTCCACCCCCAAACTACTAGAACTCATACAGCAATTCAGTAATACAAAGTCAATGTACAGAAATCAGTGGCTTTCTTATACACTAACAATGAAAATACAGAAAGGGAAATTAGAGAATCGATTCCATTTACTATAGCACCAAGAACCATAAGATATCTGGGCATAAACCTAACCAAAGAGGTAAAGGACCTGTACTCGAGGAACTACAGAACACTCATGAAGGAAATTGAAGAAGACACAAAAAGATGGAAGACCGTTCCATGCTCTTGGATTGGAAGAATAAACATTGTTAAAATGTCTATACTGCCTAGGGCAATCTATACTTTTAATGCCATTCTGATCAAAATTCCACCGGTATTTTTCAAAGAGCTGGAGCAAATAATCCTAAAATTTGTATGGAATCAGAAGAGACCCCGAATTGCTAAGGAAATGTTGAAAAACAAAAACGAAACTGGCGGCATCACGTTACCCTATTTCAAGCTTTACTACAAAGCTGTGATCACCAAGACAGCGTGGTACTGGCATAAAAATAGACACATGGACCAGTGGAACAGAGTGGAGAGCCCAGATATGGACCCTCAACTCTATGGTCAAATAATCTTCGACAAAACAGGAAAAAATATTCAATGGAAAAAAGACAGTCTCTTCAATAAATGGTGCTGGGAAAACTGGACAGCGATATGTAGAAGAATGAAACTCGACCATTCTCTTACACTGTACACAAAGATAAACTCGAAATGGATAAAATACCTCAACGTGAGACAGGAATCTATCAGAATCCTAGAAGGGAACATAGACAGTAACCTGTTCGATAGCAGCCACAGCAAGTTCTTTCAAGATATGTCTCCAAAGGCCAAGGAAACAAAAGTGAAAATGAACTTTTGGGACTTCATCAAGATCAAAAGCTTCTGCTTTTGAAACAGTCAACAAAACCAAAAGGCAACCCACGGAATGGGAGAAGATATTTGCAAATGACAGTACATTCAAAAGGTTGATATCCAGGATCTATAAAGAACTTCTCAAACTCAACACACACAAAAGAGATAATCATATCAAAAAATGGGCAGAAGATATGAACAGACACTTCTCCAATGAAGACATACAAATGGCTATCAGACACATGAAAAAATGTTCATCATCACTAGCCATCAGGGAGATTCAAATTAAAACAGCATTGAGATACCACCTGACACCACTTAGAATGGCCAAAATTAGCAAGACGGGAAACAACGTGTGTTGGAGAGGATGTGGAGAAAGGGGAACCCTCTTACACTGTTGGTGGGAATGCAAGTTGGTGCAGCCACTTTGGAGAACAGTGTGGAGATTCTGCAAGAAATTAAGAAAAGAGCTTCCCTATGACCCTGCAATTGCACTGCTGGGTATTTACCCTGAAGATACAGATGTAGTGAAAAGAAGGGCCATCTGTACCCCAATGTTTTTGCAGCATTGGCTACGGTCGCCAAACTGTGGAAAGAACCAAGATGCCCTTCAACGGATGAATGGATAAGGAAGATGTGATCCATATACACAATGGAGTATTATGCCTCCATCAGAAAGGATAAATACCCAACTTTTGTAGCAACATGGACAGGACTAGAAGAGATTATGATGAGCGAAATAGGTCAAGCAGAGAGAGTCAAGTATCATATGGTCTCACTTATTTGTGGAGCATAACAAATAACATGGAGGACATGGGGAGATGGAGAGGACAGGGAGTTGAGGGAAACTGGAAGGGGAGATGAACCATGAGAGACTATGGACTCTGAAAAACAACCAGAGGGTTTTGAAGGGGTGTGGGGGGGTGGGAGGTTGAGGAACCAGGTGGTGGGTAATAGGGAGGGCACATACTGCATGGAGCACTGGGTGTGATGCCAAAGCAATGAACACTGTTATGCTGTAAATAAACAAATAAAAAAAAAGACTTATAGTAAAAAAAAAAAAAGTCTGTGGAGAATGCAACTTTCCAGTAATATCTTTTTTTTAGGAAGATAGGTTTTTAAGTGTATGCATCCAATTATAAGAAAAGAGCCATATATTTAGCTCTGAAGGAAAAAAAAAAAAACTCCGGAGAATGCAACTTTTTAAGTGTTTTTAAAAGTGTTTGTGCTCTGTGTGTCATATCATGGCACACTGATCAAAAACTAATGAAGTACTACTTTATGGTGACTAACATAATATAATTAAATAAAACTGAAATTATGAGATTTTAGAAAGCTAAAAAAGTATGTGTGGAAGCATACAGAAAGTATAACAACATTAAACTAAAATATTTTAAAAATGGAGATAGAAGCAGTTTCAAGTGTATTTTGGGAAGCATAAAGAAAGTGCCATGTACCTAACTCAGTGGATCAAATCTGTGTAGATACCGTCTATCAACCAACATCTCGTTTCATGGAGATGGGGTGTTTTCACTTGTATCTGTGGAAGCACAAGGGAAGTAGCATTTATTTAACTCAGTGAAACACGATGGTGTAGAAACCATATTTTAAGTAATATATTCATTAACAGAGGTAGAAACTCTTTCAGATATATTTGTAGAAGCACGAGGAAAGTGCTATAATGCATAATACCTAGAGATAAGTCTGTGTAGAAAGCATCTTGCAAATAACTTCTTTCATGAAGATGGAAGAATTTTCAAATGTGTGTATGGAAGCATAGGGACAGTGCCATATACCTAACAAAGTGAAATATGTCTGTGTAGAAAGCATCCATCAAACAAATCTTGTTTCAATGATGTAAGGGTGGATTCAAATGTATGTGTGGTAACACAAGGAAAGTGCCAAATATTTAACTCAGTGAAACAAGACTATGCTGAAACCATCTTCAGAGAAAAATCTTTTGCAATAATAGAAACCAGTTCAAATGTATTTGTGGAAACATAAGGAAAGCATCATAAGATGCTTATCTCAGAGGAGCAAGTCTATATAAAAAACATAACATAATAAAATCTAAAAAAAAAAGAAAGCAACTTTCACTTAACTTCTTTCATGTATATAAAAGTGTTTTCCAATGTGTGTGTGTGGAAGCATAAAGTACCACATACTTACCCTTACAAAAGAACATTGCATAGAAAGCATCATTCAACTAACATCCTGTTTCCTGAAGATAGAAGTGTTTTCAAATGTATAGATGGAAGCTTAAGGAAAGTGCCATATACTAATTTCCAAGAAAGAAGAGAGTATAGAAAACACCATTCCATTGCATTTTTTTTTTGACCAAGATAGAGGCATTTTCAAATTTATGTGAGGAAACATAAGGAAAGTGTCATACACTTAAGTCAGTGAAACAATTCCATGCAGGAGCCATCCAACAACCAACAAGTTGTGTCATGGAGACAGGGGTGTATTCACATGTTTGTGTGGAACCATAAGTAAGGTGCCATACACTTAACTCCAACAAAGACCACCATATACATAACAACATTCAACTAACATCTTTTTTGATGGACATAGACGTGTGTACAAAAGTATTTGTGTTAAGATAATGAAAGTGCCGCATAATTAACACAGTGAAATGAAACTAGGGGGAAAGGATCTTGCGCTAGCATCTTTCATGATGACAGAAGTGTTTTCAAAATGTTGTGAAGAAGCATTAGGAAAGTGTCATATACTTGGAGAAATCAGCCTGTGTGGACAGCATCTTACACTTCTCCATTCATGCAGATAGAAGAATTTTCAAATATGTATGTGGATTCATTAAAAAAAGTGTCATATAGGGGCGCCTGGGTGGCTCAGTGGGTTAAAGCCTCTGTCTTCAGCTCAGGTCATGATCCCGGGGTCCTGGGATCGAGCCCCGCGTGGGGCTTTCTGCTCAGCAGGGAGCCTGCTTCCCTTCCTCTCTCTCTGCCTGCCTCTCTGCCTACTTGTGATCTCTGTCTGTCAAATAAATAAATAAAATCTTTTAAAAAAAAAAGTGTCATATACTTGGGGTGCCTGGGTGGCTTGGTGGGTTAAAGCCTCTGCCTTTAGCTCAGGTCATGATCCTGGGTTCCTGGGATCGAGCCCCACATCGGGCTCTCTGCTCAGCAGGAAGCCTGCTTCCTCCTCTCTCTCTGTCTGCCTCTCTGCCTACTTGTGATCTCTGTCTGTCAAGTAAATAAATAAAATCTCTTTTAAAAAAGTGTCATATACTTAATTCAGTTACACAAGTCAGTGTGGAAAACATTTTCATCTAACTCCTTGGTTAATTAATGCATAAACATTTTTAAAAGTATGTGTGGAAGCATATAGAAAGTGACAAATACTTAGGGAAACACGTTTCTGTAGAAAACATCCACCCACCAATATCTTGATTCATGGTGACTGGGGCATATTCAAATTTATGTGTTGAAGCACAAGGAAAATGCCATATACTTATCTCCAGGATAGAACACTTCAGAGAAAGCATCATTCAACTAGTATCTTCATTCATAAAGATAGAAGTGTTTTAAAATATATGTGTGGAAGTCAAGGGAGAATGACATATACTTAACTACAAAAGGAACATGGCCTAGAAAAACAACATTAAACCAATATTATTTTTTATGGAGATAGAAGGAGAGAAGCACTTTCAAATATATGTCTGAAAGCATTATGAAAAGTGCCACATAAGTAATGAAGTGAAACATATCTGTGTAGAAAGCATCCATCAACCAACATCTTGTATCAAGGCCATAGGGGTGGAATCAGAAATATGTGTGGAAGTATAAGGAAAGTGCCACATATTTAACTCAGTGAAACAATACTGTGTTGAAACCATCTTGAAAGAAATATCTAAGGCAAGTTACTTCCATTATGAAAGCATCATATACTTACCTCAGGGAAACAAGTCTGTGTAGAAAGCAACTTTCACTTAAATTCTTTCACATATATAAAAGTGTTTTCAGTTTTTTGTGTGTGTAAGAATAAGGAGAGAGTCATATACTTACCTCTATGAAAGAATTGTATAGAATTCATCATTCAACTAACATCTTCTTTCATAAAGATAAGAACTGCTTTCAAATGTATAGGTGGAAGATTAAGGAAAGGGCCATATACTTATATCCAAGAAAAAACAAAGTGCAGAAACCTCCATTCCACTCATATCTTTTTTTGATGGACACTGAAGAATTTTCAAATGTTTGTGCAGAACCATAGGAAAGGACAATACACTTAACTCAGGGAAACAAGTCTGTGCAGAAAGCATCCATCAACAAAGAAGTTGTGTCATAGAGACAGGAGTGTGTTCACATGTTTGTGTGGAACCATAAATAAAGTGTCATAGACCACTATATGGAGGAGTCAAGATGGCCGGGAAGTAGGAGGAGATGCTGTTTCAACCTGTACCCTAAAGTGAGGTGATAGCCTACCAAAGAACTCGGATCATCCATGAAATCAGCCTGAGATCAGAAATATACACGTCTGGATCTCTGCAGGAGCAGAAGACGCCAGTGGGCAGGTAAAGTGGAGTGGTAACTTCGAACTGATTTCGGAAGATAAACAAAAGGGGGAGGGAGCCACAAGAGGTGACCGATTGGAAAGTAATACCCCAATAAGAGAGTGCCCTGCATCTGGGGACCAGCATTAGCTTGGAGTCTGGTTGAAAGAACTCAAAAAAGAAAAAAAAAAAGCAAAGGATCACAGGGGGAAATTGTGGGAATCAGGGCAGTTAGGGACAGGGGCTTAAGGCCCCGAACACAGGATAGCCTCCCCTGGCGCTGAGCCAGAGAGAGTGTGGTGGAGAAACCAGGTCTTGCTCCTGAGCTGCCAGCACGCCTGAGCCACCAGCATGCCAGAGAACACATGGGGTCTGGCTCCCATGAGGGGCTGGGAGCCTCGCCAGACGGCATTCCTGAAATGCCCGCATCCCACACCCTCTCTGAGAGAGGTGCGGGCAGGCATTTGCCTGGGTCACAAAGACCCCCACAGAGGGATCAGAGCCCGAGGGGTGAACGCCCCGCACCCTCCCCTGGGAGAGGTGCTCACAGGCACTAGCTGGGAGCTTTGGGACCCAGAAAAGCCAGGCACTCCCAGCCCTGGCCACAGTGAAAATCTCAGTGTGTTATTGCTGCTTGGAACCTCTCTGGCGGTCTGGAGCTGACCAGAGAGCCACCGCTGCCACGGTTTTGGGTACAAGGAGGAGATCCTGCATCCCCAGGGACCGTGACTTGGAACCTACTCTGCCAGCAGCTCTGCAGAGCGTTCTGAGACTTTTCTTTGAGAGGGAGGTCTGGGTGCAGTTTGCTCTCCTCTAAACCTCCAAAAACCATCAAAAGCTATCCAGGCGAGAGAAAACAGATGAACAAACATAAAAACCTCCAGAGAAAATATGACTGAAAAAAAAAAAAAAAAAAACGGTTTCCTCAGAGGCCCACTTGAGGGGGGCGGGAGGACCTAACGCAGGGAACATCATTGACTGAAAACCCACGTGGCAGGCCCCTCACACAGAAAACCAATGAGGAAGGAAGAAAAAAAAAAAAAGACAACATGAGAACAACCACCACAACTTCATGAATACAACTTTTATTTTTAACTAGTTACCACTATTCTGGTTCATTTTTTTATACATATAGATAATTTTTAACCTATTTACCATCACAGTGAGATGTCCAGTACATCAAATTCCTTAATCCAGGAAGAATCAAAATAACCTTCCTTGCCCACACTGAGAATTTATAACCGCTCTCCCATCTTTTCCTTCCGCCAGTGTTTCTGTGTATTTGTGTTTGTCCTGATAGTATATAAATCTTATACTTGGTGTTCATTTTGACGAGGTTCTTCCTTTTTTGCATATATATATTTCTCTCTTGTCATATGCTTTTATCAGTCTTTTTGTTTGTCTCTTTGTGTTTGTATAATTCATAAATCTTACCTTGGGGCCCATTTGGGCTGAGCCTTCTCTTTTATCTTCCCTTTTTTCCCCTGTATCTCCCTCTCTCTCTCTCTCTCACTTTTTTCTTCTTTTCTTTTTTCTTTCTTGTTCTTTTCTTTTTTCTCTCATTTGGGTGGGAAATCCTGATTGCACAGAAGTGTTCCAGGGTGCACCTTGACTGCACCACAGTCAATACATCCAGCTGCATCCAATCAGTCAGCTCTCACCAAAATGACTAGGAGGAGGAATGCCCAACAGAAGAAAAATACAGAGGATGGAACTTCTGCAACAGAGCTAATGGCTATGGACACAGACAATATGTCAGAAAAGGAATTCAGGCTAACAATTATCAAGGCAATAGCTAGGTTGGAGAAAGCCATGGATGACCAAACGGAATTGATTACAGTAGAAACGAAAGCCACCAGGGATGATGTACACAAGGTTAGGGCAGAATTGAAAGCCACAAGGGATGATGTTCAAAATGCTCTCAATTAATTCCAATCTAATCTAAATTCTCTAAAAGCTAGGGTAACTGAGACAGAAGATAGAATCAGTGATCTGGATGAAAAAGAAATAGAGAGAAAGGATCAGGAGGAACCCTGGAACAAACATCTCAGAAGCCATGAAAACAGAATCAGGGAAATAAATGATAACATGAAACGTTCCAACGTCAGAATTATTGGAATCCCTGAAGGGGAGGAGAAAGAAAGAAGTCTACAAGATATAGGGGAACAAGTTCTCCATGAAAATTTTCCAAATGTGGCAAATGGAACCAGCGTTCATGTACTAGAGACAGAACGGTTTCCCCCAAAGATTATAGATTCTCAAAAGTCCTCAAGACACCTGATAGTAAGAATGAATAATTTTAACTGTAGGCAGACCCTGATGAAGTCAGCTAGGACAAAGAAGCTCCTTACATACAGAGGAAGGCCCATTAGAATAACGTCAGACCTGTCCACAGAGACCTGGCAAGCCAGAAAGGGCTGGCAAAATATATTAGGGCAATAAATGAGAAGAACATGCAGCCAAGAATACTTTATCCAGCAAGACTGACATTCAAAATAGATGGAGAGATAAAGAGTTTCAAGACTGGCGAGGCATAAAAGACTATGAAACCACCAAGCTGACACTGCTGGAAATATTAAGGGGGGTTCCATAAAAAAGAAAACATCATAAGAATATCATTGAACAGAAATATAGAAATAATCTACAGACAGAAAAACTTAAAAGGTAACATGATGTCAATAAAAACTTACCTATCAATTATCTCTCTCAATGTGAATGGACTAAATGTGCCCATAAAATGACACAGGGTTGCAGATTGGATAAAACGACAGGACCCATCCATATGTTGTCTACAAGAGAACCATTTTGAACCTAAAGATACACCCAGACTGAAAGTGAAGGGATGGAGAAGCATCTTTCATGCCAATGGGCCTCAAAAGAAGGCCAGGGTAGCCATTCTCATATCAGATAAATTAGATCTTAAACTAAAGACTGTAGTCAGAGATACAGAAGGACACTACATGATTCTTAAAGGGACTATCCACCAAGATGATCTAACAATTATAAATATCTACGCACCCAATATGGGAGCAGCCAATTATATAAGAAAACTATTAATCAAGATAAAGAGTCATATTGATATGAATGTGTTAATAGTAGGAGAACTTAACACGCCTCTCTCAGTAATAGACAGATCATCAAAGCAGAAAATTAATAAAGAAATAAGAGCATTGAATGACACATTGGACCAGATGGACCTCATAGATATATACAGAACATTCCACCCTAAAACAACAGAAAACTCATTCTTCTCAAGTGCACATAGAACCTTCTCCAGAATAAACCACGAACAGGGTCACAAAGTACGACTCAACCGGTACCAAAAGACTGACATTATTCCCCGCATATTCTCAGATCACAAGGCTTTGAAACTGGAGCTCAAACACAAGAAAAAGTTCGGAAGGAACTCAAACACCTGGAAGCTAAAGACGACCTTGCTTAAGAATGCTTGGATCAGATATATAAAAAACATGCTACGTGGGGAGTCAAGATGGTGGGGATATAGGAGGAGGTGCCGTTTCAACCTGTACCCTAAAGTGAGCTGATTACCTACCAAAGAACTCCGATCACCTATGAAATCAGCCTGAGATGAGAATTATACATGTCTGGATCTCTACAGGAGCAGAAGACGCCAGTGGGCAGGTAAAGCGGAGTGGGAACGTCGGACTGATATCTGAAGATAAACAAAAGGGGGAGGGAGCCACCAGAGGTGACCGATTGGAAAGTAATACCCCAATACGAGAGTGCCCTGCATGTGGGGACCAGCATTAAATTGGAGTCTGGTTGAAAGCACTCAAAAAAAAGAGCAAAGGATCACGGGGAAATTGTGGGAATCAGGGCAGTTAGGGACAGGGGCCTAAGTCCCTGGACCCAGGACAGCCTTCCCTGGTGCTGAGCCAGAGAGAGTGAGGTGGAGAAATCAGATCCCAGTCCCTGAGCTGCCAGTGCGCCTGAGCTGCCAGTGTGCCTGAGAACTAGTGGGGTCTGGCTCCCGTGACGAGCTGGGAGCCTGGCCAGATGGCAATCCTGAAACGTGCGTGTCCCACATCCTCCCCTGGGAGAGGTGCTCATAGGTTCTAGCCTGGAGCTCTGGCATCTTGGAAAACCAGACATTCCCAGCCCGGGGCAGTGGGAAAATCTCAGTGTGCGATATCTGCTTGGAACCTCTCTGGCGGTCTAGAGCTGCCTAGACAGCCGCTGCTGCCCTGGTATTGGGTACAAGGAGGAGCAACTGCATCCCCAGGGACCGTGACTCAGAACCGACTCTGCCAGCAGCTCTGCAGAGAATTCTGAGTCTTCTCTCTGAGAGGGAGGCTGGGGTGCAGTTTGCTCTCCTCTAAAACTCCAAAAACCATCAAAAGCTGTCAAGGCAAGAGAAAACAGATGAAAGAACATAAAAACCCCCCAGAAAACAAAAGCCTGAAAAAAACCAGTATCCTCAGAGCCCACCCCCTTGAGGGGTGCGAGAGGACCTAACTCAGGGAACATCATTGTGTGAAAACCCACGTGGCAGGCCCCTCCCCCAGAAAACCAAAGAGGAAGGAAGAAAAAAAAAATAAAAGACTACAAGAGAACAACCACCACTACTTCATAAATACAACTTTTATTTTTAACTCTTTACCAGTATTCTGGTTCTTTTTTATTAATACATACAGATAATTTTTTAACCTTTTTTATCATCACACTGAGATGTCCCGTACATCAAATTCCTTAATAACGTTCTAACCTGAACCTTTTGATACATACATCCATGTTTTTCTTTTGCTTTTCTATTTTTTTAATGTTTTTAAATTTTAACTTAGTTTATTCCAGTTTATTCTTTTCTAAATTTTAATTTCTAATATACATATAGAGTTAAAATTCAAGGTAATCCCCTTTCCCCAAACAATGCTACCCCTATAGGCAAACCAGTTTTTAATCCCCCTGTAACTAAGGAATGTTGAGTCCCTTAACAGAAACATCAAGATACATCCAGGAAGAATCAAAATAACCTTCCTCGCCCACACTGAGAATTTATAACCACTCTCCCAATTTTTCCTTCTGCCAGTGTTTCTGTGAATTTGTGTTTGTCCTGATAGTATATAAATCTTATAGTTGGGGTTCTCTCTGATGAGGTTCTTCCCTTTTTTTGCTTATATATATATTTTTTTTTTCTCTTGTCATATACTTTTATCAGTCTTTTTTTTTGTCTGTTTTTTTTTTTTGCATAGTTCATAAATCTTACCTTGGGGCCCATTTGGGCTGAGCCTTCTCTGTTATCTTCCATTTTTTTTTCCTGTCTCTCTCTCTCTCACTTTTTTTTTCTTTTTTCTTTTCCTTTTTTTTTCTTTCTTCTTCTCTATTTCTTTTTCTTTTCTTTTTTCTCTCATTTGGGTGCGGAACTGTGATAGCACAGAAGAGTTCAAGGATGCACCTTGACTGCACCACAATCGATAAATCCAGCTGCATCTGTTCAGTCATCTCTTACCAAAATGACTAGGACGAGGAGTACCCCAACAGAACAAAAATACACAGGATGGACCTTCTGCATCAGAGCTAATGGCTATGGACATAGACAATATGTCGGAAAAGGAATTCAGGCTAACAATTATCCACGCAATAGCTAGGTTGGAGAAAGCCATGGATGACCAAACAGAATTGATTATGGTAGAAACGAAAGCCACCAGGGATGATGTACACAAGGTTAGGGCAGAACTGAAAGCCACCAGAAATGATGTTCAAAATGCTCTCAATGAGTTCCAACCTAATCTAAATTCTCTAAAAGCTAGGGTAACTGAGACAGAAGATAGAATTAGTGATCTGGAGGACAAACAGATAGAGAGAAAGGATCAGGAGGAAGCCTGGAACAAACAGCTCAGAAGCCACGAAAAGAGAATCAGGGAAATAAACGATGCCATGAAACGTTCCAACGTCAGAATTATTGGAATCCCTGAAGGGAAGGAAAAAGAAAGAAGTCTAGAAGATACAATGGAAGAGGTTGTCTATGAAAATTTTCCCAATCTCACGAATGGAAACAACGTTCATGTACTAGAGGCAGAGAGATTTCCTCCCAAGATTTTAGATTCTCGAAAGTCCTCACGGCACCTTATAGTTAAAATGGGGAATTATGTTTCAAGAGAGACCCTCTTAAAAGCAGCTAGGACAAAGAAGCTCCTTACATACAGAGGAAGGCCCATTAGAATAACGTCAGACCTGTCCACAGAGACCTGGCAAGCCAGGAAGGGCTGCCAAAATATATTCAGAGTACTAAATGAGAAGAACATGCAGCCAAGAATACTCTATCCAGCAAGACTGACATTTAAAATGGATGGAGAGATAAAGAGTTCCCAAGACCGGCAAGGCTTAAAAGACTATGCAACCACCAAGCCGACACTGCAGGAAATATTAAGGGGGGTCCTATAAAAGAGAAAAAATCCTAAGAATATCATTGAACAGAAATATAGAAACAATCTACAGACAGAAAGACTTCAAGGTAACACGATGTCAATAAAAACCTATCTCTCAATAATCACTCTCAATGTGAATGGCCTAAATGCGCCCATAAAACGACACAGGGTTGCAGATTGGATAAAACGACAGGACCCATCCATATGTTGTCTAGAAGAGACCATTTTGAACCTAAGGATACAACCAGACTGAAAGTGAAGGGATGGAGAAGCATCTTTCATCCCAATGGGCCCCAAAAGAAGGCCGGGGGTAGCGATTCTCATATCAGATAAATTAGATTTTAAACTAAAGACTGTAGTCAGAGAAACAGAAGGACACTACATAATTCATAAAGGGACTATCCACCAAGATGATCTAACAATTGTAAATATCTATGGCCCCAATATGGGAGCACCCAATTACATAAGAAAACTATTAATCAAGATAAAGAGTCATATTGATACGAATACAATAATAGTAGGAGATCTTAATATGCCTCTCTCAGAAATAGACAGATCATCGAAGCAGAAAATTAGTAAAGAAATAAGAGCATTGAGAGGACTATGTGGTTCTTCTCTCTTCTCTTATTGATTTGTTCTATCACATTGATTGATTTGCGAATGTTGAACCAACCTTGCAACCCAGGGATGAATCCCACCTGGTCATGGTGGATAATCTTTTTAATGTGCTTCTGGATCCTGTTTGCTAGGATCTAGTTGAGAATCTTTGCATCCGTATTCATCAGTGATATTGGTCTGAAATTCTCCTTTTTGGTAGGGTCTTTGCCTGGTCTGGGGAATCACGGTAATGCTGGCTTCATAAAAAGAGTCTGGAAGTTTTCCTTCAGCTTCAATTTTTTGGAACAGCTTCAGGAGAATTGGTGTTATTTCTTCTTTGAAAGTTTGGTAGAATTCCGCAGGGAATCCGTCAGGTCCTGGGCTCTTGTTTTTTGGGAGGTTTTTGATCACTGCTTCAATCTCGTTACTAGATATTGGTCTATTCAGGTTGTCAATTTCTTCCTGGTTCAATTTTGGGAGTTTGTATTTTTCCAGGAATGCATCCATTTCATGTAGCTTGCTTAGCTTATTGGCATATAACTGTTGGTAATAATTTCTGATGATTTTTTCTATTTCCTTGGTGTTAGTTGTGATCTAATAATGGTTTATCGATCTTATTGATTCTTTCAAAAAACCAGCTTCTAGTTTCATTGATACGTTCTATTGTATCTCTGGTTTCTACCTCATTGATCACTGCTCTAATCTTGATTATTTCCCTTCTTGCATGTGGAGTTCGTTTGATTTGTTGTTGATTCTCCGGTTCTTTAAGGTGTAGAGACAGCTGGTGTATTCTGGATTTTTCACAGTTTTTGAGGGAGGCTTGGATGGCTATGTATTTCCCCCTTAGAACCGCCTTTGCTGTATCCCATAGGTTTTGGCCCAAATTGTCTTCATTCTCATTGGTTTCCATGAATTGTTTAAGTTCATCTTTGATCTCCTGGTTGATCCAAGCATTCTTAAGCAAGGTGGTCTTTAGCTTCCAGGTGTTTGAGTTCCTTCTGAACTTTTCCTTGTGATTGAGTTCCAGTTTCAAAGCATTGTGATCTGAGAATATGCAGGGAATAATGTCAGTCTTTTGGTATCGGTTGAGTCCTGCTTTGTGACCCAGTATGTGGTCTATTCTGGAGAAGGTTCCATGTGCGCTTGAGAAGAATGAGTATTCTGTTGTTTTAGGGTGGAATGTTCTGTATATGTCTATGAGGTCCATCTGGTCCAATGTTTCATTCAATGCTCTTATTTCTTTATTAATTTTCTGCTTCGCTGATCTGTCTATTTCCGAGAGAGGCATATTAAGATCTCCTACTATTATTGTATTCATATCAGTATGACTCTTTATCTTGATTAATAGTTTTCTTATGTAATTGGGTGTTCCCATATTGGGGGCATAGATATTTATAATTGTTAGATCATCTTGGTGGATAATCCCTTTAAGAATTATATAGTGTCCTTCTGTATCTCTGACTACAGTCTTTAGTTTGAAATCTAATTTATCTGATATGAGAATCGCTACCCTGGCCTTCTTTTGGGGCCCATTGGCATGAAAGATGCTTCTCCATCCCTTCACTTTCTTTCTGGGTGTATCCTTAGGTTCAAAATCTATCTCTTGTAGACAACATTTGGATGCGTCCTGTCGTTTTATCCAATCTGCAACCCTGTGTTGCTTTATGGGCGCATTTAGGTCATTCACATTGAGAGTGATTATGGAGCGATAGGTTTTTATTGACATCGTGTTACCTTGAAGTCTTTCTTTCTGTAGAATATTTCTATGTTTCTGTTCAATGATATTCTTAGGATTTCTTCTCTTTTATAGGACCCCCCTTAATATTTCCTGCAGTGTCGGCTTGGTGGTTGCATAGTCTTTAAGCCTTGCTGGTCTTGGAAACTCTTTATCTCTCCATCCATTTTAAATGTCAGTCTTGCTGGATAGAGTATTCTTGGCTCCATGTTCTTCTCATTTAGTACTCTGAATATATTTTGGCAGCCCTTCCTGGCTTGCCAGGTTTCTGTGGACATGTCTGACGTTATTCTAATGGGCTTTCCTCTGTATGTAAGGAGGTTCTTTTTGTTTTTTTTTTCTTAATAAGTTTCTCTGAATGACAGAAGTTTTGGAGAGGTTTTTTTGTGGTTTTTATTTTAATTTCAGTTCTTTAACATACAGTGTTATATTAGTTTCAGGTGTATGATATAATAATGTGACATTTCCTTACATCACCCTGTGCTCATCACAAGTGCACTCCTTAATCCCTATCACCTGTTTCATACCCTTACCTCGTGTTTCATAACCATCAGTTTGTTTTCTGTAGTTAAGAGTCTGTTTCTTGGTTTGTCTTTCTCTCTCTTCTTCCATTTGCTCACTTGTTTTGTTTCTTAAATTCCACACATGAATGAAATCATATGGTATGAGTCTTTCCTTGAATGACTTATTTCACTGAGCATTATACTCTCTAGCTCCATCAATGTCATTGCATATGGAAATATTTCATTATTTTTTGGCTAAATAATATTCCACCATACCTTTGAAGATGGCAAAGGAGTGGGGGACTGTGTTTCAACCTGTCCCCTGAACTTAGCTGAATATCTATCAAGTCAGTCCGAACACCCACAAAATCAGCCTGAGATGTAAGATTATAAGTCTGGATAGGGACAGAGGATCTTCAAAATGTGGCAGAGTATCTTCATTCAAGAGGTACAAAGGATGGAGTTGTGATTGCATAGACAGATATTGGAGGTTAAACAGAAGGGGAGGGGCCAAACAGAAGCTACCCATTGGAAAGTAAAATAATACCTCAGTGCAAAAATGTCCTGCACCTGGGGACCAGCAATAGTTTGCAGAAAGCACCCCATAACAGAACTCAACAGAATCCAGGAGTTTAAGGGACAAATTCCAGGATGAGGTTGGCTGTTTGTGCAGAACTGTGCCTATAGACCTGGGGGGCTGGCTTTGGCCACAGCTGTCCCAACCACCACCACCACCACAGCCACTGTGCACACCCACCCAGACCAGGATCACTCACGGTTTTGGAGGCACAGGGAGCAGAGAAAAGTGGCAGCTTTGGTTGACTTCTGAGAGGATCACTGGGTGGGGCGGCATACACTGCCTGTGGGGGGCTACAGTTTTCAGTGACACTTACAGAAGGTGAGACTGTATTTTGGAGGGTTCAGAGAGGAGAAGACTGTGGCTTCTCTCCTCTGGGGTAGAGGTCTGGGTGTGGACACTGTCCTTTGCCTTGATCCTCCAAAAAAAGGGGGGAGAGCATGAAAAGTCACCAGAGAACAAAAGCCGCCAGAAAACAAAAGCCCAAAAAGTGGGTTTCCACAGAGTCCAGCCCCTTGATAAGGGGCAGGGCAACTCTGCTGAAGCAGGGGTGACTGAAAAACAACGTGGCAGGCCCTACTCCAGAAGAAGCCGGAAGAAAGAGGTACAACAACCTGAGGGGACCCATAAAGCTATAAAACCCCAACACCAGAGGAAAATAATATACTGAACTTCTGGTGTTGCTATGGCCTGCCTATTTCTTAGATACAACTTTTAAAAATACTTTCTCATGTTTCTTCTCTGTTTTTTTTTTCCTTTGTACCTACTCAGCATTTCAAATAGATGCTTAATACAACATATTCCATAGTAACTTTTTAATTTCTACTGTCTCACATTATCCTTTTTTCTTTTTCTTTTATATATATATAGAGAGATAAGCTTCAATGTAGTCCTTTTTTCCCTATCCAATACTACCTTTCTATATATACCAGTTTCAATTTCCCTGTAACTCTGGGAAGTAGTGTTCTCTAACAAAGGGAACAAAATACACCCAGGGAGAACTGAAACACCTTACCTTGCTCACTTTGAGAGATTATGCCCCACCCCTCCCCTAACCCCTTTCTCCCCCCAACTTAATAAATCTTATTCTTGGGTTTCATTTTGGTTGGGTTTTCTTGGTGGAGGCTTCCAATTGCTCTGAACATTCTCTGGGTGAACCTTGCCTGGATTTTGGTTGATATTTTCGATTCTGTACATTCCTTCAACTATCCCTCAACAGAATTACAAGGAGGAGGAACTCCCTCCAAAGAAAAGAACCAGAGACAATGCACTCTCCCACAAACCTAATAGATATGGATATAAGCAAGATGTCAGAAACAGATTTCAGGGTGACAGTTAGGAAGACAATAGCTAGGTTGGAGAAAACTATTAATGGCAACAGAGTTTCTCTAAGGGCGGAAATGAGAGCTAATCAGGCCAAAAATAAAAATGCTATAAATGTGATACAGTGTAAGCTAGATATTCTAACAGCTAGAGTAAATGAGGTAGAAGAACAAAATAATAATCTAGAAGACAAACAGATAGGAAGGAAGAGGAGGAGGCCTGGAACAAACACCTTAAAATCCATGAAAACAAAATTAGAGGAATAGCCAATGCCATGAAAAGTTCCAATGTCGGAAATATTAGGATCCCTGAGGGGGGTGGAGAGAGGGAGAGGACTAGAAGATACAGATGAGCAAATCATAGCTAAGAATGTCCCTAACCTGTGGAATGAAACAACCATTCATGTCTTAGAGGCTTAAAGGACCCCTCCCAACATCAAAAAGAGCAGACCAATGCCCCAGCATGTTGCAGTAAAACTCACAAATCTTAGAAACAAGGAAACCATCTTAAGGGCAGTTAGAGGGAAGAGATTTCTTATATACAAAAGGAGAAACCTCAGACTAACATCAGATCTGTCCACAGAGACTTGGAAAGCCATAAAGGGCTGGCAAGATCAATTCAGGATACTAAAGGAGAAGAACAGGCAACCAAAAATATGTTATCTAGCAAGCTTGCTATTCAGAACAGGTGGAGAGATAAAGAGTTTCCAGGACTAGTGGAAAACTAAAGAATATGTGATCACTAAGCAGGCCCTGCAAGAAATATTAATGGGGGTCGTCTATAAAAAGATAAAGGCCCCAAGAGTGCTATGGAACAGAAATATACAGAGACAATCTATAGAAACAAGGACTTCGGAGGCAACATGATGACAACAAAATCATATCTTTCAATAATCAATCTCAATGTGAACAGTGTAATTGCTCCCACAAAAGGGCACAGAGATGTAGATTGTATAAAAAGACATGACCTGGGGCGCCTGGTTGGCTCAGTGGGTTAGAGCCTCTGCCTTCTGCTCAGGTCATGATCTCAGGGTCCTGGGATCAAGCCCCTCATCGTGCTCTCTGCTCGGCAGGGAGCCTGCTTCCTTTTCTCTCTCTCTCTGCCTGCCTCTCTGCCTGCTTGTGATCTCTGTCAAATAAATAATAAATAAAATATTTTTTAAAAAAGACATGACCCATCCACATGCCATCTATAAGAGACTCATTTTGAACTTAAAGATAAAACCAGACTGAAAGTGAAGGGATGGAGAACAATTTTTCATGCCAATGGACCTCAAAATAAAGCCGGAGTAGTAATTCCCATATCAAATTAGATTTTAAGGTAAATATTGTAGTATGAGATACAGAAGTACACTATATCATTCCTAAAAGGTCTATCCCATAAGAGAATCTAGTAATTGTAAGTAGCTATGCCTCCAACATGGAAGCAGCCAACTACATAAGCCAACTGTTAATGAAAATAGACATATTGATAGTAATACATGAATAGTAGGATAACTCAACAATCCACTCTCAGAAATAGACAGATCATCTAAGCAAAGCATCAACAAAGAAACAAGAGCTTTGAACGACACACTGGACCAGATGGACTTCATAGATATATACAGAACATTGCACCCTAAAACAACAGAATACCCATTCTTCTTGAGCATGCATTGGAACATTCTCCAGGATAGACCACATACTGCATCACAAATCAGGGCTCAACTGATATACAAAGACTGAGATTATCCCCTGCATATTCTCAGACCACAATGATTTGAAACTGGAACTCAATCACTGGAAAATTTGGGAAGAAATTCAAACAATTGGAAGCTAAAGTCCATCCTGCTCAAGAATGTTTGGGCGAAACAGGAAATGAAAGAAGAACTTAAACAATTCATGAAAACCATGAGAAAGAAAACACATCAGTCCAAAACCTATGGGATACAGCAAAGGCAGTACTAATAGGGAAATACATAGCCATCCAAGCGTCACTCAAAAACATAGAAAAATCCCAAATTCATTAAGTAACTT
This sequence comes from Meles meles, assembly GCF_922984935.1. Lineage (NCBI taxonomy): Eukaryota > Metazoa > Chordata > Mammalia > Carnivora > Mustelidae > Meles > Meles meles. The sequence goes on from NC_060087.1 coordinate 51,996,385, forward strand.
TACACCTTAAAGAACTGGAGGAAAAAAACAAATGAAGCCTAAGCCAGTCACAATAAGACAAATAATTAAGATTAAAGCAGAGATTGATGTGTTAGAAACCATAAATACAGTAGACCAGATCAAAGAAATGAGAAGCTGGTTCTTTGAAAGAGTTAATAAGACCAACAAACCACTGGCCAGACTTATTCAAAAGAAAAGAGAAAGGGCTCAAATTAATAAGATTATGAGTGAAAGGGCAGACATCACAGCTAAAACCAAGGAAATAGGAACAATCCTCAGAAATTATTATCAACAACTATATGCCAATAAATTAAGCAATCTGGAAGAAATGGATGCCTTCCTAGAAACCTATAAACTACCAAGACTGAAACAGGAAGAAAATGACAACCTGAATAGACCAATAATCAGTGACAAGATTGAAGCAGTAGTCAAAAATCCCCCCCCAAAAAAAACAAAAAAACAAAAAGCAAAACCAAAAAACAAGATCCCAGGACCTGATGGCTTCCCTGGGGAAATCTACCAAACATTTAAAGAAAAAAATAACACCTATTCTCCTGAAGAAGTTTCAAGAAATAGACACAGAAAGAAAACTTCCAGACTCATTCTATGAGACCAGCATTACCTTGATCCCCAAATCAAGCAAAGACCTCATCAAAAAGGAGAATTTCAGACCAATATCCATGATTAATATGGATGCCAAAACTCTCAACAAGATCATAGCAAATAGGATCCAACAGTAAATTAAAAGGATTGTACGTTATAGCCAGGTGGGGTTTATCCCTGGGACGCAAGGGTGGTTCAACATTCACAAATCAATCATTGTGAGAGAATACATTAATAAGAGGAGAGGGAAGAACCATATGATTTTCTCAATCAATGCAAAAAAAAAAAAGCATTTGACAAAATACAGCATCCTTTCCTGATTAAAACTCTTCAGAATATATGGAATAGGTGGGGACCTTCTTCAGTTTCATAAAAACCATCTATGAAAAGCCCACAGCACATATCTTTGTCTATGGGGAAAAGCTGAGAGCCTTTCCCTTAAGATCAGGAACATAAGGGTGCCCACTTTCACCACTATTGTTCAACAGAGTACTAGAATTCCTAGGAACATCAATCAGACAACAACAACAACAAAAATAAAAGGTATTCAAATTGGCAAAGAAGAAGTCAAACTCTCTCTCTTCGCAGATGACATGATACTTTATGTGGAAAGCCCAAAAGACTCCTGCCACAAACTACTAGAACTCATACAGCAATTCAGTAATGTGGCAGGATACAAAATGAATGCACAGAAATCAGTTGCTTCCCTGTGCACTAACACTAACAAGAGAAATTAGGGAATCAATTCCATTTGCAGCAACACCAAAAATCACAAGATACCTTGGAATAAACCTAAACAAAGAGGTAAAGAAACTATACTCTAGAAACTGCAGAATACTTTGAGAGGAATTTAGGAAGATACAAAAAGATGGAAAAACATTCCATGTTCATGTATTGGAAGAATAAACATTGTTAAAGTACTGTGATGCCCAGAGCAATCTATACTTTCAATGCTAACCCAATGAATATACCATCAGCATTTTTTAAAGTGCTGGAACAAACAATCTTAAACTTTGTATGGAACCAGAAAAGACCCTGAATTTCCAGGAAAACATTGAAAAAGGAAAACAGAGCTGGGGGCATCACATTGCCTGATTTCAAGCTATATTATAAATCTGTGATCACAAAGACAGCATATTATTGGCACAAAAACAGACACATAGATCAGTGGAACAAAACAGAGGGCCCAGATATGACCCTCAACTCTATGGTCAACTAATCTTCAGCCAACGAGGAAAAAATATCCAATGGGTAAAAGACAGTCTCTTCAATAAATCCTGCTGGGAAATTGGGCAGCGATAGGCAGAAGAATGAAACTCAACCATTCTCATACACTGTACACAAAGACAAAACTTAAATGGATGAAAGTCCTCAATGTGAGACAGGAATCCATCAAATTTCTAGAGGAGAAACAAAAGCAAAACAAGGGAAACAAAAGCGAAAATGAACTTTTGGGACTTCATCAAGTTAAAAAGCTTCTGCACATCAAAGGAAACAGCCAGCAAAACTAAAAGTCAACCTATGGAATAGGAGAAGATATTTGCAAATGACAGTACAAAGGGCTGATATCCGAGATCTATAAAGAACTTTTCGAACTCAACACCCAAAAAAACAAATAATCAAGTCAAAAAATGGGCAGAAAACATCTAACAATTGTAAATATCTATGCCCCAATATGGGAGCAGCCAATTATATAAGAAAACTATTAATCAAGATAAAGATTCATATTGGTATGAATACATTAATAGTAGGAGATCTTAACATGCCTCTCTCAGTAATAGACGGATCATCAAAGAAGAAAATCAATAAAGAAACAAGAGCATTGATTGAAACATTGGACCAGATGGACCCCATAGATATATACAGAACATTCCACCCTAATAGACCACATACAGGGTCACAAATCAGGACTCAACTGATACCAAAAGACTGACATTATTCCCTGCATATTCTCAGATCACAATGCTTTGAAACTGGCGCTCAATCACAAGGAAAAGTTAGGAAGGAACTCAAAGACCACCTTGCTTAAGAATGCTTGGATCAACCAGGAGATCAAAGAGGATCTTAAACAGTTCATGGAAACCAATGAGAATGAAGACACTTTGGTCCAAAACCTATGGGATACAGCAAAGGAGGTTCTAAGGTGGAAATACAGACATCCAAGTCTCCCTCAAAAAAAAACTGAAAAATCCAGAATAAAACAGCTGTCTCTACACCTTAAAGAACTGGAGAATCAACAACAAATCAAACCAACTCCACACATAAGAAGGGAAATCATCAAGATTAGAGCAGAGATCAATGAGGTAGAAACCAGAGATACAGTAGAACGTATCAATGAAACTAGAAGCTGGTTTTTTGAAAGAATCAATAAGATCCATAAACAGATACTTCTCTGAAGAAGACATACACATGACTAAGAGACACATGAAAATATGTACATCAGCATTAGTCCTCAGGGAAATTCAAATCAAAACTACATTGGGATACCACTTTACACCAGTTAGGATGGCAAAAATTGACAAGGCAAGAAACAACAAATGTTGGAGAGGTTGTTGAGGGAGGGAAACCCTCTTACACTGTTAGTAAGAATGCAAGGTGGTACAGCCACATTGGAATACAGTGTGGAGGTTCCTCAAAAAGTTAAAAATAGAGCTACCCTATGACCTGGCAATTGCACTACTGGGTATTTACTTCAAAGATACAGTTGTAGTGACAAGAAAGGCCACATGTACCCCGATGTTCATAGCAGCAATGTCCACAAATGCCAAATGTGGAAGGAGCTGAGAAGTCCTTCAACAAACAAATGAATAAAGGAGATATGGTACATATTACAATGGAATATTACTCAGCCATCAGAAAGGATGAATACCTAACTTATCATCAGCATGGATGGAGCTGGAGGAGATTTTGCTAAGTGAAATAAGTCAAGCAGAGAAAGTCAATTATCGTATGGTTTCACTTAATTGTGAAACATAAGGAATAGCATGGAGAACGTTAGGAGAAGGAAAGGAAAAAGAAAGGGGAGGAAATCAGAGGTGGAGACTACTGTGAGAGACTATGGACTCTGGGAAACAAACTGAGGATTTTAGAGGAGAGAGGAGGTTGGGGGATGGCTTACCCTGGTGATGGGTATTAAAGAGGCCTTGGATTACATGGAGCATTGGGTGTTATATGCAAACAATGAGTCGTGGAAAATGATGTGCCCCATTAAGTCCCACTGGGGACTTAATCTCCTAGGACATGGAGATCATGACCTGAGCCGAAATGAAGAATTGGATGCCTGACTGAGTTACTCAGGCATCCCATAATTGATTTCTTTATATCAGTCTTGTATCCTGCAACCTTGTTGAACTCACTTTTTAGTTTTACTAGTTTTTCAGTGGATTTCTTTGGATTTTTGCTATTAAAAAATGTCACTTGTGAATAGAGTTTTATTTCTTCCTTTCCAATCTGGATGACTTTTATTCATTCTCTTGCCTAATTGCCCTGGCTAGAACTTCCAGAACAATGTTGCATAGAAGTGGTGAGAACAGACATCCTGTTTTATTCCTGATCTTGGGGAAAAACATCTAGTCTCTCTTCATTAAGTATGATGTTAGATATGGGTTTTACATAGATGTCCTATATCAGGTTAAGGAATTTCCCTTCCATTCCTAGTTTTCTGGAATTTTATATCATGAAAAGGTGCTAGATTTTGTCAAATACATTTTTAAGCTAACATATAATGTATTATTTGTTTCAGGGGTACAGATCTGTGATTCATCAGTCTAACACAATTCATAGCACTAACCACAGCACATACACTCCCCAATGTCCATCACCCAGCTACCCCATTCCTTACCACACCATCTGCTCCAGCAACCCTCAGTTTGTTTCCTGAGATTAAGAGTATCTAGGGGTACCTGGGTGGCTCAGTGGGTTAAGCCTCTGCCTTCAGCTTAGGTCATGATCTCAGGGTCCTGGGATTGAGTCCCATATTGGACTCTCTGCTCAGCAGGGAGCCTGCTTCCCCCTCTCTCTTTGCCTGCCTCTTTGCTTGCTTGTGACCTCTCTCTCTGTCAAATAAATAAATAAAATATTTAAAAAGAGTCTCTTATGGTTGGTCTCCCTGTCTGATTTCATCTTGTTTCATTTTTCCCTCCCTTTCCCTATGAGGAATGTCATATACTTTTTATTTATCTATTCAGATCATGAGAATTTATGTTTTATTCTATTGATACTAAGTATCGCATTAATTGAGTTTCAAATGTTAAACCAGTCTTTCATTCCTGAGATAAATCTCACTGGGTCATGGTGTATAACTTTTTATGTAATGCTGGATTTAGCTTGCTTGAGGAGTTTTAGATCCATAGTCATAGGAGATACTTGTCTATAGTTTACCTGTGTTGTGTTTGTCTGGCTTTGCTATCAGAGTAATGCTAGCCTCATGAAATAACTTGAGAAGTATTACCTTCTTTTTATATGGCTTTGGGAGAATTTATAAATAATTGTTGTTAATTCATCTTTAAACATTTGATAAAATGCAGCAATGAATCCCTCTGAATCTGGACTTTTCTTTGTGGTAATTTTTGTATTATTAATTTAATCTCTTCATTTATTACAGTTCTAGTCAGATTAGCTATTTCTCCTTGAGACAGTTTTGTCCTTTTCATCTAATTTATCCAATTTTTTGGCTTATAGTTATTCATCATAGACCTTTTTTTTAAAATTTATTTATTTTTTCAGCGTAACAGTATTCATTGTTTTTGCACAACACCCAGTGCTCCATGCAATACGTGTCCTCCCAATTACCCACCACCTGTTCCCCCAACCTCCCACCTCCGACCCTTCAAAACCCTCAGATTGTTTTTCAGAGTCCATAGTCTCTTATGGTTCGCCTCCCCTTCCAATTTTTTTTTTTTATAAACATATAATGTATTTTTATCCCCAGGGGTACAGGTCTGTGAATCGCATGGTTTACACACTTCACAGCACTCACCATAGCACATACCCTCCCCAATGTCCATAACCCACTCCCCCTCTCCCAACCCCACCTCCCCCCAGCAACCCCCAGTTTGTTTTGTGAGATTAAGAGTCATTTACGGTTTGTCTCCCTCCCAATCCCATCTTGTTTCATTTATTCTTCTCCTATCCCCCTAACCCCCCATGTTGCATCTCCACGTCCTCATATCAGGGAGATCATATGATAGTTGTCTTTCTCCGATTGACTTATTTCACTAAGCAAGATACCCTCTAGTTCCATCCATGTCATCGCAAATGGCAAGATTTCATTTCTTTTGATGGCTGCATAGTATTCCATTGTGTACATATACCACATCTTCTTTATCCATTCATCTGTTGATGGACATCTAGGTTTGGCTATTGTAGTTTGGCTATTGTAGACATTGCTGCTATAAACATTCGGGTACACGTGCCCCTTCGGATCACTGCGTTTGTATCTTTAGGGTAAATACCTAGTAGTGCAATTGCTGGGTCATAGGCTAGTTCTATTTTCAACATTTTGAGGAACCTCCATGCTGTTTTCCAGAGTGGTTGCACCAGCTTGCATTCCCTCCAACAGTGTAGGAGGGTTCCCCTTTCTCCGCATCCTCACCAGCATCTGTCAATTTTATCCATTCTGACTGATAAGAGGTGATATATCATTGTGGTTTTGATTTGTATTTCCCTGATGCCGAGTGACGTGGAGCACTTTTTCATGTGTCTGCTGGCCATCTGGATGTCTTCTTTGCAGAAATGTCTGTTCATGTCCTCTGCCCATTTCCGGATTGGATTGTTTGTTCTTTGGGTGTTGAGTTTGCTAAGTCCCTTATAGATTTTGGACACTAGCCCTTTATCTGATATGTCATTTGAAAATATCGTCTCCCATTCTGTCAGTTGTCTTTTGGTTTTGTTAACTGTTTCCTTTGCTGTGCAAAAGATTTTGGTCTTGATGAAATCCCAATAGTTCATTTTTGCCCTTGTTTCCCTTGCCTTTGCTGATGTTCCTAGGAAGATGTTGCTGCGGCTGAGGTCGAAGAGGCTGCTGCCTGCGTTCTCCTCAAGGATTTTGATGGATTCCTTTCTCACATTGAGGTCCTTCATCCATTTTGAGTCTATTCTCATGTGTGGTTTAAGGAAGTGATCCAATTTCATTTTTCTGCATGTGGCTGTCCAATATTCCAGGCACCATTAATTGAAGAGCCTGTCATTTTTCCATTGGACATTCTTTCCTGCTTTGTCGAAGATTAGTTGACCATAGAGTTGAGGGTCTATTTCTGGACTCTCTATGCTGTTCCACTGATCTATGTGTCTGTTTTTGTGCCAGTACCATGCTGTCTTGATGATGACAGCTTTGTAATAGAGCTTGAAGTCCGGAATTGTTATGCCACCAACTTTGGCTTTCTTTTTCAATATTCCTTTGATGTTAGAGGTCTTTTCTGGTTCCATATAAATTTTAGGATCATTTGTTCCATTCCTTTGAAAAAAATGGATGGTATTTTGATAGGGATTGCAGTAAATGTGTAGATTGCTTTAGGTAGCATAGACATTTTCGCAATATTTATTCTTCCAATCCAGGAGCATGGAACATTTTTCCATTTCTTTGTGTCTTCCTCAATTTCTTTCATGAGTACTTTATAGTTTTCTGCGTATAGATTCTTACCTCTTTGGTTAAGTTTATTCCTAGGTATCTTATAGTTTGGGGTGCAATTGTAAATGGGATTGACTCCTTAATTTCTCTTTCTTCTGTCTTGTTGTTGATGTACAGAAATGCAACTGATTTCTGTGCATTGATTTTACATCCTGACACTTTACTGAATTCCTGTACAAGTTCTAGCAGTTTTGGAGTGGAGTCTTTTGGGTTTTCCACATATAGTATCATATCATCTGCAAACAGTGATAGTTTGACTTCTTCTTTGCTGATTTGGATGCCTTTAATTTCTTTTTGTTGTCTGATTGCTGAGGCTAGGACTTCTAGTACTATGTTGAATAGCAGTGGTGATAATGGACATCCCTGCCGTGTTCCTGACCTTAGCAGAAAAGCTTTCAGTTTTTCTCCATTGAGAATGATATTGGTGGTGGGTTTTTCATAGATGGCTTTGATAATATTGAGGAATGTGCCCTCTATCCCTACACTTTGAAGAGTTTTGATCAGGAAGGGATGCTGTACTTTGTCAAATGCTTTTTCAGCATCTATTGAGAGTATCATATGGTTCTTGTTCTTTCTTATATTAACGTGTTCTATCACATTGATTGATTTGCGGATGTTGAACCAACCCTGCAGCCCTGAAATAAATCCCACTTGATCGTGGTGAATAATCCTTTTTTTTTTTTTTTTGAGATTCTCTTTATTTATTTGACAGAGAGAGAGATCACAAGTAGGCAGAGAGGCAGGCAGAGAGAGAGGAGGAAGCAGGCTCCCCGCGGAGCAGAGAGCCCGATGCGGGGCTTGATCCCAGGACCCTGAGTTCATGACGGGAGCCGAAGGCAGTGGCTTAATCCACTGAGCCACCCAGGCGCCCCGTGAATAATCCTTTTAATGTACTCTTGAATCCTATTGGCTAGTATGTTGGCGAGAATTTTTGCGTCTGTGTTCATCAAGGATATTGGTCTGTAGTTCTCTTTTTTGGTGGGATCCTTGACTGGTTTTGGGATCAAGGTGATGCTGGCCTCATCAAATGAGTTTGGAAGTTTTCCTTCCATTTCTATTTTTTGGAACAGTTTCAGGAGAATAGGAATGAGTTCTTCTTTAAATGTTTGGTAGAATTCCCCTGGGAAGCCGTCTGGCCCTGGGCTTTTGTTTGTTTGGAGATTTGTGATGACTGTTTCAATCTCCTTGCTGGTTATGGGCCTGTTCAGGTTTTCTCTTTCTTCCTGCTTCAGTTGTGGTAGTTTATATGTCTCTAGGAATGCATCCACTTCTTCCAGATTGTCAAATTTGTTGGCGTAGAGTTGCTCATAGTATGTTCTTATAATTGTCTGTATTTCTTTGGTGTTAGTTGTGATCTCTCCTCTTTCAATCATGATTTCATTTATTTGGGTCCTTTCTCTTTTCTTTTTGATGAGTCTGGCCAGGGGTTTATCAATCTTATTGATTCTTTCAAAGAACCAGCTCCTAGTTTCATTGATTTTTTCTATTTTTTTTTTTTTTTGGTTTCTATTTCATTGATTTCTGCTCTGATCTTTATGATTTCTCTTCTCCTGCTGGGTTTAGGGTTTCTTTCTTGTTCTTTCTCCAGCTCCTTTACGTGTATGGTTAGTTTGTGTATTTTAGACCTTTCCTCTTTCTTGAGAAAGGCTTATACCGCTATATATTTTCCTCTCAGGACTGCCTTTGCTGTGTCCCACAGATTTTGAACCATTGTGTTTTCTTTATCATTTGTTTCCATGAATTTTTTCAATTCTTCTTTAATTTCCTGGTGGACCCATTCATTCTTTAGAACGATGCTGTTTAGTCTCCATGTTTTTTGGTTCTTTCCAGGTTTCCTCTTGTGATTGAGTTCTAGCTTCAGAGCACTGTGGTCTGAAAATATGCAGGGAATGATCCTAATCTTTTGATAACGGTTGAGACCTGATCTGTGACCCAGGATGTGATCTATTCTGGAGAAGGTTCCATGTGCACTAGAGAAGAATGTGTATTCTGTTGCTTTGGGATAAAATATTCTGAATATATCTGTGATGTCCATCTGGTCCAGTGTGTCATTTAAGGCCTTTACTTCCTTGTTGATCTTTTGCTTGGATGAGCTGTCCATTTCAGTGAGGGGAGTGTTCAAGTCCCCTACTATTATTGTATTATTATTGATGTGTTTCTTTGATTTTGTTATTAATTGGTTGATATAGTTGGCTGCTCCCACGTTGGGGACATAGATATTTAAAATTGTTAGATCTTCTTGTTGGACAGACCCTTTGAGGATGATATAGTGTCCTTCCTCATCTCTTATTATAGTCTTTGGCTTAAAATCTAATTGATCTGATATAAGGATTGCCACCCCAGCTTTCTTCTGATGCCCATTAGCATGGTAAATTGTTTTCCACCCCCTCACTTTAAATCTGGATGTGTCTTTGCCTCTAAAATGAGTTTCTTGTAGGCAACATACTGATGGATTTTGTTTTTTTATACATTCTGATACCCTGTGTCTTTAGATTGGGGCATTTAGCCCATTAACATTCAGGGTAACTATTGAGAGATATGAATTTAGCGCCATTATTACCCTGTAAGGTGACTGTTACTGTATATTGTCTCTGTACCTTTCTGATCTACTACTTTTAGGCTCTCTCTCTGCTTAGAGGACCCCTTTCAATATTTCCTGTTGAGCTGGTTTGGTGTTTGCACATTCTTTCAGTTTTTGTTTGTCCTGGAAGCTTTTTATCTCTCCTTCTATTTTCAATGATAGCCTAGCTGGATAGAGTATTCTTGGCTGCATGTTTTTCTCGTTGAGTGCTCTGAATATATCATGCCAGCTCTTCCTGGCCTGCCAGGTCTCTGTGGATAAGTCTGCTGCCAATCTAATATTTTTACCATTGTATGTTACAGACTTCTTTTCTCGGGCTGCTTTCAGGATTTTCTCTTTCTCACTAAGACTTGTAAATTGTACTCTTAGGTGACGGGGTGTGGACCTATTCTTGTTGACTTTGAGGGGGGTTCTCTGCATCTCCTGGATTTTGATGCTTGAACTCTTGATCTGACATATTACCAATGTCTGTTGATTAGGTCCCTAGCCTTCGGTACTGCCTCTTGTTCTTTTGTTTGTGGTGACTTTTTCCGCCTTGTCATTTTGTCCAGATAAGAGGATATGAAGGATCAAATAAAATACTAAAACGGTGGCAAAGACCCCAGAAAAAGGCGCTGTAACCAAATCAGAAGAGTCCGCAAATTGTGTGGGGGAGAAAGGGGATAATAAGTGTTTCAGAAAAAAAAAAGAAAAAAATTTAAAAAAGTAAAACAAATAAAGAAAAAATATAAAAAAGAAAGAATATACATATAAATTTAGATAAACTAGTCAAAGAACGTTAAAAAAGAAAAGGGTAAAAGTTTTAAAAAAATTAGCAGAAGAAGAAAAAAGAAAGAAAAAATAATTGAAAAAAGAAAAAAAAATTGAATTTACCACAAGACTGAAGAATCATGGGGAGAAAACCATGAGTTCTGTGCTTTGCTTTCTCCTCCTCTGGAATTCCGGTGCTGTCTTAGGAATTGAACCTGCTTTCCTTGATAGATGAACTTCGTCCTGGCTGGATATTTTGTTGATCTTCTGGGGGAGGGGTCTGTTGTAGTGACTCTCAAGTGTCTTTGCCCGAGGCGGAATTGCACCGCCCTTACTGGGGGCCAGACTAAGTAATCCGCTCGTGTTCACTTTTGGGAGCTTCTGTTCCCTGAACACTTTCCGTAGAGTTCCGGAGGACGGGAATTAAAATGGCCGCCTCCTAGTCTCAGGTCCGGAGGAGCCCAGAGCCCGGGGCCCCACTCCTCAGTGCTCCCCCAGAGGACAGCACCCAATCACTCCCGTATCCCCAGCCTCCAGCCGCGCTCCGAGCTCAACCAGCCCGCAGCCTGTTCAAGGTAACCCCGAGCTGAGAGTTCAGTCCTCGGCTCTGTCACTGCAGCCGGCTTCTCCGTTCTAATACCTGCAAGCTCTGTGACACTCCAACACCCCCGGTCCTTCTGTGACCCTGTGGGACCTGGGGCCATGCTGACTCGCGTGGTCTTCACCCCGGTTTAGCCTCTGGAGCAATGTCCCTCAGTGGAACAGACTTTTAAAGTCCTGATTTTGTGCTCTGTTCCTCCGCCACTTGCCGGGAGCTGGCCCCTCCCCCCGCGGTCTATCTTCCCGTCGTTTTAGATTCACTTCTCCACCAGTCCTACCTTTCAGAAAGTGGTTGATTTTCTGTTTCTAGAATTGCTGTTCTTCTCTTTGATCTCCCGTTGGATTTGTAGGTGTTTGCAATGTTTAGATAAGCTATCGAGCTGATCTCCTGCTACCTGATGTAGTCTCAGCCTGCTACTTCTCTGCCATCTTGACTCCTTTTCCCATCATAGACCTTTTTAATACTTTTTATTTCTGTAAGGCTGTTAGTAATCTCTCTTTTATTTCTGATTCTAGTAATTTGAATCTTCTCTCTTTTTATAACAAAATATTGTAGATGTTAAAATATGACTAAAGTTTGGGAAACATCACTTTATGGGAATGTTGTGTACTTTAAAAACAACAAAACTTTCCGTTCACTCATTCAATGAATACGTACTGAGTCACTATTATAGATCAAGCACAAGTCAAGGCTATTCAGATATAACAGCAAAGAAAAGAGAAAAACACTCCTATTATCATGGATTTTCATTCTATTAGATTGAAACATGAAATTCCCCATATGAGACCATCATTGACCGACAAAAACGGCAATTTCATATGGTTTAACCAAATAGTAGGGAGAACTCCCCAGCTCTATTATTTGTTAGCTATATGACTTCAGTTAAATCACCCTACCTTTCTATGCCTCACTTTTACCATGTGGAAAATTAAGATAATAACAATTTTTTTCAGGGCACCTGGGTGGCTCAGTGGGTTAAAGCCTCTGCTTTTGGCTCAGTTCATGATCCCAGTGTCCTGGGATCGAGCCCCACATTGGGCTCCCTGCTCAGCAGGGAACCTGCTTCCACCTCTCTCTCTGCCTGACTCTCTGCCTACTTGTGATCTCTGCCTGTCAAATAAATAAATAATAACAATAATAATTTTTTCATGATGATTCTTAAAGTTCATAAGTGGGAGGTATCTAGCACAGAACTTATTACATAGTACACACCTAATATATATGTTTTCTTACATTTGAAACCTTGGAAGAACACATCAGTGATATTCTTGTGCTTATTAAAAAAAAAGAAAAGGAAAAGAAAAGGGTAGGGAATATAGAATAAAATGTCATGCTTCTCTGACACCTTGGGTGGCAAGAAATTAAATGAGAAAGGAGAGTCTTGAAAAAAAATCATGGAAAGATCTTGGGGAATTAATAACAAGGAGACTTGGATTTCAGTCTGGAATCCCAACACATTGCCACCCATAGATTCAGAGCCTGATAGAATTCAGATAACAATCTGAATATAATTTAGACTGTGGTTCCAGAGTCACTCTCCAGTTTCATTTTCTAATTGCTTATATTTTGGTTTCCTCAGAAATGGTTTTGTGGGTCGATGAGATAGGGAGAAGTGAAGGGAAAAAAATCAAGTCATGCTGCTGTTGGGGGAGTGGGAAAGAATGGTAGTTAAAAAAAATCAGAGAAATGAACAAGAGCAGCAGGTGATGAGCACTTACAGAAACAAGAATAATAGCAACAGATTTTTAAAGAAAAACATTTTTTTTACCAAAGGTAAATGGTCTTAAACTGCACCACAAAGGACAAATTTGGATGTTGAGAAGTTCTTTACAGGGAAGGCTGTTGAGCCCTGGATTGAGAGATTCCACTACAATGGGTGTTGGTAACCTAGAGTTTGGGCCAAGTCTATCCAGGGGCCTTGTTTTTGGAAGGCCCACATGCTAAGAATGATTTTTATTTTTTAAAGAATTGTAAAAGAAGAAGGTTGAGATGGGAGAGAAATGAACACAGTGGCTCTCAAAGCCTAAAATATCTATAATCCAACCCCTTACAGAAAAAGTTCTTCAATCCCCATTGTAGAAGAACTGGCTCATCCTATCTCTTTGGGTCCTTGGTTTTCCCATTTAAAATTTGAAGAGTGATCTCAATCTAGTCACCTCAGGTGGATGGTATGAAGATACCAGGGGAATCTTAAAGTCAGAGTGAAGGGGTGGAAGAAAGATGGGAAAATGATAAAGAGGAAATTATCATTTGGCAAACCTTGAGGCCATGCTGTGGAGCTCCAGGCTGGCTTGGGTAAGGGGTAGAGAGAATTGGGGCTGGCAGTGGGGATGGAGTTCAGTGGGAAAGAGAGAAAAGACAGAACAGGAAGAAGAGATGACAATATCTTATACCAGACCCATTCCATAAACAAAATCTCAATGGGGATAAACAAGAGAAAGGGAAACAAAAGGAACATGCCAGACAAGTGCTATAGAGCCCAGGGTATTGCCCCTAGAAGAAAGGATGAGAGGAAATAGATGTTTCAGCTTAGGTAACAAGGCTTAGATAATAGCCCTCATTGGTGGAGAAGTTAACTAGCTGGATTGAGGTCAGGGTAAAAAAGAAACCTGGCCTCTGTCTGGTGGCTTAAAGACCAATTACGAGAAGAGCTGGGTGATTCAGTAGGTCTGTCAATGGCAGCATCCGAAAGCATCTGTCCTCAGTTCCTTTCCAGATTTGAATCCTCTCTTCAACATTTTCAGCAAGCAATTTTCCAGTCTTTATTTTCTGGTATTGGGGATTTCACTCATTCTTTTAAAAAAAATCAATATATAATGTGTTATTTGTTTTAGGGATACAGGTATGTGATTCATCAGTTTTACACGATTCACAGAACACACCATAGCACATACCTTCCCAATTTCCACCACCCAGCCACCTCATCCCTCCCACCCCCACTCCCTTCCAGCAATCCTCAGTTTGTTTTCTGAGATTAAGAGTCTTTTATGGTTTGTCACCCTCTCTGGTTTCATCTTGTTGATTTTTCCCTCCCTTCCCCTATGATCCTCTGTCTTGTTTCTCAAATTCCTCATATCAGTAAGATCATATGATAATTGTCCTTCTCTGATTGACATATTTTGCTTAGCATAATACCCTCTAGTTTCAGCCATGCCATTGCAAATGGGAAGATTTTGTGGGTTTTTTGATGGTTGCATACTATTCCATAGTATTTCATTATATATATATCTCTCCAAAGGCAGTAATAATAGTCCATATTTGTTAGGCTCTGAATGTGATACGGAAAGACTCTAGATCAGATGATACCTCCTGAATATAGTCCCTTTGAGGTGAACCCTAAAGATGCATGGCCACAGAACACTTCTCATGTCATTCCTCCCTCTTTTCTCTTATCCTGTTGGCATGGACAGAGGAGGAAATTGTGCAACCAAGCAGCCCTTAATAGCTGGCAACTTGAGCCTATACTATGATTGCCACAGACATGTGGTGACTTACTGTGGCAGCATGCCTATAGACCAAGGCAGGAATCCATGTGTCAGTAAAGAAGTAGGCAAATTCTGGGAGTGTGCCAGATCTAGTACATAAGCTGACTATCAGTTTCCTGTAGACCATTTCCAGCTGACACACTTCCACTTGCCACAGCCTAGTACCCAGAAAATGTGCATCTCTGTGAGGGTTGAAAGCTGGCAGCACAGCCTCACCCTTCCTTACCCTGCTTTCCAGAACACTGAGTTTGAGAATCCCTGTTATCCTCATCCCAAAGGAGAATGCAGCCTCCATCTTTTGCTCCTCATCTCAGGTCTGGTCACTGGTTCACAGCAATCCGCCTCCCTACACACCTGCACCACAAGAAATAGGAGCAGAACCTCCTGCTCCTTTTGAAAGGCTGCTAATCCTACTACACTGAAATGACCTTCGCTGAACCTGCTGAACAGGCTGCTGAAGTATGAGTGTGCTTAAAAAACTCACAACCGTGCTTTCTTTCAATGTTCACACCAAGTCTCTGATGTCCATATTATTTGCCATCAGTTAAATAGATAAGAAACTGAAGTATAGAGAATCAAGTAGTGTATCATGGCTCACCTAGCTAAGCTAGGGAGTTAGCTCCTTGTTCAGAAAGTGGCCAAGCAGAGTCTGCCTGTCTTTGTCTGGCAGGCAGTAAGGGAGTTTATGTATTAAACTGTCCGGCAGTGGGACAGTATTGGACCAGTTGACCACTTCATCCTACTACTCCATAGTTCTAGGTAGCAGTAGAAGGTGTCAAACCTGGGTCTCCTGACCCATCATTCAAAGCTCTTTGCCTTATGCCACTAGACATGATGTCTTTGAGAGCAGATCCACATTTTACACATCACTTTTATGTCCTCTACCTGACATTGCACAGACTAGGTATTTATTGTTGACTTAATTCTTGATTTAAATATTTGTTGATTTGATGGTGATAATAAGCACTTACAGATTGGTTACTGCATACCAGGTCCTGTTCTCTAAGTGCTTTTCATCTATCAACTCACTCAATGCTCACAGAAAAACTATGAAGTAAGCATTATTATCTGCATTTTACAGATAAGGAAACTGAGGAACAGAGAAGTAAAATAACACAGCTAGTAAGTTTTGGAGCATGGGTTCACACCGAGGCAGTCTAACTTCAGAGTCCTGTCCCTAACCATTCCACTACATTGTCTGTCAGTATGCTATGAATGCACACATGTGTGTTCTCCCATCCAAGTACTAACCAGGCCCGACCCTGCTTAGCTTCCGAGATCAGACGAGATCGGGCGCGTTCAGGGTGCTATGGCCGTAGACACATGTGTGTTCTCCATAACCACACTTTACTTGTCCAACAGGAATTGTCATTTTCAAACACATACAGGCATGTGACTTTGACTTTTTGGCTCAACATATTTTTAGTGAGCACCCACTAGTTTCCATGTCTGTTCAGAGGCTGAAATACAGGGGAAAACAAATGAGAAAAGGACCCTTCCTTCATGTAGATAGGCAGTAGACAATTATGCAACATTTTGGGTGATGGCAAGTGCTCTGGAAATGAAGTGGGATAAAAGAACACAATAATAGGGTTTGGTTTTTTGAGATATCAGGGAAAACACCTTTACCATGTGACATTGTAATAGAGAACTAAATGAAATGAGGTAGTGAGCCATTAAGCTAAAGGAAGGGTATTCTAAGCTGGGAAAAACACAGGGTAAAATCATGAAGTAGAAGCAAGCTTGATGTGTTTGAGAGATGAGAACGGTTTGAATCAGGCAGTATGATAGTCAAAGTAGTGAGAATCAGGCACAGTCTAGATATAGTGTGACTTTACCTCCCCAAATCCTGGAAAATATCAGACATATTAAGATGATCTTGAGTATTGCAGTCACCTTTTTTTTTAATTTTTAATTTTTTTAAAAAATTGAAATTAATTTCAATTTAGTTAACATACAGTGTATTATTAGTTTCAGGGGTAGAATTTAGTGATTCATCATTGGTTGCATGTAACACACAGTACTCATTATATCAAGTGCCCTCCTTGAAACCTCTCACCCAATTACCCCATCGCCCACCCACTGGCCCTCCAGCAACCCTCAGTTTGTTTCCTTGAGTCAAGAGTCTCTTATGATTTGTCTCCATCTCTGTTTTCATCTTATTTTATGTTTCCTTCACTTCTCTTATATTCATCTGTTTTGTTTCTTAAGTTCCACATATGAATGAAATCATATGGTATTTGTCTTTCTCTGACTTACTTTGCTTAGCATAATACACTATGGTTGCATCCATGTCCTTGAAAATAGCAAGATTTCATTCCTTTTATGGCTGACCTCTTCTTTAACCATTCATTTGTCAATGGATATATGGGCTCTGTAGATATTTTGGTTATTGGGGACATTGCTGCTATAAATACTGGAGAGCACCCCTTCAGATCATGATGTTTGTATGCATTGGATAAATAATTCATAGTGCAATTGGAGAATAATAAGATAGATTTATCTTTAACTTTTTGAGGAACTTCCATACTGTTTTCCAAAATGGCTGTACCAGTTGACATTCTCATCAATCACGCATGATTCCCCTTTCTTCATATCATCTCCAATATCTGTTGTTTCCTGAGTTGTTAATTTTAGCCATTCTGACCAGTGTGAGGTGATATCATCCTTTTTTCAGGGTAACAGAATCCATTATCTTTGCACCACACCCACTGCTCCATGCAGTACATCCCCTCCCTATTACCCACCACCTGTTACCCACAACCTCCCACCCACCGCCCCTTGAAAACCCTCTGGTTGTTTTTCAGAGTCCATAGTCTCTCATGGTTCATCTCCCCTTCCAGTTTCCCTCAACTCCCTTCTCCTCTCCATATCCCCATGTCCTCCATGTTCTTTGTTATGCTCCACAAATAAGTGAAACCATATGATACTTGTCTCTCTCTGCTTGACTTATTTCACTCAGCATAATCTCTTCCAGTACCATCCATGTTGCTACAAAAGTTGGGTGTTCATCCTTTCTGATGGAGGCATAATACTCCATCGTGTATATGGACCACATTTTCCTTATCCATTCGTTTGTTGAAGGGCATCTTGGTTCTTTCCACAGTTTAGCGACCGTGACCATTGCTGCTATAAACATTGGGGTACAGATGGTCCTTCTTCTTTCTTTCTTTTTTTTTTTTTATTTTCAGCGTAACAGTATTCATTGTTTTTGCACCACACCCAGTGCTCCATGCAATATGTGCCCTCTCTATTACCCACCAACTGCTTCCCCAACCTCCCACCCCCCTGCCCCTTCAAAACCCTCAGGTTGTTTTTCAGAGTCCATAGTCTCTCATCGTTCATCTCCCCTTCAAATTTCCCTCAACTCCCTTCTCCTCTCCATCTCCCCATGTCCTCCATGTTGTTTGTTATGGTCCACAAATAAGTGAGACCATATGATACTTGACTCTCTCTGCTTGACTTATTTCGCTCAGCATAATCTCTTCCAGTCCCATCCATGTTGCTACAAAAGTTGGGTATTCATCCTTTCTGATGGAGGCATCATATTCCATCGTGTATATGGACCACATCTTCCTTATCCATTCATCCGTTGAAGGGCATCTTGGTTCTTTCCACAGTTTAGTGACCATGGCCATTGCTGGTATAAACATTGGGGTACAAATGGCCCTTCTTTTCACTACATCTGTATCTTTGGGGTAAGTACCCAGTAGTGAAATTGCAGGGTCATAGGGAAGCTCTATTTTTAATTTCTTGGGGAATCTCCACACTGTTCTCCAAAGTGTCTGCAACAACTTGCATTCCCGCCAACAGTGTAAGAAGGTTCCCCTTTCTCCACATGTTCTCCAACACACGTTGTTTCCTGTCTTGCTAATTTTGGCCATTCTAACTGGTGTCAGGTGGTATCTCAATGTGGTTTTAATTTGAATCTCCCTGATGGCTAGTGATGATAAACATTTTTTCTTGTTGTAGTTTGGATTTGTATTTCCCTGATAGCTAGTGATGTTGAGCATTTTTTTTTTTCACGCATCTGTTAGCCATTAGTATGTCTTCTTTGGAGAAATGTCTGTTCATGCCTTCTTGGCAGTGAGATCTTAGATACAAAACTAAAATCATGATCCATGAAAGAAAAAAAAAATAGAAAATATGGACCTGGGGAGACAAGATGGCGGGGAAGTAGGAGGAGGCGCCATTTCAACCTGTACCCTAAAGTGAGCTGATTACCTATCAAAGAACTCCGATCACCCATGAAATCAGCCTGGGAGCAGAATTATACACGTCTAGATCTCTACAGGAGCAGAAGATGCCAGTGGGCAGGTAAAGTGGAGTGGGATGTCAGACTGATATCAGAAGATAAACAAAAGGGGGAAGGAGCTACCAGAGGTGACCCATTGGAAAGTAATACCCCAATACGTGAGTGCCCTGTGACTGGGGACCAGCATTAACTTGGAGTCTGGTTGAAAGCACTCAAAAAGAGCAAAGGATCCTGGAGGGAATTTGTGGGAATCGGGGCGGTTAGGGACAGGGCTTAAGCCGCCAAGCCCAGGACAGCCTTCCCTGGTGCTGAGCCAGAGAGAGTGTGGCGGAGAAACCAGGTCTTGGTCCCTCAGCCACCAGCATGCCAGAGAACGCATGGGGTCCAGCTCTTGTGAGGGTCTGGGAGTCTCACCAGATGGCAGAATGCCGGGCCCTGCCAGCAAAGCCTGAGACGTGCGCACCCCACACCCTCCCCTGAGAGAGGTGTGGGCAGGCATCAGCCCCGCACTAACTCTTTGACCCACACCATGCTGTGCCATTAGAGCCTGAGAAGCGCACGCCACACACCCTCCCCTGAGAGAGGTGCAGGCAGGCACCAGCCCTGCTCTGGCTCTTAGACCAGCGCTGCGCCATGCCATCAGAGCCTGAGAAGTGCGCGCCCCACTCCCACCCCTCAGAGAGTGCATAAGGGCGCCAGCCGGGAGCTCACTGACCCGGAAAGACCAGGAATTCCCAGCCTGGGACAGCGGGAAAATCTCAGGGTGCAATCGCTGCTTGGAACCTCTCTGGCGGTCTGGAGCTGCCCAGAGAGCCACTGCTGCCTTGGTTTTGGATACAAGTAGGAGATCCACATCCCCAGGGACCTTGACTCAGAACCTGCTCTGAGGTTTCTCCCTGAGAGGGAGGTCAGAGTGCAGTTTGCTTTCCTCCAAACCTCCAAAAAGCATCAAAAGCTGTCAAGGCAAGAGGAAAAAAAACAAAAAAACAAAAACAAACAAACAAACATAGAAACCTCCAGAGAATAAGCCTGAAAAACCGGATTCCTCAGAGCCCACACCCTTGAGGAGGACAGGAGGACTTAACTCAGGGAACATTGTTGACTGAACACCCACGTGGCAGGCCCCTCTCTCAGAAAACCAACCAGGAAAGAAGAAAAAAAAAGACAACAAGAGAAAAACCACCACTATTTCATAGATACAACTTTTATTTTTAACTCGTTCCCACTGTTCTGGTTCATTTTTTTTATAGAAAATTTTTTATCCTATTTACCATCACAGTGAGATGTCCAGTACATCAAATTCCATAATAATCCTCTCACCTGAACTTTTTGATACAAGCAGCCATGGTTTTCTTTTGCTTTTCTATTTTTAAATTTTTAAAAAATTTTTAGTTTAGTATAATCTAGTTTACTCTTTTTTTATTTTTATCTTCTAATATTCATATGGAGTTAAACTTGAAGGTAATCCCCTTTCCCAATCAATGCTACCCCTATAGGTAAGCCAATTTTTAATCCCCCTCTATCTTAGGAGAGTTGAGTCCTTTATCATAGATTTCAAGATACATCCAGGAAGAATCAAAATAACCTTCCTAACCCACACTGAGAACTTATAACCACTCTCCCATCTTTTTCTTCTGCCAGTGTGTCTGTGTATTTGTGTTTGTCCTGATAGTATATAAATCTTATACTTGGGGTTCTTTTTGACGAGGTTCTTCCCTTTTTTTTTTTTTGCATATATATATATATATATATATATATATATATATATATATATTTTTTTTTCCCTCTTGTCATTAACTTTTTTTTAAAGATTTTATTTATTTGACCAGAGAGAAATCACAAGAGAGGCAGGCAGAGAGAGAGGAAGGGAAGCAGGCTCTCCGCTGAGCAGAGAGCCCAACGTGGGGCTCGATCCCAGGACCCTGAGATCATGACCTGAGCCGAAGGCAGCGGCTTAACCCACTGAGCCACCCAGGCGCCCCTTGTCATTAACTTTTATCAGTCTTTTTGTTTTTCTGTTTTTGTCTGTATACTTCATAAATCGTATCTTGGGGCCCATGTGGGCTGAGCCTTCTCCTTTATCTTCCCTTTTTTGCCTGTCTCTCCCTCTCTCTCTCTTTTTTCTTTTCTTTTTCTTTTTTCTCTCATTTGGGTGGGGAATCCTGATTGCTCAGAAACATTCCAGGGTGCAACTTGACTGTGCCACAGTTGATACATCCAGCTATATCTGTTCAGTCATCTCTCACCAAAATGATTAGGATGAGGAATGCCCAACGGAAGAAAAATACAGAGGATGGGCCTTCTGAAACAGAGCTAATGGCTATCGACATAGACAATATGTCAGAAAGGGAATTCAGGATAACAATTATCCAGGCAATAGCTAGGTTGGAGAAAGCCATGGATGACAAAATGGGATTGATTAGGGCAGAACTGAAAGCCACCAGGAATGATGTTCACAATGTTGGGGCAAAACTGAAAGCCACCAGGGATGATGTTCAAAATGATCTCAATGAATTCCAATCTAATCTAAATTCTCTAAAAGCTAGAGTAACTGAGACAGAAGATAGAATTAGTGATCTGGAGGACAAACAGATAGAGAGAAAGGATCAGGAGGAAGCCTGGAACAAACAGCTCAGAAGCCACAAAACAGAATCAGGGAAATAAATGATGCCATGAAACGTTCCAACATCAGAATTATTGGAATCCTTGAAGGGGAGGATAAAGAAAGAAGTCTAGAAGATATAGTGGAAGAGGTTGTCTATGAAAATTTTCCCAATCTCACGAATGGAACCAGCATTCATGTACTAGAGGCAGAACGGTTTCCCCCAAGATTATAGATTCTCGAAAGTCCTTGAGACACCTGATAGTAAGAATGAAGAATTATAATTGTAGGCAGACCCTCTTGAAAGAAGCCAGGACAAAGAAGCTCCTTACGTACAGAGGAAAGCCCATCAGAATAACATCAGACCTGTCCACAGAGACTTGGCAAGCCAGGAAGGGCTGGAAGGGTATATTCAGGGCACTAAATGAGAAGAACATGCAGCCAAGAATACTTTACCCAGCAAGACTGACATTCAAAATGGATGGAGAATTCCTGCCTCCTTCCTTGAGGGGGAGTACCAGGAGAGAGCCCACCTGGCCCTTTCTGATGGATATTAAGAGTTTCCAAGACCGGTGAGGCTTAAAAGACTATGCAACCACCAAGCTGACACTGTAGGAAATATTAAGGGGGGGGTCCATAAAAAAGAAAAAAAATCCTAAGAAAATCTTTGAACAGAAATATAGAGACAATCTACATAAAGAAGGACTTCAAAGGTAACACGATGTCAATAAAAACGTATCTATCAATAATCACTTCCAATGTGAATGGCCTAAATGCATCAATAAAATGACAAAGGGTTGCAGATTGGATAAAACGACAGGACCCATCCATATGTTGTCTACAAGAGACCCACTTTGAACCTAAAGATACACCCAGAATGAAAGTGAAGGGATGGAGAATATTTCATGCCAATGGGCCTCAAAACAAGGCCGGGGTAGCGATTCTCATATCAGAAAAATTATATTTTACATTAAAGACTTTAGTCAAAGGTACAGAAAGACACTACATCACTCTTAAAGGGACTATCCACCAAGAAGATCTAACAATTGTAAATATACACGCCCCCAATATGGGAGCAGACAATTACATAAGAAAACTATTAAACAAGATAAAGAGCCATATTGATATGAATACTTTAATAGTACGAGATCTTAATATGCCTCTCTTAGAAATAGACAGATCATTGAAGCAGAAAATCAATAAAAAAATAAGAGCATTGAATGACACACTGTACCAGATAGACCTCATAGATATATACAGATCATTCCACCCTAACACAACAGAATACTCATTGTTCTCAAGTGCAGATGGAACCTTCTCCAGAATAGACCACATACTCGGTCACAAGCAGGACTCAACCCATACCAAAAGACTGACATTATTCCCTGCATATTCTCAGATCAAAAGGCTTTGAAACTTGAGCTCAATCACAAGGAAAAGTTCGGAAGGAAATCAAACACCTGGAAGCTAAAGACCACCTTGCTTAAGAATGCTTGGATCAACCAGGAGATCAAAGATGAACTTAAACAATTCATGGAAACCATGAGAATGAAGACACTTCGGTCCAAAACCTATGGGATACAGCAAAGGTGGTTCTAAGGGGGAAATACATAGCCATCCAAGCCTCCCTCAAAAAAATTGAAAATCCAGAATATACCAGCTGTCTCTACACCTTAAAGAACTGGAGAATCAACAACAAATCAAAACAACTCCACACGCAAGAAGGGAAATAATCAAGATTAGAGCAGAGATCAATGAGGTAGAAACCAGAGATACAGTAGAACGTATCAATGAAACTAGAAGCTGTTTTCTTTAAAGAATCAATAAGATTGATAAACCATTGGCCAAACTAATCTGAAAGAATATAGAGGAGGCCCAAATTAATAAAATTATGAAAGAAAAGGGAGAGATCACAACTAACACCAAGGAAGTAGAAATAATCATCAGAAATTTTTACCAACAGTTATATGCCAATAGGCTAAGCAACCTAGATGAAATGGATGCATTCCTGGAAAACTATAAACTTCCAAAATTGAACTAGGAAGAAACTGACAACCTAAATACACCAATATCTAATAATGAGATTGAGGCAGTGATCAAAAACCTCCCAAAAAACCTGATGGATTCCCTGGGGAATTCTACCAAACTTTCAAAGAATAAATAACAGCAAATTCTCCTGAAGCTAATTGAAAAAATTGAAGCAGAAGGAAAACTTCCAGACCCTTTTTATGAAGCCAGCATTACCCTGATCCCCAAACCAGGCGGAGACCCTACCAAAAAGGAGAATTTCAGACCAAATATCATTGATGAAATGGATGCTAAGATTCTCAACAAGATCCTAGCAAACAGTATCCAAAAGCACATTAAAAAGGTTATCCACCATGACCAGGTGTGATTCATCCCTGGGTTACAAGGTTGGTTCAACATTCGCAAATCAATAGATGTTATAGCACAAATCAGTAAGAGAAGAGAGAAGAACCACATGGTCCTCTCAATTGATGCAGAAAAAGCATTTGACAAAATGCAGCATCTCTTCCTGATTAAAACGTTTCAAAGTATAGGGATAGAGGGAACATTCCTGAACTTCATAAAATCTATCTATGAAAGACCCACAGCAGTTATCATCCTCAATGGGAAAAAGCTTGCAGCCTTCCCATTGTGATCAGGAACACGCCGAGGATGCACACTCTGACGACTCTTGTTCAACATAGTACTAGAAGTCCTAGCAAAAGCAATCACACAACAAAGAGAAATAAAAGGTATCCAAATTGGTAATGAAGAATTCAAACTCCAACCCTTCACCGATGACATGATTCTTCATATGGAAAACCCCAAAGACTCCACCCCTAAACTACTAGAACTCATACAGCAATTCAGTAACGTGGCAGGATACGAAGTCAATGTACAGAATTAGTGGATTTCTTATACACTAACAATGAAAATACAGAAAAGGACATTAGAGAATCAATTCCATTTACTATAGCACCAAGAACCATAAGAAACCTGGGAATAAACCTAACCAAAGAGGTAAAGGATCTGTACTCGAGGAACTACAGAACACTCATGAAAGAAATTGAAGTAGACAGAAAAAGATGGAAGACCATTCCATGCTCTTGGATCGGAAGAATAAACATTGTTGAAATGTCTATATTGCCTACAGCAATCTATACTTTTTATGCCATTCTGATCAAAATTCCACTGGTATTTTTCAAAGAGCTGGAGCAAATAATCCTAAAATTATATGGAGTCAGAAGAGACCCCGAATTCCTAAAGAGATGTTGAAAAACAAAAACAAAACTGGCGGCATCACGTTACCTGATTTCAAGCTTTACTACAAGTATTGGCATAAAAACAGACACATAGACCAGTGGAATAGAGTAGAGAGCCTAGATATGGACCCTGAACTCTATGGTCAAATAATCTTCGACAAAACAGGAAAAAATATACAGTGGAAAAAACAGTCTCTTCAATAAATGGTGCTGGGAAAACTGGAGAGCTATATGTAGAAGAATGAAACTCGACCATTCTCTCACACCATACACAAAGATAAACTTGAAATGGATAAAAGACCTCAACGTGAAACATGAATCCATCAGAATCCTAGAGGAGAACATAGGCAGTAACCTCTTCGATATCAGCCACAGCAACTTCTTTCAAGATATGTCTCCAAAGGCCAAGGAAACAAAAGCAAAAATGAACTTTTGGGACTTCGTCAAGATCAAAAGCTTCTGCACAGCAAAGGAAACAGTCAACAAAACAAAAAGGCAACCCACGGAATGGGAGAAGATATTTGCAAATGACAGTACAGACAAAAGGTTGATATCCAGGATCTATAAAAAACTTCTCAAACTCAACACACACAAAACAGATAATCATATCAAAAAATGGGCAGAAGATATGAACAGACACTTCTCCAATGAAGACATAAAAATGGCTATCAGACACATGAAAAAATGCTCATCATCACTAGCCATCAGGGAGATTCAAATTAAAACCACATTGAGATACCACCTGACACCAGTTAGAATGGCCAAAATTAGCAAGACAGGAAACAACGTGTGTTGGAGAGGATGTGGAGAAAGGGGAACCCTCTTACACTGTTGGTGGGAATGCAAGTTGGTGCAGCCACTTTGGAGAACAGTGTGGAGATTCCTCAAGAAATTAAGAATAGAGCTTCCCTGTGACCCTGCAATTGCACTGCTGGGTATTTACCCCAAAGATACATATGTAGTGAAAAGAAGGGCCATCTGTACCCCAATGTTTATAGTAGCAATGGCCACGTTCTCCAAACTGTGGAAAGAACCAAGATTCCCTTGAACAGACGAATGGATAAAGAAGATGTGGTCCATATACACAATGGAGTATTATTCCTCCTTCAGAAAGGATGAATACCCAACTTTTGTAGCAAAATGGGTGGAACTGGAGAGATTATGCTGAGTGAAATAAGTCAAGCAGAGAGATTCAAGTATCAAATGGTTTCACTTATTTGTGGAGCATATCAAATAGCATGGAGGACATGGGGTGATGGAGAAGAGAAGGAAGTTGAGGGAAATTGGAAGGGGGGATGAACCATGAGAGACTATGGACTCTGAAAAAGAACCTGAGCATTGAAGGGCAGGGGGTTGGGAGGTTGGGGGAACCAGGTGGTGGCTAATATGGAGGCCATGTATTGCATGGAGCACTGGGTGTCGTGCAAAAACAATAAATACTCTTACACTGAAAAAGAAATTGAAATTTAAAAAAAGAAAATATGGACCTTATTAAATTGAAGAACATCTGCTCCGTGAAATACACTGTTTACAGAATGTAAAGAGATGCCACAGACTCGGAGAAAATATCTGTAAAACATATATTTAGTAAAGTCCTGGTTTTCAAAATATATAAAGAAGTCTAAAAACACAGCAGTAAGAAAAACATTTTAAATGAGTAAAAGTTCTGAATAGACCCGTCACCAAAGAAGATATGCAGGTGGCAAATAAGCATATGAAAAGGTGCTCAACATGAAGTATTATTAAGTAATTACCAATTACAACAATTAGAATGGTTAAAATCCTATTACAATAGTTAAAATCCCAAATATGACACTGAGTACTAGTAAGGATATAGAGAAAGTGGAACACTCTTTGACCAATTCATGGAAATGAAAATGATATAGCTAAAATTATAAAAGACAACTTTGAAACATGCTCTATGGTATTTACTCAAATGAATTGAAAAGTTATACCCACACAGAAACCTGTATACATGTATTTATCACAGCTTGATTCATATTTGCCAAAACTTCGAGGCAGCCCAGATGTCCTTCAGTAGGTGTATGTATATACAACCTGTAGAACATCCATACAATGGAGTATCATTCGACTGTTAACAAAAAGACATGGAGTAACCTTAAATGCATATTGTTAAGTGAATTAAGCCAGTCTGAAAATGCTATATAGTGTATAATTCTGACAATATAACATTCTGAAAAGGGCAAAGCTATGGAGAAAATTAAAAGATTAGTGATTTTCAGGGTCTCAGTATGAGAAAATGAGGGAAGAATAGGTAGAACACTGGTGATTTTTAGGGCAGTGAAACTATTTTATATTATACTATATATATAGATATATATGCATATATATAATATATACTACATACTATATATAATAACACTAATATAACACTAATATGTGGCATACTAATATATAATATACATATATATAATTATTATATTATCCTATTTATAGTATTCTACTATATATTGTAGTTCATACTATTATATACTATATATTTGTTCAAACCTACTGAATTAGTACCAACAGTGAACCCTAATGTAAACTATAGACTTCAGTTAATAAAAACCTATGCATAATGACACATCAAAAAAAGCCAGAAAAATATTTTGTTTGTGCTGAGCTCACAGGGAAGAATTTGTTCACTCTTATTACAGCACATCTGAGAGAGTTGACATTCCCAGAGACACCTCTTCAGGAACAAAAGAGCTGGTGGGCATACCTTCTGTCCCTTGGCATAGATGAAGAACCTCCTGTTGAGAGTGGCTCACCCCAACACTGGCTGCCTAGCCAGCTTCCTACAAGTCCCATGACCCTGCACTCTGACACAACTGCCCTTTGTGGTCAAACTTACATCAGACCCCAGAAGAACATTGTGGGCGCCTGTCATAGCCTAACGTTTTGAGTTTATTTTTTAAATTTATTTTTACTTAATTTAAAAAATTTTTAATAAACATATAATGTATTTTTATCCCCCAGGATACAGGTCTGTGAATTACCAGGTTTACACATTTCACAGCACTCCTCATAGCACATACCCTCCCCAATGTCCATATCCCCACCACCCTCTCCCAATCACCCTCCCCCCAGCAAGCCTCAGTCTGTTTTTTGAGATTGAGTATTTTATGGTTTGTCTCCCTCCTGCATAGTATTCCATTGTATATATATGGCATATATATATACCATTTCTTCTTTATCCATTCATCTGTTGATGGACATCTAGGTTCTTTCCATAGCTTGGCTATTGTGGGCATTGCTGCTATAAACATTCAGGTGCCCGTGCCCCGTCAGAGCACCACATTTGTATCTTTACAATATACACCAAGTAGTGCAATTGCTGGGTCATAGTGTAGCTCTATTTTCAGTTTTTGAGGAACCTCCACTCTGTTTTCCAGAGTGGTTGCACCAGCTTGCATTCCCACCAACAGTGTAGGAGGGTTCTCCTCTCTCTGCATGCTCTCCAGCATCTGTCATTTCCTGACTTATTAATTTTAGCCATTATGACTGGTGAGAGGTGGTATCTCATTGTGGTTTTGATTTGTATTTCCCTGATGCCGAGTGATGTGGAGCATTTTTTCATGTGTCTGTTGGCCATCTGGATGTCTTCTTTGCAGAAATGTCTGTTCATGTCCTCTGCCCATTTCTTGATTGGATTATTTGTTCTTTGGGTGTAGAGTTTGCTACGCTCTTTATAGATTTTGGATACTAGCCCTTTATCTGTTATGTCGTTTGCAAATATTTTCTCCCATTCTGTCAGCTGTCTTTTGGTTTTGTTAACCATTTCCTTTGCTGTGCAAAAGTTTTTGATCTTGATGAATTCCCAATAGTTCATTTTTGCCCTTGCTTCCCTTGCCTATGGTGATGTTCCTAGGAAGACGTTGCTGCGGCTGAGGTCGAAGAGGCTGCTGCCTGTGTTCTCCTCAAGGATTTTCCATGGATTCCTTTCTCACATTGAGGTCCTTCATCCATTTGGAGTCTATTTTTGTGTGTGGTGTAAGGAAATGGTCCAGTTTCATTTTTGTGCATGTGGCTTTCCAATTTTCCCAGCACCATTTGTTGAAGAGGCTGTTCTCTTTTCATTGGACATTCCTTCTTGCTTTGTTGAAGATTAGTTGACCATAGAGCTGAGGGTCTATTTCAGGGCTCTCTATTCTGTTCCATTGATCTTTGTGTCTGTTTTTGCGCCAGTACCATACTGTCTTGGTGATCACAGCTTTGTAATAGGGCTTGAATCTGGAATTGTGATGCCACCAACTTTGGCTTTCTTTTTCAATATTCCTTTGGCTGTTCAAGGTCTTTTCTGGTTCCACATAAATATTAAGATTATTAGTTCCATTTACTTGAAAAAAATGGATGGGATTTTGATAGGAATTGCATTAAATGTGTAGATTGCTTTAGGTAGCATAGACATTTTCACAATATTTGCTCTTCCAATCCAGGAGCATGGAACATTTTTCCATTTCTTTGTGTCTTCCTCAATTTCTCTCATGAATACTTTATAGTTTTCTGCATTTAGATTCTTAGCCTCTTTGGTTAGGTTTATTCCTAGGTATCTTATAGTTTTGGGTGCAATTGTAAATGGGATTGACTTCATAATTTCTCTTTCTTCTGTCTTGTTGGTGTAGAGAAATGCAACTGATTTCTGTGCATTGATTTTATATCCTGACACATGACTGAATTCCTGTACAAGTTCTAGCAGTTTTGGAGTGGAGTCTTTTGGGTTTTCCACATATAGTATCATATCTTCTGCAAAGAGTGAAGAGTGATAGTTTGACTACTTCTTTGCTGATTTGGATGCCTTTAATTTCTTTTTGTTGTCTGATTGCTGCTGCTAGGACTTCTAGTACTATGTGGAACAGCAGTGGTGATAATGGACATCCCTGCCGTGTTCCTGACCTTAGCAGAAAAGCTTTCAGTTTTTCTCCATTGAGAATGATATTTGCGGTGGATTTTTCATAGATGGCTTTGATAATATTGAGGTATGTGTCCTCTATCCCTACACTTTGAAGAGTTTTGATCAGGAAGGGATGCTCTACTTTGTCAAATGCTTTTTCAACATCTATTGAGAGTATCATATGGTTCTTGTTCTTTCTTTTATTAATGTAGGGTATCACATTGATTGATTTGCGGATGTTGATCCAACCTTGCAGCCCTGGAATAAATCCCAATTGGTCGTGGTGAATAATCCTTTTAGTGTACTGTTGGATCCTATTGGCTATATTTTGGTGAGAATTTTTGCATCTGTGTTCGTCAAGGATACTGGTATGTAATTCTCTTTTTTGATGGGATTCTTGTCTGGTTTTGGGATCAAGGTGATGCTGGCCTCATAAAATGAGTTTGGAAGTTTTCCTTCCATTTCTATTTTTTGGGAACAGTTTCAGGAGAATAAGAATTAATTCTTCTTTAAGTGTTTGGTAGAATTCACCTGGGAGGCCGTCTGGCCCTGGGTTTTTGTTTGTTTGGAGATTTTTGATGACCGTTTCAATCTCCTTACTGGTTATGGGTCTGTTCAGGTTTTCTATTTCTTCCTGGTTCAGTTGTGGTAGTTTATATGTCTCTAGGAATGCATCCATTTCTTCCAGATTGTTTAATTAGTTGGTCTATAGCTGCTCGTAATATGTTCCTATAATGGTTTGTATTTCTTTGGTGCTGGTTGTGATCTCTCCTCTTTCATTCATGATTTTATTTATTTGGGTCCTTTCTCTTTTCTTTTTGATAAGTCTGGCCAAGGGTTTATCAATCTTATTAATTCTTTCAAAGAATCAGCTCCTAGTTTCGTTGATTTGTTCTATTGTTTTTCTGGTTTCTATTTCATTGATTTCTGATCTGATCTTTATGATTTCTCTTCTTCTGCTGGGTTTTGGCTTTCTTTCTTGTTCTTTCTCCAGCTCCTTTAGGTGTAGTGTTAGGTTGTGTATTCGAGACCTTTCTTGTTTCTTGAGAAAGACTTGTATCTCTGTATATGTTCCTCTCAGGACTGCCTTTGCTGTGTCCCACAGATTTTGAACTATTGTGTTTTCATTATCATTTGTTTCCATGATTTTTTTCAATTCTTCTTTAATTTCCTGGTGGACCCATTCATTTTTTTGAAGGATGCTGTTTAGTCTCCATATATTGGGTTCTTTCCAAATTTCCTCTTGTGATTGAGTTCTAGCTTCAGAACATTGTGGTCTGAAAATATGCAGGGAATGATCCCAATCTTTTGATACTGGTTGAGACCTGTTTTATGACCCAGGATGTGACCTATTCTGGAGAAGGTTCCATGTACACTAGAGAAGGATGTATTCTGTTGCTCTGGGATGGAATGTTCTGAATACATCTGTGATGTCCATCTGGTCCAGTGTGTCATTTAAGGCCTTTATTTCCTTGTTGATCTTTTGCTCGGATGATCTGTCCATTTCAGTGAGGGAAGTATTAAAGTCCCCTACTATTTTTGTATTATTATTGATGTGTTTCTTTGATTTTGTTATTAATTGGTTTATGTAGTTGGCTGCTCTCACGTTAGGGGCATAGATATTTAAAATTGTTAGGTCTTCTTGTTGAACAGACCCTTTGAGTCTGATACAGTGTACTTCCTCATCTCTTATTCTAGTCTTTGCCCTAAAATCTAATTGATTTGCATAAGGGTTGCCACCCCAGCTTTCTTCTGATGTCCATTAGCATGGTAAATTGTTTTCCAACCCCTCACATCAAATCTGGAGGTGTCTTCAGTTCTAAAATGAGTTTCTTGTAGGCAGCATATTGATGGGTTTTGTTTTTTTATCCATTCTGATGCCCTGTGTCTTTGATTGGTGCATTTAGACCATTTACATTCAGGGTAACTATTAAGAGAGATTAATTTAGTGCCATTGTATTGCCTCTAAGGTGACTGTTACTCTGTATTGTCTATGTTCCTTTCTGTTTTACTACTTTTAGTGTCTCTCTTTGCTTAGAGGACCCTTGTCAATATTTATTGTAGAACTGGTTTGGTGTTTGCAAATTCTTTCAGGTTTTGTTTGTCCTGGAAGCTTTTTATCTCTCCTACTATTTTCAATGATAGCCTCGTTGGATATAGTGTTCTTGCCTGATGTTTTTCTCATTTAGTGCTCTGAATATATCATGGCAGTTCTTTCTGGCCTACCAGGTCTGTGAATAAGTCCACTGCCAATCTAATATTTTTACCCTTGTATGTTACAGACTTCTTGTCTTGGCCTGCTTTCAGGATTTTCTCTTTGCCGTTAAGTCTTGTAAATTTTACTGTTAAATGACGGGGTATGGACCTACTCTTATTGATTTGGAGTGGCATTATCTGCACCTTCTGGATTTTGATACTTCTTCCCTTTGCCATATTAGGAAAATTCTCGCCAATAATTCTTTCCAATATACCTTCCGCTCCCCTCTCTCTTTCTACTTCTTCTGGAATCCCAATTAGTCTAATGTTGTTTCCTCTTTTTTTTTAAGATTTTATTTATTTATTTGACAGAGAGAGAGATCACAAGTAGGCAGAGAGGCAGGCGGGGGGGGGGGGAAGGGAAGCAGGCTCCCTGCAGAGCAGAGAGCCTGATGCGGGGCTCGATCCCAGGACCCTGAGATCATGACCTGAGCCTAAGGCAGTGGCTTAATCCACTGAGCCACCCAGTCGCCCCTAATGTTGTTTCCTCTTATGGTGTCACTTATCTCTCAAATTCTCTCCCTGTGGTCCAGGATTTATTTGTCTCACTTTGCTCAGGTTCTTTATACTCTGTCATTTGTTCTTCTATGTCACTAATTCTTCCTTCTGCTTCATTTATCCTAGTAGTAAGAGTTTCCTTTTTTTTCCATCAATAGTACATTTTTATTTATTTTATTTATTTATTTTCAGAATAACAGTATTCCTTGTTTTTGCACCACACCCAGTGCTCCATGCAATACGTGCCCTCTCTATTACCCTCCACATGGTTCCCCATCCTCCCAACCCCTGCCCCTTCAAAAAACTCAGGTATTTTTTCAGAGTCCATAGTCTCTCATCATTCAATTCCCCTTCCAATTTCCCACAATCCCTTCTCCTCTCCATCTCCCCATGTCCTCCATGTTCTTGGTTATGCTCCACAAATAAGTGAAACCACATGATATTGACTCTCTTTGCTTGACGTATTTCGCTAAGCATAATCTCTTCCAGTCCCGTCCATGCTGCTACAAAAGTTGGGTATTCATCTTTTCTGATAGAGGCATAGTACTCCACCGTGTATATGGACCACATCTTCCTTATCCATTCGTCCGTTGAAGGGGATCTTGGTTCTTTCCACAGTTTAGTGACCATGGCCATTGCTGCTATAAACATTGGGTAGAGATGGCTCTTCTTTTCACTCCATCTGTATCTTTGGGGTGAATACCCAGCAGTGCAATTGCAGAGTCATAGGGAAGCTCTATTTTTAATTTCTTGAGGAATCTCCACAGTTTTCCAGAGTGGCTGCACCAACTTGCATTCCCACCAACAGTGTAAGAGGGTTCCCCTTTCTCCACAACCTCAGCAACACACGTTGTTTCCTGTCTTGCTAACCTTGGCCATTCTAACTGGTGTAAGGTGATATCACAATGTGATTTTAATTTGAATCTCCCCAATAGCCAGTGATGATGAGCATTTTTTCATATGTCTGTTAGCCATTTGTATGTCTTCATTGGCAACAAAGAGAAATAAAAGGTATCCAAATTGGCAATGAAGAAGTCAAACTCTCTCTCTTCGCAGATGACATGATTCTTTATATGGAAAACCCCAAAGACTCCACCCCCAAACTACTAGAACTCATACAGCAATTCAGTAACGTGAAAGGATACAAAGTCAATGTACAGAAATCAGTGGCTTTCTTATACACTAACAATGAAAATACAGAAAGGGAAGTTAGAGAATTGATTCCATTTATTATAGCATCAAGAACCATAAGATACCTTTGAATAAACCTAACCAAAGAGGTAAAGGATCTGTACTCCAGGAACTACAGAGCACTCATGAAAGAAATTGAAGAAGACACAAAAAGATGGAAGACTGTTCCATGCTCTTGGATCAGAAAAATAAGCATTGTTAAAATGTCTATACTGCCTAGAGCAATCTATACTTTAATGCCATTCCAATCAAAATTCCACCGGTATTTTTCAAAGTGCTGGAGCAAATAATGCTACAATTTGTATGGAATCAGAAGAGACCCCGAATTACTAAGGAAATGTTGAAAAACATAAACAAAACTGGTGGCATCATGTTACCTGATTTTAAGCTTTACTACAAAGCTGTGATCAGCATGATAGCATGGTGATAAAAACAGACACATAGACCAGTGGAACAGAGTGGAGAGCCCAGATATGGGCCCTCTACTCTATGGTCAATTAATCTTCGACAAAACAGGAAAACATATACAGTTTAAAAAAGACAGTCTCTTCAATAAATGGTGCATGGAAAACTGGACAGCGATATTTAGAAGAATGAAACTTGACCATTCTCTTACACCATACACAAAGATAAACTCAAAATGGATAAAAGACCTCAACATGAGACAGGAATCCATCGGAATCCTAGAGGAGGTCATAGGCAGTAACCTCTTCGATATCAGCCACAGCAACTTCTTTCAAGATATGTCTCCAAAGGCCAAGAAAACAAAAGTGAAAATGAACTTTT
The DNA here is from genome assembly GCF_922984935.1 of Meles meles. Lineage (NCBI taxonomy): Eukaryota > Metazoa > Chordata > Mammalia > Carnivora > Mustelidae > Meles > Meles meles. Next base: position 52,030,787 of record NC_060087.1, read on the forward strand.
GGGACTTCATCAAGATCAAAAGCTTCTGCACAGCAAAGGAAACAGTGAACAAAACCAAAAGGCAACCCACGGAATGGGAGAAGATATTTTCAAATGACAGTACAGACTAAAGGTTGATATCCAGGATCTATAAAGAACTCCTCAAGCTCAACACACACAAAACAGATAATCATATCAAAAAATGGGCAGAAGATATGAACAGACACTTCTCCAATGAAGACTTACAAATGGCACATGAAAAAATGTTCATCATCACTAGCCATCAGGGAGATTCTAATTAAAACCTCATTGAGATATCACCTTAGACCAGTTAGAATGGCCAAGATTAGCATGACAGGAAACAACGTGTGTTGCAGAGGTTGTGGAGAAAGGGGAACCTTCCTACATTGTTGGTGGGAATTCAAGTTGGTGCAGCCACTCTGGAGAACAGTGTGGAGATTCCTCAAGATCGATAAATATAGAGTTTCCCTATGACCCTGCAATTGTACTGCTTGGTATTTACCCTATAGATACAGATGGAGTGAAAAGAAGAGCCATCTGTACCCCAATGTTTATAGCAACAATGGCCACAGTCACCAAACTGTGGAAAGAACCAAGATGCCCTTCAATGGACGAATGGATAAGGAAGATGTGGTCCATATACACAATGGAGTATTATGCCTCCATCAGAAAGGATGAATACCCAACTTTTGTAGCAGCATGGATGGGACTGGAAGAGATTATACTGAGTGAAATAAGTCAAGCAGAGAAAGTCAAGTATCATATGGTTTCACTTATTTGTGGAGCATATCATTGAACATGGAGGACATGGGGAGATGGAGAGGAGAAGGGAGTTGAGGGAAATTGGAAGGGTAGATGAACCATGAGAGGCTATGGACTCTGAAAAACAACCTGAGGGTTTTGTAGGTGCAGGGGGTGGGAGGATAATATAGAGGACAGGTATTGCATGGACCCCTGGGTGTGGTGCAAAAGAAATGAATACTGTTATGCTGAAAAGAAATAAATAAAAAAGAAAAAAAGAAAGAAAGAAAGGAAAAGAAAAGTAATAATGAAAAAATATTTAAAAATAAAGATATGTATATATATTAGTGTGGTGACTCAAACAAGGTTTTTCACTTAATTTTGGGAGTATTTTCTTCTCTTAGTTGGAACTACCTCCCAAAATTTTAAAGGATGGAAAACATATATATGGATAGGCACAATGAAGAGATGGAATAAGGCTATAAGGATGAGAAAAAAAATTAATTCTTAAAAATGAGTTGATAAAGCAAATTGGTTGGGAGAATAAAGAAAAAGAAAGTGGAGAGAATTTTCTCTGGCTGGAAACTAGAACAAACCTGGAGCTATATTTAGGGTATATTTTGATCTATTAGGAGAAGTTGCACCCCAAATTTTTTAGAAGAAAAAACCCTATGTGTATACTAAAAATATAGTTAGATACAATGGAGGTTAAACTATGAGTTTAGAAATGAAAGTTCAAAAAAAGATTATTATTATTATTATTATTATTATTATTATTATTTTGTAAGCTATTGTTAAGTTAAACTAGTTACAAAGAAAGTTAAAAGAGGAAAGGTAAAAGTTAAAAAAAATTAGCAGAAAAAAAATATATTAACTGCAAGTCTGAAGAATCATGGGGAGAAGCCATGAATTCGTTACTTTGCTTTCTCCTCCTCTGGAATCCCACTGCTCTCCTTGGTAAGTTATGTTAGCCTTGGCTAGGTTTCTTGTTGATCTTCTGGGGGAAGGGCCTGTTGTAGTGATTTTCAAGTGTCCTTGCCCGAGGCGGAATTGCACAACCCTTTCCAGGGGCCGGACTCGGGTTCCCTTTCGGGAGCTTTTGTTACCTGAACGCTTTCTGTAGATTTCTGGAGGACTGGAATGAAAATGGTGGCCTCCCAACCTCTGGCCCCAAGGAGCCGAGAGCTCAGGGCCCCTCGCCTCAGTGCGCCCTCAGAGAAAAGCGCTCAGTCACTCCCATCTCCCTGGCCTCTGGGTGTGCTCTGAGCTCACCCAGCCTGCAACTTGTTCAAGGTAACCCCGAGCTGAGAGCTCACTCTTCAGCTCTGTTTCTGTAGCTGGCTTCCCTGCTTTAATACCTGTGAGCTCTGCAACACTCTGACACCCCCAATCCTTTTGTGACCCTGCGGGACCTGGGACCACACTGAGTCCGCATGTGCTTCACCCCGGTTTAGCCTCTGGAGTGATGTCCCTCAGTGGAGCAGACTTTTAAAAGTCCTGATTTAGATCTCCATTGCTCCACCACTTGCCAGGAGCTGGCCCCTCCCTGTGTGGTCTATGTTCCCATTGCTTTGGATTCACTTCTCCGCAGGTCCTACCTTTCAGAAAGTGGTCGGTTTTCTGTTTCTAGAATTGTTGCTCTTCTCTTCGATTTCCCATTGGATTTGTAGGTGTTCCCAATGGTTAGATAAATTATCTAGCTGATCTCCTGCTACCTGATGTCGTCTCAGCCTGCTACTTCTCCACCATCTTGACTCCTCATAACGTTTTGAGTTTTAAAATTCAATAGGCTTGGTTGGGATAGAACCTGAAGTGAGCTGTACTGCTCCTGTCAGGAAAGCAACCTGGAGACAGACAGTGTGAAAATGGCAATGCAAAAAATGCCTGAGATGCACGGGAGAAGATTATTAGTTCCTCTGGGAGTGCTTCCCTGAAAGCAGCAAGCACAGAAATGCCTCTCCAGGGATAAATGAGCTGGCTGGAACCATTTCCCTCCCCAGACCTGTCACATAAAACAGAGTCAGTAAACAACACAGCAACTACTCTGGCTGCCTAAACTTCTTTTTTTATTAATATTTATTTATTTATTTATTTGACAGAGATCACAAGTAGGCAGAGAGGCAGGCAGAGAGAGAGAGTGGGAAACAGGCTCCCTGCTGAGCAGAGAGCCCAATGTGGAGCTTGTCCCTAGAACCCTGAGATTATGACCTGAGGAGAAGGCAGAGGTTTAACTCACTGGCCACCCAAGCCCCCTTACCACAGTTTTTTTTTAAATTAATTATTTTTTTTTCCAGTGTAACAGTATTTATTGTTTTGCACAACACCCAGTGCTCCATGCAATACATGCCCTCCCTATTACCCACCACCTGGTTCCCCAACCTCCCCCCGCCCCTTCAAAACCCTCAGGTTCTTTTTCAGAGTCCATAGTCCTTCTTACACTAAGTCCTGCACCCCTGTACTTTGCTAGTACTGCCCTTCTCTGTCAGGTGTGCTTCAGACCCACCTCACCAGGCCCCTTCCCCAGAATACCAGTAGAAAAAAAAAGTACACACCATATCTCCCAACCACAGAGATCTGCAAGGTGTCAGTTCAACTGGAAGCAGCATCATGTCTCATTTTATAAGCAGACAAGAGCACACTTAGTTAAATTTCACCACACTCTGACCAACATCCAAACAGTGCCCACCACAAGCAAAAGAAAGCCTCTGCAGATGATTGGCCTGAAGGATAGAGCAATAAAAACACACCAATAGAACATGTGCAACACACATCACAGACACCTCCTGAAGCACCAGGCCCTGAACACTATATAACTTGTTCATAAAGCCATTACTGTCAGGAACAGGACAAGTAATGGGCTTTCCTAATACAGAGAAGGCATAGACATAGATAAAATGTCAAGATGAAGAAATTCATCCAAAATGAAACAAGAAAAGGACAGGGCCACAGATCTAAGTGAAATAGATAAAAGTAATACGTATGGTCGAGAATTTCAAGCAATAGTCATAAGGATCGTCACTGGGCTTGGGAAAAGAATGGAACACTTCAGGGAGGCCCTTACTTCAAAGACAAAGGAGTTAAAAAACAATCAGAAATGAAAAAAATGCAATAACTGTGATTCAAAAGACACACAATGCAATGAACACAAGGATGGAAGAAGAAAAGGAATAAATAAGTGATATAGAAAATAAAATAATGAAACTGAACAAAAAAGAGAAAGAATTATGGAACACAAAAATAGAAAGGAAAATCAGTGACACCATCAAACATAACAACATTCATATTAAAGAATCCCAAAAGAAGAAGAAGAGAGAAAAGGGCCAGAAGATTTATGTAAGGATATTATAGCTGAAAACTTTCCTATTCTGGGGAAAGAAACAGACCTTCAATTCTAGGAGGTAGAGAAAACTCCCATTTGAATCAACAAAAGAAGGCCACCACCAAGACATATTGTAACTGAATTTGCAAAATATGGCAATAAGAAAAAAAAAATCCTAAAAGCAGCAAGACCAAAAAATGTCCCTAACTTACAAGGGAAGACAAAGAATGCTAACTGCAGATTTCTTGACCAAATCCTGGTGAGCCATAAGGGAGTGGCATGGTATATTCAATGTGCTGAATGGGGAAAATATGCAGTCAAGCACACTCTATCCAGCAAGACTATCATTCAGAATAGGAGAGATAAGACCAGACACAAAAACATTAAGGGAGTTTGTGATGACAAAATGAGCCCTGTGAGAAATATAAAAGAGATTCTTTATGGGTTGCCTGAGTGGTTCAGTCAGTTACATATCTGTTGTCAGATCATATCATGATTTCAGGGTCCTGGGAATGAGCCCAGCATCAGGCTTCATGCTCAGTGGAGGTCTGCTACTCTCTCTTTTTCTCTAGCTCTCTCTCAAATATATATATACAATCTTAAAAGAAGGAGTCTCTTTGAAGGAAAAGTAAAGAACAAAACTGCCAGAGAGGCAGGAAAAAAATCTCCAGAAATAGTGACAAAATAAGTAATACAATGGCAATAAAAATGTACTATCAATAATTACTCTGAATATAAAAGGACTAAACAACAGTCAAAAGAGATAGGATGCCATAACGGATTTAAAGAAAAAAAATTACCCCCTATATGCTTCCTAAAAGAGACTCACTTTATTTATTCATTCATTCATTAATTTATTATGTTAGCCACCATACAGTACATCATTAGTATTTTATGTAGTGTTCCATGACTCATTATTTGCATATAACACCCAGTGCTCCATGCAATACATGCCATCCTTAATACCTGTCACAGGCTAACCCATCCCCCTCTCCCCTCTGAAACCCTGTTTGTTTCCCATAGCCCATAGTCAGAGACTCACTTTAGACCTAAACACACTTGCAGATTGAAAGTGAAGGGTTAAAGAAATATCCATCATATTAATGGAACTCAAAAGAAAGCTAAGGTGGTAATACTTACATCAGATAAACTATATTTCAAGCCAGAGGCTATAACAATAGATGAAGAAAGGCATAATAAAAAGGATTATCAAATATGAAGATATAATAATTATAAATATTTGTGCCTTCAACATGGGAGCACCCATATATATAAAACAATTAATACAAACATAAAAAAATTCATTGGTAAATAATAGAATAATAGTAGAGGACCTTAACATCACACTTACATCAACACAGAGATTATCTAAACAGAAAATCAAAAAGAAAGCAACTGCTTTTGAAAGACACACAGTACCGCAATGACTTAACAGATACATTCAGAACATTCCATCCTAAAACAGCAGAATACACATTCTTTTCAAGTACACATGAGACATTATCCAAAACAGATCACATACTAACTTAAAACTCAGTCCTCAAAAAGTAAAAAAAGATTGAGAACACGCCATGCATAATTTCTGAATACAATGCTATGAAACAAAGTCATCCACAGGAAAAAATAAATGGAAAGAACACAAATACATGGAGTTAAACAACATACTATTAAAAAATGAATGGGTCAGTGTTTGTGATAGAAGATGATGGAGTAGTAGGGACCCTACACTCACCTCATCACTGAAACACAGATAGATAAATATCAAAATCATGGGTAATATGGAGGGGAGGAAACCCTGCCCATAGAGAGAAGAGAAAGAAAGAGAGAGGGAGAGAGCAAGAGCACTGTGCAAAGGAGTGCACCAAAAAAATACTTCCTTAAAACAACTGATGGGTGAAATGATAGGGGCTAATTATTGCAAGTTTTTATAAGAAGCAGCTCAAAGTCTGGACTTTTAGAAGCCAATGTCATTGCTGGTGTTGAGCCTGGCAAATACAGCAAATACTCTTGTGCAGAAGGAGGGCAGAGGTAGGGGATATTATCTGGGCTTGAGAAAAACATAAAAAAACATTAGGGAGTCCCTTATTGCAGAGATTAAAAAAAAAACAACCTAAAATCGAGTCATGTCAAAATAAAAAAAAAAAAATGCTGTAACTGAGACACAAAGCTGACCGGTTGTAATGACCACAAGGTTGAAAGAGGAAGGAATAAGAGATAAAGAAGGTAAAATTATGGAAAATAGTGAAACTGAAAAGAAGAGGGAAAGAAAAATATTGGATCACAAATACAGACTTAGGGAACTCAATGACTCCATAAAGTGTAGCAACATTTGTATCATAAGAGTTCCAGAAGAAGAAGTAAGGGAAAAGAGAGGAATAAGTCTTATTTAGGGAACTTACAGCTGAAAAATTCCCTAATATGGGGAAGGAAAAAAACATCTAAACCCAGGAGTCACAGAGAACCTCCATCAAAATCAACAAAATCAGACCAATGCCAAGACATATCATAGTAAAATTTGTAAACTATAGTAATAAGAAAAAATACTAAAAGCAGCAAAGGAAAAGAAATTCCTTACCTAAGGAAAGACAAATAAGGTTAGCAGTAAACCCATTCACAGAAAATTGGTAGGTCAGAAGACATTGGCATGATATATTCAACGTGCTGAATGGGAAAAAAAATATGCAGCAAAGAATACTTTATCCAGCAAGGGTGTCACTCAAAATAGAAGGAAAGATAGACAAACCAAAGCTAAAGGTTAATGACCATTGAATGAGCCCTCATAAGAAATATTGGAGGGGACTCTTTGAGTGGGAAAGAAAACAAACAAACAAACAAAAAACTAGAAAGGAATAGAGAAAATCTCCAGAAACAATGACTTTACCGATAATACAATGGCACTAAATTTATATTTTTCAATAATCATTCTGAATGTAAATGTCCTAAAAGCTTCAATCAAAAGACATATGGAATCACAATAGATAACCAAAGAGGACCTGTCTATATGCTGGCTACAAGAGATTCATTTTAGATCTAAAAACACCTATAGACTGAAAGAGAGGAGATGGAGAACAATTTATCACGTTAATGGACATCAAGAACACTGGAGTAGATGCACTTATTTCAGACAAAGCATATATCAAACCAAAGGCTGTAAGAAGAGATGAAGAAGGGCACTATATCATAATGAAGCAGTCTATTCAACTAGAAGATCTAACACTTGTGCATAATTATGCCTCAAAGTTGGGAACACATAAATGTATAAATCTATTCACAACAAACATAAAGGAATTCATTGATAGTAATACAATAACAGTAGGGGACTTTAACACCTTACTCAGAGCAATAGACAAATCATCTAAGCAGAAAATCAACAAGGAAACTAAGGCTTTGAATGACACACTGAGCCAGATGGTTTTAACAGGTATATTCACAACATTTCATCCTAAAGCAGCAGAACACACATTCTTCTCAAGTGCACATGGAACATTCTCCAGAATACATCACATATGAGGTCCCAAATCAGACCTCAATAGGTACAGGAAGATGGATCATAGCATGCGTATTTTCAGACTACAAAAGAATGAAACTTGAAGTCAGCCAGAAGACAAAATTTGGAAAGACCACAAATACACGGAGGTTAAAGAACATCGTACTAAAGAATGAAGGGATCAACCACGAAATTAAAGAAGAAAGAAAAAAAAATACTTAGAGGTAAATGGAAATGAAGACCCAACAGTCCAAAACCTCTGCGATGCAGAAAAAGCAGTCACAAGAAGGAAGTATATAGCAATACCCGCCTACATCAAGAAGCAACAAAAGTCTCAAATACAGAACCTAACTTTAAATGTAAAGGAACTAGAAAAGGAAAAGCCAATAAAGCCTAAAGCCAGCAGTAGAAGGGAAATAAAGATTGTTGAAGAAATCAATGATACAGAAACAAAATAAAAAACCCACAGCACAAGAGATCAATGGAACTAGGAGCTGGTTGATTGAAAAATAAATAAAATTGATAAAACCTGAGTCAGACTTAAAAACAGGAGCAAGGTGGGGAGGAGTCAAGATGGTGGAAAAGTAACAGGTTGAGATGACATCAGGTAGCAGGAGGTCAACTAGATAGCTTATCAAACCATTCTGAACACCTACAAATCCAACAAGAGATCAAAGAGAAGAGCAACAATTCTAGAAACAGAAAACCGACCACTTTCTGAAAGGTAGGACCGATGGAGAAGTGAATCCAAAGCGACGGGAAGATGGACCTTGGGGGGAGGGGCCACCTCCAGGCAAGCGGCGGAGCAATGGAGCACAAAATCAGGACTTTTAAACGTATGCTCCACTGAGGGACATCATTCCAGAGGCTAAACCGGGGTGAAGCCCACGTGGGGACAGTGTGGCCCCAGGTCTCATGGGGTCACAGAAGGATCGGGGTGTCTGAGTGTCACAGAGCTCACAGGTATTAGAGCGGGGAAGCTGGCTACAGAGACAGAGCCAAGCAGTGAGCTTCCAACTCGGCGTTACCTTGAACCGTAATCTGTGGCACAGGCCACTGCTCTGTGAGTGGGGCCTCCACAAGATCTGGGGAGACCCCCCCCAGAAGAGGTCAGGGATCTGCATGGTTTAGAGACTCCGGGTGGAGTTGTGTGCCAGAGACAGAGACACTGGTTACATGCTAGGTGAGATCGGAGCACATCCGGAGGCCAGGGAAACGGGAGTTATTGACCACTTTTCTCCAAGAGCACACTGAGGAGGTTGGCCCTGAGCTCTCGGCTCCACCGGGCCAGAGATTGGGAGGCCGCCATTTTCATTCAGTTCCTCTGGAAGTCTACAGAAAGTGTTCAGGGAACAAAATCTCCCTAACGTGAACCTGAGCAGATTACTTACCCTGGCCCCTTGTAAGGGCAGTGCAATTCTGCCTTGGGCAAAGACACTTGAGAATCGCTACAACAGGCCCCCCCACCAGAAGATCACCAAGAAATCCATCCAAGACCAAGTTCACTTACCAAGGAGAACACCAGAATTCCAGAGGAGGAGAAAGCAAAGTATGGAATTCACTGATTTCTCCCTATGATTCTTTAGTCTTGCAAAGTTAATTCTTTATTTTTTTAAATTTTATTTTTTTCTTCGGCTAATTCTTTTGAACTTTTACCCTATCCTCTTTTAACATTTTCAAAACTAATTTATCTTTTTTTAATTAAATTTATTTATTTATTTTCAGTGTAACAGTACTCACTGTTTTTGCACCACACCCAGTGCTCCATGCAATACATGCCCTCTCTATTAGCCTCCACATAGTTCGCCATCCTCCCACCCCCGACCTCTTCAAAACCCTCAGGTTGTTTTTCAGAGTCCATAGTCTCTCATCGTTCATCTACCCTTTCAATTTCCAACAACTCCCTTCTCCTCTCCATCTCCCCATGTCCTCCATGTTCTTTGTTATGCACCACAAATAAGTGAAACCATACGATAATTGACTCTCTCTGCTTGACTTACTTCGCTCCACATAATCTCTTCCAGTCCCGTCCATGTTGCTAAAAAAGTTGGGTGTTCATCCTTTCTGATGGAGACATAATACTCCACTGTGTATATGGACCACATCTTTCTTATCTATTCTTCCGTTGAAGGGCATCTTGGTTCTTTCCACAGTTTGGCGGCTGTGGCCATTGTAGCAATAAACATTGGGGTACAAATGGCCCTTCTTTTCACTACATCTGTATCTTTGGGGTAAATACCCAGCAGTGCAATTGCAGGGTCATAGGTAAGCTCTATTTTTAATTTCTTGCGGAATCTCCACACTGTTCTCCAGAGTGGCTGCACCAACTTGCATTCCCACCAACAGTGTAAGCGGGTTCCCCTTTCTCCACATCCTCTCCAACACACGTTGTTTCCTGTCTTGCTAATTTTGGCCATTCTAACTGGTGTCAGGTGATATCTCAATGAGGTTTTAATTAGAATCTCCCTGATGGCTAGTGATTGTGAGCATTTTTTCATGTGTCTGATAGCCATTTGTTTGTCCTCATTGGAGAAGTGTCTGTTCATATGTTCTGCCCATTTTTTGATATGATTATCTGTTTTGTGTGTGTTGAGTTTGAGGAGTTCTTTATAGATCCTGGATATCAACCTTTTGTCTGTACTGTCATTTGCAAATATCTTCTCCCATTGCCTTTTTGTTTCAAACAGGATCCAGCAGCGCATTAAAAAGATTATCCACCATGACCAAGTGGGATTCATCCCTGGGTTACAAGGTTGGTTCAACATTCGCAAATCAATCAATGTGATAGAACAAATCAATAAGAGAAGAGAGAAGAACCACATGGTCCTCTCAATTGATGCAGAAAAGGCATTTGACAAAATCCAGTATCCATTCCTGATGAAAACGCTTCAAAGTATAGGGATAGAGGGAATATTCCTGAACTTCATAAAATCTATCTATGAAAGACCCACAGCAAACATCATCCTCAAAGGGAAAGAAAGCTTGAAGCCTTCCTGTTGAGATCAGGAACACGACAAGGATGCCAACTCTCATCACTCTTGTTCAACATAGTATTAGAAGTCCTAGACAATTGGAGGACATGGGGAGATGGAGAGGAGAAGGGAGTTGATGGAAACTGGAAGGGGAGATGAACCATGAGAGACTATGGATTCTGAAAAACAACCTGAGGGTTTTGCAGGGGTGGTGGGTGGGAGGTTGGGGAACCAGGTGGAGGAAATAGAGAGGGCACGTATTGCATGGAGCACTGCATGTGGTGCAAAAACAATGAATACTATTACGTTGAAAATAAATAAATTAATTTTAAAAAAAGCCTCCCAAAAAACAAGAGCCCAGGACCTGATGGATTCCCTGGGGAATTCTACCAAACTTTCAAAGAAGAAATAACACCAATTCTCCTGAAGCTTTTTCAAAAAATTGAAGCAGAAGGAAAACTTTCAGACACTTTTTATGAAGCTAGCATTACCCTGATCCCCAAACCAGGCAAAGACCCTACCAAAAAGGAGAATTTAAAACCAATATCACTGATGAATATGGATGCTAAGATTGTCAACACCATCCTAGCAAACAGGATTCGACAGCACATTAAAAAGATTATCCATCATGACCAGGTGGGATTCATCCCTGGGTTACAAGAATGGTTCAACATTTGCAAGTCAATCAATGTGACAGAACAAATCAATAAGAGAAGAGAGAAAGACCACATGATCCTCTCAATTGATGCATCAATTGATGCAGAAAAAAGCATTTGAGAAAATCCAACATCCGTTCCTAATTAAAATGCTTCAAAGTATAGGGATAGAGGGAACATTCCTGAACTTCATAAAATCTATCTATGAAAGACCAACAGCAAATATCATCCTCAATGGGAAAAATCTTGCAGCCTTGTCATAGAGATCAGGAACACGACAAGGATGCCCTCTCACCACTCTTGTTCAACATAGTATTAGAAGTCCTAGCAACAGCAATCAGACAACAAAGAAAAATAAAAGGTATACAAATTAGCAATGAAGAAGTCAAACTCTCTCTCTTTGCAGATGACATGATTCTTTATATAGAAAACTCACAAAATTGTACCCCCAAACTACTAGAACTCATACAGCAATTCAGTAACGTGGCAGGATACAAATTGAATGTACAGAAATCAGTGGCATTCTCATACACTAACAATGAAAATACAGAAAGGCAAATTAGAGAATTGATTCCATTTCCTATAGCACCAAGAACCATAAGATACCTGGGAATAAACCTAACCAAAGAGGTAAAGGATCTCTACTCGAGGAAATTCAGAACACTCATGAAAGAAATTGAAGACACAAAAAGATGGAAGACCGTTCCATGCTCTTGGATTGGAAGAATAAACATTGTTAAAATGTCTATACTGCCTAGAGCAATCTATACTTTTAATGCCATTCCGATCAAAATTCCACTGGTATTTTTCAAAGAGCTGGAACAAATAATCCCAATATTTGTATGGAATCAGAAGAGACCCTGAATTGCTAAGGAAATGTTGAAAAACAAAAACAAAACTGGTGGCATCATGTTACCTGATTTCAAGCTTTACTACAAAGCTGTGATCACCAAGACATTGTGGTACTGGCATAAAAACAGACACATAGACCAATGGAGCAGAGTGGAGAGCCCAGATATGGACCCTCAACTCTATGGTCAAATAATGTTCAACAAAACAGAAAAAAATATACAATGGAAAAAAGACAGTCTCTTCAATAAATGATGCTGGGAAAACTGGACAGATATGTGTAAAAGAATGAAACTCGACCATTCTCTTACACTGTATGCAAAGATAAACTCGAAATGGATAAAAGACCTCAACGTGAGACAGGAATCCATCAGAATCCTAGAGGAGAACCTAGGCATTAACCTCTTCGATATCAACCACAACAACTTCTTTGAAGGTATGTCTCCAAAGGCCAAGGAAACAAAAGCGAAAATGAACTTTTGGGACTTCATCAAGATCAAAAGCTTCTGCACAGCAAAGGAAACAGTCAACAAAAACTAATTTATCTTAACAATAACTTTCATTAAAAAAATCTTTTTTGAACCTTCATTATTTTAGTCATACTTTATCCTTCATTGTATCTAACTTCATTTTTTGTATACACATAGGGTTTTTCTTCTAAAAATATTTGGGGTACAACTTCTTCTAATAGATCAAAATACACCCTAAATCTAGCACCGGGGTTGTACTAGTCTCCAGCCCTGGCAATTTCTTTTCACTTTCTTTTTCTTTATCCTCCCAACCAACCTACCTTATCAACTCCTTCTTTAGAAATGTAAAAAAAATATTTTTGTTCATCTTTATAGTCATATTCCATCCCTTCATTGTGTTTATAATTATACATGTTTTTCATTCTTAAAAATTTTGGGAGGTAGTTTCTCTAAGAGACCAAAATATTCATAAAATTGAGCGGGTGACCCTGTTCTAATCACCAGTCTAATATTTATATTTTTTTCTTTTTTATATTTTTTCTTTATTTGTTTTTTTTTAATTTTTTTTCCTGTATTTCTTTTTACCCCCTACATCTCCCCCGTGATTTGGTGTCTTTTCTAATTGGATTAAAGAACAGTTTCCTGGCTTCTGGGCCACCCTTTTAGTATTTTATTGGTCCTTCATATATTCGGTTTTTTTTTAAGTTTTTTAAATTTTTTTATTTCTTTTCAGTGTAACAGTATTCATTGTTTTTGCACCACACCAAGTGCTTCATGCAATATGTGCCCTCCCTATTACCCACCACCTGGTTCCCACAACGTCCCAACCCTCGCCCCTTCAAAACCCTCAGGTTGTTTTTCAGAGTCCATAGTCTCCCATGGTTCCTCTCCCCTTCCAATTTCTCTCAACTCCCTTCTCGTCTCCATTACCCCATGTCCTCCTTGTTATTTGTTATTCTCCACAAATAAGTGAAACCATATGATACTTGACTCTCTCTGCTTGACTTATTTCACTCTGCATAATCTTGTCCAGTCCAGTCCATGTTGCTACCAAAGTTGGGTATTCATCCTTTCTGATGGAGGCATAATACTCCATCGTGTATATGGACCACATCTTCCTTATCCATTCTTCCGTTGAAGGGCATCTTGGTTCTTTCCACAATTTAGTGACCATGGCCATTGCTGCTATAAACATTGGGGTACAGATGGCCCTTCTTTTCACTGCATCTGTATCTTTGGGGTAAATACCCAGCAGTGCAATTGCAGGGTCATGGGGAAGCTCTATTCTTAATTTCTTCAGGAGTCTCCAGACTGTTCTCCAAAGTGGCTGCACAAACTTAAATTTCCACCAACAGTGTAAGAGGGTTGCCCTTTCTCCACATCCTCTCCAACACACGTTGTTTCCTGTCTTGCTAATTTTGGCCATTCTAACTGGTGTAAGGTGATATTTCAATGTGGTTTTAATTTGAATCTCCCTGATGGCTAGTGATGATGAACATTTTTTCATGTGTCTGATAGCCATTTGTATGTCTTCATTGGAGAAGTGTCTGTTCATATCTTCTGCCCATTTTTTTTTATATGATTATCTGTTTTGCGTGTGTGGAGTTTGAGGAGTTCTTTACACATCCTGGATATCAACCTTTTGTCTGTACTGCCATTTGCAAATATCTTCTCTCATTCCGTGGGTTGCCTTTTTGTTTTGTTGACTGTTTCCTTTGCTATACAGAAGCTTTTAATCTTGATGAAGTCCCAAAAGTTCATTTTCACTTTTGTTTCCTTGGTCTTTGGAGACATTTCTTGAAAGACATTGCTGTGGCTGATATCGAAGAGGTTACTGCCTATGTTCTCCTCTGGGATTCTGATGGATTACTGTCTCACGTTGAGGTCTTTTATCCATTTCAAGTTTATCTTTGTGTACGGTTTAAGAGAATGGTCGAGTTTCATTCTTTTACACATATCTGTCCAGTTGTCCCAGCACCATTTATTGAAGTGACTGTCTTTTCCACTGTATATTTTTTCCTGTTTTGTCGAAGATTATTTGACCATCCAGTTGAGGGTCCATATCTGGGCTCTCTACTCTGTTCCACTGGTCTATGTGTCTGTTTTTTTTTCTTTTTTCTTTTTGTTAATTTGTTTATTTTCAGCGTAACAGTGTTCATTGTTTTTGCACCACACCCACTGCTCCATGCAGTACGTGCCCTCCCTATTACCCACCACCTGGTTCCTCAACCTCCCACCACCCCCTGCCCCTTCAAAACCCTCTAACCAGAGGGTTTTTCAGAGTCCATAGTCTCTCATGGTTCATCTCCCTTCCAGTTTGTGTCTGTTTTTATGCCAGTACTATGCTGTTTTGGTGATCACAGCTTTGTAGTAAAGCTTGAAATCAGGTAATGTGATGCTGCCATTTTTGTTTTTATTTTTCAACATTTCCTTAGCAATTCGGGGTCTCTTCTGATTCCATACAAATATTAGGATTATTTGCTCCAGCTCTTTGCAAAATACCAGTGGAATTTTGATCGGAATGGCGTTAAAAGTATAGATTGATCTAGGCCATATAGACATTTTAACAATGTTTATTCTTCTGATCCAAGAGCATAGAATGGTCTTCCGTCTTTTTGTGTCTTCTTCAGTTTCTTTTATGAGTGTTCTGTAGTTCCTTGAGTACATATCCTTTACCTCTTTGGTTAGGTTTATTCCCAGGTATCTTATGTTCTTGGTGTTATAGGAAATGGAATCGATTCTCTAATTTCCCTTTCTGTATTTTCATTGTTAGTGTATAAGAAAGCCACTGATTTCTGTACATTGACTTTGTATCCTGCCACGTTATTGAATTGCTGTATGAGTCCTAGTAGTTTGGGGGTGGAGTCTTTGGGGTTTTCCATATAAAGAAACATGTCATCTGTGAAGAGAGAGAGTTTGACTTCTTCATTGCCTATTAGGATACCTGTTATTCTTCTTTGTTTTCTGATTGCCGTTGCTAGGACTTCTAATACTATGTTGAACAAGAGTGGTGAGAGTGGGCATCCTTGTGTTCCTGATCTCAACGGGAAGGCTGCAAGGTTTTTCCCTTTGAGGATGATATTTGCTGTGGGTCTTTCATAGATAGGTTTTTGGTATTCAGGAACGTTCCCTCTATCCCTATACTTTGAAGCGTTTCAATCAGTAATGGATGCTGGATTTTGTCAAATGCTTTTTCTGTATCAATTGAGAGGACCATGTGGTTCTTCTCTCTTTTCTTATTGATTTGTTCTATCACATTGATTGATTTGCGAATGTTGAACCAACCTTGTAACCCAGGGATGAATCCCACCTGGTCATAGGTGGATAATCTTTTTAATGTTCTGTTTGATCTTGTTTTCTAGGATCTTGTTGAGAATCTTAGCATCCATATTCATCAGTGATATTGGTCTGAAATTCTCCAATAAGCTAAGCAACCTAAATGAAATGGATGTATTCCTGGGAAAACTATAAACTCCTAAAATTGAACCAGGAATAATTTGACAACCTGAATAGACCGATATCCAGTAACAAGATTGAAGAAGTGATCAAAAACTTCCCCAAAAGAATAGCTCAGGACCTGATGGATTCCCTGTGGAATTCTACCAAACTTTCAAAGAAGAAATAACACCAATTCTCATGAAGCTGTTTCAAAAAATTGAATCAGACTGAAAATTTCCAAACTCTTTTTATGAAGCCAGCATTACCCTGAACCCAAACCAGGTAAAACTGGAGTTTTAAAGAACAGACTCGGGTTGGATAGAGCCAAGATGGAATTGTGCTGCTCCTGGAGGAAAGGCAGGCAGACAACCCTGGGGCAGACAGCATGGAAATAGTAATCTGAAGAACACCTGGGGCACACATTGGAGCGATTATTCCCTCATCTTAGAGAGTGTCCCTGCAAGGCAGCATTCAGAGAGATGCCTCTTCAAGGAACAAAGGATCTCTCTGGCAGAATTTTCCTCACCCATCCCTCAGCATAAGCACAGAGCCACCTGAGGGAAAAAGCTCAGCTAAGAAACTGACTACCTAACTTGCTTATTCCAATCCCCATCCCCTGTGCTCTGGCAGGACTTCCCTTCTCAGTGAAGCTTGTCTCAGTCCCAGTATGGTAGGCCCCTCCCCCAGAAGTCCAGCACAAACCCCTGCCCACACCACTGTCTCTCAACTAGAGAATTCAGCAATGACCGTTTTGCTGAAGTTAGTGACAAGTCTCATTTCACAAGCACACCAGAACACACCTATTTAAAACTTGCCACAATTAGTCCAGGGACCAAACCGTGCCCACAGGAGACAAGGAAAGTCTCTGCAGATGACTGGCCTGAAGAATAGCGCAGTCAAAACACAAGAGTAGAATGCACACAACACACATCAGAGACACTCCCTTATGTGCCAGACACTGGGCACTATATTACCTCTTCTTCATAAGGCCATTACATTCAAGAGCAGGAAATATAACTGGCTTTTCTAAAATAGAGAAGGTAGAAAGTTAGACAAAGTTTTTAAGGTGGAATTTATCAAAAACAAAAGAACAAGACAAGACCACAATCAGAAATCTAAGGGAAACAGGTATATGTAACATGCTTGATGGAGAATTTAAAGCAAAAATCATAAAATATTCACTGGGCTTGCGAAAAGAATAGAAGATATCAATGAGATCCTTACAACAGAGAAAATTGAGTTAAAAAAGAACCTATCAGTGGTAAAGAATGCAGTAAACAAGATTGGAAACAGGTTTGATGCAATGAACTACAGGATGGAAAAAGCAGATGAATGAATTAGTGACCTATAATTACAATAATGGACAATAATAAAGCTGAGCAAAAGAGAGAAAGAACAGTATGCAACATGAGAATAGACTGAGAGAAGTCAGAGACCCCATTAACATTTTCATTCTAGGAGTCCCAGAAAAAGAATAGAGGGAAAATGGGGCAAAAAATTTATTTCAAGAAATAACAGGAAACTTCTCTGATATGGGGAAGGAAACAGACATCCAGATCCAGGAGGCACAGAAGATTCCCATCAAAATCAACCAAAGCAGGCCAATACCAGAATATATCATAGTTAAATTCACAAAATATAGTGATAAAAAAAATCCTAAAAGCAGGATGATAAAAGAAGTCCTTAACTTTCAAGGGAAGACCCGTAAATCTGCAGTTCTCAAACAGAAACTTGGCAAGCCAGAAAAGAGTGGCATGATGTATTCAAAGTGCTGAATGGGAAAAATCTTCAGCCAAGAATATTCTATCTGGCAAAGCTATCATTTAGCTTTCCCAAATAGTTTCCCAGACAAAAGGGGTTCAGACCACTAATTACTTTGAGAATAAGTGGACTAGAAGCTCCAATCTGAAGACATAGGTGTCAGAATGAATTTTAAAAAAAGACCGATCTCTATGTTCCCTCCAAAAGTCTCATTTTATACCTAAAAACTCTTGCAGATTGAAAGTGAGGGGATGGAGAAATATTTATCATACAAATGGATGTAAAAAAAAAAGTCCAAAGAGCAATATTTATATGGGATAAACTAGAATTTTGTCCATGAATTTTTAAATATTTTTATCACAGTATAATTAACAGACAGTGTTATATTAGTTTTAGGTGGACAACATAATCATTCAACAAATCTACACAGTACTCAGTGTTCACCATGATAAATGTAGTCACTGGGTGTCACCAAACAACAATATTGCAATCTTACTGTTCCCTATACTGTACTTTTCATCTCTGGAATCATTTATTTATCTATTTCTCTTGTATTGTTTTTATCCTGCTTTGGTATCAGAGTAGTACTGGCCTCATGGAATGATTTTGAATGTGTTCCTTCAAGTCCACTATTCGTAAGATTTTGATAGATATTTTGTAAGATTTTGATAGATATTGTCATTAAGCTTTTTTTTTTTTTTTGTAGAATTCAACAATGAAACCATGAGGTATTGGGCTTTTCTGTGCTGATAGATTTTTGTTTCCTAATTCAACTTTCATTCTTGTTATTGATTTAAGAAGATTTCCTATTTCTTAGATTCAAGATTCCTAATTTCATGATGGTAACTTGGGTGTCTTTAGGAATTATCTGGATTCCTTACCTAAATTACCTGATTTGTTATTATAAAATTGTTTATAGCAATCTGTTATATGATATATTTCTGTGATTATCTGTTGTACTATTTTCTCTTCAGTTTCTCATTTTGGATTTTGAGATTTTTTTTTATTCGTTAATTTGTTTATTTACAGCATAACAGTATTCATTGTTTTGGCATCACACCCAGTGCTCCATGCAGTACGTGCCCTCCTTATTACCCACCACCTGGTTCCTCAACCTCCCACCCACCCCCCGCCACCCCTTCATAAACCTCTGGTTGCTTTTCAGAGTCCATAGTCTCTCATGGTTCATCTCCCCTTCCAGTTTCCCTCAACTCCCTCTCCTCTCCATCTCCCCAGGTCCTCCATGTTATTTGTTATGCTCCACAAATAAGTGAGACCATATGATACTTGACTATCTCTGCTTGACTTATTTCGCTCAGCATAATTTCTTCCAGTTCCGTCCATGTTGCTACAAAAGTTGGGTATTCATACTTTCTGAAGGAGGCATAATACTCCATCGTGTATATGTACCACATCTTCCTTATCCATTCATCCGTTGAAGGGCATCTTGGTTCTTTCCACAGTTTGGCGACCGTAGCCTTTGCTGCAATAAACATTGGGGTACAGATGGCCCTTCTTTTCACTACATATGTATCTTTGGGGTAAATACCCAGCAGTGCAATTGAAGGGTCATAGGGAAGCTCTATTCTTATTTTCTTCAGGAGTCTCCACACTGTTCTCCAAAGTGGCTGCACTAAATTGCATTCCCACCAACAGTGTAAGAGGGTTCCCCTTTCTCCACATCCTCTCCAACACATGTTGTTTCCTGTCTTGCTAATTTTGGCCATTCTAACTGGTGTCAGGTGGTATCTCAATGTGGTTTTAATTTGAATCTCCCTGATGGCTAGTGATGATGAACATTTTTTCATGTGTCTGATAGCCATTTGTATGTCTTCGTTGGAGAAGTGTCTGTTCATATCTTCTGCCCATTTTTTGATATGATTATCTGTTTTGTGTGTGTTGAGTTTGAGAAGTTCTTTATAGATCCTGGATATCAACCTTTTGTCTGTACTGTCATTTGCAAATATCTTCTCCCATTCCGTGGGTTGCCTCTTTGTTTTGTTGACTGTTTCCTTTGCTGTGCAGAAACTTTTGATTTTGATGAAGTCCCAAAAGTTTATTTTTGCTTTTGTTTCCTTGGCCTTTGGAGACATATCTTGAAAGAAGTTGCTGTGGCTGATATCGAAGAGGTTACTACCTATGTTTTCCTCTAGGATTCTGATAGATTCCTGTCTCACGTTGAGGTCGTTTATCCATTTCGAGTTTATCTTTGTGTACGGTGTAAGAGAATGGTCGAGTTTCATTCTTCTACATATCGCTGTCCAGTTTTCCCAGCACCATTTATTGAAGAGACTGTCTTTTTTCCATTGAATATTTTTTCCTGTTTTGTCGAAGATTATTTCACCATAGAGTTGAGGGTCCATATCTGGGCTCTCCACCCTATTCCACTGGTCTATGTGTCTGTTTTTATGCCATTACCACACTGTCTTGGTGATCACAGCTTTGTAGTAAAGCTTCAAATCGGGTAACGTGATGCCGCCAGTTTTGTTTTTGTTTTTCAACATTTCCTTAGCAATTCGGAGTCTCTTCTGATTCCATACAAATTTTAGGATTATTCGCTCCAGCTCTTTGAAAAATACTGGTGGAATTTTGATCCGAATGGCATTAAAAGTATAGATTGCTCTAGGCAATATAGACATTTTAACAATGTTTATTCTTCCAATCCAAGAGCATGGAACAGTCTTCCAACTTTTTGTGTCTTCTTCAATTTCTTTTGTGAGTGTTCTGTACTTCCTCAAGTACAGATCCTTTACCTCTTTGGTTAAGTTTATTCCCAGGTATCTTATGGTTCTTGGTGCTATAGTAAATGGAATCGATTCTCTAATATCCCTTTCTGTATTTTCATTGTTAGTGTATAAGAAAGCCACTGATTTCTGTACATTGACTTTGTATCCTGCCACGTTACTGAATTGCTGTATGAGTTCTAGTAGTTTGGGCGTGGAGTCTTTGGGGTTTTCCATATAAAGTATCATGTCATCTGCGAAGAGAGAGAGTTTGACTTCTTCCTTGCCAATTTGGATACCTTTTATTTCTCTTTGTTGTCTGATTGCCATTGCTAGAACTTCTAATACTATGTTGAACAAGAGTGGTGAGAGTGGGCATCCTTGTCGTGTTCTGGATCTCAACGGGAAGGCTGCAAGCTTTTTCCCATTGAGGATGATATTTGCTGTGGGTCTTTCATAGATAGATTTTATGAAGTTCAGGAATGTTCCCTCTATCCCTATACTTTGAAGCGTTTTCATCAGGAACGGATGCTGGATTTTGTCCAATGCTTTTTCTGCATCCATTGAGAGGACCATGTGGTTCTTCTCTCTTCTCTTATTGATTTGTTCTATCACATTGATTGATTTGCGAATGTTGAACCAACCTTGCAACCCAGGGATGAATCCCACCTGGTCATGATGGATAATCTTTTTCATGTGCTGCTGGATCCTGTTTGCTAGGATCTTGTTGAGAATCTTTGCATCCATATTCATCAGTGATATTGGTCTAAAATTCTCCTTTTCGGTAGGGTCTTTGCCTGGTTTGGGGATCAGGATAATGCTGGCTTCATAAAAAGAGTCTGGAAGTTGTCCTTCTGCTTCAATTCTTTGGAACAGCTTCAGGAGAATTGGTGTTATTTCTTCTTTGAAAGTTTGGTAGAATTCCCCAGGGAATCCCTCAGGTCCTGGGCTCTTGTTTTTTGGGAGGTTTTTGATCACTGCTTCAATCTCATTACTAGATATCGGTCTATTCAGGTTGTCCATTTCTTCCTGGTTCAATTTTGGGACTTTGTAGTTTTCCAGGATTGCATCCATTTCATCTAGGTTGCTTAGCTTATTGGCATATAACTGTTGGTAATAATTTCTGATGATTGTTTCTATTTCCTTGGTGTTAGTTGGGATCTCTCCCTTTTCATTCATAATTTTATTAATTTGGGCTTTCTCTCTTTTCTTTTGGATTAGTGTGGCCAATGGTTTATCGATCTTATTGATTCTTTCAAAAAACCAGCTTCTAGTTTCATTGATACGTTCTACCATATCTCTCGTTTCTACCTCATTGATCTCTGATCTAATCTTGATTATTTCCCTTCTTGCGTGTGGAGTTGGTTTGATTTGTTGTTGATTCTCCAGTTCTTTAAGGTGTAGAGACAGCTGGTGTATTCTGGATTTTTCAATGTTTTTGAGGGAGGCTTGGATGGCTATGTATTTCCCCCTTAGAACCGCGATTGCTGTATGCCATAGGTTTTGGCCCAAAGTGTCTTCATTCTCATTGGTTTCCATGAATTGTTTAAGTTCATCTTTGATCTCCTGGTTGATCCAAATATTCTTAAGCAAGGTCGTCTTTAGCTTCCAGGTGTTTGAGTTCCTTCTGAACTTTTCCTTGTGATTGAATTCCACTTTCAAAGCATTGTGATCTGAGAATATGCAGGGAATAATGTCAGTCTTTTGGTATCGGTTGAGTCCTGCTTTGTGACCCAGTATGTGGTCTATTCTGGAGAAGGTTCCATGTGCACTTGCGAAGAATGAGTATTCTGTTGTTTTAGGGTGGAATGTTCTGTATACGTCGATGAGGTCTATCTGGTCCAATGTTTCATTCAATGCTCTTATTTCTTTATTAATTTTCTGCTTCGATGATCTGTCTATTTCTGAGAGAGGCGTATTAAGATCTCCTACTATTATTGTATTCGTATCAATATGACTCTTTATCTTAATTAACTAGTTTTATTATGTAATTGGGTGCTCCCATATTGAGGGCATAGATATTCACAATTGTTAGATCATCTTGGCAGATAGTCCCTTAAAGAATTATGTAGTGTCCTTCTGTATCTCTCACTACAGTCTTTAGTTTAAAATCTAATTTATCTGATATGAGAATCTCTAATCCGGCCTTCTTTTGGGGCCCATTGTCATGAAAGATGCTTCTCCATCCCTTCACTTTCAGTCTGGGTGTATACTTAGGTTCAAAATGGGTCTCTTGTAGACAACATATGGATGGGTCCTGTCGTTTTATCCAATCTGCAACCCTGTGTCGTTTTATGGGCGCATTTAGGCCATTCACATTGAGAGTGATTATTGAGAGATAGGTTTTTATAGACATCGTGTTGCCTTTGAGGTCTTTCTGTCTGTAGATTGTTTCTATATTTCTGTTAAATGATATTCTTAGGATTTTTTCTCTTTTATAGGACCCTCCTTAATATTTCCTGCAGTGTCGGCTTGGTGGTTGCATAGTCTTTTAAGCCTTGCCAGTCTTGGAAACTCTTTATCTCTCCATCCATTTTAAATGTCAGTCTTGCTGGATAGAGTATTCTTGGTTGCATGTTCTTCTCATTTAGTACTCTGAATATATTTTGCCAGCCCTTCCTGCTTGCCAGGTCTCTGTGGATAGGTCTGACGTTATTCTAATGGGCTTTCCTCTGTACGTAAGGAGCTTCTTTGTCCTAGCTGCTTTTAAGAGGGTCTCTCTTGAAACATAATGCCTCATTCTAACTATAAGGTGTCGTGAGGACTTTCGAGAATTTAAAATCTTGGGAGGAGATCTCTCTGCCTCTAGTACATGAACGTTGTTTCCATTCGTGCGATTGGGAAAATTTTCATAGACAACTTCTTCCACTATATCTTCTAGACTTCTTTCTTTTTCCTGCCCTTCAGGGATTCCAATAATTCTGACGTTGGAACGTTTCATGGCATCGTTTATTTTCCTGATTCTGTTTTCGTGGCTTCTGAGCTGTTTGTTCCAGGCTTCCTCCTGATCCTTTCTCTCTATCTGTTTGTCCTCCAGATCGCTAATTCTATCTTCTGTCTGTTACCCTAGCTTTTAGAGAATTTAGATTAGATTGGAACTCATTGAGAGCATTTTGAACATCATCCCTGGTGGCTTTCGGTTCTGCCCTAACATTGCGAACATCATCCCTGGTGGCTTTCAGTTCTGCCCTAATCAATTCTGTTTGGTCATCCATGGCTTTCTCCAACCTAGCTATTGCCTGGATAATTGTTAGTCTGAATTCCTTTTCTGACATATTGTCTATGTCGATAGCCATTAGCTCTGTTGCAGAAGGCCCATCCTCTGTATTTTTCTTCTGTTGGGTATTCCTCCTCCTAGTCATTTTGGTAAGAGATGACTGAACAGATGCCGCTGGACTTATCGATTGTGGTGCAGTCAATGTGCACCCTGGAACGCTTCTGTGCAATCAGGATTCCCCACCCAAATGAGAGAAAAAAAGAAAAGAAAAAGAAATAGACAAGAAGAAAGAAAAAAAAAGGGAAAGAAAAAAGGGAAAGAAAAAAGGAAAAGAGAGAGAGAGAGAGATAGGAAAAAAAGGGAAGATAACAGAGAAGGCTCAGCCCAAATGGGCCACAAGGTAAGATTTATGAAGTATACAAACAAAAACAGACAAACAAGAAGACTGATAAAAGTATATGACAAGAGAAAAAATATATATATATAAGCAAAAAAAAGGGAAGAACCTCATCAGAAAGAACCCCAAGTATAAGATTTATATATTATCAGGACAAACACAAATTCACAGAAACACTGACAGAAGGAAAAATTGGGAGAGTGGTTATAAATTCTCAGTGTGGGTGAGGAAGGTTATTTTGATTCTTCCTGAAGGTATCTTGATGTTTTTGTTAAGGGACTCAACTTTCCTAAGTTACAGGGGGATTAGAAACTGGTTTGCCTATAGGGGTAGCATTGATTGGGGAAAGGGGATTACCTTGAAGCTTAATTCTATATGTATAGTAGAAAATAAAAATTAAAAAAGACTAAACTAGACTAAACTAAGTTAAAGTTAAAAAAGAATTAAAAAATAGAAAAGCAAAAGAAAAACACGGGTGTATGTATCAAAAAGTTCAGGTTAGAAGGTTATATTTGATGTACTGGACATCTCAGTGTGGTGGTAAATAGGTTAAAAATTATCTGTATGTATAAAAAAAAAGAACCAGAATATTGGTAAAGAGTTAAAAATAAAAGTTGTATTTATGAAGTAGTGGTGGTTGTTCTCTTGTAGTCTTTTTTTTTTTCTTCCTTCCTGGTTGGTTTTCTGGGGGAGGGGCCTGCCACGTGGGTTTTCAGACAATGATGTTCCCTGAGTTAGGTCCTCCAGCTCCCCTCAAGGGGGTGAGCTCTGAGGAAACTGTTTTTTTCAGTCTTTTGTTCTCTGGGGGTTTTTATGTTCTTTCATCTGCTTTCTCTCGCCTTGACAGCTTTTGATGGTTTTTGGAGGTTTAGAGGAGAGCAAACTGCACCCCGACCTCCCTCTCAGATAGAAGCCCCAGAATGTTTTGGAAAAGCTGCTGGCTGAGTCGGTTCTGAGTCACTGTCCCTGGGGATGCAGGAGCTCCTCCTTGTACCCAAAACCAGGGCAGCAGTGGCTGTCTAGGCAGCTCCAGACCGCCAGAGAAGTTCAGAGCAGAGATCGCACACTGAGATTTTCCCGCTGTCCCGGGCTGTGAATGTCTGGTTTTTCCGGATGCCATAGCTCCAGGCTAGCGCCTATGAGCACGTATCCCAAGGGAGGGTGTGGGACGCGCGCATTTCAGGATTGCCGTCTGGCCAGGCTCCCAGCCCCACAGGGGAGCCAGACCCCACTCCTTCTCGTGCGCGCTGGCGTTCATGCGCACTGGCGGCTCAGGGACGGAGACCTGATTTCTCCGCCGCACTCTCTCTGGCTCAGCACCAGGGGAGGCTGTCCTGGGTCCGGGGACTTAGGTCCCTGACCCTAACCGCCCAGGTTCCCACTATTACCCCCCGTGATCCTTTGCTCTTTGTTTTTTGAGTGCTTTCAACCAGACTCCAAGTTAATGCTGGTCTCCAGACGCAGAGCACTCTCGTGTTGGGGTATTACTTTCCAATCGGTGACCTCTGGTGGCTCCCTCCCCCTTTTGTTTATCTTCCCATATCAGTCCACCGCTCCCAGTCTGCTTTACCTGCCACTGGCATCTTCTGCTCCTGTAGAGATCCAGACGTGTATAATTCTGATCTCAGGCTGATTTCATGGGTGGTCGGAGTTCTTTGGTAGGTAATCAGCTCACTTTAGGGTACAGGTTGAAATGGTGCCTCCTCCTACTTCCTCACCATCTTGACTCCCTGAGATTTCTTTTTTTTTCTTAGTTAATGTAGTTACAGCATTGCCAATTTTGTTTCTTTCTCTTTGAAAAATTGGTCATTATTTTCAATGTTATGTTATTGTTTATTCTGGTCTTTATTTGTTTCTGATTTTTCTTTGTTATTTTCTTCCTCCACCAAATTTCAGCTAAGTTTCTGCTTAGCTGACATGTGCAATATTTTATAAAACAATTTACCCAGTTTCTTCAAAATACCTATGTTATAGAGGAGGACTAAAGATGGTGGAGGATTAGGGGTACCCTAAGTTTATCTAGTCCCTCAGGTACAGCTAAATAGATATCAAATCCTTCTGAGCACCAAAAAAATCAATCAGAGGAAGGAAAAGAACAAAAACTGCAAGTCTAGAAGTAAAAAAGTAGTCACCTTTTGGAAGGTAGAAAGTGTGAAGAGCTGAATTCTGGACAATATAGCTGTGGATATGGTGGCAGGGAGAGAGCCTGCTCACAGAGGCTATTGCAAATTATTATTAGCAGCAGAGTGCAAAATCAGAACTTTTAGAAGTCTGCTACAGTGGGGGACGTTCCTGGCTTAAAGGTCCTCAGGTGGCAAAGCAGGGTGGAATTCCAGGTGTAACATCGTGGTCTGAGGATCCCTAGGGTTACAAGAAGAAAGGTTGGTGCCTGAGTGCTACACTGTTCCCAGGCACAGGAACATGGAAACCAGCTGAGAACAATGACTCTTATTGCTGGTTTTCTGTTCTGTTTTGCCATAAACTGAGAACTGATTCACCGTCCTGCGACTTCTTTCCAGGGATGGGTCAGCAAATGGCAAAATCAAGGCAAGACATTCCCCAGAGGAACAGTGTGGATCCATGCCATGGGAGTCCTTAAAATTTGGAGTATTGGAACTCAGTTGCATACCTGACATAAAAAACTCAGACATAGGCAGGGTGACCACAGGGTTATGACAGAAACTGGGGACACAAGAATGATTGATTCTTCTTCAGTGAAGGCCCACTGAATAGTGGGACAAATGACTTTCAATTCCAGAGCTAAAGAATGGGGTGTTGCCATATCCCCAACCCATCAGCTTGGAAAACTTTCAAGGGAGCAAAACAGCACTACATAGTGGAGGCCAAAGCCCTTTGCACCAAGCTCTGCTGCCCTGCACCTAGAGTTGCATTTCCACTAGAACAAGTCCACCTGAGTATCAGCACTACAGGCCCTTCCCAGAGAATATCAGCACAAACAGCAAGCTTGCACCAAATTTAATGATCATTGGGTGCTCCAAAGTTACAGATCAAGGGGAAAATAGGATCTAGCTTCCTTTTTACTTTTATTATTTATTGTTTTATTATTATTTATTCATTTATTTTCTTTTTTTCTCTGATTGGTTTCTTTTTATAATTTCTTTTCAGCTTAACAGTATTCATTGTTTTTGCACCACACCCAGTGCTCCATGTAATACGTGCCCTCCCTAATACCTAGCAAATGGTTCCCCCAACCTCCCACCCCCCGCCCCTTCAAAACCCTCAGGTTGTTTTTCAGAGTCCATAGTCTCTCATGGTTTATCTCCCCTTCCAATTTCCCTCAATTCCCTTCTCCTCTCCATCTCCCCATGTCCTCCATGTTATTTGTTATGCTCCACAAATAAGTGAAACCATATGATACTTGACTCTGCTTGACTTATTTCACTCTGCATAATCTCTTCCAGTCCCGTCCATGTTGCTACAAAAGTTGGGTATTCATCCTTTCTGATGGAGGAATAATACTCCATCGTGTATATGGACTACATCTTCCTTATCCATTCACCTGTTGAAGGGCAACTTGGTTCTTTCCACAGTTTGGCAACCATGGCCATTGCTGCTATAAACATTGGGGTACAGATGGCCCTTCTTTTCATTCCATCTGTATCTTTGGGGTAAATACCCAGCAGTGTGATTGCAGGGTCATAGAGAAGCTCTATTTTTAATATCTTGAGCAATAAGAAGAATGAAACTCAACCATTCTCTGACACCGTACACAAAAATAAACTCGAAATGGCTAAAAGACCTCAACGTGAGACAGGAATCCATCAGAATCCTAGAGGAGAACATAGGCAGTAACCTATTTGATATAAGCCACAGCAACTTCTTTCAAGATATGTCTCCAAAAAAAAAAAAAAAGATATGTCTCCAAAGGCAAAGGAAACAAAAATGAAAAAGAACTTTTGGGACTTCATCAAGATCAAAAGCTTCTGCACAGCAAAGGAAACAGTCAACAAAACAAAAAGGCAACCCACGGAATGGGAGAAGATATTTGCAAATGACAGTACAGACAAAAGGTTGATATCCAGGATCTATAAAGAACTCCTCAAATTCAACACACACAAAACAGATAATCATATCAAAAAATGGGCAGAAGATATGAACAGACACTTCTCCAATGATGACATACAAATGGCTTTCAGACACATGAAAATAATGTTCATCATCACTAGCCATCAGGGAGATTCAAATTAAAATCACATTGAGATACCACTTTACACCAGTTAGAATGGCCAAAATTAGCAAGACAGGAAGCAACGTGTGTTGGAGAGGATGTGGAGAAAGGGGAACCCTCTTCCACTGTTGGTGGGAATGCAAGTTAGTGCAGCCACTTTGGAGAACAGTGTGGAGATTCTTCATTTTTTTTATTTTAATTCCTTTTTTATATATTATTTTTTTGAAATTTTGATTTTTATATATACTGTATATACTTTGTTTTTGCCTACTTTTAATTTAATTTTTCCTGAATTAATCATTGGCAATATAATACATAACAACCAAGGTCCTCACATACTAATGATTTCCACATAGTCTATATTGCCAACCTCCCATGCATCAAAAAACACAACACTAAAGTTATCAAACTTGGGAAACAATAAATACTCTGAATTTTAACATCATAATATTAGGAAAGTTTTGGAACTTTGCAAAATATGTCCTAATTATCCATGTATACAATGTCATTTCTAGTGATTTTTGTAGTGATCATTAGTGAATAAGGAGCAGATTTACAAGTTTATATAGTAGGGCATCTGGGTTCAACACAGAACTGTTACAACTTTAGGCAAATACATGTTTCATATGAACTGATAACACTTAGAGGGATTAAATAAAATTCCAAAACGTGGAAAGTAAACAAAGACAATAAGAAGCATTTTCCACAATTTAATCTTGTAATAGCAAGCAGACCAAAAGATACCGAAGTCCAATTTTTTTTTTCTTTTTTCCTCTCTCTGTCTTTTTTTATAAATTTTATTTTCTGGAAAAAGAAATGATGAGATGGAGAAACTGAGCTTAAAAGAAAAAAACAGCAAGCAGAACTCATGGCCATGCATATAATCAATACAGATGTAAGTAAGATGTTTGAATTAGAATATAAAAAATGATTATAAAGACACTACCTGGGCTTGAAAAAAAGCATGGAAGGCAGAATTGAATTCATTACTTCAGAGATAAAAGAACTAAAATCTAGGCAGGCTAAAATTAAAAATGTTATAACGAATATGCAATCCAAGGAGGAGGCCATAAAAACGAGGATGCATCATTCTGAGACAAAATGGTGGAAGAGAAGGGGACCTCATTTCATCTGGTTGCTTGAATTTAGATAGATAACTACCAAATCATTCTGAACACCCATGAATTCAACCTGAGACATAAGAAAAGAATATCTGGAACCATGCAAGTAGAAAAGCAACCATTTTTTTTTATGCAAGGTAAGAGGTTCAAAGAAGTGAATGTGAGGGGAACTATTGGAAGATAAATGGAGGTGGAAGGGTTCCTCCATAAACCAGCTATTAAAAAGTGATAAATAGTCCTGGAAGGCAAAGTCTGAATCCTTAGAAATCTGCTCCAGTGAGAGACATACCTGCAGGAAAGGCATGCAAGGGATGAAACAGGCAGATTTCTAGGTGAAGCACTGTGGTTTCAGGACCCCAGAGTAATAGAATTAATGGGGTTATCTGAGCCAATAGAGAACCCAAGAAGGGGAGCAGGGAAACTGGTTATGTCCAGTGAGCCCTCAAGGTGGTTCTCAGCTCAGTTCACCATGAACTGTGAGCCAGAACTGATAAGGTGACTGCTTTCTGCCTGGGAACCCAGGAGGGGTAGATGGAATGAGTACATGCCTGATTGGGCAAAAGTTTTCAGTGCAGTGGCCCTAGAGAGAGCACTGCAAGACGACCCTCTACCATACCCTGGGAAGGGTGGAGTGGGTGAAATCACAACCAGGCAACAACTCTCAGGACTGTTTCCCAGTAAAGGACAGTACTAGAGGACTCGTCGCCATCCTCCAGGAGGACCACATGATCCAGTGACTGCTCTTAGGCCTTTTGTAAAGGGCAATAAATTGGGGCCCACTGACTTCCCCTGGGAGGATTGCTAAGAACTCTCACCACAGAAGTCTGCAGAGTAGAGCACACTCAAAACTGAAAACTGTATATCCCAAAGGGTTTGTCAAGGAGACAGGATTGATATCTTTCAGCTCTAGGCCTGGAGATCTGGGCATGGCTATTTTTATTTTGACCTTTAAAGAGGCTAGGAGATAGGGGGCAAATGGTGGAGGAATAGGAGACCCTGTTTCAACCAGTCCCCTGAATTGAACTAAATATCTACCAGAACACTTTGAAAATGTTGAAATCAGTCTGAGTTGTAACTAAACACTTCTAGATCTCTACGGGAGCAGAATATCATCAGTGGATAAGTATAGAGGAGTGGGAGTGCTCAGAGAGCTATTGGAGGATAAACAGAAAGGGGAGGGAGCCACCAGAAATGACCCATTGGAACGTAAAACCCCACTACGAAAGTGGCCTGTGCTTGGGAACCAGCATTAACTTAGAGACTGCTTAACAACATTCAAAAAAGAGAAAAGAGTCTTAAGGGACAAGTGGTGGTAACGGGTGACCAAAGGCAAAGACTGATGTTCACTGTCCCAGGGCGGACACAGCCAGTGCTTGCCAGGGCTCATCCATGCCTTAGAGAGCCCAGCAGGGGCTCCAGTCAGGGTTCATTGGGCCCACAACTTTCCACAGCCTGCTCTGCTGCCCCACTGATTCAGATCACACCTGGCATGGGTGTGGGCTCCAGACAGAAGTACCAGCAATAATAGCCAAGGGGATTGTGCTCACCCAGATTATTATTTCTTGTGGTTTTAGTGGCACACCAGTGCAGAGAGTAACAGAATCCTCCGGCAACCAATGGGATGGAGGCTGGGGTGCCCACCGCCGGAAGGAGGTTGTGGTGTTTAGCAAAATTTGCAGAGGGAGAGTCTGTGTTTCTGGACCATTCAGAGGGGAGAAGACTGAGGATTATCTGAGACGGAGCTCTGGGTGCAGACAGTTTTCTTTGCTCTGACCCTCCAAAAAGGCACAAAAAGCTGCCAAAGATCCAAAACCTCCAGAAAACAAAAGCCTGAAAAACCGGTTTCCACAGAGACCAGCCACTTGATAGGGACAGGGTAACTCAGCCCAAGCAAGATTGACTGAAATACAACACAGCAGGCCCCTCCCCCAGAAGACAAGCCAAAAGAACAAGAGGACAACAACCCTGGGGTCCTCATAAAACAGTAAAACCCAAGCATCAGGGGAAATCAATATATTAAGCTCCTGGTATTTTCCCCAATCCTGTGTATTTCATAGGTGAAACTTCTCTTTTTCTTTTTCTCTTTTTAAACTCATTATCAAGATTCTTGTCCTTTTATTTTTAACCTACTTACCATTACAACTAGATGCTTAATCTTGTTTTAATATCCCTGTATCTCTGGAAAGTTGAGTCCTTTAACAAAGATAACAAGATACACCCAGGAAGAACTGAAATAACCTTCCTCTCTCACATCAAGGATTTATAACCACCTTGCCAATGTATTCTCCTGCCAATGTTTCTGTGTATTTGTTTTTGTTTTTGTACTATATAAATCTTATTCAAGAAGTTCATTTTGGCTGGGTTTTTCTTTTCTTTTTTTTTCTAGACTGTTATGTTTTTCTTTAAGATTTTATTTATTTATTTGACAGAGAGAGATCACAAGTGGGCAGAGAGGCAGCAGAGAGAGAGGAAGAGGAAGCAGGCTGCATGCTAAGCAGAGAGCCCGATGCAGGACTCGATCCCAGGACCCTAAGATTATGATCTGAGCCAAAGGGAGAGGCTTAACCCACTGAGCCACCCAGGCGCCCTAGTCTGTTACTTTTGTCTGCCCTTTTGTTTATTCGTTTTTCGTGATTTACCTTATAAATCTTACTTTGGCGGTTCATTTTGGCTGTTTTTTTTTCCTTTTTTTTCCGTTTTTTTTCTCTCTTTTTTTCTTTCATTCTGGTGGTGACTGCTGATAAAGATAAAATCTTTAAGATAAAAGCTTAAAGAAAAACATAACAGTCTAGAAAATAAAAGAAAAGAAAAACCCAGCCAAAATGAACTTCATGAATAAGATTTATATAGTACAAAAACAAAAACAAATACCCAGAAACTCCGAAGCTTTCCAGGGTGCAACTTGCTTGGATCATGGTTGATATATTCAGCTATACATCCCCTCAACCACCTCTCACCAAAATGACTAGGAGGAGGAACACCCAATAGAGGAAAAATTCAGAGACTGTGATTCCTGCCACAGAACTATTGGACATGGACATAAACAATATGACAGAAAGGGAATTCATGGCAACAGTTATCCAGGCAACAGCTAAGTTGGAGGAGACAACATAGCCAGCTAGGTTGAAGTGGCAACATAGAATCTCTAAGGGTGGAAGTGAGGGCTGATCTGGCAGTATTAAAAAAAATGTTATCAGTGAGATCCAATCTAATGTAAATACTCTAACAGCCAGGGTAACCGAGACAGAAGACAGAACAGTGGTTTAGGCCACTGCCTTTGGCTCAGGTCATGATCTCAGGGTCCTGGGATCGAGTTCCGCATCGGGCTCTCTGCTCGGCAGGGAGCCTGCTTCCCTCTCACTCTCTCTGCTTGCCTCTCTGCCTACTTGTGATCTCTCTCTGTCAAATAAATAAATAAAATCTTTAAAAAAAAAGAACTAGTGATTTGAAGACAAACTGATAGAAAAGAAGGATCAGGAGGAGGCCTGGGGCAAACAGGTTAGAAGCCATGAAAACAGAATTAAGGAAATAAGTGATACCATGAAACGTTCCAATGTCAGAATTATTGGGATCCCTGAGGGGAATGGGAGGGGGGTACTAGAAGATATAGTTGAACAAATCCTGGATGAAAATTTCCCTAATCTGGGGAATGGAACAACTGCTCGTGTCCTAGAAGCAGAGAAGACAGCCCCCAAAATCAATGAGGGTAGAAAGACCTCCAGGCACGTGATTGTGAACTTCATGAGTCATAAATTCAAAGAACATGACTTAAGGGCAGCTAGGGGGAAGAGATCCTTACTTAAAGAGGGAGGACAATCAGAATAATGTCAGACCTTTCCACAGAAACCTAACAAGTCAGAAAGAGCTGGAAAGGCATATTTAGGGCACTAAATGAAAAGAACATGCAGACAAGAATACTGTATCCACCAAGGCTGACATTCAGAGTGGATGGAGAGAGGAAGAGCTTCCAAGACAAGCAATGTTTAAAGGATTATGTGACCACCAAGCCAGCACTACAAGAAATATCAAGAGGAGTTCTATAAAAGGAGAAAGAACCCAAGAGTGACATAGAACAGAAATCTACAGAGACAAACTATACAAACAAGGATGTCAATAAATGTTGTCAATAAAATGATGCCAATAAAAACTTATCTGTCAATAATCACTCTCAGCATGAACAGCCTAAATTCTCCCAGCCTAAATGCAATAGCGTTGAAGACTGGATAAAATGACAGGACCCATCCATATGCTCTCTACAAGAGACACGTTTGGAACCTAAAGATACATGCAGACTGAAAGTGAAGAGATGGAGAAGCATCTTTCATGCCAACGGGCATGAAAGCTGAGGTAGCAACTCTCATACCAGATGAATTAGATTTTAAGCTAAAGACTTTAGTCAGAGATACAGAAGGACACTACACCATTCTTAAATGGTCTATCCAATCCACCAAGAAGATCTAACAATTGTAAATATTTATGCCCCCAGCATGGGAGCAGCCAATGACATAAGCCAACTGTTCAACAAAATAAAGCGTCATAGTGATAAGAATACACAAATTATATGGGATCTTAACAAAGCACTCTTAAGCAATAGACAGATTATCTAAGCAGAAAATCAACAAAGAAACAAGAGCTTTGAAAGACACATTGGACCAGATGGACCTCATAGATATATACAGAACATTCCGTGCTTTAACAACAGAATACTCATTCTTCTTGAGCACACATGGAGCTTTCTCCAGAAGAGACAATATAGTGGGTCACAATCCAGGTCTCAGCCGATACCAGAAGACTGAGACTATTTCCTGCATATTCGCAGACCACAATGCTTTGAAACTGGAACTCAACCACAAGACAAATTTTGGAAGGAATTCAAACACTTGGAAGGAATTCGAACACTTGAGGAAGACCATCTTCCTCAAAATGTTTGGATCAACCAAGAAATCAAAGAAGAACTTAATTCATGGGAACAAATGAGAATGAAGACACGTGGGTCCAAAATCTATGCGATGTGGCAAAGGTAGTCCTAAGGGAGAAATACATAGCCATCTGAGCCTCACTCAGAAATAATGAAAAATCCAGAATACACCAACTCACTTTACACCTTAAAGAGCTATAAAATCAAGAACTAATTAAGAAAACCCCACACAGAGGAAGGGAAATGATTAAGATTAGAGCAGAGATCAATGAGTTAGAAATTTGAGATGAGGTAGAATATATATATATATATATAATTTTCTTTGAGGTTTTCCATATAAAGAATCATGTCGTCTGCGAAGAGAGAGAGTTTGACTTCTTCCTTGCCAATTTGGATACCTTTTATTTCTCTTTGTTGTCTGATTGCCATTGCTAGAACTTCTAATACTATGTTGAACAAGAGTGGTGAGAGTGGGCATCCTTGTCGTGTTCTGGATCTCAACGGGAAGGCTGCAAGCTTTTTCCCATTGAGGATGATATTTGCTGTAGGTCTTTCATAGATAGATTTTATGAAGTTCAGGAATATTCCCTCTATCCCTATACTTTGAAGCGTTTTCATCAGGAACGGATGCTGGATTTTGTCCAATGCTTTTTCTGCATCCATTGAGAGGACCATGTGGTTCTTCTCTCTTCTCTTATTGATTTGTTCTATCACATTGATTGATTTGCGAATGTTGAACCAACCTTGCAACCCAGGGATGAATCCCACCTGGTCATGGTGGATAATCTTTTTAATGTGCTGCTGAATCCTGTTTGATAGGATCTTGTTGAGAATCTTTGCATCCATATTCATCAGTGATATTGGTCAGAAATTCTCCTTTTTGGTAGGGTCTTTGCCTGGTTTGGGGATCAGGGTAATGCTGGCTTCATAAAAAGAGTCTGGAAGTTTTCCTTCTGCTTCAATTTTTTGGAACAGCTTCAGGAGAATTGGTGTTATTTCTTCTTTGAAAGTTTTGTAGAATTCCCCAGGGAATCCGTCAGGTCCTGGGCTCTTGTTTTTTGGGAGGTTTTTGATCACTGCTTCAATCTCGTTAATAGATATCAGTCTATTCAGGTTGTCAATTTCTTCCTGGTTCAATTTTGGGAGTTTGTCGTTTTCCAGGAATGCATCCATTTCATCTAGGTTGCTTAGCTTATTGGCATAGAACTGTTGGTAATATTTTCTGATGATTGTTTCTATTTCCATGGTGTTAGTTGTGATCTCTCCCTTTTCATTCATAATTTTATTAATTTGGGCTTTCTCTCTTTTCTTTTGGATTAGTGTGGCCAATGGTTTATCGATCTTATTGATTCTTTCAAAAAACCAGCTTCTAGTTTCATTGACACGTTCTACTGTATCTCTCATTTCTACCTCATTGATCTCTGCTCTAATCTTGATTATTTCCCTTCTTGCTTGTGGAGTTGGTTTGATTTGTTGTTGATTCTCCAGTTCTTTAAGGTGCAGAGACAGCAGGTGTATTTTGGATTTTTCAATGTTTTTGAGGGAGGCTTGGATGGCTATGTATTTCCCCCTTAGAACCGCCTTTGCTGTATCCCATAGGTTTTGGACCGAGTGTCTTCATTCTCATTGGTTTCCATGAATTGTTTAAGTTCATCTTTGATCTCCTGGTTGATCCAAGCATTCTTAAGCAAGGTGGTCTTTAGCTTCCAGTTGTTTGAGTTCCTTCTGAACCTTTCCTTGTGATTGAGTTCCAGTTTCAAAGCATTGTGATCTGAGAATATGCAGGGAATAATGTCAGTCTTTTGGTATCGGTTGAGTCCTGCTTTGTGACCCAGTATGTGGTCTATTCTGGAGAAGGTTCCATGTGCACTTGCGAAGAATGAGTATTCTGTTGTTTTAGGGTGGAATGTTCTGTATACGTCGATGAGGTCCATCTGGTCCAATGTTTCATTCAATGTTCTTATTTCTTTATTAATTTTCTGCTTCGATGATCTGTCTATTTCTGAGAGAGGCGTATTAAGATCTCCTACTATTATTGTATTCATATCAATATGACTCTTTATCTTGATTAATAGTTTTCTTATGTAATTCGGTGCTCCCATATTGGGGGCATAGATATTCGCAATTGTTAGATCATCTTAGCGGATAGTCCCTTTAAGAATTATGTAGTGTCCATCTGTATCTCTGACTACAGTCTTTAGTTTAAAATCTAATTATCTGATATGAGAATCACTACCCCGGCCTTCTTTTGAGGCCCATTGGCATGAAAGATTCTTCTCCATCCCTTCACTTTCAGTCTGGGTGTATCCTTAGGTTCAAAATGGGTCTCTTGTAGACAACATATGGATTGGTCCTGTCGTTTTATCCAATCTGCAACCCTGTGTCGTTTTATGGGCGCATTTAGGCCATTCACATTGAGAGTGATTATTGAGAGATAGGTTTTTATTGACATCGTGTTGCCTTTGAAGTCTTTCTGTCTGTAGATTGTTTCTATATTTCTGTTCAACGATATTCTTAGGAATTTTTCTCTTTTATAGGATCCCCCTTAATATTTCCTGCAGTGTCGGCTTGGTGGTTGCATAGTCTTTTAAGCCTTGCGGGTCTTGGAAACTCTTTATCTCTCCATCCATTTTGAGTGTCAGTCTTGCTGGATAGAGTATTCTTGGTTGCATGTTCTTTTCATTTAGTACTCTGAATATATTTTGCCAGCCCTTCCTGGCTTGCCAGGTCTCTGTGGATAGGTCTGACGTTATTCTAATGGGCTTTCCTCTGTACGTAAGGAGCTTCTTTGTCCTAGCTGCTTTTAAGAGGGTCTCTCTTGAAACATAATTCCCCATTTTAACTATAAGGTGCCGTGAGGACTTTCGAGAATCTAAAATCTTGGGAGGAAATCTCTCTGCCTCTAGTACATGAACGTTGTTTCATGAGATTGGGAAAATTTTCATAGACAACTTCTTCCACTATATCTCCTAGACTTCTTTCTTTTTCCTCCCCTTCAGGGATTCCAATAATTCTGACGTTGGAATGTTTCATGGCATCATTTATTTCCTTGATTCTGTTTTCGTGGCTTCTGAGCTGTTTGTTCCAGGCTTCCTCCTGATCCTTTCTATCTGTTTGTCCTCCAGATCACTAAATCTATCTTCTGTCTCAGTTACCCTAGCTTTTAGAGAATTTAGATTAGATTGGAACTCATTGAGAGCATTTTGAACATCATCCCTGGTGGCTTTCAGTTCTGCCCTAACATTGCGAACATCATCCCTGGTGGCTTTCAGTTCTGCCCTAATCAATTCTGTTTGGTCATCCATGGCTTTCTCCAACCTAGCTATTGCCTGGATAATTGTTAGTCTGAATTCCTTTTCTGACATATTGTCTATGTCGATAGCCATTAGTTCTGTTGCAGAAGGCCCATCCTCTGTATTTTTCTTCTGTTGTGTATTCCTCCTCCTATTCATTTTGGTAAGAGATGACTGAACAGATGCAGCTGGACTTATCGATTGTGGTGCCGTCAAGGTGCACCCTGGAATGCTTCTGTGCAATCAGGATTCCCCACACAAATGAGAGAAAAAAGAAAAGAAAAAGAAATAGAGAAGAAGAAAGAAAAAGAAAGGGAAAGAAAAAAGGAAAAAAAGAGAGAGAGAGAGAGAGAGAGATAGGAAAAAGGGGGAAGATAAAAGAGAAGGCTCAGCCCAAATGGGCCACAAGGTAAGATTTGTGAAGTATACAAACAAAAACAGACAAACAAAAAGACTGATAAAAGTATATGACAAAAAAAAAAATATATATATATATAAGCAAAAAAAAGGGAAGAACCTCATCAGAAAGTACCCCAAATATAAGATTTATATATTATCAGGACAAACACAAATTCACAGAAACACTGACAGAAGGAAAAATTTGGAGAGTGGTTATAAATTCTCAGTGTGGGTGAGGAAGGTAATTTTGATTCTTCCTGAAGGTATCTTGATGTTTTTGTTAAGGGACTCAACTTTCCTAAGTTACAGGGGGATTAGAAACTGGTTTGCCTATAGGGGTAGCATTGATTGGGGAAAGGGGATTACCTTGAAGTTTAATTCTATATGTATAGTAGAAAATAAAAATTAAAAAAGAATAAACTAGACTAAACTAAGTTAAAATTAAAAAAGAATTAAAAAAATAGAAAAGCAAAAGAAAAACACGGATGTATGTAACAAAAAGTTCAGGTTAGAAGGTTATTAAAGAATTTGATGTACTGGACATCTCAGTGTGGTGGTAAATAGGTTAAAAATTATCTGTATGTATAAAAAAAAAGAACCAGAATATTGGTAAAGAGTTAATAATAAAAGTTGTATTTATGAAGTAGTGGTGGTTGTTCTCTTGTAGTCTTTTTTTTTTTCTTCCTTCCAGGTTGGTTTTCTGGGGGAGGGGACTGCAACGTGGGTTTTCAGACAATGATGTTCCCTGAGTTAGGTCCTCCAGCTCCCCTCAAGGGGGTGAGCTCTGAGGAAACTGTTTTTTTCAGTCTTTTGTTCTCTGGGGGTTTTTATGTTCTTTCATCTGCTTTCTCTCGCCTTGACAGCTTTTGATGGTGTTTGGAGGTTTAGAGGAGAGCAAACTGCACCCCGACCTCCCTCTCAGAGAGAAGCCTCAGAATGTTTTGCAAAAGCTGCTGGCAGAGTTGGTTCTGAGTCACTGTCCCTGGGGATGCAGGAGCTCCTCATTGTACCCAAAACCAGGGCAGCGGTGGCTGTTTAGGCAGCTCCAGACTGCCAGAGAGGTTCCGAGCAGAGATCGCACACTGAGATTTTCCCACTGTCCCGGGCTGGGAATGTCTGGTTTTTCCGGATGCCAGGGCTCCAGGCTAGCGCCTATGAGCACCTATCCCAAGGGAGAGTGTGGGATGCGCGCGTTTCACGATTGCGGTCTGGCCAGGATCCCAGCCCCACAGGGTAGCCAGACCCCACTCGTTCTCGGGTGTGCTGGTGTTCAGGCGCTCTGGCGGCTCAGGGATGGAGACCTGATTTCTCTATCGCACTCTCTCTGGCTCAGCCCCAGGGGAGGCTGTCCTGGGTCCGGGGACTTAGGTCCCTGACCCTAACCGCCCAGGTTCCCACTATTACCGCCTGTGATCCTTTGCTCTTTATTTTTTGAGTGCTTTCAACCAGATTCCCAGTTAATGCTGGTCCCCAGATGCAGGACACTCTTGTGTTGGGGTATTACTTTCCAATCGGTCACCTCTGGTGGCTCCCTCCCCCTTTTGTTTATCTTCCGATATCAGTCCCACGCTCCCAGTCTGCTTTACCTGCCACTGGCATCTTCTGCTCCTGTAGAGATCCAGACGTGTATAATTCTGATCTCAGGCTGATTTCATGGGTGGTCGGAGTTCTTTGGTAGGTAATCAGCTCACTTTAGGGTACAGATTGAAACGGTGCCTCCTCCTACTTCCCCGCCATCTTGACTCCCCTCAATTTGGATACCTTTTATTTGTCTTTGTTATCTGATTGCTGTTGCTAGAACTTCTAATACTATGTTGAACAAGAGTGGTGAGAGTGGGCATCCTTGTCGTGTTCCTGTTCTCCACAGGAAGGCTGCAAGCTTTTTCCCATTGAGGATGATGTTTCCTATGGGTCTTTCATAGATAGATTTTTTTAAAAGTTGAACTCATGGTACAGAGAATAGGATGGTGATTACCAAAGCCTGGAACATGGGACGAAAGAATAGATATTGATAAAAGAGTATGAACTTTTGGTTATAAAAAAAAAAGTTTTGGAGACCTAATACCTAATATACAAGATATTTACTATAGTTAATATATTCTATACTAGAAATTTGCTAAGACAATGTATCTCAAGTTATCTCACAACAGAAAAGGACTACTATGGGAGATGATGGATGTTAATTAGTTTGATTGTGGTAAATATTTCACTATGTGTGTGTGTGTGTGTGTGTGTGTGTGTGTATAACCTTACACATCTCAAATATATGAAATTTTATTGGCCAGATATATTATATTATATTTTTATATTTATATATTTATATATATATTTGTGTGTGTGTGTGTGTGTATACACATATTCATATAATTTTTTAATCTAGGCCTTCTGGTTGACCCAGGTTGGAATTTTAAGTAACATTGCAGTGCAATCTATTTACACATCAAGAATTAGATGGGAGTTCTGGCTCAAGACGGATGATTCAGGATGATTTGAACATACCTCCTCCAAGGGACACCCCAAATCTACAGCTACATTATGCAAATATAAAGCTACATATCCCCTGAACAAAACTCAAAAAACTATCTGACTGACTCCTACACATGAGTTGAATGAGGAAAAAGCCCCACATCAAAGTGATAGATGAGGCTGAGACACAATTTTTCCATCAACTATCATTGGTATGGCAACCCACACTGGGATAGTACTCACAACCTTGGACTTTCCCTTGAGGATTGAGAGATTTGAATCCCACAACCACAACTCCAGCTTTTAAAACCTGCACTTGTGATCCCTCAAAACATCTAGCTTTGAAAGCTTGCTTCTACTAGGCCCACAAGGGTATAGCAAACTGAACCAAACAATTATTAAAGGTCTCACATGGACTTATCCACCCTCTGTAGAGGTAGCCAACTGAAAAGTGACCAGACTTGGAGGTGACTGAGAAGATGGCAGAGTATAAGGACCCTAAACTTGTCCCAAAGATACAACTAGATAACATCCACATTAGTATAAATAACCCAGAAAACCACCTGAAGACTAGCATAATGAATTCCACAACTAAGGGTAGAGAGAAGGTCAAGTCAAAGAAAGGAGGAAGGGTGGAGACAGAGTTTGGGAGCAAAACAGACTGAGGCCATCCCAGATAGGAAAGGATCTAAGAGCACAGTGAAGGGTGAGAAACACTGTCACACTGGGGAGCCTGCACCAGGAAAACAAATCCCCATAACATTTGGCTTTGAAAGCAAGAGGGGAAGACTTTTGTGATTTCTTAAAACCAGTGGGACTTAAAACCTGGAATTTTAAAAATCCGGGAGATTGGCCCTGGAAGAACTTGGAGGATTTTAAGAAGCTGAGTCACAGCCCTTAAAGAGACAGCACAGTAAACTGCCAGTGGAGATACAGTGTAGAATCAGCAGTCTGAAAAACTCCTGGGACATATGGGGGAACTGAGTGATTTATTAATCTCAGAGCATTCCTGGAGAGGCAGGGATCACATAGAGACACTTCAAAAAACAAAGAATTTGGCATGAACCATTTCCCTCTCCTGCACCCCAGCATGCACTATGCCTATCTGCATAAACCAGTCTAGCACTTACACTCTTTACCTAACTTGCCTATACCAATTCCCACCCCCCATGCTTTGGGAATCCGCTCTTCCCAGTCACACTTGCCACAGTCCCAGTTATATTGCTCTCCGCTCTCAGAAGACCTGTGCAAACCCCAGCAACACCATATCTCTTGAACTGGATGTTTTATGCGGCTTCAATTCCAGTAACAGTGGCAGCAAGTCTCATTTCAGAAGCAGACTGTAGCACACCTTGTTAAAACATGCCCCCCCCAGGTGGGGATAAAATATGGCTAATAAACAGGCAAAGAGAGGTCTGCAAGTAACTGGACAAAATCCAAAAGCAGCAAGTACTTAATGTCAGGGCACATACAACACACATAGGAGACACCCGCAAGCACCAGGGGCTTGGCAACAGGGGATAATGCACTACAGATCACTATAGGACCTTTTATTCATAAGGCCATTACCTGCAGGTGCAGGAGACATAGCTGATTTTCCTAACATAGAGAAAGAGACCCAAAGAGTTAGACAAAATGAGGAGACAAAGAGAAACATCCTAAATGAAAGAACAGGACAAAACCACAAGAGACCTAAGCAAAATGGATATAAGTAATATACTTGATAGAAAACTCAAAGTAATTATCATAAAGAGACTCTTGAGGAAGGAGGAGTTAAGATGGTAGAGAAGTAGAAGAACCCTGGGCTTCCTCAACCCTCGAACACAGCTGTATTGAGATCAGATCATTTGGAACACCCAAGAAATTGTTCTGAGTATTGGAAGAAACATCTCCATGATTGGAGGGAGACATCATGGCAGGTGCAAGGTAAATGGAAGTGAATTGCAGAAGAAAAAAGCTGTCATGCCATGGTGGAAAGGGAACACTTTCCACGGGGAGAGAAAATGGAGAGAGAGGTTGAGAGTGTAGCACCAGATTTACACAAGAAGTAAACTTCTCGGACCACATACTGGGAAGACATGGGAAATGAGTGGCTCAGTGTTTTGTTTTGTTTTCTTTTGCAAACAGTGAGTGGAGCACAAACTCTGAGGTTTTGGAAGAGCATGACTTTTGCCAGAGTGGAGCTGCAGCATGCTCTCCTGGAGAGAAGGAAGGCTCTGACCAATGAGAATGCACAAAGTGGTATAGAGATCCCCTGGCTCTCACTGGGAGAGATCATTCTACCTCCTGGAGTACATTTGGAAGTGTATATTGCCTCTCCAAGGACAAAAGACACCACAGGCACCAGGAAAAGGACTTTCATCAACAGGGGACAAAGGCAGGTGCAGAGGATAGATCACCTGATCACTGCTTTTCTTGGTGACACGCTGTAAATTGTGCACACCATAAATTGTGCAAGTGGGGGAGTTTTGCTGGGACAAAGTTAGAGTACAACAAGGCTCCATACTGGAGGAGGGAGTGGATCTGAGCAGTGCTAGATCCTTTAATATTTAGAGTATTGAATCCCAGACTCACACTAAGATAAAATTCAAGTGAATTTAGAAATCCCTAAATCCCAGCCCAGCCAAAGATAAAATGGAGGAGAGTTGGGAAGCAGGCAGGCTGACAGCCCTGAATTTTCTGTGAGGGCATCCTGAACTGTGGAGTGTGTGAGATTCCCCTGTCTGAAGATAAGAGAATAGGCTGGTGCCATTTTACCTTCACTATCAACACAATGGGAGTTCAGAGAGGAACACAGAAGTCCCCAGTGGAGGTGGGAGCTCTTACATCAAACTATGTGCATCCATGCTTGACAAGTAATTTTTTTTAAACTGGGACAGGATTGACTCTTAGCCAGCACAGTGGACCTCTCCCTCAGAAAAGGAACACAGCACACCATATTCAACAAGTCTACTGTGCTTCAAAGCATCCCCTTCAGTGCTAGGGGTAATATGACCAAGCTATATTTTTCTTTTCCTTATTCTTCCCCCCCTGCCTTGAATCAAGTTTTTCATTTGTTTGGAGTTTTGTTGTTTGTCTGTTAGTTTGTTTTTTCATTCCCCCCCCCTCTTTTTTGGACCAGGCTTCTTTTTTTCCCTCTTTTCTTTTTCTTTATTTTTTTCCCTTTCATTTACTTTGGAATCAGGCTTATGGTATTTTTGATTAGGACTTTTTGTTCCTTTTCACTTTCTTTTTTTTTTGGACCAAGATTGTTTCTTACTTTTTCTATTGTTTTGTTTCTTTTTTCCTTCTCTTTCTTTTTTA
This sequence comes from Meles meles, assembly GCF_922984935.1. Lineage (NCBI taxonomy): Eukaryota > Metazoa > Chordata > Mammalia > Carnivora > Mustelidae > Meles > Meles meles. Next base: position 52,074,506 of record NC_060087.1, read on the forward strand.
CCAAGATTTTTTTAAAAGATTTTTTTTATTTATTTGACAGAAAGAGAGATCACAAGTTAGCAGAGAGGCAGGCAGAGAGGCGGGGAAGCAGGCTCCCTGATGAGCAGAGAACCCAATGTAGGGCTCAGTCCCAGGACCCTGAGATCCTGATCTGAGCCAAAGGCAGAGGCTCAACCCACTGATCCACCCAGGTGCCCCTTTGCCAAGCCTTTTTCAAATTAATTTCAGAGATTGACTTTAGTGATCCATCAGTTACATATAGCACCCAGTGCTCATTATATCAGGTGCCCTTCTTAATACCCATCACCCAATTATCCATTCCCCCACTCACTTCCTTTCCAACAACCTACAGTTTATTTCCTAGAGTTCAAGATCTCTTAAACTCTCCCTCCCAAATCAAAGCACATCTAGATAAAGTTCCAAGCACTCCCCACTGGAAGTAATGAGGAACTCTGCACAGGAGTGACCAGTGGGAAGCAACAGTCAAAACATAATAGCAGAATGCACAAAGCATACACCAGAATTACGTCCAAAAGTGTCAGGTCATGGATGATGTATGACCTCATTTTAATACAGCATTACTCTGAAATACAGGAAACATAACAAGTTTCATAACATGGAAAAGATTTAAACTTAGCCAAATGACAAGACAGGAATTTTCCTCTTCCAAAAGGAAGATCTAACAGCCAGGGTCTTCCTGAAAACAGATATAAGCAATATATCTAAATAAGAATTTAGACCAAGAGTCATAAGACAATTAGCTGGACTTAAAAAAGCATAGAAGACACCAGAGATATCCTTGCTGCAGAGATAAAACACCTAAAATCTAGTGAGGCTAAAATAAAAATTGCTATGACTAAGATACAAAACAGACTGAATAATATCATAATGAGGACTGAAGAAGCAGAGGACAGAATAGGCGATATCGTAGATAAAATTATGGAAAATAATGAAGCTGAAGAGAAGAGGAAAAGAAAACTATTACATCATGAAGGTAGACAGGTAACTCAGTGATTTCATAAAGTGAGATAATATCTGTATCATAAAAGTCTAGAAGAAGAGGGGAAAGGAGGACAGAAGGTTCGTTTGAACAAATTATTGCTGAGACCCTCCCTAATCTGGGGAAGGAAACAGGCATTCGAGGTCAAGAAGCACAGAGAATTTCTTACAAAGCAAAACAAAACAAACAAAAATAAACAGGTCAACACTATGACAAATCATAGTGAAACTTAGAAAATAGAAAGTAAAGAGAGAAATCTGAAAGCTACCAGGAAGAAAAGGTCCTCAACCTACAACAGTAGAAACACAAGACTAATAACAGACCTGTCCACAGAAACCTGGCAGGCAAGATAGAAGTGTCATGTTATATTCAATGTACTATATGTAATAATATGCAGCCAAGAATACTTTATCCAACAAGACTATCTTTCAGAACAGAAAAAAAATAAAACTAAAGCTAAAGGATTTTTGTGAACACTAAGCCAGCTCTTCAAGAAATATTAAAGGGGACCCTTTGAGCAGAAAATAGAGACCAAAAGGGACAAAGACTAGCAAGGACCAAAGACAATCTAAAGGAAAATGCTTTATAGGAAATAAAATGACATTCAATTCATATCTTTCAATAATTACTCTGAATGTAAATGAACTAAATGCTCCAATCAAAAGACACAGGGTATCAGAATGGGTTTTAAAAAAACAAGATCCATTGATATGCAGTTTACAAGAAACTCATTTTAGACACAAAGGTACATCTAGGTTGAAACTGAGGGAGTAGAGAACCACTTATCATGCTAATGGACATCAAAACAAAGCTGAAGTAGGTGTACTTATATCAGACAACTAGATTTTAAACCAAAGATTGCAACAAAATGTGAGGAAGGACACTACATCATAATAAAGAGATCGACCAAACAAGAAGAGCTAACAATTGTAAATGTTTATGCCCCTGTCTGGCGGGAACCAAACATATAAATCAATTAATAACAAAATGAAATAAACTCATTGATAATAATACAATAATAGTAGGGGACTTTAACACCCCACTCACATCAATGATATCATCTAAGCAGAAGATCATCAAGGAAACAGGACTTTAAATGAGTCACTGGACCAGATGGGCTTAACAGATACATTCAGAGCACTGTATACTAAAGCAGCAGAATACACATTACTTTTGAGTGTACATGGAATAGTCACCGGAATATATCACATACTGGGACACAAATCAGGTCTCAATCAGCACAAAAAGACTGAGATCATGCCATGCATATTTTCAGACCAGAATGCTATGAAACTTGAGGCCAACAACAAGAAAATATTTAAAAAGACCACATATATATGGAGGTTAAAGAATATCCTATCAAAGAATGGATGAGTTAACTGGGACGTTATTTTTAAAATGTGGAAATAAAAAGAAAATGTGACAGCCCAAAACCTTTGGGGTGGAACAAAGGTGGTCTTAATAGGGGAGTATAGAGAAATACAGGTCTTCCTCAAGAGCAAAAAAGGTCTCAAATACACAAACAATATAGCTAAAAGCTGGAAAAACAACAGCAAATAAAGCCAAAATCCAGGAGGAGAAGGGAAATAATAAAGATCAACAAATAAAGATCAACAAGAACAGATCAACAAATCTAGGAGGTTTTAATCTTTTCAATTTAAATTAAATTTAATTAATATATAGTGTATTATTAGTTCAGAGGTAGAATGTAGTGATTCATCAGTTACATATAACACCCAATGCTCATTACATCAAGTGCCTCCTTAATGGACATCACCCAATTATTCTTTTCCCCCAACCCAGGTCCCCTCCAACAACACTGTTTCTTTCCTAGAGCTCAGCATCTCTTATGGTTTGCCACCCTCTCAATTTTCATCTTAGCTTATTTTTCCTTCCCTTCTTTGTCCATTTGTTTTGGTACTTAAATGCTATATATGAGTGAAATCATATGGTACTTGTCTTTCTCTGACTGACATACTTTGCTTAGCATAATGCCCTCTAGGTCCATCCATACCATTGCAAATGACAATATTTCATTCCTTTTGATAGCTGAGTAATATTCCATTATATATAAGTATAGATTAGATAGATATAGATATAGGTACCACATTTCTATCCATTTACTTGACAATGGACATTTGGGTTCCTTCCATATTTTGGCCACTGTGGACATGGTTGCTATAAACACTGAGGTGCATGTGTCCCTTTGAATCACTATTTATGTGTCCACTGACTAAAACTTAGTAGTGCAATTGCTGGGTTACAGGTGAACTCATATCGTTCTTTCCCTTTCTTTTATTAATGTGATATATCATATTGACTGAGTTGTGGGTGCTGAGCCCCCTTACAGTCCATAAATAAATAAATAAACCTCACTTGGTCATGGTGAAAAATCCTTTTTATATACTGTTGGATCCTCTTAGCTACCATCTTGGTGAAATACTCTTCTACTCTTTTTTTTCTTTAATTTATAATTTCTATGTCATTGATTTCTACTCTAATATTTATTATTTCTCATTTCCTGCTGGATTAAAGCTTAAATTTCTGTTCCTTTCCCAGCTCCACTACGTGTAAGATTAGGTTTGGCATTTCAGACTTTTATTGCTTCATTGCTTCTCAAGAGGGCCTGGATTGCTATATACTTCCCTCTTTGAACTGCCTTTGCTGCATCCCAAAGGTTCTGAACTATCGTGTTTCATTTCATGTTTCCATATTTTTTAAATTCTTCTTTAATTTCTTGTTGAGCCATTCAACTTTAGTAGGATGGCCTTCAACTTCCATGTATTTCTGTTCCTTCAAAATTTTCTCTTCTTTTAAAGCACCACAGTGCTTTAAAGCTTGTGGTCTGAAAATATGCAGGGAATTATCCTAGTCTTTTGGTACTGGTTGAGACCTGATTTGTGACCGGGTTATGTGATCGTTTCTGAAGAACGTTCTATGTGCACTTGAGAAGAATATGTATTCTGTTGCATTAGGATGAAATATTCTGAATATATCTGTGAAGTCCTTCTGGTCCAGTGTATCATTCAAAGTCTTTGTTTCTTTGTTGATCTTCTGCTTAAATGATATGTCCATTGCTAGGAATGGGGTGTTAAAATCCCCTACTATTATTATATTATTATTAATTTGGTTTTTTAAAATTTAATTACTAATTGACTTACATAATTGGCTGCTTCCAAGTAAGGGACGTAAATATCTATAATTGTTATATTTTCTTGACCTGTAGACCTTTTAATTATAACATAATGTCCTTCTTCGTCTCTTATGAAATTGACCTTGATGATGATTTTTTAGATTTGGTACTAAAATAAAAGCAAAAGAGCATAAATAAATGGGACTACAGCAAACCACAAAGCTTCTCCACAGCAAGAAAAGCCACCAACAAAATGAAAAGGCAACTTACAAAATGGGAGAAAACATAAATACCATATATCTGTTAAGGAGTTGATATTCAATATATATAAAGAATTCGTAGAACTAGGGGGAGGAGTCAAGATGGCAGAGAAGTAGCAGGCTGAGACTACATCAGGTAGCAGGAGATCAGCTCGATAGCTTATCAAAACATTGCAAACACCTACAAATCCAACGGGAGATCGAAGAGAAGAAGAACAGCAATTCTAGAAACAGAAAATAAACCACTTTCTGAAAGGTAGGACTGGCGGAGAAGTGAATCCAAAACGATGGGAAGATAGACCACTGGGGGAGGGGCCGGCTCCCGGCAAGCAGTGGAGAAATGGAGCACAAAATCAGGACTTTTAAAAGTCTGTTCCACTGAGGGACATTGCTCCAGAGGCTAAACCGGTGTGAAGCCCACACAGGGTCAGCGTGGCCCCAGGTCCCCACAGGGTCACAGAAGAATCGGGGGTGTTGGAGTGTCACAGAGCTTGCAGGTGTTAGAATGGAGAAGATGGCTACAGAGACAGAGCCGAGGACTGAACTCCTAGCTCGGGGTTACCTTGAACCGGTTGCAGGCTGGGTGAGCTCGGAGCGTGGCTGGAGGCTGGGATATGGGAGTGATTGGGTGCTGTCCTCTGGGGGCGCACTGAGGAGTGGGGCCCCAGGCTCTTGGCTCTTCTGGGCCGGAGACTGGGAGGCTGCCATTTTCATTCCCGTCCTCCAGAACTCTACAGAAAGCGTTCAGGGAACAGACACTCCCAAAAGCGAACCCGAGCAGATTAGTTAGTCCGGCCCCGGGTAAGGGCGGTGCAATTCCGCCTCGGGCAAAGACACTTGAGAGTCACTACAACAGGCCCCTCCCCCAGAAGATCAACAAAATATCCAGCCAGGATGAAGTTCATCTATCTGGGAAAGAAGGTTCAATACCTAGGACAGCAGAGGAATTCCAGAAGAGGAGAAAGCAAAGCATGGAACTCATGGCTTTCTCCCCATGATTCTTTAGTCTTGTGGTTAATTCAATTTTTTTCTTTCTTTTTTCTTCTTTTACTGAATTTTTAAAAACTTTTACCCTTTTCTTTTTTAACGTTTATGACTAGTTTATCTAAAATATATATTTTTTCTTTCTTTTTTATATTTTTTCTTTGTTTTATTTTTTAAATTTTTTTCTTTTTTTTCTGAACCTCTTTTTATCCCCTTTCTCCCACACCCACAATTTGGGGGTCTCTTCTGATTTGGTTAAAGCACATTTTTCTGGGGTCTTTGCCACCCTTATAGTATTTTATTTGATCCTGCATAATCTCTTATCTGGAAAAAAAATGACAAGGCGGGGGCGCCTGGGTGGCTCAGTGGGTTAAAGCCTCTGCCTTCAGCTCAGGTCATGATCCCAGGGTCCTGGGATCGAGCCCCGCATCGGGCTCTCTGCTTGGCTGGGAGCCTGCTTCCTCCTCTCTCTCTCTCTGCCTACTTGTAATCTCTATTTGTCGAATAAATAAATCTAAAAAAAAAATGACAAGGCGGAAAAAATCACCACAAACAAAAGAACAAGAGCCAGTACCAAAGGCTACAGACCTAATCAACAGAGACATTGGTAATATGTCAGATCAAGAGTTCAGAATGACGATTCTGAAGGTTCTAGCCGGGCTCAAAAAAGGCATGGAAGATATTAGAGAAACCCTCTCTGGAGATATAAAAGCCCTTTCTGGAGAAATTAAAGAACTAAAATCTAACCAAGTTGAAATCAAAAAAGCTATTAATGGGGTGCAATCAAAAATGGAGGCTCTCACTGCTAGGATAAATGAGGCAGAAGAAAGAAATAGTGATATAGAAGACCAAATGACAGAGAATAAAGAAGCCAAACAAAAGAGGGACAAACAGCTACTGGACCACAAGGGGAGAATTCAAGAGATAAGTGACACCATAAGACGAAACAACATTAGCATAATTGGGATTCCAGAAGAAGAAGAAAGAGAGAGGGGAGCAGAAGGTCTATTGGAGAGAATTATTGGAGAGAATTTTCCTAATATGGCAAAGGGAACAAGCATCAAAATACAGGAGGTGCAAAGAACTCCCCTCAACATCAACAAGAATAGGTTCACACCCCATCACCTAATAGTAAGATTTACAAGTCTCAGTGACAAAGAGAAAATCTTGAAAGCAGCCTGGGAAAAGAAGTCTGTAACATACAATCCTAAAAATGTTAGATTGGCAGCAGACTTATCCACAGAGACCTGGCAGGCCAGAAAGAGCTCTCATGATATATTCAGAGCACTAAAAGGGAAAAACATGCAGCCAAGAATATTATATCCAGCTAGGCTATCATTGAAAATAGAAGGAGAGATAAAAAGCTTCCAGAACAAACAAAAACGGAAAGAATTTGCAAGCACCAAACCAGCTCTACAGGAAATATTGAAAGGGGTCCTCTAAGCAAAGAGAGAGCCCAAAGTAGTAAATCAGAAAGGTACAGAGACAATATACAGTAACAGTAACCTTACACACAATACAATGGCACTAAATTCATATCTCTCAATAGTTACCCTGAATGTTAATGGGCTAAATGCATCAATCAAAAGGCACAGGGTAGCGGAATGGATAAAAACACAAACCCATCAATATTTTGCCTACAAGAAACACATTTTAGACACGAAGGCACATCCAGATTTAAAGTGAGGGGGTGGAAAACAATTTACCATGCTAATGGGCATCAGCAGAAAGCTGGGTGGCAATCCTTATATCAAATCCATTAGATTTTAAGCCAAAGACTATAATAAGAGATGAGGAAGGACACTATATCATCCTCAAAGGGTCTGTCCAACAAGAAGATCTATGCCCCTAATGTGGGAGCAGCCAACTATATAAACCAATTAATAACAAAATCAAAGAAACACATTAACAATAATACAATAATAGTATGGCACTTTAACACTCCTCTCACTAAAATGGACAGATCATCTGAGCAAAAGATAAACAAGGAAATAAAGGCCTTAAGTGACACACTGGACCAGATGGACATCACAGATATATTCAGAACATTTCATCCCAAAGCAACAGAATACACATTCTTCTCTAGTGCACATGGAACATTCTCCAGAATAGATCACATCCTGGGTCACAAATCAGGTCTCAAGTGGTATCAAAAGATTAGGATCATTCCCTGCATATTTTCAGACCACAATGCTCTGAAGCTAGAACTCAATCACAAGAGGAAATTTGGAAAGAACCCAAATACATGGAGACTAAACAGCATCCTTCTAAAGAATGAATGGGTCCACCAGGAAATTAAAGAAGAATTGGAAGAATTCATGGAAACAAATGATAATGAAAACACAACAGTTCAAAGTCTGTGGAACACAGCAAAGGCAGTCCTGAGAGGAAAATATATAGCGGTACAAACCTTTCTCAAGAAACAAGAAAGGTCTCAAGTACACAACCTAACCCTATACCTAAAGGAGCTGGAGAAAGAACAAGAGAGAAACCCTAAACCCAGCAGGAGAAGAGAAATCATAAAGATCAGAGCAGAAATCAATGAAATAGAAACCAAAAAAAAAAAAAAATAGACAAAATCAATGAAACCTTATTTGTGGAGCATAACAAATGATATGGAGGACATTGGGAGATAGAGGAGAAAAAGTTGAGGGAAATTGGAAGGGGAGGTGAACCATAAGAGAGTATGGACTCTGAAAAACAACCTGAGGGTTTTGAAGGGGCGGGGGTGGGGGGTTGGGGGAACCAGGTGGTGGGTAATAGGGAGGGCACATATTGCATGGAGCACTGGGTGCTGTGCAAAAACAATGAATAATGTTATGCTGAAAAAAAATAATTAATTATTTTTTAAAAAATCAATGAAACTAGGAGCTGGTTCTTTGAAAGAATCAATAAGATTGATAAACCACTGGCCAGACTTATCAAAAAGAAAAGAGAAAGGACCCAAATAAATAAAATCATGAATGAAAGAGGAGAGATCACAACTAACACCAAAGAAATACAGACAATTATAAGAACATACTATGAGCAACTCTATGCCAACAAATTTTAAATTCTGGAAGAAATGGATGCATTCCTAGAGACGTATAAACTACCACAACTGAACCAGGAAGAAATAGAAAACATGAACAGGCCCATAACCACTAAGGAGATTGAAACAGTCATCAAAATCTCCAAACAAACAAAAGCCCAGGGCCAGACAGCTTCCCAGGGGAATTCCACCAAACATTTAAAGAAGAACTAATTCCTATTCTCCTGAAATTGTTCCAAAAAATAGAAATGGAAGGAAAACTTCCAAACTCATTTTATGAGGCCAGCAACACCTTGATCCCAAAGCCAGACAAGGATCCCACCAAAAAAGAGAACTACAGACCAATATCCTTGATGAACACAGATGCAAAAATTCTCACCAAAATACTAGACAATAAGATTCAACAGTACATTAAAAGGATTATTCACTACGACAAAGTGGAATTTATTCCAGGGCTGCAAGTTTGGTTAAACACCCACAAATCAATCAATGTGATAGAACACATTAATAAAAGAAAGAACAAGAACCATATGATACTCTCAATAGATGTTGAAAAAGCATTTGACAAAGTACAGCATCCCTTCCTGATCAAAACTCTTCAAAGTGTAGGGATAGAGGGAACATACCTCAACATTATCAAAGCCATCTATGAAAAACCCACCGCAAATATCATTCTCAATGGAGAAAAACTGAAAGCTTTTCTGCTAAGGTCAGGAACACGGCAGAGTTGTCCATTATCACCACTGCTATTCAACAAAGTACTAGAAGTCCTAGCCTCAGCAATCAAACAACAAAAAGATATTGAAGTCATCCAAATTGGCAAAGAAGAAGTCAATGTATCACTCTTCGCAGATGATATGATACTATATGTGGACAACCCAAAAGACTCCAGTCCAAAATTGCTAGAACTTGTACAAGATTTCAGTAAAGTGTCAGGACATAAAATCAACGCACAGAAATCAGTTGCATTTCTCTACACCAACAACAAGACAGAAGAAAGAGAAATTAAGGAGTCAATCCTATTTATAATTGCACCCAAAACTATAAGATACCTAGGAATAAACCTAACCAAAGAGGCTAAGAATTTATATGCATAAAACTATAAAGTACTCATGAAAGAAATTGAGGAAGACACAAAGAAATGGAAAAATGTTCCATGCTCCTGGATTGGAAGAATAAATATTGTGAAAATGGCTATGATACCAAAAGCAATCTACACATTTATTGCAATCCCTATCAAAATACCATCCATTTTTTTCAAAGAAATGGAATAAATAATCTTAAAATTTATATGGAACCAGAAAAGACCTCGAATAGCCAAAGGAATATTGAAAAAGAAAGCCATAGTTGGTGGCATCACAATTCCGGACTTCAAGCTCTATTACAAAGCTGTCATCATCAAGAGAGCATGGTACTGGCACAAAAACAGACACATAGATCAATGGAAGAGAATAGAGAGCTCAGAAATAGACCCTCAACTCTATGGTCAACTAATCTTCAACACAGCAGGAAAGAATGTCCAATGGAAAAAAGACAGTCTCTTCAATAAATGGTGCTGGGAATATTGGACAGTCACATGCAGAAAAATGAAATTGGACCACTTCCTTACACCACATACGAAAATAGACTCAAAATGGATGAAGGACCTCAATGTGAGAAAGGAATCCATCAAAATCCTTGAGGAGAATGCAGGCAGCAACCTCTTCGACTTCAGCTTCAGCAACATCTTCCTGGGAACATCGGCAAAGGCAAGGGAAGCAAGGGCAAAAATGAACTATTGGGATTTCATCAAGATCAAAACCTTTTGCACAGCAAAGGAAACAGTTAACAAAACCAAAAGACAACTTACAGAATGGGAGAAGATATTTGCAAATGACATATCAGATAAAGGGCTAGTGTCCAAAATGTATAAGGAACTTAGCAATGTGCCTATTGGCCATATGTATGTCTTTGGAATAATGTCTATTCAAGTCCTCTGCTTATTTTTTAATTGGATTGCTTTTGTTTGTGTTTGATATTGAGTTCTATGAATTCTTAATTTTTTATTTATTTCTTAATATTTTTATATAAACATATAATGTATTTTTATCCCCAGGGGTACAGGTCTGTGATTCACCAGGTTTACACACTTCACAGCACTCAACATAGCACATATCCTCCCCAATGTAGATAAGCCATTACCCCTCTCCCAACCCAAACCTCCCCCCAGCAACATCCAGTTTGTTTTGTGAGATTAAGAGTCACTTATGGTTTGTCTCCCTCCCAATCCCAAATTGTTTCATTTATTCTTCTCCTATCCCCCTAACCCCCCATGTTTCATCTCCATGTCCTCATATCAGGGAGATCATATGATAGTTGTCTTTCTCCAATCGACTAATTTTCATATCCAAAGAATATGAAAATATTAAGTCAAATTAGAGCACAAAAGAAATCTCAATAAATTAAAAAATGGGGGCGCCTAAGTGGCTCAGATGATTAAGCATCTGTCTTCAGCTCAGGTCATGATCCCAGCTCAGGTCCTGGGATTAAGTCCCGCATCTGGCTCCTTGCTTGGTGGGGAACCTGATTCTCCCTCTCCTTCTATTGCTCCCCCTGTTTGTGTTGTCTCACACTTTCTGTCAAATAATTAAACTAAACTTTTGAAAAATAAGTAAATAAGTAAGTTAAAAATGATTGAAGTTATATCACATATGTGTTCTGATCACAATAGTATGAAACTAGAACTCAATCACAAGAACAAATCCAAATAAATGGAGACTAAAGAACATACTACTAAAAAATAAATGGATCAACCAAGAAATCAAAGAGGAAATTTTTGAAAAATACACAGAGATAAATTATAATGAAAACACAATGATCCGAAATATATGGGATGCAACAAAAACTGTTTTGAGAGGGAAGATTATAGTAATACAGGCCTACCTCAAGAAGCAAGAAATATCCAACGAACAACCTAATCATACCTAAAGGAAATAGAAAAAGAACAAAGAAAACACAAAGCCATTAGAAGAAAGGAAATAAAAAAGATAAGAGTAGAGACAAATAAAATAGAAACTAAATTACAATAGAACAGATCAATGAAACCAGGAGTTAATTCTTTGAAACTATAAACAAAACTGACAAACTTTAAAACAGATTCATCAACAAAAAAGAAGAGAACTCAAATCATATAAAATCAAATCATATAAATCAAATCACAAAATCAAATCATATAAAATGAAAGCAGAGAAAGAGCAACAGACATCACAGAAATACAAAAGATTATAAAAGAATATTATGAAAATTATATGTCAACAAATTGGACAACATAGAAAAAATGGATAAATTCTTAGAAACATATAACCTTCTAAAAAATGCATCAGGAAGAAATAGAACATTTAAACAGACCAATTGCCAGCAATAAAATTGAATTAAAGACCAGATGGCTCACAGGTGAACGTTAAAGTTAATACCTATTCTTCTCAAATAATTCCAAAAAACTGAAGAGGAAGGGAAGCCTCCAAATTCATTATAAGAAACCAGCATTACCCTAATACCAAAACCAGATAAAGACCCTTCAAAAAAAGAATACTACAGACCAATATGTCTAATGAACATAGATGTAAAAATCCTCAACAAAATATTAACTAATCTAATCCAAAAATATATTAAAAATATTTTTTTATTTTTTATTTATATTTATAATTGATGTATTATTTATTTATAATCCCACTACATAAAGTGGGATTTATTCCAGGCATAAAAATGTGGCTCAATATTTACAAAATAAATTAATGTGATACATCACATTAATAAGAGGAAGGATAAAAGCCATATGATCATCTCAGTAGATGCAGAAAAGATATCTGCACTTTCATGTTCATTGTAGCATTATTCACAATAGCCAAGACATGAACAAAAACTTAGTATCCATTGATGGACAAATAGAGAAAATATGGTACCTATATGAATGGAATATTATTCAACCATAAGAAGATGATAATCTTTTTAAATTTTATTTTCTTTTTTCAGTGTTCCAAGATTCATTGTTTATGCACCACACCCAGTTCTCCCCGCAATAAGTGCCCTCCTCCTGGTGAGCCATCACCAGGCTCACCTAACCCCTACCGCCTCCCCTCCAAAATCTTCAGTTTGTTTCGTAAAGTCCTTAGTCTCTCATGGTTCATCTCCCCCTCTGATTTCCCCCAATTCACTTTTCCTTTCCTTTTCCTAATGTCCTCCATGTTATTCCTTATGCACCACAAGTAAGAGAAACCATATGATAATTGACTCTCTCTGCTTGACTTATTTCACTTAGCATAATCTCCTCCAGTCCCATCCATGGTGATACAAAAGTTGGGTATTCATCCTTTCTGACGGAAGCATAATACTCCATTGTATATACGGACCATATCTTCTTTATTCATTCATCTGTTGAAGGCCATCTTAGCTAAAATATGATAATCTTACCATTTTGGGCAATATGGATAGGACTTAGGGGTATTATGCTAAATGAGAGATCATCAGACAGAGTAAAACAAATATCGTGTTATCTTACTCATATGTGGAATTAAAAACAAGAACAATGAACTCATAGATACAGAGAACAGATTGGTGGTTACAAGAGGCATGTGAGAAGAGTGGGCAAAATAGGTGAAGAGGCTCAACAGGTATAAATTTTCAGTTATAAAATGAGTAAGTCCTGGGTATGTAATGTACAGCATGGAGCCCACACCTAATAGTACTAAAGTATGAATATTTGGAAGTTGTGAAGAAGTTGATCTTAAAATTTCTCATCACAAGAAAAAATGTAATTGTATTGTGTTGGATGTTACTTAAATTTACTAGACATACTGTAGTGATCATTTTGCAATATACACAAAAAATCATTATCTTGTACACTTAAAACAAATTTAATGTTATATATCAATTATATCTCAACTTTAAAAAAAGGATTTGATGAACTTAGGGAATGACCAGATGTGAGATAAATGGTAGGGGAAAAGAGAAGAGAAAAAAGAGGAATTTGGACTCAGGATTCAAATTGCCCAGTCTTCTTTCTGAGTCTGCTACTCATTAGCTATGGAAACATAGCAAGTCACTTTACCTCTCTGTTCTTCAGTTCCCTCATAAGTAAAATGGGGTGATGACGGTACTTATCTCAGATGATTACTATGACAGTTACATTGGACACTGTAGGTAGAGAATTGTACCCAGAACATAGAAGACACTCATATCTGTGAATTATTATTTCTTCTTTTATTGAGAAGAAACAATTGTTCCCACTTTCTGTGCTTCTCACTTTGCCCAGTGCTTAGACAACTGGCTTCAATAAAAAGCACATGTGTCTAGAATTGGTGAGGCTTAATTCAGTAACTATCTGGGACTATCAGTAAAATACAGAAACATTAGATGATCTATAAGATCCTCTCAAGCACCATCTTTCTATGCTTTTGAGATTTTGTACCCACTACTTTAAGGTGGGGAAAGAGATTAGGTAAAAGAATCTAGGGAAAAGCATGATAACTTGGAAAAACTTATAAAGTCCTTATAAAGTCCCAGCCTACTGGAAATATGGTCTCTAGAGGGCACTCAAAATACACAAAGTATACCATTAAAGGTTCTTACAGCTATGAGAGTAATTAGAAGAGCTGGCAGCTGTTGTCAAAAAGGTCTAATTGGAGACTGCTAGTCTAGATAGACCTGAGCTCTCCCAGAATAGTTTGGGATGGAAAAAGTCCTCATTTGTCAGTCTGTGTCCCACAACTTAGCTGTGATCATACTACCAATGTAGACATGAGCTGGTACTGAGGTTTCAACATCTCTTTTCCCCATAGCTTCCCTGCTGGGTCCCAGAGTCATATAGTAGGATCAGGAAATTTGGAAAGGGGTGATTTGAGGAGAGGTACAAAGGTGTTCACTTTTTTCTTTTCCTTTTAAAATTTTTATTCTGTTATATTAGTCACCGTAAAATATATCATTAGTTTTTGATGCAGTTTTCCAAGATTCATTGTTTATGCACAACACCCAATGCCCCATGCCCTCCTTAATACCCACCACCAAGCTCAACCACCCCCCCCCAAAACCTCTCAGTTTGTTTCTCAGGTGTTCACTTTCTAATGATATTTGTTGGTGGGGGCAGAGAGGAGAATAAGAATGACCTAAGAGGGAGGACATACAGATATTCAAAACATCACTAAACTATGCTAGTGACCATAGAGCCCTCTGGAAAGAGATTCAAACTAATGACATCAAAGAGAGGCTTTGTGACAAAGTGGTCTTAAATATTCTTCAGTGACCTCTGCAGTGAGAGTTTATAAGAGTCTGGTTTCTAATAGGAGGCCCCAGCTTCCTTCTTCATTCTAAGACAGAGCAGGCCCCTTTCCTACTAAAGGCATCTCTGGCCCTCAAATGACCCAATCACTGATAAAAGCCTCTGCTTACTTCCAATTTCTGAAAAACATAAAATATTAGCACTTTGGGGTTTAATTAGGTAATCACCCACACAGTTTGGTTGGTACCCATCCATCCCTACTATCTCCCTACCACCACCAAATAAGGACTCTAAAAGGCACAGGGGAAAGAAGTTATCTCCTAGAGATCACTCTCCAGGCCTGGTGTCCTGTTTTGTTTTGTTTTGTTTTGTTTTGTTTTGTTTTGTTTTCTCAGACATAAATCTCCAGCAGAACATAAATCTCAAGAAAGATGACTGTTTCTCTGGACCTGTCTTGCATGTTGAAAAGGAGAGTCCCGGGGCGCCTGGGTGGCTCAGTTGATTAAGCAACTGCCTTTGCCTCAGGTCATGATCCCGAAGTCCTGGGATTGAGTCCCGCATGAGGCTCCCTGCTCCATGGGGAGTCTGCTTCTCCCTTGACTTCTCCCTCTCATTCTCATTCTCTCTCTCTCTCTCTCTCTCTCAGATGAATAAATAAAATCTTTAAAAAAAAGAAAGAAAAGGAGAGTCCCAGTGGGTTCATGCTAGTGTTAAACCTTTTCTGGAATGCTAGACTGTCAGCTGAACTTTCCCTGAGAGCCTTTTGAAGTAAGGAAATGGATAAAGAAAACATGAGAAGGACATAGAGACCTTTAGAGAGATATTATCACAGAAGGGCTCAAAGTCCCTGCTCAAAGTATGGCTCCTAAGAAAGAGTATGTAATTTTCCTGGGCCAACTTTTCTACACCTGCAGAACTGGGGTAGGGTGAGGGAGATATTGTCACTCAGATATGTTGGTCTAAGTAGGTTTAAATCAGGAATTTCCAGGGAGGAGTATTTATTATATCTCAAGAGGAAATGCAGGAAAAACCTGTAGTTGGAGAAATCAGACATCTGATGATTTTACCAGCAGTCTGGAGACCAAGTTTGGTTTTATCCCAATTGGCTCCTGAGTTTGATTTTTTCCAGAAAGTAAGGTTTGAAAGAGCAGTGAAGCCCTGGGCCCAGCCCCAGGCTCTAAGAGTGAGAAGGGAATAAACTGATCACTCTGACTGACCTAACTTTCCAAACCTAAATTACAGTCTGGACACACTGGGCAAAAAGGTCTTGCTACTTGCTACCTCTGCCAAGGTCAAGAAGGGGATTCCCATGCTAGCACTGAACTCAGGACCATTTAAGTGTGGGTACCCAGTGCCACAGGAATAAAGTAGGGAAAGGCGAGAAAACACAAAGTCTCATTGATGGAGTCCAAACTGGCCACTGTAACCTCATTTTGACCCTCTGTCAATTCACATGCGTGTGTGTATACAGACACATAACACTCAGGCTGTGGGAGCCAGGAGCGAGGAGGGAAGATTTTTTTAACCCAGGAGAGATTTTCTGATGGTATCTTATTAAAGAGAATTGGATAAGGAACCCAAAGATTTTCAGACTGAAAATGCTTTCCCTACATTTGTCTGAAATCCCTGGGTCTTGGTCAGCTGAAGCTGCATCCTCCAGTGGTCAGGGATATGGTCACCTGAAGGGCATAGTCTCCTTCCTGGGATCAAATAGCAAAGTGTGTGTGTGGGGGCATTTATTTATCCAACTGCCAGAAAAGTCTGAAGCACTGTATAAATATCAAGAACAGCAAGTTTTACTTCACTGATTGTGTTCTGCTTATTGGACATAAGTTCAGTCCTGAATATAACT
Source organism: Meles meles (assembly GCF_922984935.1). Classification (NCBI taxonomy): domain Eukaryota; kingdom Metazoa; phylum Chordata; class Mammalia; order Carnivora; family Mustelidae; genus Meles; species Meles meles. Next base: position 52,091,019 of record NC_060087.1, read on the forward strand.
GTTCCAAATCCAATAAGTGTACTAGTTAATCTTTGTTGTTTTTTTCTCCTTCTGAGATTAGGGAGCTATTTGGAGAAAACAATATTTTCTACAAATCAACTGGAGTTATTTTAACAGCTCCCAGATTTAACTAGGAATATTATATTTCTGTCACTGAAAGAGCCTTATGAAACCCTTTAGAAAATCATCCTCATGTTATGAATAGAGAAAGTGAGGCACACAGGAAGAACACACGGGTTTAGAAAATAAATCAAGTCTAAAGTCAGTGACTAAAACAAAGATTTGAGGATAAAAGTATCATTTTGATAAAATTTGGACCATTCCTTGGTCCAGTCCCCTCCCCAAGAATCAGGAAAGAAGAAGTAAGGATGGTTGGAAGGACAGATCTTCACCCCTTTACCCAACCTAGACAATTCAGAAATAAAACTTCCATATCAGGAGGAGCAACTTCCCTGATGTAAGAGGCCCTTAATTAGAGGCAGATGATAGTAAGATAAGAATTAGAGCAATAATAACAATAGCTCTAACTGTAACAGGTAATATTGATGTGCTAGCTTAAAGTCTTCACACTATACTAAATGTTTCACACAAAATTTATTATTTTATCCTCACATTCATTATTCAGGGTAGACTGGGATATCCCCACTTAACAGATGAAGGAACTGATATTTTAAAAGTTGAGTAATTTGTCAAAGGGCACATAGCTGAAGAGTAAATATGCTGGCTTTGGAAACCAAGTGTAGCTGAATCCAAGGCCCAGGAGCTTAATTATTACAGTCTCCTTTATGGCAGCTCAAATGCCACCTCCATTTGACAGCTACCTTCCAATGAAGAACCTCTTTCTTCCTCTACTGAATTCCTGTGTCATGGCTTCTTGTCTTGTATTCTCATTAATTGTGTCTATGTCTTATTTCTCTGGTAGGATGTAAGATTCTTGAGAATATGAGCTGTGCTCTGTGTGTGTGTGTGTGTGTGTGTGTGTGTGTGTGTGTGTGTGTGTGTGTAATCAGCACTTAACACAATGCCCAGCACACAGAAAGTACTTGTACTTGGTAAATGTTTGTTTATGACCAATTGAGTGAAAGATATTGCCAAAGATACTAAGTTTTCAGAACAGCTATGAAAAAAATTACAATTTGAACTGACATCCCTCTCTACAATTTGCTGTATAAAACCAGTCTTAAGCTCTACCTAAAGGCAGATCCCTGACTTCAAACCTCCAGTGGTGAGATACCCTCTTCCCTCCTCCATCTCCATGAAAATCCTCATCCTATCCTTGCCTTCTGGGTGAAAAAGGATGGTTGCGAGTGGCTGTATGGCTCACAGAAGCAGAAAGTCTGTCCTAATTCTAAGCAGGAGATTTGGGGTCACCAAACCCTCCCAGACATCAATGGCAGGTGCTGGTGACAGGCTGATCATCCCATTTGTCATGTCAGCCAAGTCATTGTGTGTCAGAGCTTAAAAATCTCCATAAGATATGAGAGATTGGCCCCCTACATTTTACTTTACAGGTACACTAAAGCCCAAAGAGGGGAAAGGACTGCTCCAGTGTCTCAAGCTCATTTGATGGCCAAATCAAGGCTAGATCCATAAACATCTAGTCACACAACATGGGGATGTTTCCATCCAACCACTCTGCCTCTTTAATCAAAAAGGCCTCTATTAATTGTCATCACGGATTGAATTGTTTGTCATAATGCTCCTTAAAGGAGATTTGAAAAATTGTACAATAGTTCCAATTTCTACAGTGAGAAAATTGAGACCTGGAGGGTGAGCTCCCTCATGTAAACCCAACTTTGATGAAGAGGAAATTATTTTTTTTTTTTTTTAAAGATTTATTTATTTGACAGATAGAGATTACAAGTAGGCAGAGAGGTAGGCAGAGAGAGAGAGAGGAGGAAGCAGGCTCCCAGCCAAGCAGAGAGCCCGACGTGGGGCTCGATCCCAGGACCCCGGGATCATGACCTGAGCCGAAGGCAGAGGCTTTAACCGGCTGAGCCATCCAGGCGCCCCAAGAGGAAATTATTTTATAAGGACAAGGCAGAGGGAAGAAAGGATTATAAATAAATCTACCACTTCTCCATGTTTTTTCTTGGTCCTCTCCAACATTAATTGAAAATGGTAGTGGATCACCACTCCCTACAATGTCTTAAAAATCATATGTCAAAATTGTGCAAATCTTCCAAGTTGAATGTTGCTACCATGCCTTATGGTCTCTCTTTTTGTTTGTTTGTTTGTTTGTTTGTTTTTGTTTATTTGTTTATTTACAGCATAACAGTGTTCATTGTTTTGGCATCACTCACAGTGCTCCGTGCAGTACGTGCCCTCCCTACTACCCACCACCTGGTTCCTCAATCTCCCACCCCCCCGCCCCTTCAAAACCCTTCCTATGTTCTCTCTTAACATTTTGGGGATCTAGGGCATACCTTCAGCTCTGCCACCAGGGCGCCATCATAGGATTCTTGAAATAACATTTTTTTTCCTCTTCAGAAAATCAAGAACCTGTGTAGTGACTCCAGAAAGAATCCATATTAAACCACGTGCCATTGAACAGTTTATCCTTTCCAAGCCTCAGTTTCCTCAACTATATCTTGATATTCTTCCCATCCACCCACTTACCTGTCCAGTAATCTTTCATCTGTCTATCTACCAATCCATATATCCATCTGTCCTCCTATCTACTGCTTATCCATTATAGGTTAAGAGGTTAAGAAATATCTCTGGAGCCAAACTTCCTGAGTTTGAACCCTAGCTATACTTACTTTCTGGCTGTGTGGTGTAAGGTATGTTACTTGGCTTCTCTGTGCCTCAGTTTTCTTATATAGAAATTGGATATTGTAATAGTATCTGACATATAATAAGCACTTGGAAATAAATGTTGACTGTTACAGTTGCATACCCACTAGTTTCTAGGCACTTTGCCAGGCTTTGGGAATTCAAAATTCAAAGTGAATAAGACATGTTCCCTAGACTTCCAGAGTTCCACGTAAAGGGGAAGATAGATATCGAAATCAATAAATTATAATTAAGTGTGAAAAATATCTTAATATAAGTTTTTACAGGTACAGTAATGGCAAAAAATTGAGGGACCAAGATTTTGGGGCCTGGGATTGGGAAATACCTAATAGAGAAGACAACACTGGAACTGGATTTTAAAGGGCAAGATGCAAGAGGTGGTATGAGAACACAATACTGGCATAGTGGGCAGAGATGCCAAAGTGTGTGGAGCATTTGGAGAACTACAGATCACTCAGTGTTGCTAGTGAGCTATGCCTAGGCTAGCAGGATAGATCAGATCAGAAAAGACCTCATAAACCACACTGAAGAGTTTGGCTTTTACTCTGACAGTAATGGGGAAAGAATGCAAGCATATTTCCATCAAGTTAGGATCAAAGTTATTTTCTTGAGGACAGGTGTTTTAAACATTGGATCTGGAGATGGAAGTTCAGGGAAGTATAGCCAGGATCAAAACACTTGTGATGAGCATTCAGTGTTGTAAGTAATGAATCACTAAATTCTACTCCTGAAACAAATATTGCACTATATGTTAACAAAATACAATTTATATTTTTAGAAATTTAAGATACACACTGTTCATTGCTAAGATCTTTTTAAAATTTTATTTAAATTCTATTTAATGTGAAGTGTAGTATTGGTTTCAAAAGTAGAATTTAGGGATTCGTCACTTACATATAACACCCAGGGCTCATCATAACAAGTGGCCCCCTTAATACCCTTTACTCATTTAGCACATCCCCCACCCATTTCCCTCCATCGAACCTCAGATTATTCTCTGTCATTAACAGTCTCTCATGGTTTGCTTTCCTCTCCCTCTTTTTTTTTTCATCCTATATGTTCATCTGTTTTTTTTCCTTAAATTCCACATATGAGTGAAGTCATATGGTATTTGTCTTGCTCTGACTTATTTCATTAACATAATACTCTCTAGCTCCATTCATATCCTTGTAAATGGCAAGATTTCATTATTTTAGAAGGTTGAATAGTATTCCATTGTGCATAAAAATCATCCCTTCTTTATTCATTTATCTGTGAATGACACTTAGGCTCTTTTAAAATTTGGCCATTGTTAAAAATGCTTTTATAAGTATTGGGGTGCATGTACCACTTAGAATCTGTATCTTTCTATCCTTTAAGTAAACACACAGTAGTACAATTGTTGGGTCATAAGGTAGTTCTATTTTTAATTTTTTTCTGAGGAACTTCAACACTGCTGTCCGGAGTGGCTGCACAATCCGCATTCCCACCAACAATGTAAGAGGATTCCCCTTTCTCTGCATCCTCGCCAACATCTGTTGTTTCCAGTGTTGTTAATTTTAGCCATTTTGACACATGTGAGGTGGTATCTCATCATGGTTTTAATTTGAATTTTCCTGAAGATGAGTTATGTTCAGCATATTTTCCTGTGTCTGTTAGCCTTCTGGATGTCTTCATTGGAAAAAAAAAAGTCTGTTCATGTGTTCAGCCCATTTCTTAATTGGATTATTTATTTTGGGATGTTGTTGATAAGTTATTTATAGATTTGGATACTAACCTTTCATGATATATGTTATTTGCAAATATATTATCCCATTCTCTGGGCTACCTTTAGTTTTTGCTGATTGTTCCTTCACTGTTAAGAAGCATTTTATGAGGATGAAATCCTAATAATTCAGTTTTCCTTTTGTTTCCCCTGCCTCTGGTGATGTTTCTAGTAAGAAGTTGCTGAAGCCAAGGTCAAAGAGGTTGCTGCTGGTGTTCTTTAGGATTTTGATGGATTCCTGTCTCACATTGAGGTCTTTCATCCATTTTGAATTATTTTTCTGTATGTTGTAAGAGAGTGGTCCAGATTTATTCTTCTGCATGTTACTTATTGTCCAGTATTCTTAACACCATTTGTTGAAGAGACTGTATGGTTTTTTTTTTTTCCATTGGATAGTCTTCTCTGCTTTCTTGAAGACTAGACCATATAGTTGTGGGTCCATTACTTGGTTTTGTATTTTGTTCCATTGATCTATGTGCCTGTTTTTGTGCCAGTACCATAATGTCCTGATGACTACAGCTTTTTAATATTCCTTGAACTCCAAAATTGTGATGCATCCAGGTTTGGTTTTCTTTTTCAGGAAAACCAAACATAAAAATGTTAAGATTGTTTGTTCTAGCTCTGTGAAAGATGCTGGTGGTATTTTAATAGGGATTGGATGTGTAGTATAGATTGTGTTGGGTAGTATAGACATTTTTACAATATTTTTTCTTCCAATCCATGAGCATGGAATTTTTTTTATTTCTTTGTGTAACCTTCAATTTCCTTCATAAGTGTTCTATAGATTTCTTAATACATATCTTTTTCCTCATTGATATCTTATCGTTTGGGGTGCAATTGTAAATGGGATCAATTCCTTGATTTCTTTTTCTGCTGCTTCATTACTGGTGTATAGAAATGCAACTGACTTCTGTGCATTGATTTTATATCCTGTGACTGCTGAATTCATGTGTTAGTTCTAGCAATTTTCTGGTAGTCTTTCAGGTTTTCTATATAGAGTATTAAGTCTTCTGCAAATAAGGAATGTTTTACTTCTTCCTTTTTGATTTGGATGCCTTTTATTTGTTTTTGTTTGATTGCTGAGACTAAGACTTAAGGTACTAAGTTAAAGAGTAATGGTGAGAGTGGACATCCCTGTCTTATTCCTGACCATAGAGGAAAAGATCTCAGTTTTTCCCCACTGAGAATATTAGCTCTTGGTCTTTCACATATGAATTCAAAATATGTTCCACCTATCCCTACTTTGTGGAGAGTTTTTATCAAGAATGGATGCTGTATTTTGTCAAATAATTTTTCTGCATCTATTAAGTGGATCATATGGTTCTTATCCATTCTTTTATTATTATAGTGTATCATGTTGATTGGTTTGCAAAATTGAACCAGCCCTGCAGCCCAAGAGCAAATCCCGCTAGATTGTGCTGAAAGTTTCTTTTAATGTGCTCTTGGATTCCATTTGCTAGTATCTTCTATTTTTGCATACATGTTCATTAGTGATGTTGGCCTGTCATTCTACTTTTTAGTGGGGTCTTTGGTTTTTAGAATCAAGTAATGCTGGCTTCATAGAATGAGTTTGGAAGTTTTCCTTCAATTTCTCTTGTTTGGAAAAACTTCAGGAGAATAAGTATCAACTCTTCTATAAATGTCTGGTAGTATTCCCTGGGAATCCATATGAAAATGGACTTTTGTATGTTGGGAGATTTTTTGATTACTGATTCAATTTCTTAGCTGGGTATGGGTCTGTTCAGATTTTCTATTACTTTCTGTTCCAGGTTTGTAGTTAATAAGTTTCTAGAAATTTATCCAGATTTCTAGGAATTCCTTTCAGATTGCCCAGTTTGTTGTCATTTAATTTTTCATAATATTCTCTTATGATTGTGATTCTGTGATGTGGTAGTTATCTCTCCTCTTTCCTTCATGATTTTATTTATTTGGGTCCTTTCTCTTTTTTATAAGTTTGGCTAGGGGGTTATCAATTTTATTAATTCCTTGAAAACACCAGCTCTTTGTTTCATTGATCTGTTCAACTGTTTTTTTTATTTGTTTCTATATTATTTATTTCTTCTCTAATCATTATTATTTCTCATCTTCTGCTGGTGTTAGGCCTTATTTACTCTTCCTTTTCTAGCTCCTTTAGGTGTAAGGTTAGGTTGTGTATTTGTAACCTTTCTTGCTCCTTGAGGTATGATTGTTCTGCAACATACTTCCCTCTTAGGACTTTCTTTGTTGTAATCCAAATGTTTGAGACAGTCATGGTTTCATTTTCATCTGCTTCCATAGTTTTTGTTTTTTCTATAATTTCCTGGTTAACCCATTGTTTTCCTTAAGAAGATATTCTCTAACTTCAATATATTTGTGATCTTTCCAAATTTTTTCTTGTGATTGACTTCAAGTTTCATAGCATTCCTCTCTGAAAATATGAATGGCATGATATCAACCTTTTTATACTGGTTGAGGCCTTATTTGTGACTCAGCATGTGATCTATTCTGAAGAATGTTTCATGTGCACTCAAAAAGAATGTGTATTCCATTGCTTTAGGTGAAATGTTCTGAATATATCTGTGAAGTCCATCTGGTCTGGTGTGTTATTCAAAGCCATAGTTTCCTTGTTGATTTTCTGTTTAGATGATCTGTCTATTGCTGAAGTGAGTGTTATAGTCCCCTACTATTATTGTATTATTACCAATGCGTTTCTTTGTATTTTTTTAAAGATTTTATTTATTTATTTGACAGACAGAGATCACAAGCAGGCAGAGAGGCAGACAGAGAGAGAGAGAGGAGGAAGCAGGCTCCCTGCCCAGCAGAGAGCCCGATGAGGGGCTCGATCCAGGACCCTGGGACCATGACCTGAGCTGAAGGCAGAGGCCTTAACCCACTGAGCCACTCAGGCGCCCCTCTTTGTATTTTTTTTAAAGATTTCATTTACTTATTTGACAGACAGAGATCACAAGTAGGCAGAGAGGCAAGCAGAGAGAGAGGGGGAAGCAGGCTCCCTGCTGAGCAAAGAGCCTGATGTGGGACTTGATCCCAGGACCCTGGGATCATGACCTGAGCTGAAGGCAGAGGCTTTAACTCACTGAGCCACCCAAGTGCCCTTTATGTTTGTTTTTAATTGATTTATATATTTGGGTGTTCCCGAATTTCGGGCATAAATATTTACAATTGTTAGATCTTCTTGATGGATAGATCCCTTAATTATGATACGGTGGCCTTCTTCATCTCTTCTTTCAGTCTTTGGTTTAAAATGTAGGTTTCATTTTTTTAAAGATTTTATTTAGTTATTTATTTGACAGACAGACAGAGAGAGCACAAGCTGAAAGAGTGGCAGGCAGAGGAAGAGAGAGAAGCAGTCTCCCCGCTAAGCAAGGAGCTTGATGTGGGACTCTATCCCAGGACCCTGGGATCATGATCTGAGCCACTCAGGCATCCCAAAATGTAGGTTTCTTAATGTAAGTAAGTATGGCTCCAGATTTCTTTTGAGATTCTTTAGCATGAAGGATGATACTCCATCCCTTCATTTTTTTTTTCTCTTTCCCATCTCATTTTTATTTTTTTTAATTTTTTATTTAAATTCAATTAATTAGCATATAATATATTATTTGTTTCAGGGGTACAGGTCTGTGATTCATCAGTCTTATATAATACCCAGTGCTTATTACAACACATGCTCTTCCCAATATCACCCTGTTATCCATCCCTCCAAATGCCTCCCCTCCAGAAACCCTCAGTTTGTTTCCTATGATTTAAGAGTCTCTTATGGGGCACCTGGGTGGCTCAGTCAGTTGAAGCATCTGCCTTCAGCTCAGGTTATGATCCTGGAGTCCTGGGATCGAGCCCCACATTTGGTCCCTGCTCAGCAGAAAGTCTGCTTCTCCCTCTGACCCTCCCCCCTTCTTGTGCTCTCTCTCTCTCTCACTCTCTTTCTCAAATAAATAAATAACATCTTTTTAAAAAAGAGTCTCTTATGGTTTGTCTACCTCTCTGGTTGGTCGTTTCATTTTTTCTTCTCTTCCCCTATGATTCTCTGCCTTATTTCTCAAATTCTACATATCAGTGAGATCATATGATAATTGTCTTTCCCTGATTGACTTATTTCACTTAGCATAATACCCACTAGTTCCATCCACATTGCTGTAAATGGCTAGATTTCATGGCTGCAAATATTCCATTGTGTGTATATTTGTGGAGAGATCTTCTGTGAATCATATTTTTCTTCCCTTGTAGGTTTGGGATTACTTTTCCCTTGCTGCTTTCTGGATACTTTACTTATCTCTGTTTATTACAAATTTCACTATGATATGTCTTGGTGTGGGCCAGCTTTTGGTCTATTTCAAGGAAATATTTTAATCTGCTTCCTTCCCCAGATAAAGGAATTTTTCAGCTATAGTTTTCTCAGGTAAGCTTTCTTCCCTATTCCCTCTCTTCTTCTGGGACACCTATGAAACAAATGTTATTATGTTGTAAGAGGTCGCTGAGTTCCTAAGTCTATATTCGTGAACCAATACCTTTCTTTCCCTTTTATTTTCAGCTTCATTATTTTCCATAATTTTATCATCTATATCATCGATTCATTGCTAAGTTTCATCCATCTTTGTTCTCATTGCATCTGGTTAGGATTGTGTCTCAGTTATACCATTTTTTATTTCTCCCTGACTAGTTTTCTGTACTTTAATCTCTGCAGCAAGGGATTCTCTAGTGCCTACTATGCTTTTATCAATCCCAGCTAGTATCCTTATTGTAGTTGTTTTAAATTCTGGTTCAGGTGTCTTAGCATATCTATTTTGATTAAATCTCTGAACACGACTTCCTGTTCTTTCTTCTGTGGTGAATACCTCCATTTTGTCATTTTGTCTAGGTCACGGATTTCCTGGGATTGTTAGAAAAGCTTGTGAAGTCCATGTCCTGAGAGTAATGGGTATATTAAGAAGAGCTCCTATACTGTCCTGGGCCTGGTATTTCAGGAGGTATTTACAGTGTGCACTGTGCTGTTGTGTTTTAACTCTTCTATCCCCCTGGTCAGTCCTGTGCAGAGTCTCTCATTGCCTGTAGTGGTAGGTGTTTGGACCTTCTTCATTATGTGGCACGTTTTAACTAGGTGTGTTTTGGTCTGTTCTTAAAAGAAGCTAAATCCATTGATTAGTTGGAACAGCAGAGTAAGGGACTTCATTTCATCTGCTCCCTCAAAATTAGCTGGATATCTATAAAACTATTCCAAACACACATGAAATCAACCTGAGATGTAAGAAGATTTATCTGGATCTCTACCTTTTCCAAGGTAGGAGCTGTGAAACCTTGAATCTTAGGGTAAATAGTAGAAGCACGGGGTAGGGAGAGCTGGCCACTGGCAAGTGATATAACACTGGAGGAAAACATCAGGACCCTTAGAAATCTGTTTCAGTGAGAAATGCCATTTTCTGAGATGGACACATGGGAAGAACAGGGCAGAATTCCAGGTGGATCATTGTGGTCTCCAGATTCCTAGAGACTCGGAAAGAATAGGGGAGCCTGGACTGATAGCGTGTCCAAGTGGTGGAGCAGGGAGGCTGGTTATGGTAAGCAAACTGAGAAGGAGCTCTCAGCTCTGGTCACCATAAACCACAAGCTGGGCCAGTAGGGAAACTGCTCTCTGCCTGACCACCCTGAAAAGGACTAGAAGGTTTGGGTCGTTTGACATCTCAGGGGAGATATAAAACAGCTTGTGCCTATGACAGGGCAATAGCTCTCAGGGCAGTGTGGCCCATGAAAGGATCCTGTGGTGGTACCCAGCCATGAACTGAGAGGGCAGAACAGGGTGCTTGTGTGAGGCCACAGCCATTAGCAATTGCAAAGTCACAAAACACAGAGACACTCATGGGTCCCCATAACTCCACTCAGAGAACTGCAAGGGTCATGAATAGAGTGAGTCTGTGGAGTTTGGAACACACAAAAATGGAAATGGATTGACCTGGAGGACTTACTGATGAAAGGCGACCTTGAACTCACAGCCCTGGGCCAGAGATTCTCACAGGGCCATATTTGCTCTAACCCTCTAAAAAAAAAAAAGCAGAGAGCAGCCAGGGGACAAATGCCACAGAAACAAATAGCTCACATTTAGCCTATCTCCTTGAGAAGGAGTAGGGCAACTCCACCCAGGCAAAGACTCCTAAGAAGCCAAGCAGTGGGTACTGACCCCAGAAGACAGACTGGAAGAACAGGTGAATGATAAGCATATTTCCCACAGGACTGAAAACGTCATCACCAAGGAAAAATAATATAGAAAGCTCCAGGTGTTTACTCATGAGCCATTTATATATCGAGGCTAAAATTTTATATTTCTTTTTGTTTATTTTCTAAATCTTTGTTTTTACTCTGCTCCATTATCAAATAGATTTTATTTTCCAATGTACATGTTAAGTTATATTTTAACTTCTATTTTCTCATATCTGTATTTTACAGATTTATGCCCCTTACTAGATCGTTGTTAACTCTATTCAATTTTATTTGGTATTTATATATAAGTTCTGAATTCTTCGTAATTTGGGGATATACTGTCTTCTAACACACAGAACAAAAATCAATCAGGAACAGACAGATAACCTTCTTTTGCCCACCCTGAGAGATTATAATCTTCCTGCTTGGCACTTTCTTTTTTATAATTTGGATAATCTTTTAAAAATTATTTTTAATTATTTATTTCACTTTCAGTGTTCCAGGATTCATTATTTACGCACCACACCCACTCCTCCATACAATACGTGCCCTCCATAATACCCACTACCAGGTTCACCCAACCTCCCAACCCCTTCCCCTCCAAAACTCTCAGATTGTTTCTCAGAGTCTGCAGTCTCTCATGGTTCGTCTCTCCCTCCAATGTCCCCCAACTCACTTCTCCTCTCCAACTCTCCATGTCCTCTGTGTTATTCCTTATGCTCCACAAATAAGTGAAACCATATTATAACTGACTCTCTCTGCTAGACTTTTTTCACTCAGCATAATCTCTTCCAGTACCATCCATGTTGATACAAAAGTTGGGTATTCATCCTGTCTGATGGAGGCATAATACACCATAATATATATGGATCATATTGTCTTTATCTACTCATCTGTTGAAGGGCATCTTGGTTCTTTCCACAGTTTGGTGACTGTGGCCATTGCTGCAATAAACATTGGGGTATAGATGCCCTTCTTTTCACTGCATCTTTATCCTTGTGGTAAATACCCAATAGTGCAATTGCAGGGTCATAGAGTAGCCCTATTTTTAATTCCTTAAGGAATCTTGACACAGTTTTCCAAAGTGGCTTCAATAACTTTCATTCCCACCAACAATGGAAGAGGGTTCCCCTTTAAACACATCCTCTCCAACACACGTTGTTTACTGTCTTGTTAATTTTGGCCATTCTAACTGGTATAAGGAGGTATCTCGATGTGAATTTGATTTGTATCTCCCTGATGGCTAGTGATGATGAGCATTTTTTCATGTGTCTGTTATCATTTGTATTTCTTCTATGGAGAAGAGTCTGTTCATGTCTTCTGCCCATTTTTTTCTGACATAATTATCTATTTTGTGTGTGTTGAGTTTGTGGAGTTCTTTATAGATCTTGGATATCAGCCCTTTGTCTGTACTATCATTTGCAAATATCTTCTCCCATTCCCTGGGTTGCCTCTTTGTTTTGTTGACTGTTTCCTTTGCTGTGCAGAAGCTTTTGATCTTGATGAAGTCCCAAAAGTTCATTTTCATTTTTGTTTCCTTTGCCTTTGGAGACATATCTTGAAAGAAGTTGCTGTGGCTGATATCAAAGAGGTTACTGCCTATGTTCTCCTCTAGGATTCTGATGGATTCCTGACTCACATTGAGGTCTTTTAGCCATTTCGAGTTTATTTTTGTGTACGGTGTCAGAGAATGGTCGAGTTTCATTCTTCTACACATGGCTGTCCAATTTTCCCAGCATCATTTATTGAAGAGACTGTCTTTTTTCCACGTATGTTTTTTCCTGCTTTGTCGAAGATTATTTGACCATAGAGTTGAGGGTCCATATCTGGGATCTCTACTCTGTTCCACTCATCTATATGTCTGTTTTTATGCCAGTATCATGTGTCTTGTTGATCACAGCTTTGTAGTAAAGTCTGAAATCAGGCAACATGTCCCCAGTTTTGTTTTCTTTTTCAACATTTCCTTAGCAATTCGGCATCTCTTCTGGTTCCATACAAATTTTAACATTGTTTGCTCCAACTCTTTAAAAAATGCTGGTGGAAGTTTGATTGTAATGGCATTGAAAGTATAGATTGCTCTAGGCAGTACAGACATTTTAACAATGTTTATTTTTCTGATCCCTGAGCATGGAATTGTCTTCCATCTTTTTGTGTCTTCTTCAATTTCTTTCATGAGTGTCCTGTAGTTCCTCAAGCACAGATACTTTACCTCTTTGGTTAGGTTTATTCCCAGGTGTATTATGGTTCTTGGTGCTATAGTAAATGGAATCGATTCTCTAATTTCCCTTTCTGTATTTTCATTGTTAGTGTATAAGAAAGCAACTGTTTCTGTACATTGACTTTGTATCCTGCCACGTTACTGAATTGCTGTAGGAGTTCTAGTAGTTTGGGGGTGGAGTCTTTTGGGTTTTCCAACAAAGTATCATTTCACCTGTGAAGAGAGAGAATTTGACTTTTTTTTTTTATTGCAAATCTGAATACCTTTATTTCTCTTTGTTGCCAGGACTTCTAATACTATGTTGAACAAGAGTGGTGAGAGTGGGCATCCTTGTCATGTTCCTGATCTCAAGGGGAAGGCTGTCAGCTTTTCCCCATTGAGGATGATATTCACTGTGGGGTTTCCATAGGTAGGTTTTATGGAGTTGGGGAATGTTTCCTCTATCCCTGTACTTTGAAGCGTTTTAATCAGGAACAGAATCTGTATCTTGTCAAATGCTTTTCTGCATCAATTGAGAGGACCATATGGTTTTTCTCTCTTCTCTAATTAATTTGTTCTCTCACATTGATGGATTTGCAAATGTTGGATCCCGTGGATAAATTCCACCTGGTCATGGTGCATAAACTTTTAAATGTGCTGTTGGATCCTATTAGCTAGGATCTTGTTGAAAATCGTGGCATCCATATTCATCATTGATATTGGTCTGAAATTCTCCTATTTTGTGGGGTCTTTGCCTGCTTTTGGGATCAGGGAAATGCTGGCTTCATAAGAAGAGTCTGGAAGTTTTCCTTCTGCTTCAATTTTTTGAAACAGCTTCATGGTATTTTCAAAACATTACAGATAAAGGGATGGATTCCAAGGTCTATAAAGAGCTTATTAACTCAACACCCAAAACACATAATCCAGTAAAGAAATGTTCAGAAGACATTAACAGACTCTCCTCCAAAGAAGACATACAAATGGCAAAAATAAAATAAAAACCCACATTAAAAAATGTCCCACGTCACTTGCCTTCAGGGAAATACAAATCAAAACCACACTGAGATACCACACTCCACCAGTTAGAATGGCAAAAATTAACAAGACAAGGAACAACAAGTGCTGGTGAGGATATGGAGAAAGAGGAGCCCTCTTACACTGTTGGTGGGAATGCAAGCTTGTACAGTCACTTCGGAAAACAGTATGGAGGTTCCTCAAGATGTTAAAAATAGAGTTATGCTACAGCCCAACAATTGCACTTCTAGATATTTACCCCAAAGGTACAGATGTGGACTGAAGGGGCACATGCACTCCAATTTTCATAGCAGCAATGTCTACAATAGTCAAACTGTGGAAGGAGCAAAGACCACCTTCAACAGATGAATGGATAAAGAAGATGTGGTCCATACATACAATGGAATATTATTCAGCCATCAGGAAGGATGAATACACACCATTCACACTGACATGGGTGGAACTGAAAAGGATTATGCTAAGTGAAATAAGTCAATGAGAGAAAGACAATTATCATATGATTTCACTCATATGTGAAATATCAGGAATAGTGCAAAGGATCATAGGGAATAAGGAGGGAAACTTTGAAGAAATCATAGAGGGAGAAAATCCATGAGACACTCTTGACTCTCAGAAACAAACTGAGGGTTGTGGAAAGGGGAGTAGGTGGGTGGAAGGTGTAAGTGTGTGATGGGCATTAAGGAAGCATGTGTTGTGATGAGCAGTGGGTGTTATAAGCAACTACTAAATCATAGTACATTACATGAAGCACTAATGATGTATTACATGTTGGCTAATTGAATTTAAAGAAAATATGAAAAAAGTAAGAGGTTGTGTATATATAAAATGCAATATTATTCAATAATCAAAAAAAGAAATATTGCCATTTGCAACAATGTGCATGGAGCTAGAGAGTTTTATGCTACTTGAAATAAGTCCATCAGAGCATGTCAAATGCCATATTAGTTCATCATCTGTGGAATTTACAAAACAAAGCAGATGAACACAGGAGGGAAAAGAGAGAGGTAAACCATCAAACAGACTCTTAACTATAGAGAACGAACTGAAAGTTACTGGAAGGGAGGTGCAAGAGGGAATGGGTTTAAATAGGTGATGTACATTAAGGAGTAAAGTTTTTATGATGAGCATTGAATGCATGTATGTATGCAAGGGATGAATCTCTAAATTTTATACCTGAAACTAATATTACATTATAAATTAACTAACTGGAATTTATTTTTGTTAACTAACAGGAATTTTAATAAAACTTGAAAAAATCAATTAATTGACAAATAATACAATGATGTTTCTAGACTCTCAATTGTGCCCCATTCATTTATATATATATTCTTAAGCCAGTGCCACACAGTTTTGATTAGTGTAACTTTGTAGTAAGATTTGAAAATAGGAATACATTTTCTCCAAATTTGTCATTATTTTTCAACATTATCTTGGCTATTCTGGGTCCCTTACATTTTTTAAAATGAATTTTAAGATAACCTTTCAATTTCTTAAAGAATCCAGCTGAGATTTTAATAGAGACTGCATTCAACTTTTAAGTCATCCGAAGAAGTCTGTTTTCTCCTATATTAGTATGCTGACTTCATCTCTCTTTATTATTTGCATGATATATATTTTCCACCTTTTTACTTAACTAAGTTATGTATTTGAATATAATTTTGTCTCTTACACACGACATATGCATCACATTATGTTTATCAAGTCTGTCAGTATTACTTTTAATTGCAGAGAGCTTAATCCATTTACTTTTAATATAATTATGGAAAAGGTAGACTATCTGCCTGTCTTTCCATATTTTGTATCATATGTCTCATGTTTTTGTTCTTCCATTGCTGTGTTTATTTTGTTAAATGATACTTTCTTGTGTACCATTTTAACTCCCTTGTAATTTCTTTTCCTACAAGTTTTAGTTTTATTTTCTTAGTGTTCCCCAATGATTAGAAATAACATCTTAATATGTAACAATCAAAATATTGTTAATACCAATTGTATTTTAATAGTATATTAGAGTTTTGCTTCTATATATTAATTTTCCCTCCAAAATTACATTTTTATACATTATGTGACCATCAACATAGGTTGATTCTTATTGTTTTATGCAGTCATATTTTAAATGCAATGGGAATAAAAATGAGTTACAAGCAAAAATACATCTATACTGTCTTTAATATTTACACATGTAAATATAAAACTCCAGAATTTCTATTAGTTTCTTTTTATAATTTTTAGTTGTATTTCTTTAATTTAGATAGTTTTCTTTAGCTCTTTGAACATATTTAAAATAATTGATTTACAGTATTTGATGAGCATTGAGTGTTATATGCAACTAATGAATCATTGAACATTATATAAAAATAATGGTGTATGGGGCACCTGGGTGGCTCAGTGGGTTAAGCCTCTGCCTTTGGCTCAGGTCATGATCTCAGGGTGCTGGGATTGAGCCCTGCATTGGGCTCTCTGCTCAGCAGGGAGCCTACTTCCCCACCCCCCCACCTGAGTCTCTGCCTACTTGTGCTCTCTCTCTCTCTCTGGCAAATAAATAAATAAAAGTCTTAAAAAATTTAAAAAAATAGTGCAAAAACAATGAATACTGTTATGCTGAAAAAATAAATAAAAATTAAAAATAGTGTATTATACATTAGATAATTGAATTTAAATAAAATAATAATAACAATAAAATGAATAATAGCATTTTTCTAGCAAATCTCATATCTATGTTTCCTCAGGGACAGTTTCTATTAGCTGATTATTTTTCCCTATGTACAAGCCAAAATTTCTTTTGCCTGTACATGTTTCTTAATTTTTAATTAAAATTTGATTTTTTTTTCACCTTAGTCCTCTATTTTTTCATAAAGAATGTACTTTACAAAAGCAAGTGAAACATAATAATTATTTTAACACCATTTATTTTCTTAGGCTTTTTATTCTTTATTGTCTTCATAATGTTCTGATTGAGATTTATCTTTAAGAATTGCTATTAGTTGCTTCTCCATGTCCTCATATCAGGGAGATCATATGATAGTTGTCTTTCTCCAATTGACTTATTTCACTAAGCATGATACGCTCTAGTTCCATCCACGTCGTCGCAAATGGCAAGATTTCATTTCTTTTGATGGCTGCATAGTATTCCATTGTGTATATATACCACATCTAAATGAAACAAGATGGGATTGGGAGGGAGACAAACCATAAATGACTCTTAATCTCACAAAACAAACTGGGGATTGCTGGGGGGAGGTGGGATTTGGAGAGGGGGAGGGGGCTATGGACATTGGGGAGGGTATGTGCTATCGTGAGTGCTGTGAAGTGTGTAAACCTGGCGATTCACAGACCTGTACCCCTGGGGATAAAAATACATTATATGTTTATTAAAAAAAAAAATTTGGAAGGGGAGGCGAACCATAAGAGACTATGGGCTCTGAAAAACAACCTGAGGGTTTTGAAGGGTCAGGGGTGGGAGGTTGGGGGAACAGGTGGTGGGTAATAGGGAGGGCACGTTTTGCATGGAGCACTGGGTGTTGTGCAAAACAATGAATACTGTTATGCTGAAAAAAAAAAAAGAATTGCTATTAGTAAATAAATAAATAAATTTTAAAAAGAATTGCTATTAGTTTTTACTTCTCCTTCCCCTAACTGTTTTACCTTAAAATATTTCTTCAGGTGTTGATAAAACAAATGTAAAAATTGTATCAAAATATTTCACATTTACACTGTCAAGCAGTATCTGCAGTACAGAAAGTATTCATTTTCCTATCAGTAAAGCACTAAAAGGTGTTCTGGAGATCAAGAAGGGTAATAGATGGGGAACAACACCATCTCCATTACCTTTTCTTTTGGTTTAGTCATGCAGATTTCTGATCCCCATATGTTCCATAGATTTTCACTTTTCTTGGCTTTAGCTGTCTGCTTACTGCACGCCTCCCCCCACCCCCAGCATTTGAATCCCATCCCACACCTGGTTTGGGCTTTCATTTTGCCATCTCAATGCTGATGGTTCAAAACAATTCTTCCCTTCTCTGTGACTAAATATACCTAGATGCATTTAAAAAATTGTGAATGTTTATAATCCTTACAGTCCTCTTATTCTAGGATTCAAATGGTAATTTAACTCTTCCCAGGATTTTGTTCAAATAAAGCATCTACCAGAAATTAGTTATTTGATGTCCCAGGAAGTTAACGTTTAATATATCCATTACTGAATTATAATTATTTTTTGTAAAAAAGATATCAAATATTGATCAATTAGATTTTTAATCATAATTTTATTGATAAAATTGATAAATTATAGATTTACATAGTTTTCAGAAATAATATTGAGCAATCCCTTGTATATTTTGTCCAGTTTTCCACGATTTGCATTCATTTGTGTTTATGTGTTAAATGCTACACAATTTATCACCTAAGTAGGTCTGTGTTTCCACCTGAACAGTTCTCAGAAGCAAACTGAATTTATGAAAACAGTTTTTGCAAAATACTTGGACTGGTATTTGCAGAGTATACATTGTTGTCAAGAATATACAAAAAACACATAAAGATTGTATATACCAAGATTTAAAACAAGTCTGAAAATTTTTAAAGGATTGGATTTTTGTTTTTATTTAATTTCTAGTTAATTAACATATAACGTAATATTGGTTTCAAGAGTAGACTTTAGTGATTCATCACTTACATATAACACCCAGTGCTCATCATAACAAGTGCCCTCCTTAATACCCATCACCCATTTAGCCCATCCCCCACCCACCTCCCTCCATCAACTCTGTTCTCTCCAGTTAAGAGTCTCTTATGGTTTACTTCCTACTTTTTTTCTTTCCTGTATGTTCATCTGTAAAACAATATTTTAAATGATCTGATGTGACAATTCTGCAAATTGGATTCTCTGTATTATTGTTGCTTCTTATGGTAATTGTTGTTGGGTTTTGTTTTGTGTGTGTATAAACTTTATGAACTCTTTTTGTAAAGGATTTTTTGTAAAAATCCTTTGTGTGTAGCCGCCGAAGTCTCTGCTCAGTTTGCTTAGTGGTGGCTAATGATTAGACAACAGTTTCCTTAAATTCCTGAAACCAATGTATACCCTTAATCTGTGCTCAGAAACATTTGTGTGTATGTTGGAGCATGCCTTCAACATTCAGGCAAGCAGCTTACAAGTGTACTTAGCTTTCAGTTCCTACTTGTACAGGGCTCCAAGATCAGCCAGAGGTGAGATCCTAGGACATTCTTAGCTTTTACCTGAGAATTCACAGAGCCCTAGGCATGTGTATGGCTTTCTTGAGTCTCATAAATATGTTGGAGCTTTTCAAGGTTCATATGTACATTTCATTCTTCAGCTATTCCATTCATCTTTTGATTAGTCTACTGTTTGCCATAGACATGGAAACTGTCTTAGCGAACTGCAAAGTTAAAACATTTGTCTGTGATTGTTTTCAACAAACAACTGCCCCCTTCCAGAGATAAGTGGTGTTTTTTTTTTTTTTTAATTCTTTGATATCTGAATCAATCTTTTAGAAGGGATCTTTTAGGACACCATCAGACAAGGTAATAACAATTCTTTGATAATAAGATCTTTTGAGAGAGTTGTAGCTCCATTTTGCTCCCCTCAGGGGCTGCCAAGGTGTTTGTCAATGTGGACTGTTATTTTATTCCAATATTTTTAACTTTTTAAATTTAAATTCAATTTAATTAACATATAGTGTACTATAGTTTCAGGGGTAGAACTTAGTGATTCATCAGTTGTATATAACAGGCAATGTGTAGGCTGATTTTTTTAAGGTTACTGAGTAATGAGAGTAGAGGCTAGAATTAGGAAAAATTAAAGTACCACAAAGCTCACTATTCTTAATGAGATTCAGTTGTATTGCTTGAATAAACACTGGGTTGCTGAAAGCCTTTGATTAAGTTCTTGTGTTCTGAAAAAGTTGATTCTGACAAATTTTACCAAGTTTTACATTACCTTTATGGAGGGATGAATTGTGGAGGTCCTTACTGCCCACACTTTCAACTGACATTATCCTATGCAATTACCCTTTAAATTGGTTAAGAGAAGAATAGACAAATATGTAACTGTGGTCTCTATTATCATTACCAACCTCATTACATTTATTGGAGCTCTTAATTTTTTCATGTGGATTCTAATTAGTATCTGGTGTCACTTTTTTTTTCCCAGCCTGAAGAACTTCCCTTTGTGTTTCTTGTGAGGGATGTCTTCAAGCAATAAATTATCTCGGTTTTTGCTTATCTGGGAATGTCTTCATTTCCCTTCATTTATGAAGGATAATTTTATCATATATACAATCTTGCTTGACAGTTAATTTTCTTTATTTATTGAAGTATAATTAGCATACAATGTTTTATTAGTTTCAGGTGTTTGACATATTGATTCAACAACACTCTACATTATTTTCTTTCTGCATTTTTACTATGTCATCCCACTGCCCATATTCTTTCTCAGGATAAGACAGCTGTTGACCTTGTGATTTGCTTGTATATGATCAGTTATTTTTCTTTTTCTTTTTTCAAGAGTCTTTGTCTTTATTTTTGGAGGTTTGATTACAATATGTTTAGCCTTTTTGAAAGCTTATTATACATGAATTTCATTGATCTCTTGGATGTACAGATTAATGTTTTTATCAAAAATGGGATAATTTCAGCTATTATTTTTAAGAAATATTATTTTTTAAAAATATTCTTTCTTTTCCTTTCTTTTTGCCTTCTGAGACTCCAATTATGTGTACCCTTGATGGTGTCCCACAGTCCTCTTTATTCTTTATTCTTTATTCTTTTTTCTTCCTGTTCCTCAGATTGGACAACCCCAATGATCTGTCTCCAAGTTTATTCTCTCTTCTGCCAGTTCAGATCTTCCATTGAGAACCACTAATAAATTTTTCATTTCAGTTATGAAACTTTTCAACTCCAGGATTTTTTTTTCAACTCCAGGATTTTTATTTGGTTCTTTATTAGACTTTCATTTTCTTTATCAATACTCTATTTAGTGAAATATTGTTCTAATACATTTTTTGATTCCTTGAACATACTTAAAATAGCTTATTTTAACTCTTTGCTTAATAAGCCCAAAATTCTTCCTCATGGACAATTTCTTTTGAACACTTTTTTCTGCATATAGATATACTTGGGGTTTTTTGTTATTGTTTTTGTTCTATTTTTAGATTTTTTGCATGTATAATAATTTTTTTGTCCAAAAAGATTGGCCTTTTAACTAATATAATGTGGCACCTCTGGAAATGAGATTTTCTTTCTTTCCCAGGGTTGTTTGTTGTTGTTGTTTTTAACTGACTTTCCTCAACTAACTTCTTTGAAATATCTGGCCATTGAAGACTCTGCATGGCTAACTTAATGGTCAGCTAATTATTGGATAGAAATTTCCTTAAATGCCTGAAACTATTTTGTTTTCCAGCTGTTGCCAAGGATTTCAGTGTATATGTTGGAGGGGGCCATCAAAACTAGGCAGACAGTTTTCAATTCTGCCTTATTTACATGTTCTTGTGAAAAGCCTTAAAGTCAGCCAAACATGAGATATTAAGGCATTTTAATGTCTTTCCACTCAAATAAAGAATGTAGCATAAATAAATGAAACATAAAACAAACAAAATAAAGGAAATCAACAGAACAAGAAGGTTGTTCCTTGAAAAGTTCAACAAAATTAGCAAAACTATACCTCAAGTGACTAAGAAAAAGAGAAAACTCAAATTACTAAAATTAGGAATAAAAGAAAGGATATGAATACCAATTTTACAGAAATAAAAAGAATTATAAGGCAATACTATGAACAATTATAAGCCAAAAAATTAGATGACCTAAATGAAATGGACAAATTTCCATGAAGACACATAGTACTGAAAATGACTCAAGAAAAAATATCCAGTGGAAAAAAGACAGTCTCTTCAATAAATGGTGCTGGGAAAATTGGACAGCTATGTATAGAAGACTGAAACTTGACCATTCTCTTACACCATACATAAAGATAAGCTAGAAATGGATAAAAGACCTCAATGTGAGTCAGGAATCTATCAAAATCTTAAAGAAGACATGGGCAGTAACCTCTTCAACATTGGCCACAGCAACTTCTTTCAAGAAGTTCCCTTCTTTCCAAAGGGAAAGGAAACAAAAGCGAAAATGAACTTTTGGGACTTCATCAAGATCAAAAGCTTCTGCACAGCAAAGGAAACAGTCAATAAAACAAAGAGGCAACCCACAGAATGGGAGAAGATATTTCCAGTGACGCTACAGACAAAGGGTTGATATCCAAGATCTATAAAGAACTCCTCAAACTCAAACATGGAGGACATTAGGAGAAGGAAAGGAAAAGCGAATTGGGGGAAATTGGAAGAGAAGATGAACCATGAGAGACTGTGGACTCTGAGAAACAAACTGAGGGTTTTGGAGGAGAGGGTGTAGGGGTTTAGGTGAGCCTGGTGGGGAGTTCTAAGGAGGGCACATATAGCATGGAGCACTGGGAGTTGTGCATAAACAATGAATCTTGGAACACTGAAAAAATAAAATAAAATTTAAAAAATAGAAAATCTTAATAGACATTTAAAGAAATTGAATTAATAACCTAAAATCTTATAACAAAGAAAACCTAGAATGATACAACTTTCTTAGTGAGTTCTACCAAAAGTTTGAAGAAGGATTAACATCAGTCTTTCAAAAGCTCTTCCAATATTACTATGATATAAAACTTAGATAAAGAAATCTCAAGAAAATACAGATACAGATGAATTTCTCTTATGAAAATAAACACAAAAATTCTCATCAAAATACTAGCAAGTAAAATCTAGCAGCCCATGAAAAGGTTTAGACATCATGACAAAAGTGGAATTTATTCTAGAAATGAGTTTAGTTTAACATACAAAAATCAGTTGATGCAATACACTATATAATAAAGGACAAAAGCTATCAAATGATCATCTCAATAGACAGAAAAAAATGATAAAATCTAATACTCTTTCATGACAAAAATATTCAACAAATTAGGAATAGAAAGAGACTTTCTTGACATGATAAAGGATGTCTAGCGAAAAACCCAGCTAACATCATACTCAATGTCCTGCCAAGGAAACAGTTAAAGCATCTAGTATATACAGTGGTGAGAACTGGGACTAAGAAAAGGTTGGAGCCATAAGAGAGAAGGCTTTGAATGCCAGCTTGAGAAAGTTAGTCTTGATTTCGTAGACAATAGTGACTTCACAGGAGGCATAGCCTGAGCGGTTGGGTGATTTCTAAAGAACATTCTGGTGGTTTCAGCAGAGAGTGGAGGTATGGAGCTCAGTGGAGTTTAGGGATGAAGTCCTGATGAAGACCATGACAGCTGAGATGGATAGGAGGGAATGGATTCAAGAGACAATAAAGAGATAGAATCAACAGAATTTGGTAACTGATTAGATGTAGATTCTGAGCAAGAGTAAATAATCAATGACAACTCCATTTAGGAGCCTGGCTGGCTGGTAATGCCATTAACTAAAAGGTTGATTTCTTCTGGCTTCAGGAAATGGAAAAAGGCAGTATAGCATCCTCTGCATGTCAAACTTTTGAGACATGAATACTATTATTCTTTTGACAGGCAAATTTATTTTCTCAAGACAAAATTCCTTCTACCTTTCCTCATTGATTTTATTTCCAACTGTTATAATCATTTTCTTTTGCTCTCTTCTGGATATGCTCTATTTTCTCCCACCTTCAGAATGCAAGACACAAACAGATTGTTGGGTTTGGCCAGCAAATCCTGAGGCAGCAAACAAAAAGATTACTCCAGTAACCTTTGTAGGAGAAAGGAGATGGCATGGGGACCAGACACTCTAGTGCTAAAAAGTCCAGGTCCAGAGCCAAGTTCTGCATCCACTTTCATTGTGAACGTTATCAATACATCAAGGGAATAAGAAAAACAAAAAAGAGTGTGAAGTTTTAATAATCAGGACAGTAACATAAGGAGTATGCATGTGTGCATGCACACATTCTCACACACACACACACACACACTGTTAGATTGGCAACTCCTTTATGCCTGTTACACACTGGCTGCTCCCAGTACAGGCCTGCCCCAAGCCATTTTTTCAACTTCCAAGTGAGCAGAGTCCCTCTTTAGCCTAGCCTACAACTAAGCCCAGCCCCAGAGATGATGTTTAAAAAATATCCCCAAAATGCTTGGCTTTAAAGCTGGGCTACCCTGAAAGCATCCCTGAAAGTGGGGGCCCCTGAGAAAAGAATTTGATGCATCCTTTTTTTATACCTTGTATGCAGATAAATCTCACAAACACAAAATGCTGCTGGAAACTCATAAAAACCCACCCAGGCACCAAGGACCAGCCACTCTTATCTCCTTTCGATTCATTTGTTTGATCCCACTCTCTCTTACTTTCCTTCTCACTTTGCACCTAAGCATCTCATAGCACTTTAAGGCTCCTTACATGGATAATGGTTTTTCTCCTGATTATGCATCTCAGACCTTAACCTGCTTGTCTGGGTACAGGCTACTAAAAGTATCCTGTTTCCAGGTGATTCCAATTTCTGATAAAAGAAATACCCATTCTCTTTGAAGTTTCCATTCCCACCTCTTCTTAGGGTGAAACATTCGACCACAATCCTGGTTGCTGAGAGCTTTGGCTCTTCTGGAATCCTTGTATGCAGCCACTAACATGCAATCACATAGCTCAATAGGAAAAGCATGATGGGGCCATATTCTTACTTCCCCAGTTGCTGAGGTCTCTATACAGGGAGACCATGTTGACCGGATTCTCTCCACTACAGGGTCCACACCTACTAAGAATACAAAGTGAGGTTGCCTATGTGCTAGGGATATAAGGCACAATGACAGCTAAGATTGCCTAGCATCTGCATGGGCCAGACACTTGACAGAGAGGCTTTATACATATCATTGCTAATTCTTACAAGGTACAAATTATTTTTCCCCATTTTACAGGAGAAGATACTGAGGCTTAGAGACCATTTCACTTATCCAAGGTCACATAGCTGGTAGGTCAAGAGCCAAGAACAGGACCCAGGTCTGTTTGACTTCAAAACTCATAATACCACTCAGACTCTAATAGATTTCCAAGAGTAATGACAAAAGTCCTATTAACTTGTCCAAAGTGTTCACATATGACAAGTTAAAATGAATGGAATTACCTGTTCTATGGTGACAGAATTTTAATCTCTGTTAAAGATTTTATTCCTAAAATATTGTCAGTGTTAAGAAGATATTAGAGGACATCAAGGAAGGCAATGGCTCCTCGCCCCTCTGCCTAGGTTAGGCCACCCTTGAGAGATTGTGTCTTGTCTGGGACCCAAACTTGAAAAGGGCCACAAACATTGGGGTATATCCAGGAGGGAATGAGAAGGCTTGGCAGGGGGCTGAGACACAGAACACATGAGGAAAGTTGGAAGGACCTGGAATTGTTTAGCCTGGAATGAGTGGACTCCAGGTGACATAGGACAGGTCATGTCATTCTCTGCTTCCATATAATTCAGGACAAGAGCCAAAGTCTTTGTAATAGTCTACAAGGCCCTTTCCCATCTCCCCAACCCCAGCATTACTTCTGTGACCACATTTTCCATGATGTTTTCCTCACTAACTCCATTTTATCCACACTGGACTCCTGGTTTTTCCTGGTATACATTATCTGCTCTTGCGTCAGGACTTAATGTATCTACTCTCTCAAATATGACCTTCTCAGTGTGTCCTCTCTTAACCACTCTGTTTTAAATTATAACCTCCTGTCTCTCCCCCTCTATTTCTCACCACTTTACCTGTCACCATCTGACATGCTATATGTTTTATTTATTTATTTGGTTTTTTGTCTGCCCATCCTCCTGAAAAATGAGTATGTCCCATGATGACAGAGGTTTTTATCTTTCTTGTTCACTGGTGCACACTCAACACCTAGAATAGAACCTGCAATACAATAGGTACTCAATGTTTGTTGAATCAAAAGCACCATCTTTGTCTTCAGATCTGGAATGGTTGTTATAGGACAAAGAGTGGACAGCAGAAAGGATCCATGTGGTTCCAAGGTCCTAAACTAGGTCAATAGCAGCTTAAAGAACACCTTAGTGGATGGCTACAAACTGAACCACTTTCTAACACCATACATAAAAATAAACTCAAAATGGATTAACAACCTAAATATGAGACCTGAAAACACAAAAACCTTAGATGAGTATAAGCAGTAATTTCTCTAACATTGACCATAACAACCTTTCTCTAGATACATCTCTTAAGGCAAAGGAAACAAAAGCAAAACTGAACTATTGGGACTATGTCAAAATAAAAAAAAAATCTTTTGCACAGAGAAGAAAACCATTAACAAAACAAAAGGCAATCTACTGAATGGCACAGGATATTTACAAATGATATATCCAATAAGGTGTTAATACTCTAAAAATATAAAGAACTTTTACAACTCAAAACCAAAAAAACATCCAATTAAAAAATGGTCAGAGGACATGAGTAGATATTTTTTTTCCAAAGAAGACACATGATGGCTAACAGACACATGAAAAGATGCTCACATCACTCATTATCAGGGAATTGCAAACAAAACCACAATGAGATATTGCCTCACCTGTCATAATGGCTTAAACCAACAACACAAGAAACATCAACACAAGAAATAAGTGTTGGTGAGGATATGGAGATAAAGGAACTCTCATGCACTGTTGGTGGGAATATAAATTGGTACAGCTGCTGTTGAAACAGTATATATGTTCCTCAAAAATTAAAAATAGAAAAAACATATAATTCAGTAATTGCATTACTAGATATTTACCAAAAGGAAATGAAAACACTAATTTGAAAAGTTTCATGCACCTCTGTATTTATTGCAGTATTATTTACAATAGCCAAGATAAGGAAGTAACTTACGTGTCACTGATAGATAAATGGAAAAAGATGCAGTGTATATATACAATGGGATATTATGCAACCACAAAAAAAGCTGATGAGTTCTTGCCATTTGTGACAACATGGATGGACCTAGAGGGTATTATATTAAGTGAAATAAGTCAAACTGAGTAAGACAAATACCATATGACTTTACTTACATGTGGAATCTAAAAAAAATTAGTTAAAAAATACAAAAACAGAATCAGACCTGTAAATATAGAGAACAATGATGATGTTCCAACAATGATGGTTGCAAGAGGGAAAATGGGTAAGAGAATGGGTGAAACGGGTGAAGAAGAGTGGGAGATAAGTCTTCCAGTTTGGAATAAATGAGGTATGGGAATAAAAGTTTCAGCTTAGGGAATATATTCAGTGATATTGTAATAGTGTTGTGTGGCAACACTTGTGAGCATAACATAACATATAAAGATGTTGAATTGCTATGTGTGCACGTGAAACTAATATAACATTGTGGGTCAACTATAATCAAATAAAGAAAGATTTATTTTAGGGACGCCTGAGTGGCTCAGTTGGTTAAGCCACTGCCTTCGACTCAGGGCATGATCCTGGGGTCCTGGGATCGAGTCCCGCATCAGGCTCCTTGCTCGGCAGGGAGCCTGCTTCTTCCTCTCTCTGCCTGCCTCTCTGTCTGCTTGTGTGTACTCTCTGGCAAATAAATAAAATAAAATAAAATAAATAAATAAAATAAAAAAAAGAAAGATTTATTTTAAAAAGACACCTCTTGGGCATTAAAACTGCCCCAGGAGTCTATGCCAGTGAAGGTGAGCAGGAAAAGGATAGATGGTATAGGAAGAATTTAAGCATCAAAAGGGGAAGGGTAAGAAAAGGACTGTAGCTTAAGATTCTATGTTCTCCAGCCTCCTCATTTACAGATGAATAAACTGAGGCTCTGAGAAATCACCATCAGAAATTTCCATCAGTTGCCAATAGAGCAGGGACTAATATCATGGTGTCGTGAATTTTAGGACAGTGACATTTTTTTTCAATAAAGCTGCATTTTTGTGGCAGGGTGATTTCTAGAAATATTCACATTTGTTTGTGTCTGTTGTGTTTCTATGTCCTTTCCTATTCCCCTGCACCTTGGAGGTAACTAGGCCCTTGACAGATCTCTTGCCAGAAGGATTTCTCAGTGCAGAAAGCAGAAGCAACCTGAAGTGACCAAATCTATCATTCTCTTACAAAAGCCTGAAAATCCCATTGATTACATACTGTCATAAAGGAAAAGGAAGAGGAATCAGAAAACCCAAAGAGAAAGAAATGTGATAGATCCCTATCTCTCTCAGCCTCACCTAAAAAGGAAGAGTTCCTGGGCCTAGAGTAGTAGGAACTTAAGCACTGCTTGAGTATAGATCCTTAAGGATGGGGAGGAGATGGTTGTAAGGTACCTAGAGGGAGGTAGAATTTAATTCTCTAGGGCTCTCAGCTTTCCCTTTCCCACTGATGGCATGGAAAATGAGGGTGTTAGTGGTAATCGGAATAGGTTAGAGATTAGTTGTCCTTGGCCTAATTTATGTGTACCACAAGTGTCCCCTGAATTCCAGTGCCACCCTTGAAGGGGCCCCCGGTCATGACTGACATGAAATTTTTTGCTTCCCTGCTAGGATGAGGAGTTTGAAGTCAGAATTTAGTCACAAAACAAAGGACTATTTATTACCTACCCACATCTGAGTTTGTGGACATAAATAGATGCCCATTCCATTTTTGTTTTCTTGAAGAACATAACATTAATTTTAATCCAGCATTTGTGACCAGGCAGAGCATCCACTTCCTGTTAGCAACTGGTGCTGCATGGGAGCCCTTGGGAAACCTCATCAGATGTTCCATGTCCTGGGAGAACAAATGTTTTCAAGCACCCAGAGAGAGAAAGTAGAAAAGCAGGAAAGAAATGGTAAAAGCAGAGGACAGCAGCATTCAAGAGTCCATCAGATAGCAGTTATTCTCCCAGAGAATGAGACTGTTTTCCACCGCGGCTATTAAGTGATTTACAGTTAAGTACCTCTTCATGAGGCAGTGCTCCAGTTGATGGTCTGAGTGGTGGGAGGCCCTTTCTCCAGGCATCTAAGTGCTCATGTTTATTGACTCACTCTGCTATTCATCATAATCCCCAGGCCACTTATTAGCAGGATTAAGTGGGCCTACCTGGCTGGGAAAAATTCCCAGAGATCCAAGGCTGGGGTTGGGAGTGGGGGAAGGGAGTCCCTCCCAGGACTGACAAGGGCCTCTGATCTGGGCTTGGGGTAGGAGAGTGGGCTGGGCCCAGGGGAATAAGGAGGCATCCAGAGTTTCCTTTTAGTTTTAGGATGCTCTCCCACTTTGCATAGGCTGCTGGATTCACCCTTAGCATCCCTAATGTGCAACTAACCAGAAGCTTGATTAGAAGTATGATAGAAAAATGCAGGAGATTTGGAGTCCACTTATCTGTCGGGTCTTAACCCTTCTGAGGTTCAGTTTTCTCATCTTAAAATGTACATAAAATTTACATAAGGTAAGGATTACACAAGATAATGCGGTTAAAGTGTCTAGTCCTGCATATATCAAGGATATTATTCATTCAGGCCTTGAGGATTATTAGCGGTAATCTTTCTCTTCCACCACATCTTCCACCCCTACCTGACCATTCTCTTTCTCACTTTGACTTACAGTCAATGTTCTGTATGACCATGAGAACGTCATTTCACTTTTCCATTGCTCCTTTTCCACCTCTGTAAAGTGGAAATGAGAACATTTCCACCTGCTTCAGGAACATTGAAAAAATAAAATAAAATTGAATTGAATTTTTTAAAAAGATAAATACAAGGAAGAAAAGAAAAAAAAAAGATAATGGGGATGAAAAGAGGTTGCAGACTAGAAAGTGTTACCCTCAGGTCACTTGATTTTATTGGCCAGATCTGGATTTCAGAAGCCATGCAGCCCAGCTAAAGCATAAGAATTATCTAGAGAAAGATCATGATCAGTAAGGCCCATAGCCCAGTGAGGTTGGGGGCAGTGGGGAGCTAGCAGTTTACCCACAACATCCTCCAAAAGATTTGTACAAAGTTATCATATCTGTCATGTTTATGTCTGCTCTGAACAGATCCTGGGAACAAAGACAGCCTGTTCACCATGCACACCCCAGTCCTTAAGCAGATCAGAGAACAGGACTGGAGCTGACCAAGATGGTTTCCTTGGTGATCTATGGAAGGTCTTAGGAGGTTCCCTCCACTAACATCCCCTTTCAGTATTGCAAAGGACTCCTCAGTGGGTCACAATGAAGGCAGCCATCAGTCACAGCAGAACAGAAGGAGCTCTTACCACTCATCTTGTCCAGCAGGTACAAAGCACTAGTCATGTGGGATCCACATCACAGAAAAGAACTTCAACCCAGGCCAACTGAGTCAAAAAATGGTGGGGAGTGCTGGATTTAGGCAGTTGAAAAAGTTCCATGGTTTATGCTGTAGTAGACCAGTCTTCTTGCTTATGGAAACTAGTCTTATGCCCACGCCACCCATATATTATTGATGGGGAAAGTGAAACTCAGAAGAACAGATTGTCCCAAGCCCAACTGATTAATGAGGGCTGCAAATTGAGGCAGAAATTTAGGCATCCCATACTATACAACCCCTTGGATTCTCAATGGATGTAATAAGACCTTCCTAGAAGGTCTTGCTACAAACACTCTCTGAACAATCTTGACCCTCTTCCTTCCATGAACAGTCCCTGGTAGACAATTCAATATCTATGAATTATTAACTCCCCTCCCAGGATCTTCTCTCTATTCTCTCTCATTAAATTGCTTTTATTTTGGCTTTGCTTGATTCATAAGGTACTGGGGTTACCAAACTGCTAATCTGGGAAGGGACCCCAGAGTGTTTTCCTATGTGTCTGTGGCAGTACTGTCTACAGTCTATAGCAGTTTCAAGCAGCTACTCTTTCAGGCTTTCTGGCTTGGGCATTACAATTGGGAAGAACTCAAGGGAGCCCACTGGCAGCTGTTAGAAGTCCTGGCTTATCAAGAGCCAAGGGTAAGTGCTAACCAGCCCCTGGGAAGTTCTCAAAATGTGAAAAGTGTGTTGGAGAGTTTACCAACACAGCATCAGACAGATGCAGGGCATGACTTGGATGAAGAACTTAAGTTTCCTCTACTTTACTTTCAGCTCTGGGTTCTGTTTCCCCAGTGGGTGACCCCCAGCCCCTGCCAACCTCCTTGCTTTCTCCCTTTCCCTTCAAGGGCAAACCCAACAACCATTGGTCACAGGCATGCTGCTGTGGAACAAACCACAAGAATGCACTTTCGTGACGAGGGAG
The DNA here is from genome assembly GCF_922984935.1 of Meles meles. NCBI lineage: Eukaryota > Metazoa > Chordata > Mammalia > Carnivora > Mustelidae > Meles > Meles meles. The sequence goes on from NC_060087.1 coordinate 52,122,177, forward strand.
GAGTCCTTGAACCCATTTATTAGCATTCAGCAAAAGAAATATATGTTGTAACAAATAGGCAATGCATCAAGATATCAGGTGTCAGTGAGAGCTAGGATTTGAGAGGTCATAACCCAGACAATTATGTGATGTCTCAGGGAGCAGGAAGGAGAAGCTAGGGCACATCCAGGACCATGCTCCCCATTCTACACTGGGAGAGAAAAAAGCTCTTGCACCTGGGGTGGCTATATATTGCAGTTACCAATTTCTTCTGTCTTCCAGCCATTTTATTTAATATGAGCTAAATATACATTCCTGGTTTCATCTCCACCCCATCCCCATATATAGCAGGGAAAATAAGCACCAATAATAACAAGAACAATAATTAAAGCCCCGTCTCTCAGTAGACCCAAGTCTCACACATATACATGCCATGTGGATTTTCTTCTTTGGAGTGACTGTAGGATAGGAAAGTGGGATTCGGGCCAGGAAGCCATTAACCCTGATAGTCACTGTTCCCCTTAATACCATTCATATGTGAACTGGAGCAGGACAAGGCAGGGGAAATGGATAGGGGGAGAGAAACTCCCAAAGCAGCAAAAGGGGTCAAGGAGTGCTCCAACATCTCTTCTGGGCAAATGTCAACTGAGTTCTTGGAAAGTCCCATGCAAGGGTTTCCCCAATGAGATAGCCAATTCATGGTGTTTGAAGCATCACTGCTATCTGTCTCCTCAGCTTCTCAGGGAAAGGGGGCATGATAGAAAATCCATGTCCTCCCCACTGGGTGGAGAATGTCCCAAAATGATCCTTTGGAGAAACTTGGCATGACAAATAGCACATGGGGAATCCTTTCAAAATGAAAGCACAAAATATAAAAAGGACATGGGGAGAGAGAGAAGGGAGAGAGGACAGATGGGTACTTCCAGACAGTCTACACATGGGGAAGGGGCAAGGCTCAAAAGAAAAAATAAAGTCATAAACATGTTATCTATCAGGTTCTCCATGCCTGAGACACCTGGCATTTGTCATAGTACCTGGGCATCTTTTGCTGTCCCTATTGTGAAGGGAGGGGACGGACAGTAAGATACATTGGAGTGAGGAGAGGGGAAAGAGGACCCTAGGCGGTTGAGATGCCAGCCCTCTGCACAAGCAGCAGCAATTTTTGTGTCATCTTTGTTTTGTTTAAAACTGTAAACAGCACCACTTAAAAATAAAATATATCAGAAAAGAACAATTGATATTGTTTTCCATGAATATAAAATTCAAACAATACAAAAATAGATAATTGAATATATGTGTGTATGTATGTATGTGTGTATGTATGTATGTATACATATGTATATACATACATACACACAGAACTTAGATGTAACATACACATGAGTAAACTTGAAATCTCCCTGCTAAATCCCCCATGCCTCCCTCTAGCAATTGGGCCCAGGGGCCGAGGGTGGGTGGGGTGGTGGCACTGGCAAGGGTGGGAAAGTTGCTGGCAACAGGAGAGGAACACATCCTGGGTGTAGGAAGCTACTTCCCTGCTTGGTATAGCATTGAGGAAGAAGAGAAAATCGTGTTTACCAAAGCCTTTGGCCCATGAGGCTTATGAACAGGTGTCCAAGTTGAGTGCCCCAAGGCAGGGCTTCCTTGAAGGTGCTAAAGCACTGAGAAACTGGTAGCCCTGAAAGAAGCCTGCTAGTTGGCCTTCTCTATCCATAGTCACTGGTTCCCCACGAACTGGTTTCCTCTGAGAATTCTCAAGAACAGAGCTGTCTGGCACTAGATAAGCCTACTGGGTAGCAAGATAACAGCAGACACCTCCTCTCAAACCATATCTTCCTTTGAAATCACATCCACAAGCATTATCCCAGTACCTTGCAATGCAGATATGGTGTTCATCTGGTCACAGCCTAAGATATGTGGGCTTGACATCAATACCTTTAGTAGTCTGAGGCATATCTGGTGCTAACCAAGCAAGCACTGGCTATCTTTGGGGGAGAGGACTCGAGATTAGTTGGCTCTCCCAGTGTCAGCCTGTGCAGCCATCAACACATGTCCCCAGCTAGATCTTCCTTTCTCTTTCAGGTTGCAAATAGTATTTAGCCATCAATTGCTTGGATATAGAGTGAGACTCAAAGGAGCCTGCTTCTGTAGCCATGCACCCTGACCATCCCTCTTTTGGTGGTGAGAATCCTGTCCTTGGGCTGGCAAGGACATTGAAAGAACTTGCAGACAGCAATGTTGTCCAAACCATGAGATGTTGCTCAGTTCTAGGCCCTGTATTTGACTTTCCAATGCCCATAAAAGTGTGTCAGGATGATCAATGACTATTCCGCTCAGGGGCAGCACCTCTCTTATGGCCCTCTTTTCACTGAGAGCAACCCTCTGCCCTTGGCCAAAGTCTGACCTTCTACTTTTTCTCTTCTCAGATAGGCTGGAGGTCCAGCAGGCTCTAGAGGCTGGTGATGGCTCTACTACCTGCTGTGGCTGGCACAGTCCACATGCAGATAGGAGCTTGACCTGTCCTGAAGGACAAGCAGAGAGAGAGGAGGCAAGGAGTGGGGTTTCCCCTGTTGTAAAGGCATTTGGTGTTTACTTCCTGCCAAACAGCCAGGCCTATATCAGCCCCACCCTCCCAGGGCCGCTTTTATAAGAGGCCAGATGGTTGGAATGTGGGTACTTCTCTCCTGGAATGCTGTGCTTGGGGTAAGGAGGGCCTTCCTCGTGCTCTTTCTTTCTCCAACTCCATGACTTACGTATTCTTCACAATGCAGATAGAGTTAGCCTGGAGAGTTAGTTTGGGTCCTTTGAACAGTGTTAGTGCCATGCAAACTCAGGTGTTACTTCCAGGGGCGAAGTTTTTATCAAATAGGTTTGCTCTTTGTGAGAAGGAGCACTGACAACCCCAATCTGAGAAATAGTGATAAAAACCAGCACAAATACATTCCCTGGCCAAGAGGATGTTTGCCATAAAATTTGCCCCCTTGACTCAGGGAGTCAACAGCCTCTGTTCCCAAGAGCGCTGCTAACCTCTTCTCATAACAGACATGGAGATAAATGGGATAAGGGACAGTGGCAGGGAGGCAAGGATTATAATTTGGGTCCACACATCCAGGCAAAAAATGTTCCATTTTCTATTTCCAATAAAGAAATGAAACCTGTGGATGGAGAAGTGAGTGTACTATTCATTCCATAAAGGACTGCAACTGCCATTGCAAATCAGAATCCTGAAGCTTGGCAGTGAGGGCAGGTCTTTCCTCTCAAGAAGGCTGGTCCTTTGAGGATGCTAAGGACTTGGTTAATTAGAAGATGAAAGCTCTTTAGAGAACCAGAACATCAGTCTAGATGTCTTTGGTATCCTGTCTCTTGGGAGTGCTAGCCTGGTGCCTCTGGAGCCTCTTTATAGCATGCAAGGGAAGGGGTGGGCAAGGATTAAGGGACTTTTTGCTTCTGGGGGAGAAACTATTTTCTCTTCTAAAAAACTGGGTTACCTTGAGCTCTGCAATATCTAAAAATCTCTCTTGCCAGCAGGGACAAATGGACCTCCCTCTCCTATCCTTCCCTGCAAACTGCAAAAATCCTGACCCCTATAGCCAAGGCTAATTTAGGCTGCTTCTCTTCCTGTGTCTCAATTAAAAGAATATGTTCCTTGTGATGAGATTATGAAAGTTTCTTTTAGAGTAAAAGAAAAATTCAAAAGTGTCCATAACTTAGACATCACAAGCTTAAGAGAGGAAGAAGGGAACAAATTTTATCATTCCACAACTCAAGTTTTATGGCAGTATCTACTCTAGAACTCTATTTTGTCTTCTGTTTGCAACTGAATGAATTTGTTCATTCCATTAAGGGGACAGCATTCTTGTCTTTAACCCAAGCGATGGCAGACCAGGTTAAAAGGCCCCCATCTGGTTACGATGCCAAAGTTCGCAGCAATAGGCAGTGAGACACATGCTACTTGATCCTCTCTAAGGAGAGCTAGCTGGGGTGAATATATTATAATCATCTGAGGTAATGAGACAGCTATGCCAAGACTGAAGGCAGTGGGGGTGGGGAGGATCCATACCATTACTTGACTTTGTTAACAGCAAACAAGCCCCCGTCCTCAAGTGGGAAGCAGTACAGACCTGGCTGCTCATCAGTGGCTCATTATTCATTGTATGTAGGGGCGTGGCAGGGGTACTAAGGGTTCACCCTGTGTCAAGGATGCATGCTATATATGTGTGTGTGTGTGTGTGTGTGTGTGTGTGTGTGTGTATATATATATATATGTATATATATATATATATATATAATCACTAACTGGGCAACTGGAATAGGCACAAAAGTACAGCATCCCAAATCCTGCATGGGTAACAAGAAACCCCAAAAGGAAAAGCTGGAGCAACAGAGCAGCAGCAGCCTTCTTGGGCAGAGTACTTAAGCCAAATGTAACCACAGATTGGCAGAAGAGGGAAGTGGGAAAACAAAGGCAAAATCTCACAGAAGCTTTCCTTGGCCAAAAGGATCTTCAAGTTAAATAGCAACCCCTATCCCCCCTCCCCTCTGCCCAACCCCTGATCCCCATTCACATGCTCACGCTCCATGCCCCCACTCCAGAACAGATGACAACTACTCAGCTAGCTTTCCATTCACAGCAGTGGAGGAGTAACTGGTGGGGAGGGGGAGAGAGGCACCTTGCTCAGCCATCTCCTTTGACAGGTCAAGGCTGGAAGCCCTGTAGTGAATGGTTTGAGGCTGTTGGGGCTCAGGCTGGATCCTGGGCAGCTTAGGGATGCCATAAGTGATGCCCACAGGCTTGGACTGGGACAGAGGACTGGGGCTGAAGCCTCCAGTACTAGAGGAGCAACTGGGCTCATCGACAGGCAGCAACATATCTTGGGGCCTGGCCCTCACACTCTGAGAGGCCTGTGGCTGCATGTTATAACAAGGGACCATGGGCAGGGGTAGGTGTGTAGGCCGAGATAGCTGAGGCCTGAATATCCCAGGTGCCCTTGGCTCTGGATCTGGTACTGACAGCAACATTGACATGGCCACAGGAGGTATGCAACAGGCTGTCTGCCCATATGGAGACTGGCCAGAAGACCCATCCACCTGGTTGGGACTTATCCAGGCAGGGCCTGGTCCCACTGGGAGAGCACAGGAAGCCCAGGCAGGCCAGTCATAGGCCCCTGGTGGTTCAGTATAAAGGGACAAAGGACTGTCTCGGCCCCATTCTTCTTCCTCCTCTTCATTTGAATCTTCCTGCTGAGGGTGAAGCTCATCAGACACTGTGTACCCCTGGGCAAGGTGGGAATTGGAGAGCTCCAGTTCCAAGGTTTCCGCAGTGTCCAGGGAGCGACTCCTTCTGTTGAGGGCCATAGCAGCAGGTGGAGGCCGAGGGTGCATGCCAGGCAGTCCCAAGTAGCGAGGGAGACTGCTCACACCCCAGGGCAGACCTTGATAGAATCGACTATGGTAGTTACTGAATGTGTGTTTCTGGTAGTAGCCTAGCTCAAAAGCTTCCAAGGAGGCTGCAAGGTCATCATTGTGGAACTCAGGATTCTCTTCACACTTGCCTTCCCCATCCTGTTCCACATCAGCAATATCAAAAGTAACCATAGGGGGCAGTTCAGGGAGGTTTTGAGTGAAGGACGAGTCAGAGTCAGAACTGCAGGACATGCTGGAGAAGATGTTCCCACTGCTGGTGAACTCCACAAGGGCCTGTGAGAAACTCACAGTGGCATTCCCTTCCTTTTCAACCTCTTCTTCCTCTGGCTCCTCAGGGGGTGAATAAGTAGGGTAGGCCCTCCTGGGAGATCCTCCAAAGCTTGCTTCTTGCATGTCTGGCTCAAACATAGCATCACTTTGGAAGAGCTGCATCAGACAGGTACTTTGATCTTTCTTGGAGCAGATGCCTTCAAAACGCTTCTCCAGAGGACGGAAGTCCCTCCAGTCTGGTTCACTGCTTGCAGTGGCAGGAAAAGCTGAGGTGGTTCTCCGATGGGAAGTCTGAGAGGCCCCTGAAACCCCTGCTACCAGGCCCATCACTGATGGGCCTAAGGGCCTCATCTGATATTCCATGATGGGCTTCTCTTGCCAGGCCTGAACCTCTTGGACTTGAGACTCTTGAGTATGGGCCTCTCGGGCCTGGACTTCCCTGGCATAGGCCCCTCGGGCTTGGGTCTCTCTGACATGAACTTCTTGGGCATGGGTCTCCCTGGCATGAGTTTCTTGGGTATAAGCCTCCCTGGTGTGAGCCTCTCGGGCACGTGCCTCCTGTGCCTCTCGGGCTTCAAGCTGCTCTCGCCGAAGCTCCCAATACAACAACTGTTTCTGGATGGTCACTAGCCGTTCTTCCTCTGTCTCCATTGCCCCAGGTGGCCGAGAGGAAGAAAAGGGCTCAAAGTTCAAGAAGGGGTTAAATATCTCAGAGCTGTGACCATGAAGGTCATAAAGACAGTCATCTACAGGTGGGGAGGTCTCAAGACTATCATCTGGTTCATAGAACTCATACAGGGCATCTCCACTGTAGCTGTCTCGGGGCAGACAATCCCTGTGGATAAGCCCCAAGGCCTCACCTGAATCATCCTCAAATCCAGGTGTTGTGGAGTCATAATAACCTTCATCACTATTTGGGGCAGACTCCTGCTGGTCACTCTGAGGAGTCAAAAGGTCCCCAGGGGCTAAGCCAGGATAAGATCGAATTGAGTCTAGAAGCATGTAGTCATGGTGGTCTGGGGATGTGATGGGATGGTAGCCCAAATTCAGATTGGACCTTGAGTACATCTGGGACCTTGCCCACCGATATTCTAAGTCATAATCCTCTTCCTCCTTGGCACCCTCTTCTCCCTCTTCTAATTCCAGCTCTTCCTCCTCTTCCTCCTCCTCTTCCTCCTCATCATCATCTGGCAAAGCCATCTCCTCCCCACCTCCTTGGTAGGTCACCAGGCAGGAACTTCTCTTGGTCCCATCTCGATTTGCCCTCTGGCCTCCAGAGGCCATGCTGTCTGTCATACTGTCCATGTCGTGCTCTGCTATAATGTCACCACAACCTGTCAGTGAGTCAAAACTTTTCAGGGATGTGACATCCCCAAACAAGAGGCTTAGTTGGTCCCCAACATGGCCATTTGGTGGATTTACCTCTTCTGCCTCTACTTTCTCTCCTGTTTCTGGACTGTGGTGCTCCTCTAGGCCACTGGATTCAGAGGCAGGCTTGGGCTGCAGAAGTGCTGAGGCATAGGCCTCCTTGGGTTTTTCTGGATCTTTACAGGCTGTCTTCTCAGTGACTGCTAGAGAAGGCTCTGGTACTAAAGTAAATTTCAGCCCAGTAGAATTTTGGGGTTTGGCATTTTCCTTTCTCGGGGCTTGGAGGATATCCTCAGTATGGGCCAGGATGGCTGAGTTCACGTGTTCCTGAGGCCTGGCTCTGGCCCCTTGAGGCCTCTTAGCACCTAGCTCACTTTGTTCAACCCCAGAGACCTTGCTTTTCCGGTGACGGCGGATACTGCTGAAAAAACCTTTCAGTCCTTTCTTTGGCTTGGGCACAGAAGGAGCCTTCTCAGCCCCAGCTTTCTCTGTGGCTCCAGCTGCAGATGTCTTACATCTGGAGCCAGTCTCCAAAACCCCATGGGCACTCTGGGAACTGGGAAGTTGGCAGGGTGATTCAGGCAAGGGTAAGGCAAAGCTGGTTCCTTCACTGACAATATCTTCAGGGCCACAAGCTGCTTCATTCAGGCCATTGTGGGTCTTGTTCTTGCTAAGATCCTTCTTGGAGAAGCTTTTGCCAGAACCTTTGCTTCGCCCCCCTCCAAAGAAACTAGGTAGGGTACAGATGCCCTTCTTGCCACCAAAAAGTTTCATGGCAGTTTTCCTCAGCCTACCTGGACCAGATGATGGTGGTTCTGATACTGTCCCTTCTGTTATCTCAGCTGCCTTGTTCTTGGCTCCTTTCTCTGCCCTTTGGTCCTGGGTGTCCATAGAGGCTACTGCTTCCTTGGCCTGAGAAGCTTCATCCTTTCCAGTCTCCATGGTGATGGGGAAAACTCAGGTATGTTCAGCTGAAAAAACAGCCTTCTGGCTTCCAAGCAGTGTTACATCATCAGTCAGGAAGCATCCCAGTTGGATCTAGAGGAGATGAGAGGGAAAAAAATAGAGTATACTGGTAAGCAAGCAGCCAGGCTGGGTTTGTTTTCACAGGTGTCTGTTATTTCAGACTTGAGAGGAACCAGAACCAGAAAGAAAGTAAAAGAAAATGTAGGGAAAACTTAATGCATTCCATATGGTTGGCTTGCTGAGCCAGCCTTCTCTGCGCCCCAAGGCAATAAAACCCCACATTAAAACAATAGACAGCCATCAGCCCTGCCCCTCATTGGGTTCATTCCCTTCAGGCCACCCTAGTCCTATAACACTGGCCAGGGGGATCTGCAGATGTGGGAAATACTCACTTGTGCTACTGACTACAGGAGGAATTATCAAATGGTTAAGGTAGGGGGAGGCAGGAAAGGCAGCAGGGAAGTCAGGTCTGATGACACAGAATTTTTAAAGATCATTTGACAAAATAGCCCATTGAGTCCTCACTGGTCTCTGCAGGACCCAGGCCTCAATTTCACATTGGTCTGGGTTCTCACTGACATTTTTTCCTGGGGCTAGAAAGAAAAGTATACCTGAAGTTTCACCTGTTCTCCATAGGCTCCCTAGATTGCCTACATGCACAGGCTCAGACCTTCAGAAGCCCAGAATAGGAACTTCACAGATCCATATTCCAGAGCTGCAATCCAGGATCTGCTTAAAAGTACTTGGTGGTTTTGAGGCAAGTCACTCTCTAGACTTCAGTATCTTTGGTCCAAGAGGCCTAGCAATACTTGCCCCTCATAATGGTTATGTGAAGGGTAGGTATAGGTCAGATTCTATTGACTGTTCTGCTGGGAAAAATTTTTAATGTGGCTCTTGGCAACTGGAACCCCATGTTCCACTTTAGAATTGTGAGGCAAACTATTTCTTCTCCACTGTCTTCATTATTTTGGCCCCCATCTAGCTCCCTGTCTAGAAAGGGAACTCCTTGAAGGCATAACTCCACATGATTCATGTTTCTAGCCTAGAAGTTAGGCTCTCAACAGCTATTAAATAAATAAACCTGGTACAAGGCATACCCTTCTGGTCTCCGAATCCTCCAAACATCCAAATGCCACAGAGATGGAATAAAAAGGACTATTCACCACCCACCCCAACACATGTCCTCCACCCCAAGTCTGATATATTCATTCTAGTGACTCCAGCTGGTTGACAGATGGATCAATGACCAGCCTGCTAAAACCTAATGACCTATCTCTGGAAAGTTCCTCACCACTGTGTCCCCTCTCTGTAGGATAGCCACTAGTAGACAGGGAGCTAGGGTAACGAAAGGAGGCAAAACAACTGCTAGGAACCCGAAAGAGACAGGTAAGCCCTGCTGGTGTCCCAGGAGTAGTTTGTCAGCACATCAACCTTATAATGTTTGCAACAGTAATAAGATTCACCTGCAGTGGAAGATTATGGACCAGCACTGGGGGTGGGGAGACTGGCAGCTTAACTAGTCCTGACCTAATTGGAGGAACCTTCCTGGAGCCCCTGATCCTGTCCTGCAAACATTAATTTTGTGCCTTGCACCTTGCTTGGCTTGACAGTTGAACTATCAGTGTGACCAGCCTTCCATCAGGAGCATTCTGCATAACTGAATATTAAACTTGGAGCAAGATAATGGCTGGTTATCCAGAAAATAAAAGAGAAAAGATATCACCTGATCCCTTCTCTGTAGAGATAAGTAATGTCATTTGCTCAGGTTAGGGTTTGTTTGTTTTTTTTTCCTGGATGACATATTTTTACATGATATTGTTCCAGCTCAGCTCCCCCTCCCCCACTAGAGTTATCCCTACAGTAAACACTACCACCATCACCCCAAAATACACAATCCTGCGCACACACACACAAAACCACTCAGAGTCCTCTCTCAGGGATAGGATGGGAATAGGGGCCCTATCATCTATCTGATAGATAATTAATTAATTAATAATAAATAAATAAATACAGAGATGTTTTTATTTCAACCCTGAAAATATTGACAGTGTTGTCATTTATGGTGCTAGACATGGGAGAGATTGGATAGCAGTAGTGGAGTTGTTTATGAAATTGTAGTCCCCTCTGTAGAATTTATGAAACCAACCTCTCCTGAACATTTGGTAAGTAATAGACATTGAGCTTAGTTTTGCAAGGTAGGCCAAGAAGGGAGAACCCCTAGCTAGTGCTTTCAGGGGGAATTCCTATATGTAGGATACAGCATAATGCAGGTCTTAAAGAAGATTTCCCCATCTTAAGATGCATGGTGGAATATTGTTCTTTATACCTAGCTATCATATCACAGGATAAATCTGAAAAGCAAAAATACACCCCCCAGGCTCAGAAAAGCTCCCTTGAGGAGAAGGCATTCAATCTAGGCCTTGTCAGACAGGAGTTAGTAGAAATGGCAATAATTTAGGGGAAGGGATGAGTGAGACTAGTAAATATGGCTGGGCATCAGGAAGACCAAGGGCCAAGAGAAAAACCTCACAGGCATAAACATCCTTGTGGACAGAAGGCTGAATTTCCCTGCTGGGTTTAGGGATGGAGTTCCCATGAATGGAGGGATTAGGCAAACTGAATCTTAAAGAGGGTTGCTTTCTAGAAACTTGATGCCCTGGCTAGAAGGCAGTTCCTATGGGCCTTCTCTTAACCTTGCTCCTGCGCTCCACTGGTGTAAAAGCCAGACCACTACTTTCTACATTGTCCCCCTCCCTGCTGCATGAATCTGCAGTGTGTTGTGGAAGGAGCCACAACACATGTTAGGGTTCCAGGCCATGTTAGGGGACCCTAAACAGGCCAAGGCACCCTTCTTAGGCTTGAAAACTTATGAAGATCACTAGAGTGGTATTAGAATTACATGATATAATGGACACCAAACACACTTTGTAAACTGTAAAGTGCAGTGCAAATGAGAAAGATCAAGATTACTGTTATTATTATCATCTTCCAAGTCAGATCCCAGTTTCTTAGAAAGTAGCAGACCATATGTAAAAGGCCACTTATTTGGGAAAGGCATTCACTGTGAGGAGCCCGAGGGACCAGCTGCCTTGGCCATTCTGAGGAAGAGCCAGGTGTGGGGGATTTTAAAAACAGGAGCATGGATTTATATAAAGTCCTCTGCTAAGGGTATTTTTAAAAGTATGTGTGTGGTGAGAGTGGGTGAACTAGGCAGGCATATCTCTGGACTGGGATTCTCTCCCCACAACTTCAGGCCTTCCTCCTAAGTAGAACCAGGGTCATCTTGGCTGGCAAGGACCAGCCTTGAAATTGCTGTCTCCCATTTCCCTACCTGTCTTTCCCAGGGCATGTACCTCCCTATAGCCACCCATAATGTCTATTATGTCTCCCCAAGGCAGCAGAACAGGAGGTGGCAGGGATCACCCATAGCTGGTATCCCCCTAGCCCAGCCCTATCTAGCTACCTCTGGCCCAGATCCCTTCTCCACTCCTTGCTACCCTACCTGGTCCCATTGCTGTCCTTCCCTAATGGGCTATGTGCCTTTATTTGGGACCACAGAATCAACTGGCCAGTAGAGTGAAGTGGGGCAGAAGGCAAAGAGGACGGCAAGGGACAGACTCTGTAACCCCTTCAGGTTGGAGCTGACTCCCCTCATGGTTCCTGCCAAGAAAGTGGTCCTGCTAAATGCAGGGCCCCTCAACCCTTGGGTTTCTCAACCCATGTGGCCAAATTTCTGGTGGACTGTTGGGTGGTCCCTGCTGTTTATTGCAGTTGCTTCTGTCATGACAGGGAGTGGGATATGGTCATCTCTGCTCCCAGGACCAGCCTCAGGTCATGCTGGGACCAGTAGAAGGCTGGCTGCTAGAGCAGAACTTGTTTTTCCTCCCTTCCTCTCAAAACACAAGCAGGAGACCAGACACAAACTTGCCCCAGGAATCCTTAGTGAGGAGGAAACAGCTGCAGCCTGAGACTTACATATTTTGCTCCCAGCTCAGCTTCCTGGGGCCAGTTCAGCCGACTTAGAGTTAAGGGAAGAAGTGTGTGGATTCATATAGTAGCTCCAGAGGCATGACCTTAACCAGTCATACTTCCCTAGACCTCCACCAAGCAGCTTTCCTGGGGGCAAGACTACTCTGTGCCCACCTTGTGCTTGCTATGGGGGCATGGTAACTAAGGAAGCAGTGCTAAGGATAGGAAGTCCTCCCCCCAACAAGAGTCAGACAGTTCTGCACTATAATCAGTTCTGCCTACCTGGGGGAAATCCAGCAATTTCCTTTAGTTTCCTCAACTGGAAAATGAGGCTATTGAGAGTGTCTATCTCTTAAAACCATTGTAAGGAACAAAACCAATGTATATATGTATACCGAATAAAATTCAGTATATAGCAGAGGCTCAAAAACATAGCAACTCCCTGATATGAGGACATGGAGAAGCAACATGGGGGGGTAGGGGGATAGGAGAAGAATAAATGAAACAAGATGGGATTGGGAGGGAGACAAACCATAAATGACTCTTAATCTCACAAAACAAACTGGGGGTTGCTGGGGGGAGGTGGGATTGGGAGAGGGGGAGCGGGCTATGGACATTGGGGAGGGGAGGCGAACCATAAGAGACTATGGACTCTGAAAAACAACCTGAGGGTTTTGAAGGGTCAGGGGTGGGAGGTTGGGGGAACAGGTGGTGGGTGATGGGGGGGCACATTTTGCATGGAGCACTGGGTGTTGTGCAAAAAGAATGAATACTGTTACGCTGAAAAAATTAATAAAAAGGGAAAAAAAAAAGCATAACAAGAGAAAAAAAAAACAAAAAAAAACATAGCAACTAATTTTTTAAAATATTTATTTCAACCCATAGTTGGACAATTTCCAGCAGCAAAACTCCTCTTTTTTTGTAAGTCACCAAAACTCCTTGGGCCTCAGTTGCCCCAAGTGGTAAATGAGGGTGACTATGTAGTTATCTCACAGGAGGCTTTAGCTGTTCTTTTAGCCAAACTTTGATGTTCAGGGACCTAAAATGTTGCCTCCAGTCAGCTAGTGGTTAGCAGCTCTGGATTATTTGGGAATTTCAACTAGCCAGGTTCTGTAGTCTAGGCCAGAAAGGTAAACAATTCAAATTCAGTTAAAGGTACCAACATCAAAAGAAGTGCAAATCAACAGACACCCTTCACCCAATGGGGCACTTACCAGGTTACAAAGCACTGCCCACTCCTTCACCTCCCATTTGCCATTCCCAGCAATCCACTAATCAGTCCTGTTAGGAGATGCAAACTCCTTGTCATCTTGTCACAGAAAAGGAAACTATCTAGACTTGGGAGAAGTCTTGGGTAAATTCACACAATGGGATGGTGACAGAGCTACACCAACCCCCAGGCTGCTGGAGTTCCCCTTCCAATGCCGTTTTGATGCACAGGGCTAACTCCCAATTGAAGGAGGAAGACTGAAAGCAAGGACTGTACAGGTTCCCCTCATACCTGAAAGCCATCATCTCACTCTCCCCTTGCACTCCTGTCCCAGCCAAGCTGAGCTTTCTCTGAAGCACTTCCAGTCCTCACTTGGCTGCCACTATTTTGGCCCCACCTAGCACATTCCAGAAAGCATGCTGACTTCAGAATACAAGGGCTGCCAATCCAGACTATGGCTGCTCCCCTCATCAGCAATTCCACCACCACCATTCCCAAATTGTGGATCACATCCCTTTACTTTCCTTTCCCTTGGGAGATAATTTTGAGGTGCCAAAAAAGGTTCAAACAGAAACTTGCCACTGGGGACAAAGATGTAGAATATGATGCTACTATTTAAAGGAAATGACCTACGAGATGATCTGGAACTGGAATCAATCATTTCTAAAGTCCACAGCCAAGGTCCACTCTCAAGACCATTTGTTCAGGACCTGAAGGAAGGGCTGCCTGGCTTGGCATCCTTTTGTGAAGCTATACAGACTTCTCTCGCAGAGGTATACCCAAGCTATCCCTGCAACCACATCTCCCCTAACTTGCAGCCTTACCATTAAGGAGCACCTCCTCTCAAGGCAGTATCCCATAACCTCTAGATGCAGCACACACCCCAAAATGGACCTCCTTTCCTTGGATCCCATTTCCCCACCACCATCTCCTCAAATGAGTTAACATACTCAGCCTAGGGACTATCTGTTCATCTCTCTCAAATGGGTCCTTTTTCATCTTATAGTCACTACATATAGCACAGAGCAGGAGCTCAAACAACACTGGTTCAACTGAAATCCAAATTCAGCTGGAGTTTGTCAGCCCAGAACTAAAATGCCAGCTTCATCCCTTACAAGTGGTGGGGTTTGAAAAACAGGCCTAACCTCTCTGAGACTCAAATACCTTATCTAGAAAATGAAGAAAATGCTACCTATCATGCAAGATCACTATAAGAATTAGAGATGATAAATGAAAAGGATAAATTGCTCCCTAGTTACTGAGCAGATGTTCAATAAAAGACCCTTGTGATAGGGCCTCTTGCAGTCAACTTCACTTTAGCTCCTCAGCTGCCAGTCCATGTCCTCTGAAGAGGACATAAGCCTCTTAGCTGAGCTCCTTCTGGTCCTACCCTGCCACAACACTGGAATCCCCCCTATTCTCCCCCCTTCTTCCATCTCCTCCTACACCCTTGCCAGATTCATTTTTACCATCTTGATTATAGTACATCACTCCTCTACTTACCAAATTATTCCACACCACCTACAGAATCAGGGTCAAACCCCTGAGGGGTCAAAGGGTCACACCCCTTTCCCTGGCCTTCAAGACTCACTCTCCCTGCAGGCCCCTTACAGGTTTCCTAGCCTCACTTCTCTACCCTTTAGCCCCAGATACATAGGGACTTCTCCAGTGTAGGAGGTATGGTCACCCAGGCATCACTTCCTCCTAGAAATTGGCTTTCCTGGTAAGACTTTTTGATGCCCCACTTTCTCCTGAGGCTGCTAAGGTTCCCTGCCCAGCTTACCTGGAATGATGGGGATTCTGGGAGCTAACCCATCTATTTGATACCCCCCTCTCAAGTTCCCAAACTTCCTTAGAGAAGAATATATCTGAGGTGGGTGTCATGCCTGCTTAGTAAGGCTTCTACTATGTCAATATGAAACCAGCAAGAGTGACATCAAAGACAGGCGCCACCTCCCCCCACCCAGTTCAGATGAAGAATAAGAGGATCTAACTCCAGGGAGACAGAGATGACAAGGCAGCTAAGGAAAGCCTGAAGAGGAACAGCTGGGCTAAATGAACAATGGAGACCCTGAACTTTCCCATGTATCCACTTCCCTATATATACCATACCCTATATAAGAGGCCAGGTAAGAAAACTGAGGCTTGGGAGGGGATCAGAATCAGGGTATCAGTGTACTTAGAGGAAGAAATCTTGAAAGGAGGGACAAGAGCTTTATGCTCCTGTGTAACCTTGAGCAAATCCCTTCCCTGTTAAGGGCCTCAGTTTCCCATTTAGAAATGGGACACTGAACTAGGGGTCTGCTTGCCCCAGGTTGTGTGAGAAGCTGGAAGAAGGGTAGTCCTGTGCCGTTTTCTAGTGGCTGCAGAAAGAGGAGGCATGATGGGGACATGTGATTTTGGGGGTCTTAGGCTTCAGTGGGAGGCCTGAATGCCTTAATGGTTGGGCTCAGTATACCACTGCACTGAGCCCAGCCTCACTCCTCATGCCTCCAACTAGAGAACACTGCCCAACACTTTCAAAATGCACTAGGCCTGGCCTGCAAATATTTCCTATATGTCCAGAGGAGAGGGAGAACAGAACTGGTCCTGGTCCAGCCCTCTCTCCTCTGAGCAGCAGGGAGGGCTGAGGAGTCCTGCCTGGAGAAGTCGGATTAGTATCTGCTTGGGGAAAAAAACAAACAAACAAACAAACAAAAACTGTAGGAGATGAAAGCACTGAAGGCTCTGCAATAAGAACTGCAGATCAAAGGGTCCAAAATGCCCCTGCAGCACCAGTATGCCTACATCTGCTGCCACCAAGGCCTCTCATATTATTCTTCATTGTCCATAATTATCCCCTAATCCCAAAAGAGGAGGTGTGGAGAAGCAATGCACCTTCACTCAGCGGGCACCTCCTCAGTGGTTTTGGTTACCTTAATTTTCTTCCTGGAGATACACTTACACATACACAGGTTTGAAAAATAAGACCAAGGAGATAAGAATAAGACCAAGGCAATTATTTAATTCAGAGAACAGAAGTTGGGAGTGGGGAGAGACAGTTTAATGCCCATGAAATCTTCAGGGGTTTGTTAAGCAGGAACAATGATAGCCAGCTGCCCTCAACCTCACCCTCCAACACACACACACACACACACACACGCATGCACACACACGTGCAAGCATACAAGGTTTATATAGAGCATGAGAGGCTCAGCTTAGCCCTGAGAAAGAACTTCCTAGCAGTGTGAGATATGTGGCCAGGGAATGAGTGACACAGGGAGGAAATGCCTCCTCTGGAGGCTTTATCTTTATCACCTAGTTTATCTGCCTGGATTGAATTAAGACAGGGGAACTGATGAAATAACACTGGGCATGCCCTCTTCTAGCCTCAAGTAGTCAATCTGAAAGCGAGGGGTCTGGAAGCCCCTTTTCCCTCTTTGTTTCTACAAGCAAGCCAGTGACCTGTCAGGTTTGCTGTTTTTTATTTACTTATTCCCCTGCACCAGCAGAGCAGGGCTGCCCCCACACCTGATACACACACTTTCAGCCAGTGTAAATGTAACAGTTTTTGAGGAATTGTTAACCCTTCCACTATACTAAGAGAGAATGACTTGACTTCCAACTTCTCCCAACTACCTCCCCTCCTTCAGAAACTTTCAGCCCCCAACAGGCTGCAGACTAAGACCAAGAAGCAAAATAGACATGAAAGAGAAAGTAGAGTTCTCCAGATGGGGCCCCCAACCTAAACCCAGCACCTCAGTCTTGAGGAATGGAAGAGGTGAGGAAGGTTAGAGATTGGTTAGTAAGATTTGTATTGAACAGAGGCCATTGGAGACAGTGGGATACAGTGTAAGAGCTCTTGCACAGGAGGCAGCAGTCCATCCCTAAATGCTGTGTGACCATAAGGAAGTCCCTGTTGCTTTCCAAGACTGTTTTTCCATCTTGTAAGCACAGGAGCCCAAATTGGTGCTCCCTGAAGGCCTGTCCAGTTGGAAGGATGGGGATCAGCAGAGGCCTGGAGAAATGCTTAGCCTCCACCACATTGGTATGTAGTCTCTAGGCACCCTCCTTCAATTTCACTCCCCCGAAAGGCTTAAACATGGTACAACTAACTTCCCTCCAGAGATAGCTGCCCCTCAGTTCTACATCCAAATCCAAAGGTGAATTCTTACAGTTCCACCTTATATCATGCTTTCCAATCTCGAAGACCCCTTTCTAAAATCCCATATTATTATGGCATACTTGTACCCACACATAGAAGTATTAAAACCTCCCAATTTTCCATTCTTCAATGGCTCCTTCTCCCATTCTCCCAAGATCAGATGCCCATTCCACAGCCTCGCATTTGAGAATCCCTACCACTGGGCACCAACCTCCTCTCTACCTTAAATCCAACAATCTCAACCAGAAAAGAATTGGTCACATCTCTCAGCCTGGCTGCCAACAACCCCCTTGCATTCCTAATTTTGCTTATGCCACTAACTATGCCTAGTCAAACCCCTCTACTTTCTGGAAGTTTCCAGGGTAATCACCCTGCATATACAGATTTCTCCTCTCTCTCCAGTTTGTCTCGAGGCTCATGAATTAGCAACCAAAGATATGTGTGTGTAGTCTGAGGTCTGGGTAGTACAGATCTTGAGCTTGTTGTTAAAGGGAGACATGATTTATTTTTTTTCTTGTGGTTGCAACCCATCACCCTTCTCCATTCTCACTGGGCATACTCAGTAAATATCTGAGCCTTGAGTATCATTTCTCTAAGCACTTTCATATGGATCAGGACAAGTGCAACTTGGAGAGATAAAGGTCTTCCTGAAAGCTCCATAAAGACAGCAAGTCTTTCTAGAGCATTCATGAACTGTTATGCATTGCTAGGCTTTGAGGGGGTTGTGGCTGAATTCAAGGTTTCATTTACCCCTTGGAGGGGTTCTGAAAGAACCTAGATATCCATGATATCAGGGAGACAAAGTAGAGGCAGGGAAACTTATAGTTTGCTTCCTATTATAATTTAAGCCTCCAAATAGCTAAGGGATGCAGGCAAGCCTGTAGGAGTTCTGAGCAAGAAGAGGTCATTATGGGTTGTAAGAGACAGGCAGAAAAGACACTCAGGAGAAGGTGGGCCCAGAGCTGGGACCTGAGAGGGAAAAGATTTTGCACAGTGTGGGTAAGTGGATTTGGGTGTGAGGAGGGGAGTTATACAGAGAAGATATAATAGGTGGCTGTTGGTTTGAGGCAGGGCGGAGAGCAGGTTCAGCCCTGAGCTGGAGATACCCAGCTGCAAATAGAGGGTTGGTTTCCTTTGGTGCCTGGTCAAAGTGGCAAGAAGTGACTATAGTGTATTATCTGCAGTGCTGGCTGGTGTCACAAAGGTCCTCAGCTAGCTTTCCCCCAAGTGAGGGATTTACTCCTCTCAAACACCCCGGTTTTGCAGCCCACAGGGTTCTCCACCCTTGGAGGCTGGTCAAAGGTCCAAGAAGAGCTTGCCAG
The DNA here is from genome assembly GCF_922984935.1 of Meles meles. Classification (NCBI taxonomy): domain Eukaryota; kingdom Metazoa; phylum Chordata; class Mammalia; order Carnivora; family Mustelidae; genus Meles; species Meles meles. The sequence goes on from NC_060087.1 coordinate 52,140,829, forward strand.
GCCCCTTGGTCACTCCCTCTCTCCTGTTCTTTGGAAAGGCCTAGAGTTTATTGCCAGAGGCAAACCATGGTGCAGTGACTGAGCAGCGGTGGGTGGGGCTGAATGAGGGGAGCTGCACTGGGTAGGGGGGAGAGGGCTCTGCTAAATGCCCTCAGGTAGGGCAGGGAGTCCAATAGCACAGTGTCCTCCACCTAGCCCATGCCCATGACTATGTGACAGGCTGGCAAAGCCACAGAGGAAAATGTTTGTGTGTAGAAGGAGGCTCCCCTTGACCCTGTGGGCTGTGACAAGATGAGACTGACCAAACCAAGGTCAGCTCTTCAGGGCCAGTCCAGTTGCTACCTGGGCACCTGGACTGTGGAACGCATGGAGGGCACAGCCCCCTTCACCAGGGAGCTTGGGCAAAGTCCTGCAGTCAGGTGGTCACCAGTGTCAGAGGTGTCTGCAGTAGACAATGACAGCAGCTCAGCAGGCTGTGTATTTTAAGTAACTGCGAAGTTGGAAGGTTTGGCTGTCTCTGTAGCTCTCTCATACAGACCCAGAGGGTGCGTTCTCTACTACAATAATTGCTCCCTTGGCCTCTGACACAGAAATCCCACCCCCACCCCCACAGGATGCTTATCGCTATTTTTAAACGGGAGGCGGGAGAGAAAAAAGCGGCCAGAACTCTGCAAGGGGAGATGAGGCGAGGTGAGTGGGGACAAAGCGGCCTTGCAGATCTAACCCAAGTACTAGATTGAGCTGCAGCTCTAAACTAAGGTCCAGCAAGAACTCCGTTGCCAGCCCGCCTATCCGTGGGGGCCGGCGCCAGATGTGCCTGGAGGCCCAGGAGCAGGGTGTGCGGCTGGTTGGGGCCCACAAGGCCGAGGCTCCTAAGTGGGCAGCCCGCAGGCCCAACTCAGCTCCCTGAGAGAGGAGGCAGACAGTGTGGCTAGCCCAATCCATGTCAAAGCCAGTATCCATTGGGCCCAGGCCAGCGCGCGGGTTCCATCCGCACAGAGGATCAGGAGGTAGGGGATGCGCAGGGGAGGGAAGGGGAGGCAGCTGGGCCGCTGGCGTGAGCAATACTCACGTAACACAGCTGTTCCAGCTAATGTGCTACAACAAAGCTGTGGAGCTCCCGGCCTACACATGCACCGCTGGGGTGTTGGCTGGTGGCTCCCCTCCCGGGTCAGTGCGGTAGCACGTGCGGGCCCCATCCCCGCCTCCCCCGAGAGCCTGGAGGCATGGCCCAGGCTAGCCGGCTTGCCTGCCCGCCCTCTGTACCCCCTCCAGCCACGGTCGCCCGCGCCCAGGGGACTCTGCTTTGCCCCCTCACCAGCCAGTCCTCAATGCGGGTTCCCAGGGAGGAACGGAGAGCGGACTGGATGTCCACTGGCCCAGCCCTTGAAGCCCCTCTTCAGGCGGCCAGAGCGGAGCACGCGGGATTGTACCGGCCGGCCGGCAGGCGGCGGCTCCCGGCTGCGCACAACGCTTACCCCGCCGGGTCGGGTTTCCAGCCCGGTTATTGTCTGCTACGCCGCCCTGGCCGGGGCTTGAGCCTAGGCTGCTGAGGCTGAGATCGCCGCCACCGCTGCTCCTGCCGCCGCCGCCGCCACGGCTCCAGTCACCTCCTGCACTGGGTCCCCTTCCCCAGGCTTGGGGCAGCTCCCCCATTTCCCCTCCCCCTGGACTCCACAGCCACAGGGTGGGGCGTTGGAGACCTGATTGGCAGGCCTTTGGCCCAATCGCAACGGTGGGAAGGCGTGTCCCTTCCCGCCCACTGTTTTCCTTGGTGCATTGCCCTTTAAATGCAAATAAGCGCGGGCGTGGTGTTTGCTGGGGGGCGGAGAGGGTGAAGAAGCCCTTGCCTGGACTCCCCATTCCCACCCCCACACTGGGCGGTTTGTGGCTGGGCGACCCAGTGAGCTCGCTGGGCCGGTCCCGCCCGGATGGGGCTCGCTGGAGCCCTGGAGTTCGGTTTCGGTTTTACATGCACTCCCATTTCCGTGGACGCTGTGCAATCGTGCTGAGGCGCCCTGGCCGCCACCAGGCAGTTTATTCCAGAGCGACAGGCGGGCAAGGAGAGGCGGGGCGGAGAGGCTGGGGAACCTGGGGGACTGCAAAGCCCCTTGGCGCCTCGCTGGGCCAACCTTAGTTGTAGAGATAGGGCTCCCTGGCGCGTACCGCCAGGTTGTTCAGAGGGGTTCCTTACCTGCCAGAAAAGCCAACTGCAGCGTCCATGCCCCAGCTTTGGCCTCTCACGCGCACCAGGGCCCTTAGGGACAATTGAGGTCAGTTTGCACCCATTACCCATGGGCCTGCTATTGCTCAGAGAAGGGAAAGCATTTCCCTGAGGTCACCTAACCTGCGAGCGACGGGGGTGGATTTGGAATTCAGAACCCCAGGCTCCCGTCCTAGGCTGCTCTCATTTTTCTCTGGAGAGACCTGTTCCTGTAGTTTGACCCTCACCCAAATTTCACACCTTTCATGGAACAAGAGGGCATCTCCAAGCCCTCTAGAGGACCCCTCAAACTTCTTATGGTAAGCCAGGCTTTGTGCAGTTCCCTGTCCCTGAAAAGTCTAGAAACTGAGAGAAAATTATCTGGGCCCTTACTAGAGGTCAAGGCTGAAGATGGAGTGAGGAGGCTTGTACCAGCATTTCTGGCTTCTGTGTTTGGGATGTGGCAGGTGGCCAGCCCCAGCCTGGGTCTTAACTAGCCTGAGGGCAGTAAGTGGCTGCCAAGGACTAACTAGTGAACTGAGGCAATAAAAATCCAGTTCTACCACTAGCTCAAGAATATCCAGAAGGTGCTACCCCTAAAATGCAGAATATCGAAAAGGGTGGTGGGGATTAAAGTTGAGGAAAGGAAAGATTAGAGAACAATGCCTGTTGTTTTTGCATTTCAGAAGGAGTATTCACTCTTGCTCTACAGGGTCCTATCTGCTGTTGAAAAGATCCAGCAGCTAGAGCGGACAGAGAAGGACTGTTGCCTCTGCTGTGTGTGGAGCACAGTAACTCACATGGCTTGCTCCTGCTGGGCTCTGGCTTCAGCTCTACCTCAGATTTGCTGTATGACCTTGGCTAATCCATTTTCCTCTGGGACAGTCTATCACCTAATCTCCGCAAGGTATAAGGTATAAGCTCCTTGATCTTTTCCAACTCTGATCATTGAAATCAGTTATTTCTCTAATATTCCATGATGTTCTATGACCTTCCATGACATTCTATACATCTCCAACAAAAAAGAGCAACTTGAACATCAGACCTCCTATTCTGGTCCTGGGTCTAGGTAAATGGCAGGTAGTAGGGAGCCACTGGCTCATTGTGTGACTTTGTTGGGCAACTACTTTCTCCTCCCTAGCCTTCGTTTCCCCCATCTGGATGGCTGAACCATAATATTTCCTTGGAGCTGTGCTTTCCTGCTTTGCAAATGCAAAGTCCTGATTCTCATTTGTTGGACCTGATTTGTTGGACCTGATATGGAAGTGTCCTTTTTCAGGTGCCTCTTCCATATGCTTCTGCAACTGCCTTGTGCCTCTGGTTGCCTGCCATTTGTTCATGTTTCACCTAGAACCCTGATTCTCTGAAGTAGGTCAAATATTACAATTTGAAAAAGACAGCTTCTAAATCCCAGAGCCCAGAGAAAAACAGGGCCAGAGCAGTCTCCACTACCTCTCTCCACAGGGAGAGAGGAACTGTGCAAAACAGTCAAGTGGTGGGCTTGAATAATTGTGAGGCAAGGAAGTACTCCTGTACTACTCCTGTCACAGGAGCTAGTTCTCTATGTCCTCTTCCCAGCGGCCAAACATTCCACTGTATCAGTTAGCCTTGGGATGGACAGATACTGAACACTGGCCTGCCTCCAAAAGATACAGGATTTTAGAAAAACAAAAGTAGTATTTGACATGCTAATGAAGTCCTCCAGCTGTGTGCCCTTCTTCTTGGTCCTGATATTTCTAAGTCTTAGGATGAGATTGTGTATGTATACATTAAGGAAGAAGGGGGGGGGGTGTGGCACAAATTCTGATTTGTATGGTCCACTCTTCTCCAGGACAGTGTATGGAAAGAACAAGTGTGGGCATAAATTTGTACCTCAAATGCCTTCTCAAAGAGGGAGTCTTCCAAGCCCCCCTTCCACATGCTGACTGACACATGGTCAACTAGTTTGATCACTATAGGGGCTAGTTGTCAGAGAGCAAGAATACTTTCTTAAGTTTCTTCACTTACAAAATGGAGATAATACCTCTGCTGCTTGGTGATATGTGGTGGCAGTGAAAAGCTTATGAGAACAGATGTGCAGGCTATATGGAGGCAATTTCATAAACTTAGGTAGACAGACTAGTCCACATGAATATGGTGCTTCTAAATGCTGCATGGGTACCTCCTATATGCCAGGCCTGGAGATAGACTTTGGGAAGAGGGGGTACATTGGTAACATTCTGGGAGAATGGGCACTCAGTGGATGGAGTTCCTAGAGGAGCTGAAAGCTAGACTAGAAATCTGACAAAAGTGATTTGGAGCATTGTAGATGAAGAGATTCCTTCCCCTCAGTGTGGGAAGAGGCATCAGAGAAAAGTTCCATGGAGGGATGACCTTAATGATTATGTCAAGTCAGAAAAGTAGGGAAAGGATTCTTGCCCAGTCCAAAGCCAATCAGTGTGAGAGGGTGTAGTAGGTTGGGCAAGAGCTACGATTCTGGACACCTGGGACTGGTGCATATGGATATAGGAGAGTGAGAAAGTATTTGTATGGGGGAGAGAAAAAACTGAAAATTAGGGCTAAAAACATAGGTCTGGGGCCAAAGTGTGTAAGACCATGATTGTCTAGCTAAAAGACTGAGGCTCAGCTAGCTAAGTTTGTCCTTCTCAGAGAAGGACAAAAAACTGCACCTCAGTTTTCTCTTCTGCAGAATGGGAATAATAATAGTACCCATGTCACAGAACTGGGGTAAGAATTAAGTATTTCATTGAAGTATTTTTCACAGCATCTGATACATCCAAAGCCCTAAATAAATGCTAGTTACTGTTGCTGTTATTATTATTGTTAGTATCCTGATCCAATGTACAGATCTTCATAGTTATAGAACTTATATGACTTTGAAACCATTTTTTGATATAAATACACATGAGTCTATGATTCCTTATACAAAAATTTCTTTTTTTAAAAATTTTATTTATTTGAGAGAGAGAGAGAACTTATGAGAAAGGGAGGGAGGGGCAGAGGGAGAAGGAGAAGCAGACTCTCCGCTGAGCACAGAGCCCAACACAGGGCCTGATCCCAGGTCCCTGAGATCATGACCTGAGCCAAAAGCAGATGCCTAACCAACTGAGCCATGTAGGTGCCCCAACAAGTTTCTCTTGTTGTACAGAGCCAGACCAAATTTCCCAGGGCAGAGGATCTCTGGCCATCTTTGTATCCTTAGTACCCAACAGAGAGTTTAGCACAAACTTAATGCTTACCATAAGTTTGTTGAACATCGTCAAATGAAGCATCTTCAGGTCTAATATTAAACTTAGTTGCCAGCATCCACCAGAATGATGTTACCACTCTCTGAGCACTGCTGTGTCAGGCTCTGTATTTAGTGCCACACCCATAATGGTGAACTAGACACAGATTCTGGCCTTCGGGCAGACAGTTTCATGAGGAGGTACATAACCCATCAGACCAATGCCCTGCAGTTTCTCACTTAGGCAAGGCACTGGATGGTGTTGCCATCCACTGAACTGAGAAATACAGGAACAATATTAAGGAAAATGCAACAACATGACTAGAACGAGACTGTATTATGCAAAGTGAAATAAGTCAGTCAGAAAATGTAATCGTTTTTATGCCAGTACCACGCTGTCTTGATGATCACAGCTTTGTAGTAAAGCTTGAAATCAGGTAACGTGATGCTGCCAGTTTTGTTTTTGTTTTTCAACATTTCCTTAGCAATTTGGGGTCTCTTCTGATTCCATACAAATTGTAGGATTGTTTGCTCCAGCTCTTTGAAAAATACCGGTGGAATTTTGATCGGAATGGCATTAAAAGTATAGATTGCTCTAGGCAGTATAGACATTTTAACAATGTTTATTCTTCCAATCCAAGAGCATGGAACGGTCTTCCATCTTTTTGTGTCTTCTTCAATTTCTTTCATGAGTGTTCTGTAGTTCCAAGAGTACAGATGCTTTGCCTCTTTGGTTAGGTTTATTCCCAGGTATCTTATGGTTCTTGGTGCTATAGTAAATGGAATCGATTCTCTAATTTCCCTTTCTGTATTTTCATTGTTAGTGTATAAGAAAGCCACTGATTTCTGTACATTGACTTTGTATCCTGCCACCTTACGGAATTGCTGTATGAGTTCTAGTAGTTTGGGGGTGGAGTCTTTGGGGTTTTCCATATAAAGAATCATGTCATCTGCGAAGAGAGAGAGTTTGACTTCTTCCTTGCCAATTTGGATACCTTTTATTCCTCTTTGTTGTCTGATTGCCATTGCTAGAACTTAATACTATGTTGAACAAGAGTGGTGAGAGTGGGCATCCTTGTCGTGTTCCTGATCTCAACGGGAAGGCTGCAAGCTTTTTCCCATTGAGGATGATATTTGCTGTGGGTCTTTCATAGATAGATTTTATGAAGTTCAGGAATGTTCCCTCTATCCCTATACTTTGAAGCGTTTTCATCAGGAACGGATGCTGGATTTTGTCAAATGCTTTTTCTGCATCAATTGAGAGGACCATGTGGTTCTTCTCTCTTCTCTTATTGATGTGTTCTATCACACTGATTGATTTGCGAATGTTGAACCAACCTTGCAACCCAGGGATGAATCCCACCTGGTCATGGTGGATAATCTTTTTCGTGTGCTGTTGGATCCTGTTTGCTAGGATCTTGTTGAGAATCATTGCATCCATATTTATTAGTGATATTGGTCTGAAATTTTCCTTTTTGGTAGGGTCTTTGCCTGGTATGGGGATCAGGGTAATGCTGGCTTCATAAAAAAGGTCTGGAAGTTTTCCTTCTGCTTCAATTTTTTGGAACAGCTTCAGGAGAATTGGTGTTATTTCTTCTTTGAAAGTTTGGTAGAATTCCCCAGGGAATCCGTCAGGTCCTGGGCTCTTGTTTTTTGGGAAGTTTTTGATCACTGCTTCAATCTCATTACTAGATATCGGTCTATTCAGTTTGTCAATTACTTCCTGGTTCAGTTTTTGGAGTTTATAGTTTTCCAGGAATGCATCCATTTCATCTAGGTTGCTTAGCTTATTGGCATATAACTGTTGATAATGATTTCTGATATTGTTTTTCTTTCCTTGGTGGTAGTTGTGATCTCTCCCTTTTCATTCATAATTTTATTAATTTGGGCTTTCTCTCTTTTCTTTTGGATTAGTGTGGCCAATGGTTTATCGATCTTATTGATTCTTTCAAAAAACCAGCTTCTAGTTTCATTGATATGTTCTACTGTATCTCTCGTTTCTACCTCATTGATCTCTGCTCTAATCTTGATTATTTCCCTTCTTGCATGTGGAGTTGGTTTGATTTGTTGTTGATTCTCCAGTTCTTTAAGGTGTAGAGACAGCTGGTATATTCTGGATTTTTCAATGTTTTTGAGGGAGGCTTGGATGGCTATGTATTTCCCCCTTAGAACCGCCTTTGCTGTATCCCATAGGTTTTGGACCGAAGTGTCTTCATTCTCATTGGTTTCCATGAATTGTTTAAGTTCATCTTTGATCTCCTGGTTGATCCAAGCATTCTTAAGCAAGGTGGTCTTTAGCTTCCAGGTGTTTGAGTTCCTTCTGAACTTTTCCTTGTGATTGAGTTCCAGTTTCAAAGCATTGTGATCAGAGAATATGCTTGGTGCTGCGTGGTACTGGCATAAAAACAGACACATAGACCAGTGGAACAGAGTGGAGAGCCCAGATATGGACCCTCAACTCTATGGTGAAATAATCTTTGACAAAACACTAAAAAATATACAATGGAAAAAAGACAGTCTCTTCAATAAATGGTGCTGGGAAAACTGGACAGCGATATGTAGAAGAATGAAACTCGACCATTCTCTTACACCTACACAAAGATAAACTTGAAATGGATAAAATACCTCAACGTGAGATAGGAATCTATCAGAATCCTAGAAGGGAACATAGGTAATAACCTGTTTGATAGCAGCCACAGCAACTTCTTTCAAGATATGTCTCCAAAGGCCAAGGAAACAAAAGTGAAAATGAACTTTTGGGACTTCATCAAGATCAAAAGCTTCTGCTTTTGAAACAGTCAACAAAACCAAAAGGCAACCCACGGAATGGGAGAAGATATTTGCAAATGACAGTACATTCAAAAGGTTGATATCCAGGATCTATAAAGAACTTCTCAAACTCAACACACACAAAAGAGATAATCATATCAAAAAATGGGCAGAAGATATGAACAGACACTTCTCCAATGAAGACATACAAATGGCTATCAGACACATGAAAAAATGTTCATCATCACTAGCCATCAGGGAGATTCAAATTAAAACCACATTGAGATACCACCTGACACCAGTTAGAATGGCCAAAATGAGCAAGACAGGAAACAATGTGTGTTGGAGAGGATGTGGAGAAAGGGGAACCCTCTTACACTGTTGGTGGGAATGCAAGTTAGTGCAGCCACTTTGTAGAACAGTGTGGAGACTCCTGAAGAAATTAAGAATAGAGCTTCCCTATGACCCTGCAGTTGCACTGCTGGGTATTTACCCCAAAGATACAGGTGTAGTGAAAAGAAGGGCCATCTGTACCCCAATGTTTATTGCAGCAATGGCTATGGTCACCAAACTGTGGAAAGAACCAAGATGCCCTTCAACGGATGAATGGATAAGGAAGATGTGGTCCATATACACAATGGAGTATTATGCCTCCATCAGAAAGGATGAATACCCAACTTTTGTAGCAACATGGACGGGACTGGAAGAAATTATGCTGAGCGAAATAAGTCAAGCAGAGAGAGTCAAGTATCATATGGTCTCACTTATTTGTGGAGCATAACAAATAACATGGAGGACATGGGGAGATGGAGAGGAGAGGGAGTTGAGGGAAACTGGAAGGGGAGATGAACCATGAGAGACTATGGACTCTGAAAAACAACCAGAGGGCTTTGAAGGGGCGGGCGGGATGGGAGGTTGAGGAACAAGGTGGCGGGTAATAGGGAGGGCTCGTACTGCATGGAGCACTGGGTGTGATGCCAAAACAATGAACACTGTTATGCTGTAAATAAATAAACGAATAAAAAAAACAACAACAAAAACAACAAAAATAATAAAAAAAATAAATAAAAATAAATAAATAAAAGAAAAATAAAATCTCTTAAAAAAAAAAAAGCTAGTCTGTGAAACAGAGAAGAGTCGCCCTCTCTTGTAAAGGGTGCGGCCCCGAACGTTCGGTTAGATTCTTGATGCTTGTTGGGAAATAAAGCTTTGCTTGGCTTTCGCCTTATATCAGTCTTGTTAGCTCCTTTAATCACAGACCCATTATTTGGGCATAGCAATATTCTTTGTTTTTTTCCAGATGCATATTATACTATTGTGTGGATGTGCCTGTGATCTTGTAATTTATAGTAAGGTATATATGTATTTGGAGGGCACCTGAGTGGCTTAATTGGTTGACCAAACGGCTCTTGAGTTCTTCGGCTCAGGTCATGATCTCGATCATGAGATCAAGATCCACATCAAGCTCCGTGCTGGGCATGTTCCCTGCTTCCAATTCTTCTCTCCCCTGCCCCTTCCCCCACCTCACATGTGTGCATATGCTTGCTCTCTCTCTCTCTCTAAAACAAATAAAATAAATACAGTTTAAAAGCAACATAAAATAAAAAAAAGAAAATGTAATGGTTTTGTTTAGGACATTCTATATTTGACTTGTCTTAAATCCCACCTCCAGGGCTTTGTACTTGCTGTTCCCTCTGCCTACAGTGTTTGTCCTCTGAATACTAACATAGTTTGGGTCACATTTCCTTCACATGTCTGCTCAAATGACATCTCATTAGTGAAACCTACCCTGGACACTTAAAATATAAAATAGCAATCTCCATTTCTACCCCCTTTACTATCCAATCCCTTAACTGACCTTTTTCTTACCCATAACATATATCATCTCCTGGCATATGAGGTTTTATTGTTATTTATTTTTGTCAATTTTTATTTTTTATTTTTTCTGAGTTGGAAAAAGGGCTAAGCTCTGAAGCAGGCACTTTATCAACAAGAAATTCATTTCTTTTCTTTTTTCTAATTAAAATACAGTTGAAATACAATATTATATTAATCTCAAGTACATAACATAGTAATTTGACATTTATATACACAGCATCACAATAAATGATCATTATAATAAATCTAGTTACTGTCTGTTACCATACACAGTTATTACAATATTATTGACTATATTCCTTATGCTGTAAATCATCCCCATGACTTATTTTATAAATGAAAGTTTGTACCTCCTAATCTCCTTTTCCTATTTCACTCATCCCCTAAGCCTCCACCCTCTGGCAACCACCAGCTTTTCTCTATATTTATGAGTCTGCTTCTGTTTCATTTTGTTTATTCATGTGTTTTGTTTCTTTTTAGATTTTATATATAAATGAAATCATATGATATTTTTCTTTGTCTGACTTACTTTACATAGCATAATACTCTGTAGGTCCATCCATGTTTTAAGAGTACACTTACTGCAATGAACACTGAGTAATGTATAGAATTGTTGAATCATTATATTGTACACTTGAAACTAATATAGCACTGTATATTAATATATTTTAATACAAAATTAACTTTAAAAAAGAATAAAAGGAATGGAATTTGTTATCAATTTTTAATTGTCTGCGTCCCATTATGATAATGAAGTCTCCATTAAGGCTGATAATGAACAAAATATGTAAGGAAAATATGTAGTATATATGTTATGGAGAAAAACAGAGCAAGAAAGAAGTACAGGAAGTACTGGTGGAAGGATGCTATTTTATAAAGGGCATGTGGGATAGGCCTTACCAAAAAGGTGACATTCAAGCAAAGATCTGAGGAAACTGAGGGAGCAAACTATAAGAATATATAGAGAAAGAGCATTCCAGGCAAAACAAACAGAAACTAAAAAGACCCTGAGGTGGGGACATACTGCAATGTTAGAAGGACAAGCAACCAGTGCAGTTAGAGCAGAGAAAGTGTGGAGGGAAAGTGGTAGGAGAGGGGTCAGAAAAGACATGAGAAACAAACATATCATAAACAGAAACATCATAAATAGATGGATTTATGAGTCATTTTAAAGACTTCAGACTTTGCAGGATTTTGAGCTGAGGAGTGGCGTGGTCTTAGTGAAATGTACAGGGAGCTGTACTAGCAAGGGAGGAAGAAGTGAAGTGAAGAAGGAAGCTCCTACAGTGATGTAGGTGAGAGGCAATGGTAGCCCCGACCATGGTGGAGGCAGTGAAATGATTAGAGGTTAAATTTTGGATGTATTTGGAAGACAGAACTGGCCAGACTTGGTGATGGCACCTTAGATGAAGGTCTAAGAGAAAGAGAGGAGTAAGGAACAGGAGCCCATAAAGTCCTGAGAAGGAGGGATTGACAAGTTGAGACCACAGCCAGGAAAGCTGGGTCTCTCAGAAGCCAAGGAAGACATGGGGATTTTATGGAAAATTGTATTACTTAGAGTGTATGTGTCAGATGCTGCATGGAAGTCCAGAAATATAGAGGTAGAAAAGATGACCTTGTATGTTTATCTGGGAAGTCACTGATGATGTGGGCAGGCCATTGTGGATCAGGGGTGAGGGTGTACACCAGACTACAATGGAGTGTCAAGAGAATGGTCTGCAAGGAAAGGGAGAATTTATACAACCTTCTTGTTCCAGAAGTTTGACTTTTATTGAGATGGTGGCTAAAAGGGACACTGGAGTTCAGATTTGTTTTTTACAAGATGGAACGATGTGAGTTTACTTATATGATTGGGGGGAACCAATCAAGTTGAAGAGACAGGAGACAGGATAATCGATGGGTGGGAGGCCCTGAATAGTGGTAGGGGATGGGATCCAGAGCCCCTAGAGATGAGTTGGCCTTGATGGGGAAGAGGGACCAAGATAAGAGGGAAGGATGGGTGGATGTAGTAGAGTCTATTGTAATGACAAGTTGAAGATGTCATGCCTAATGACCTCTAGGTTCTCCAGGAAGTGGGAGATAAAGTCCCCCAAGTGAGAGGAAAAGCAGTAGTTTTAAGGAAGCTTGTTAATATTGGACAAGGTTTGAAATAGTTACAGCAGAGAATGGGCAAGTTGTTAAAGGCTTAGCTGGTTTGTAATCCAGGAAGGTACTGTGATCTCACTCAGTTTCATGAGATCCTGCTTCCTATCTGTGTGACCTTGAACAAGTTACTTTACTATGCCTCAGTTTCTTCATCTATAAAGTGAACATGAGTAAAAAAGGTCATTGAATTAAATGAGTTAATCCATGCTTAGCAATTGCTGAGCACATTGCTTTGAACATAGTAAATGTTCAATGTATATTAACTCTCTAAATTTCCATGATGATTAATTAAATTTTATTTCTTCTATGGTGTTCATCAACCTAGGCTTAGAATAGGACACGATGGCTTGATCCAAAGTTAGTCTGGTACTAGATGAGAGATTGAAGTGATTGAATGAATACAGAATCAAAGATGGACAGGGAATGATATGAAGACAGGGGAGTGGGAAAATAGAAAGAAAGTAGGAAATCATGGGGGTAACTGAACCTCAGATACTGTCATATATTAGGTCTGAGTACATCTTTATTGAGTGAAAGGATGGGAAAGTCTGTAGGGTCAAACCGTAGGGTTCCATCAATGTCACTTCTGGAAAAGAAGGCAGCTCTAACTGGAAATGAGGGTCTGCATTTCCAGGTGAGGCCAAGGGAGTAGGGGTAAAATGGAGGTTATATGGTGTTAGAAGAGTCAAGGAGGTGAAGGAACTGCACCACTGGAACAGACCCTGACATCAGCCCAGTTTCTGCTTCTCTACTGGGAGGAGGCAGCCTCTGCTAGGAGGAAACTGGTGAAGTAGGAGCTACCAAGTAGACTAGGGTCTGGAAGCCATTGTCTTCTGTAACTATTGACAGACAGAGCTTAGAAGGTGCAAGGATGAAGCAGATGGTCATTTATCTTGAAACTTGGTCAAGAAGATTGCTTGACAGTGAAAGAGCAGGATTTCCCCAGGCAGCTCAGGAACTATTCTAGAAGTAAATGAAGTGAGGAGTGCACAAATAATGTGTGAGCAGTCAAGTGTTCTGTGTTTACAAGAGGATGGTTATGTTAATGCTGCCATAACAAATCCAGGATATATGATCAATTAATTTATGACAAAAGAGCCAGGTTATAAAATGGGGAAAGAACAGTTTCTTTAATAAATGGTGTTGGGTAAACTGGACAGCCACATACAAAAGAGTGAAACTAGACCACTATCTTACACTATACACAAAAATTAGCTCAATATGGATTAAGAACTTGAATATAAGACCTAAATCCATAAAAACCCTAGAAGAAAACATCAGCAGTAAACTCCTTGACATGTCTTGGCAATGACACTTTTGGATTTGACACCAAAAGCAAAGTCAACAAAAACCTAAATAAATCAGTGGGACTAAACCAAACTAAAAAGCTTCTGTACATCAAAGGAAGTGAAAAGTCAACCTCCTGAAAGGGAGAAAATATTTCTTAGTCATATAACTGATAAAATGTTAATATCCAAAATATATAAAGAACGCATACTACTCTTTATCTGTAATGTCATTTGCAAATATCTTCTCCCATTCCGTGGGTTGTCTCTTAGTTTTGTTGACTGTTTCCTTTGCTGTGCAGAAGTTTTTTATCTTGATGAAGCCCCAGAAGTTCATTTTTGCTTTTGTTTCCCTTGCCTTTGGAGACATGTTTTGAAAGAAGTTACTGTGGAGATGTCAAAGAGGTTACTGCCTATGTTCTGTAGGATTTTGATAGATTCCTATCTCACATTGAGGTCACTCATCCACTTTGAATTTATCTTTGTGTATGGTGTAAGGCAGTGGTCCAGTTTCATTCTTCTGCATGTGGCTGTCAAAATTTCCCAACATCATTTATTGAAGAGACTGTCTTTTTTCCACTGGATATTTTTTCCTGCTTTGTCAAAGATTAGTTGACCATAAAGTTGAGGGTACATTTCTGGAGTCTCTATTCTGTTCCATTGGTCCATCTGTCTGTTTTTGTGCCAATACCATGCTGTCTTGGTGATCACACCCTTGTAATACAGCTTGACATAAGGCAACATGATGCCCCTGCTTTGTTTTCTCTTTTTAATCATTCCTTTGGGGGATTCTGGGTCTTTTCTGGTTCCATACAAATTTCAGGATTGTTTGTTCCAGCTATTTGAAAAATGCCAATGGTATTTTAATAGGGATGGTATTGAAAGTGGAAATTGCTATGTACAGGATAGACATTTTAACAATGTTTATCCTTCCAATCCATGAGCAAATGATATTACAGATAAAGGGCTGATACCCAAAATCCATAAAGAACTTCTCAAACTCAACACTCAAAAAACAAATAACCCAGTCAAAAATGGGCAGAAGACATGAATAGACATTCTCCAAAGAAGATATACAGATAGCTAATAGACATGAGAAAGTGCTCAACATCATTAGCTATCAGGAAAATACAACTCAAAAGCACAACATCAGTTAGAATGGCAAAAATTAACAAGACCGGAAACAACAAATATTGATGAGGATGTGGCAAAAGGGAAACCCTCTTACACTATTGGTGGGAATGCAAGCTGGTACAGTCACTCTGGAAAACAGTATGGAGATTCCTCAAGATGTTAAAAATAGAGCTATCCTATGACCTAGCAATTGCACTACTAGGTATTTTTTCCCAAAGATAGAGATGTAGTGAAGAGAAGGGATACATGCACCGCAGTGTTCATAGCAGCAATGTCCACAATAGCCAAATTGTGGAAGGAGCCAAGATGCTCTTCAACAGATGAATGGATAAAGAAGAGGTGGTCCATATATACAATGGAATATTATTCAGCCATTAGAAAGGATGAATATCAACCATTTAATTCGACATGTATGGACCTGGAGGGGGATTATGCTAAGTGAAGTAAGTCAGGCAGAGAAAGACAATTATCATATGGTTTCACTCATATGTGGAACATAAGCATTAGCACAGAGAACTGCATGGGGAGGGAGGAAATCTGAAGGAGGAGAAATCAGAGAGGGAGATGAACTATGAGAGACTATGTTCCCTGGGAAATGAACTGAGGGTCTCAGAAAGAGGTGTGGTGGGTGCAGAGGTAACAAGGTTATTGGTATTAAGGAGGGTATATGTTGTGGTGTGCACGGGGTATTATACATAACTAATGAATCATTGAACACTACATCAAAAACTAATGATATAGTGTGCAGTGGCTAAAGGGATAAAATAAAATAAAATAAAATAAAATAAAATAAAATAAACACTTATTTCTCTTAAAAAAAGAACTCATACAACTCAATAGCAAAAACAAAACAATCATTAAAAATTGATCAGTCTCTGAGTCAAGATGGCGGGGAAGTAGGAGGAGGCGCTGTTTCAACCTGTACCCTAAAGTGAGCTGATTACCTACCAAAGAACCCCGATCACCCATGAAATCAGCCTGAGATCAGAATTATACATGTCTGGATCTCCACAGGAGTAGAAGACGCCAGTGGGCAGGTAAAGCGAAGTGGGAACGTCAGACTGATATCTGAAGATAAACAAAAGGGAGAGGGAGCCACCAGAGGCGACCCATTGGAAAGTAATACCCCAATACGAGAGTGCCCTGCATCTGGGGACCAGCATTAACTTGGAGTCTGGTTGAAAGCACTCAAAAAAGAGCAAAGGACTGTGGGGGAAATTGTGGGAATCGGGGTGGTTAGGGACAGGGGCATAAGTCCCGGGACCCAGGACAGCCTCCCCTAGTGCTGAGGCAGAGAGAGTGCAGCAGAGAAACCAGGTCTTGGTCCCTGAGCTGCCAGTGCGCCTGAGCCATAACCATGCCTAGAACGCGTGGGTTCCAGCCCCCATGAGGGGCTGTGAGCCTCACAAGATGGCGCTCCTGAGACACGTGCACCCCATACCCTCCCTGAGAGAGATGCAGGCAGGCATTAGCCTGGTGCTCTTAGACCCATGTGGAGGGATCAGAGCCTGAGATGCATGCGCCCCACACCCTCCCCTGGGAGAGGTACTCACAGGCACTAGCCGGGAGCTCTGGGACCCGGAAAAACCAGGCACTCCCAGCCAGGGCCAGTGAGAAAATCTCAGTGTGCAATCACTGCTTGGAAACCCTCTGGCAGTCTGGAGCTGCCCAGACAGCCGCCGCTGCCATGGTTTTGGGTACAAGGAAGAGATCCTGCATCCCCAGGGACCGTGACTTGGAACCTACTCTGCCAGCAGCTCTGCAGAGCATTCTGAGGCTTCTCTCTGAGAGGGAGGTCGGGGTGCAGTTTGCTTTCCTCTAAACCTCCAAAAACCATCAAAAGCTGTCAAGGTGAGAGAAAACAGATGAACAAACATAAAAACCTCCAGAAAACAAAATCCTGAAAAAAACCGGTTTCCTCAGAGCCCACCCCCTTGAGGGGTGAAGGAGGACTTAACTCAGGGAACATCATTGACTGAAAAACCACATGCCAGGCCCCTCCCCCAGAAAACCAACCAGGGAAGAAAAAAGAAAAAAAAAAGAAAATAAGAGAATAACCACCACTACTTCATAGATACAACTTTTATTTTTAACTTCTTACCACTATTCTGGTTCATTTTTTTAATACATATAGATAATTTTTTAACCTATTTACCACCACAGTGGGATGTCCAGTACATCAAATTCATTAATAACCATCAAACCTGAACTTTTGATACATACACCCATGTTTTTCTTTTGCTTTTCTATTTTTTAAATTTTTTAAAAATTTCAGTTTAGTTTAGTCTAGTTTATTCTTTTTTAATTTGTATTTTCTAATATACATATAGAGTTAAAATTCAAGGTAATCCCCTTTCCCCAATCAATGCTACCCCTATAGGTAAACCAATTTTTAATTCCCGTTTATCTTAGGAAAGTTGAGTCCTTTAACAAAGACATCAAGATACATCCAGGAAGAATGAAAATAAACTTCCTCACCCACATTGAGAATTTATAACCACTTTCCCATCTTTTACTTCCACCACTGTTTCTGTGTATTTGTGTTTGTCCGGATAGTATATAAATTTAATACTTGGGGTTCTTTTTGATGAGGTTCTTCCGTTTTTTGCTTTTATATATATATTTTTTTCTCTTGTCATATATTTTATCAGTCTTTTTGTTTGTCTGTTTTTGTTTGTATACTTCATAAATCTTACCTTGTGGCCCATTTGGGCTGAGCCTTCTCTTTTATCTTCCCTTTTTTCCTGTCTCTCTCTCTCTCTTTTTCATTTTCTTTTCTTTTTTCTCTCATTTCGGTGGGGAATACTGATTGCTCAGAAGCATTCCAGGGAGCACCTTGACTGCACCATAGTCGTTACATCCAGCTACATCCATTCAGTCATCTCTCACCGAAATGACTAGGAGGAGGAATGCCCAGCAGAAGAAAAATACAGAGGATGGATCTTCTGCAACAGAGCTAATGGCTATTGACATAGACAATATGTCAGAAAAGGAATTCAGGCTAACAATTATCCAGGCAATAGCTAGGTTGGAGAAAGCCATGGATGACCAAATGGAATTGATTAGGGCAGAACTGAAAGCCACCAGGGATGATGTTCGCAATGTTAGGGCAGAACTGAATGTCACCAGGGATGATGTTCACAATGCTCTCAATGAGTTCCAATCTTATCTAAATTCTCTAAAAGCTAGGGTAACTGAGACAGAAGATAGAATTAGTGATCTGGAGGACAAACAGATAGAGAGAAAGGATCAGGAGGAAGCCTGGAACAAACAGCTCAGAAGCCACGAAAACAGAATCAGGGAAATAAATGATGCCATGAAACATTCCAACATCAGAATTATTGGAATCCCTGAAAGGGAGGAAAAAGAAAGAAGTCTAGAAGTTATAGTGGAACAAGTTGTCTATGAAAATTTTCCCAATCTCATGAGTGGAAACAGTGTTCATATACTAGAGGCAGAGAGGATTCCCCCCAAGATTATGGATTCTCAAAAGTCCTAGCGACACCTGATAGTAAGAATGAAGAATTATAACTGTAGGCAGACCTTCTTGAAAGCAGCTAGGACAAAAAAGCTGCTTACATACAGAGGAAAGCCCATTAGAATAAAGGCAGATCTGTCCACAGAGACCTGTCAAGCCAGGAAGGGCTGGCAAAATATATTCAGGACACTAAATGAGAAGAACATACAGCCAAGAATATTTTATCCAGCGAGACTGACATTCAAAATGGATGGAGAGATAAAGCGCTTCCAAGACAGGCAAGGCTTACAACACTATGTAACCACCAAGACGACACTGCAGGAAATATTAAGGGGGGGTTCTATAAAAAAGAAAAAATTCTAAGAATCTCATTGAACAGAAATATAGAGACAATCTACAGATAGAAAAACATCAAAGGTAAGACGATGTCAATAAAAATGTATCTATCCATAATCACTCTCAATGTAAATGGCCTAAATGCACCCATAAAATGACACAAGGTTGCAGATTGGATAAAACGACTGGACCTATCCATATGTTGTCTACAAGAGACCCATTTTGAACCTAAAGATACACCCAGACTGAAAGTGAAGGGATGGAGAAGAATCTTTCATGCCACTGGGCCTCAAAAGAAGGCCGGGGGTAGCAATTCTCCTATCAGATAAATTACATTTTACACTAAAGACTGTAGTCAGAGATACAGAAGGACATTACATCATTCTTTTTTTTTTTCACTGCATCATTCTTAAAGGGACTAACCACCAAGATGATCTAACAATTGTAAATATCTACACCCCCAATGTGGGAGCAGCCAGTTACATAAGAAAACTATTAATCAAGATAAAGAGTCATATTGATATGAATACATTAATAGTAGGAGATCTTAACATGCCTCTCAGTAATAACAGATCATCCAAGCAGAAAATCAGTAAATAAGAGCATTGAATGAAACATTGGATCAGATGGACCTCATAGATATATACAGAACATTCTACCCTAAAACAGCAGAATACTCATTCTTCTCAAGTGCACATGGAACCTTCTCCAGAATAGACCACATACTGGGTCACAAAGCAGGACTCAACCGATACCAAAAGACTGATATTATTCCCTGCATATTCTCAGATCACAATGCTTTGAAACTGGAACTCAAGCACAAGGAAAAGTTCAGAAGGAACTCAAACACTTGGATGTTAAAGACCACCTTGCTTAAGAATGCTTGGATCAACCAGGAGATCAAAGAAGAACTTAAACAATTCGTGGAAACCAATGAAATTGAAGACACTATGGTCCAAAACCTATGGGACACAAAAAAGGCAGTTCTGAGGGGGAAATACATAGCCATCCAAGCCTCCCTCAAAAAAAAATTGAAAAATCCAGAATACACCAGCTGTCTCTACACCTTAAAGAACTGGAGAATCAACAACAAATCAATCCAACTCCACACACAAGAAGGACAATAATCAATATTAGAGCAGAGATCAATGGGTAGAAACCAGAGATACAGTAGAACATATCAATGAATCTAGAAGCTGGTTTTTTGAAAAAATCAATAAGACCATTAAACCATTGGCCACACTAATCCAAAAGAAAAGAGAGAAAGCTCAAATTAATAAAATGATGAAAGAAAAGGAAACAGAAACAATCATCAGAAATTATTACCAACAGTTATATGCCAATAAGCTAAGCAACCTACATGAAATGGATGCATTCCTGGAAAACTATAAACTCCCAAAATTGAACCAGGAAGAAATTGACAACCTGAGTAGGCCAAAATCTAGTAACGAGATTGAAGCAGTTATCAAAAGCCTCCCAAAAAACAAGAACCCGGGACTTGAAGGATTCCCTGAGGAATTCTACCAAACGTTCAAAGAAGAAATAACACCAATTCTCCTAAAGCTGATTCAAAAAATTGAAGCAGAAGGAAAACTTCCAGACTCTTTTTATGAAACCAGCATTACCCTGATCCCCAAACCAGGCAAAGAACCTACGAAAAAGGAGAATTTCAGACCAATATCACTGATGAATATGGATTCTAAGGTTCTCAACGCGATCCTAGCAAACAGCATCCAACAGCACATGAAAAAGATTATCCACCATGACCAGGTGGGATTCATTCCTGGGTTACAAGGATGATTCAACATTCACAAATCAATCAATGTGATAGCATAAATCAATAAGAGAAGAGAGAAGAACCACATGGTCCTCTCAATGGATGCAGAAAAAGCATTTGACAAAATCCAGCATCCGTTTCTGATTAAAACGCTTCAAAGTGTACGGATAGAAGGAACATTCCTGAACGTCATAAAAACTATCTATGAAAGACCCACAGCAAATATCATCCTCAATGGAAAAAGCTGGCAGCCTTCCCATTGAAATCAGGAGCACAAGGGTGCCCACTCTCACCACTCTTGTTTAACATAGTATTAGAAGCCCTAACAATAGCAATCAGAAAACAAAGAGAAATAAAATGTATCCAAATTGGCAATGAAGAAGTCAAGCTCTCTCTCTTTGCAGAAGACATGATTCTTTATATGGAAAACCCAGAAGACTCCACCCTCAAACTACTAGAACTTATACAGCAATTCAGTAACGTGGCAGGATACAAAGTCAATGTACAGAAAATCGTGGCTTTCTTATACACTAAAAATGAAAATACAGAAAGGGAAATGAGAGAATCATTCCATTTACTATAGCACCAAGAACCAGAGGATACCTGGGAACAAACCTAACCAAAGAGGTAAAGGATCTGTACTCGAGAAACTATAGAAAACTCAGGAAAGGAATTGGAGAAGACACAAAAATATGGAAGACCTTTACATGCTCTTGGATCGGAAGAATAAACATTGTTAAAATGTCTATACGGCCTAGTAACCTATAATTTTAATGCCATTCTGATCAAAATTCCACCTGTATTTTTCAAAGAGCTGGTGCAAATAATCCTACAATTTTTATGGAATCAGAAGAGACCCCGTATTGCTAAGGAAATGTTGAAAAACAAAAACAAAACTGGTGGCATCACGTTACCTGATTTCAAGCTTTACTACAAAGCTGTGATCACGAAGACAGCATGGTACCAGCATAAAAACAGACACATAGACCAGTGGATCAGAGTAGAGAGCCCATATATGGATCCTCAACTCTATGGTCAAATAATATTCGACAAAACAGGAAAAAATATACAGTGGAAAAAAGACCGTCTCTTCAATAAATGGTGCTGGAAAAACTGGACAGCTATATGTAGAAGAATGAAACTCGACCATTCTCTTACACCGTACACAAAGATAAACTCGAAATGGATAAAAGACTTCAACGTGAGACAGGAATCCATTCGAATCCTAGAGGAGAACATAGGCAGTAACCTCTTCAATATCAGCCACAGCAACTTCTTTCAAGATATGTCTCCAAAGGCAAAGGAAACAAAAGCGAAAATGAACTTTTGGGACTTCCTCAAGATCAAAAGCTCCTGCACAGCAAATGAAACAGTCAACAAAACAAAAAGGCAACCCACGGAATGGGAGAAGATATTTGCAAATGACAGTACAGACAAAAGGTTGATATCCAGGATCTATAAAGAACTCCTCGGTGGCATCTGGGTAGCTTAGTGGGTTAAGGCCTCTGCCTTCGGCTCAGGTCATGATCTCAGGGTCCTGGGATCGAGCCCAGCATTGGGCTCTCTGCTCAGCAGGGAGTCTGCTTCCTCCTCTCTCTCTGTCTTTCTGCCTACTTGTGATCTCTGTCTGTCTAATAAATAAATAAGATCTTAAAAAAAAAAAAACTCCTCAAACTCAACACACACAAAACAGATAATCATATCAAAAAATGGGCAGAAGATATGAACAGACACTTCTCCAATGAAGACATACAAATGGCTATCAGACACATGGAAAAATGTTCATCATCACTAGCCATCAGGGAGGTTCAAATTGAAACCATCTTGAGATATCACCTTACACCAGTTAGAATGGCCAAAATTAGCAAGACAGGAAACAACGTGTGTTGGAGAACATGTGGAGAAAGGGGAACCCTCTTACACTGTTGGTGGGAATGCAAGTTGGTGCAGCGAGTTTGGAGAACAGTGTGGTAGTTTCCTCAAGAAATTAAAAATAGAGCTTTCCTATGACCCTGCAATTGCACTGCTGGGTATTTACCCCAAAGATACAGATGTAGTGAAAACAAGGGCCATCTGTACCCCAATGTTTATTGCAGCAATGGCCACGGTCACCAAACTGTGGAAAGAACCAAGATGCCCTTCAACGGATGAATGGATAAGGAAGATGTGGTCCATATACATGATGGAGTATTAGGTCTCCATCAGAAAGGATGAATACCCAACTTTTGTGGCAACATGGACAGGACTGGAAGTGATTATGCTGAGTGAAATAAGTCAAGCAAAGAGAGTCAATTATCATATGGTTTTACTTATTTGTGGAGCATAACAAATAACAGGGAGGATATGGGGAGATGGAGAGGAGAAGGGAGTTGAGGGAAATTGGAATGGGAGATGAACCGTGAGAGACTATGGACTCTGAAAAACAATCTGAGGGTTTTGAAGTGGGGGGGGGGGGGTTGGGAGGTTGGGGGAACCAGGTGGTGGGTAATAGGGAGGGCACGTTTCACATGGAGCACTGGGTGTGGTGCATAAACAATGAATACTGTTATGCTGAAAAGAAATTTAAATAAAAGTAAAAAAAAATAGTCAGTCTCCGGGCACCTGGGTGGCTCAGTGGGTTAAAGCCTCTGACTTTGGCTCAGGTCATGATCCCAGGGTCCTGAGATCAAGCCCCACATTGGGGTCTCTGCTCAGCAGGGAGCCTGCTTCCTCCTCTCTCTGCCTGCTTGTGATCTCTGTCAAATAAATAAAATCTTTAAAAAAAATTGATCAGTCTCATATGGTTTGTCTCCCTCTCCTCTTTCTTTCCCTTCAGTTTTTCTTCCCTTCCCATATGGGACTCTTGACTCTGGGAAACAAAGTAAGGCTTGCAGAAAGGGAGGTGTGTGGGGGATGGGGTAACTTGGTGAGGGCAATCAGTAGGATATGTGATTTGATGAGCACTGGGTGTTATACACAACTAATGAATCATTGAAGACTACTTCAAAAACTAATTATGTACTATATGATGTCTAATTGAGCATAATAAAAATATCACACAGGGAACAGAAATTTAAAAAGAGAACATGCAGATGGCCACGAGGTACATGAAAAGGTGCACAACATCATTAATCATCAGGGAAATGAAAATCAAAACCAAACAATACCTTTGCTAATTGAATTTAAATTTAAAAAATGAGCTATCACCTCACACCTAGTTAGAATGGCTATTATCAAAAAGTCAAGAAATAACAATTGTTGGTAAAGATATAGAGAAAATGGACCCCTTATGCACTGTTGGTGAGTGAATGCTGTGGCCACTATGGAACATGGTATGGAGTTTTCTCAAAAAATTAAAAATACAACTACATATGATCCAGAAATTGCAATTCTGAGCATCCAAAGAGGAAGAAAACACCACAACTGAAAAGATACATGCATCCCCATGTTTACTGTAGCATTATTTACAATAGCCAAAACACTGAAGCAGCCTACATGTCCATTGATGAATTAATGAAGAAAATGTGGATCAACTATAAAGAACAATGAAATCTTGCCATTTGAAGCAACGTGGATGGACTTGAAGGAAATACGCTAAGTAAAATAAGTCAGACTCAAAAAAACAAATATCATATGATCTCCCTTATATGTTAAAACTAATTTTTTTTAATGAGCTTATAGGTACAGAGGAAAGATTGGTCATTGCCAGAAGTGGGAGGAAGGAGTTGGTTGGAATGGGTGAAGAGATCAAAAGGTACAAACTTCCAGTTTTAAAATAAATAATTTATAGGGGATATAATGTCAGCGTGTTGACTATAGTTAATAATACTCTATTGAATGTGGGCACCTGGGTGGCTCAGTGGGTTAAAGCCTCTGCCTTCGGCTCAGGTCATGATCTCAGGGTCCTGGGATCGAGACCCACATCGGGCTCGCTTAGCGGGGAGCCTGCTTCCTCCTCTCTCTCTGCCTGCCTCTCTGACTACTTGTGATCTCTGTCTGTCAAATAAATAAATAAAATCTTTTAAAAATACTCTATTGAATATTTGGAAGTTGCTAAGAGAGTAGATCTTAGAAGTTCTCATCACTAGAAAAGATTTTGTAACTATGTACGGTTATGGATGTTAACTAGACATTATGGTGACCATTTCATGATATATACAAATATTAAAGCAATGTTGTACATCTGAAGCTAATAAAATGTGTTGATTATATCCCAATTTAAAAATATAATGATACCAGATTTTCCCTGGGAAATCAGAAAACATGTTTTCCATTCATTCAATAAGTCATTCCTATGACTGTGCATATCTCATTCTAAGAATTGAAATCTTTAAGTCCACAACACCAGAGTATCCATGGCCCTCTCCAGTCTAGTACCCAGCCTAACTCTTGTTCAAATACATTGAACTTGAACCAAACTAAACTGGTTAGCCAAACACTGACCTTCTTTTTCCTGCTTCTGTGTCTTTGCTCACAGAATTCCCTCCACTCATACGTTTTATCCCCTTCTGCTGATTAAAACTCTTTCCACCATTCAAGGCCAAGATCAAATATAACCTTTTCCATCAAACCTTCTCTGTTAGCAACTGAAGGGGATCTCTCTGGTGTCTGAAGTCCAGTGGGCCATTTTGTACTTTGGATCTAGTCTTTGAGGTCCACCTTTCTGAATAAAGCAAAAGAATTTTCACATTGCCAGAGAGAACACAAACTCTAGGTGAATAGATGCAAGTGCAGAGCTGAGCCAGCCCCATATTCATGACAATGCCAGGAAATAAGGGAGAAAAAGAGGGAAAGAAGGAGGAAAGGAGGAAAGGACAGTCAGAGGTAGCCTAGGTCACCTGAAAGGGTTAAGATATGGCTTCCTGGAAACTTGTAGTTGTTGTTAGGAAAGTGGGAGTGTAGTGGTGGTAGGGAGACTGGGTTATCACTGGGGGCCAATGCCAACAAGAAACTAAAGGCCATGGGGGAGATTTCACTCCAGGAACACACATATCACCTCTGCCTTCTCCTCCTCTTCATGCCTCCTAGTGAAAGTTGCCTCAGAAGATTTCTCATCAGACTTTGAAATGAGCCATTCCAGCCCCTGTCCTATTGTCCAAATGGGAATGGTCAGGCCTGGGAAGGGGAGTAAAATAAGGAACCAGGTCTTGAAGTTGTCTCTCCTTACCAGCAACACAGGCAACTGGAAAAATAACAGCTAGGGGTAGTCTGGAGAGCTGGGACAATTATGGGAACTTGACTTTGTCAGGTTCTCAGTCTGCTCATCTGAGTTCCACCTCTTCCTTTCTGCCTAGAATTTGGTGTGTCCTTACATCCTTCTCAAATGTTATTCCTTTTGAAATGCCCAGAGTATCTACATGCTTTCATGGGTCAGCCAGAAAATCCATGTCCCAGATGCCACAGGAGAGGTGTCCCTGGCCAGGTCCCATTTGAAAGATGTACTTTCCCAGGGGCCTATAGCAGATGGAACTTCTGAAATTGACTCCTAATCCTCAAGAGCCCTAAAGGGATGGGAGACAGAGCAAAGCATGGGGTCCAGGACAGTTCATTCCTCAGGAGACCAGATTGAAAGAAAGGTAGAACAGAGCTATGTCTGTCTTCCCTGAATCCGTCTGTCTGTGTTTACAGCTAAATCCTTCAGTTATTTTGCTCCTTGTAGATAAACAGTTGCATACTCTCCAAAACAAAGATGAAAATCTGGAAGCCGAGTGGAACAGGACTATGGCGATAGATGTCCAATTTTCTTACCTTCCTTCCTAAAGTTTCTCAGGCACTAGGAGCTAGGGAGAGTGGGGGAGGTTAGGAGGCAAGTCAGCTCAAGACCTTATCCTCTGCCTCCATTTTCTCATAATAGGAGATCATGATGTAGAGGGACAGTCAAGGCAGCTCCTGGATTATCTGGGGTCTCCTTCTCCACTCCGTCATCTTGTGTCTCTTTCATTATTTGTCCACATCCCCACCCACAGTTGTGCAGGAGAAATACAAGAAGGTACTATTAGATGCCTAGATCTGAATTTGGGTGGTTATTTATCCTGGTCCAGTATCTTCTCCACATCATGGGGAGGCTGACCACTGTAGGAAGCATTTTCCAGGTCCTTTCATCAATCATCTGGCTGGGTTCAATGAGGAACTGGATGAAATATTAGAAAAATGAAGAAAACATGGTATTTAGCCTCTGCTTTTGTGCCTATGGTGGTACCTCTGGAGTGTCTCTTCTGTGGCTCCCAATGTATACACTTCCAGTTCTATTATATGATCCCTGCTCCTGGCTCAGAACATACCACTTTTTCCCACTGCCCCTCCATTCTTCACCTTCCCTTGCTCAGCCCTATGCAGCAAGTGGGCTGACCCCTGTGAGCTGTTTCCCAGACTCTCATATTCGTTGACTTCTATTTTCCCCCAATGAGAGTGACATTGGAGACAGACTGACAGGCAGCAATGAAGAAAAGGGGGGGGTATTTTTTCCTTTCTTCTGGTTTGACCAGCATCTTTCTTCTGTGATTCTAGCACCCAGGGACAAGTCTATGATTCTGCTTTCCATGAGGTAACCCCTGTCCCAGGACTCTGACCATACCTCATCCCTCATCCCTTCAGAGTAGGGATAGTGTTGGCATCCTGCTATAACTAATCTCTGGGTTACCTTCCTGTCCTGCTTGGATTCTGAACCTATCCTCTATGTAACATATTTCTTACCTGCATTAAATTCTCTGCTATAGATATTTAGTAGTTTGTTTTCCCATTTATATCTTTCTTTAATTTAATTTTCTATTTCTTTTCAATGTTCCAGAATTCATTGTTTATGGACTACAATTATATCTTGACTATAAACTGGGCTAGTGGGCATGCAGTCTATGATTCAAGGTGAATGAATGGAAGGATCCTTAGTTACTTGACTCAGAGGAATAGGGGGTTGGGTGACAGTCCCAGAAAGGGTGCCTTGCAGCAGTCAGAGAAGTGAATGGAGGTACAAGGCTGAGCAAGCAGATGCTACACTTGCATCCACTTGAATTTTTAGGACCTTACTTCTTAGGACAACACAGCTCTAAATTTTCTTGAGAATCTTGAAGGAGGTGTGAGTCATTGAGTTACTTTTGTTTTCCCCTTTCTGTAGCCAGGACTCCTATGCCTGTCAAATGCCAGGTAATTACCATCCTTCCCCTTGGCCAACCAGACTGCTTTCCCCAGTGAACCTCTCCCCCCGCCATACACATAGCAGTCATAGTAGCCACCAGGATTTATTTTGATGAGGATTTTATTGTGGAGGATAATACAGGAGAACAGCCACCAGAATTTATTTTGAGGATTTTATTGTGGAGGATAATACAGGAGAGCAGCTCTAGGTGAATCGGTGTAGCTGTAGTGTTCTCCAGCTACCTGGATTCCCAGGTGGTTATTGTAGGCATTGTGGGTTTATGATAAGGCTGCAAGATTACAGTTGGTGTTTGAGGTAACTAATCAACACAAGGGGAATATCCAACTGGTCAAGGGCTTGTGTTTGGCTGGCCTGGAGCAGAGTTCTGTGGATAACTAAACGGGCCTGTGATAGTAGTGACCGAGGAGTGGCTACAGCAAGAAGAAACAAGTCATAAGAAGGAATTATCAGTGTAATTCTCCAATCTAAGCCTGCATCCACCCTGCCCTGGCCCCTGCAGCTCTAACTGCTTTCTCCCTTCTATGAACCGCACCACCCCCCACCGTCCTCAATGCATGGTGCCAATAGGAACACACTGAGGCCTAGATAGGGCATGTTCAAGGCCACAAAACAGTCATTGGCAGAGCCAGAACCAGAAATTCTGTTGATGCTACTCCCACCTTATCTTAGTGGTCCCTTCCTTAAGAAAGAATCATCTTCTCCAATGGGGTCCTAGGAGAGGGAGAAAGATGGTAGTTTCTCCAACTCATCATAGAAGGATTGGCTTCAGGGGTGATTTGCAGCCCTAGGACCTCAAAGCCAGAAGGCCCATAGACCTGAGATGCTTGAAACTTACCTCGGGCCTGTAACAGCAATGCACTGCCTTTATAATCTTGCAAGTTCAGGTCCAGGGAGAGAGATGGAAGGTAGATATTAGCACCAAAATCAATTAACAGCTGGATGTACTCTGGTTCACAGTTATGGTGGAGACAGATTTCCAGAAGGGTGCGGGGCCGTGGGACACGAGCCAAAAGGTGCTGGTCAGTACAGTTGTAGTTGGGGTCTGCCCCATGAAGCAAAAGCTGGCGAAAACAGTCAAGATGCCCATAGACTGCAGACAGATAGAGGGGACCAGAACATGAAGCTATGTTTGATGCCCAGGCTGGTAGTTTAGCCTTGACATTGGCCTCTGCACCATGGCCCAGGAGTTCCTGAAGTATGGCAGCAGCACCATCACGGGCAGCTGTGAGTACGGGAGAACAGTTGTTGTAGATGCTACCACCAGGACAGGCACCAGCTTCCAAAAGCACACGTACACAGTCCAGGTGGCCATGACTCACAGCAGTGAAAAGTGGTGTCTGTGCCTTGACATCCAAACTGTCAACATCAGCACCATGTGCTAGGAGGACCTGCAAACACCTGAGGTGGCCATAAGAAGCAGCCAAGTGCATGGGTGTCCCAGGAACACCCCAACCACTTCTACTGTTGATGAAACGTTTGTAACGCACCTGACACAAAAGCTGGTCCAAGGTATAGGAATCATTGTCATACACTGCTTGATTGAGAGCCTGCTTCTCCTCCATGTCGGTGTCCTCCTCCTCCTTGTCAGGCTGCAGGAGGGAGAAAATCTTGGTGATGTCCATGAGGTTCATCCTGATTGATTGGAGCAGAACTATTCTCATTATGAGCAGGAGGATATGTCAGGTCTGTGGGTGACAAATATTGGGGGAAGACTGAGGGCCCACATCAAAAAGCCTGGATACCAGCCCTTTCCCCCCACCATTCATCATCAGGCACTTCACTCATGGGCCCCTTTCTTCCAATTCCTACTTCATATTATTTTAGGGCTCAGAGATAGTTTCCAAAACAGATCAGGCCATTTCACAGCTTGGTGCTTTTGTATATGTTGTTCTGCTTGACCTTCATCTCCTACTTCTGGGAAGCTTTCCCTAATCTCATCTTCTTGCTCAGGGAATCCAAAGGATCACAACTAGACTTTAGCTATGAACTTTCACACTACATTTGCACTTATCTGTGCTTCAGTGCATAAATTCCAAGATAAGGAATGCAGGATCCATCTTTTATTCCTCCACTCCCAAAAGGACTCATGATTGGGGATTTGATAGAGGCTTCTTCTTTAGTTCAGAATGTGTGGACTAATGAAGTGGCTCTGGTCTGGCAGTTGCTAGGCCAGAAGAATGTTGTTTTTTGTTGTCAAGTTGTCATATCTAAGCATTCTGACATTAGCCTCATGGGGCAGGTCCTCAAATCCATCTGTTGGCCTTTTAGATGAAGTTCAACCTCCTCACAGTCCTTTATATGTGACCTCCCCTCAGACTCAGGCCTCATGCTTAGGCAACAGAGTTACACAGGAAATGGATGTTGAATGACATTTATTGATTAAATAAAGGTGACATTACAAAGAACACTTCAAGTAAAATGAAATCAAAAAGATGGCAGGAAATAGTCATTTCCAGGGCAAGTCCTCTTTGGTGGAGAACTGGTTTATCCCCCAGGACCACTTCAGTACAATAGTCGCTTTGATTCCCAGCACTTCCTTGAGTCCCATGGAGTCCCCATCCCTTTGAGTCAAAACTTTTCCCATCATCTCTGCCCAATACAGCTTAGAGTCTTTGCCTCAACCCTCAGTTCTTCTCTCACCATTATTCCTATGCCTTATAAAATTATCCATGGCCCAATAACTGACTTAACCCTTTGACCTTACCTGGCCTATTCCTAGTGCTCCAAAGACAAAGTCACCCACCTCAGTTTGTAATGTCATCAGGGTAAGCTGGTAGGTTTTTCAGAACTCAAGTCTCCCTACTCACCCATACCCTGCAGCCATGGTCTCAGGGCCACATAATCTCCTTTTATTCACCATCTACCTCCACCCCTCTTTGTTAGCCTGGTACTTTAGGTACATACCTCATAGAAAAAAACCTGTGAGGTGAGTGGGTGGGGACTCCCTCAACTTTAGGCCCCTTCTCACCCAATAGCATCAACTCCATATATGGTCTTATTATTTGAGGTATGCAATAATAAATAGAGGATTTTAAAAATCATATAGACCTAAGTTTGCAACTCAGCACCCCCAGTTCCTAGCTCAGAAGACTGGGGCAAATCACTTCCCTTCTTCAGGACTCAGTTTCCTCATCTACAAGACAGAAATGATTGTCCCTGCTTCATGGTGCTGTTCAGAGGAAAAGAGCTACCTTCAAGGTGAGTTTCCTCTCTCTACCCCATCAGCCTCCTCAATGGCTCCTTCCCCTCAACCATCTTAGGAAATAAAACACTTCTATGGTCCTTTCTCTTACTCTAGTTACCTTTCTCTTCATCTCTCTTTTTCACTGAACGTATCCAAAGAGTTGTCTACCATCTACTTCCTTATCTCCTATTCATTTCATCACCCTCTGCAGTCTGGCTCCACCTCTCCTCTGTCATACTGAGATGGTTCTTTAAAAATTCATCCTGTGGTTAAATCTGCTGGCTTCTTCTCAGATCTTTCTTTCTGTGACCTTCCTGGTACATCAGTCCCCACTAACCACTTTCTCCTACATACTCCTCCTTTGGTTTCCTGACTAGCACACTCTCCTCATTTTTCTCCCCTATGTTCTACCTTGAAATAGTTATGCTCTCCTTTGTTATCTCCTTGATCCTCTTCTTTCCAGTCCCAGAGCTCCAGATCTGATGATTTCAAGTTTATCACTCCAAGTCCCCCAGCTCTCTTTTCAGCAAAATGTATTAACTGAGTTTCTTCAGATACTTCTGTAGGGGCCTGATTAGCCAGAGGAACTGTAAACCCTGGATATAGGGGCAGACCAGGCCAGATAGCTGTATCCAATCAGTGGGTTGCACATATATTAACTGTGGTGAGTTGAAATCTCATTGGCCACCTGTGTGTGGGCCGGGCTCAACCACCTCTATAAAGGTTAGTCTGTGAGGCTGGGAAGGAGGAGAAGTAGGAGGAGTTAGAATAGCCATGGGAGAAGTAGGAGGAGTTAGAATAGCCATGGGAGAAGTAGGAGGAGTTAGAATAGCCATTGGAGAACTAGGAGGAGT
Source organism: Meles meles (assembly GCF_922984935.1). Classification (NCBI taxonomy): domain Eukaryota; kingdom Metazoa; phylum Chordata; class Mammalia; order Carnivora; family Mustelidae; genus Meles; species Meles meles. Next base: position 52,172,231 of record NC_060087.1, read on the forward strand.
TAGAATAGCAGTTAGAATAGCCATTAGAGTAGCTGTTAAAGTAGCCTTTGGGAGCCATTAGAGTAGCCATTAGGGTAGCCTTTGGAAGCCATTAGGGTAGTCATAGGAGTGATAGTGTCGGGGTCATTGGGAGCAGCGCTGCCCCCAGCTGCGGCCTTGCTGCCAGCGGCCTCACCACTCCAAGCCATGGTCCCACCACCAGGGGCCTCGCCGCCCTGAGCCGCAGCCCCACCACGACCAGCCTTGCCGCCACCAGCAGCCTCGCTGCCCCCAGCTGTAGCCCTGCCGCCAGCGGCCTCACCACCCTGAGACGAGACCTCACTGGAGTGGCCTGGTCCGGAGTGGCCTCGCCAGAGTGGCGTCATTCCGGGGAGTGGCCTCGTTGGCATGCGGCCTCGTCCTTGAACGGCCTCGTCCAGAGCAGCCTCTTCATCATCAGAAGCGGCCTCTTCTGGCATGTGGCCTCGTCCGGGGAGTGGCCTTGTTGGAGTGGCATCATGGGGAGCAGAGTCTGTGTCATTGGGGTTGTCGTCCTCATCATCCTCGCCTCTTCATCATCAGGAGTGGCCTCCTCTGGGGAGTGGTCTTGTCAGAGTGGCCTCATGGGGAGCAGAGTCTGTGTCATCAGGGTTGTCATCCTTGTCGTCCTTGTCATCCTCGCCTCTTCATCATCGGGAGCGGCCTCCTCTGGAGAGTGGCCTTGTTGGAGTGGCCTCATGGGGAGGGAGCAGAGTTTGTGTCATGAGGGTTGTCATCCTCGTCATCCTCCTCATCCTCGCCTCTTTGTCATCGGGAGCGGCATCCTCGTCGTCATCGCCTCTGCATAAGAGATGGCCCTGACCGGTCGGTTTGATTTTTGATGCTTGGTGTGAAATAAAGCTTTGTTTGATTTTTGCTTTGTGTCAGTCTTGTTCCTTTGATCACGGACCCTAACATTGGGGGCTCGTCCAGGATCAAACAATGAGACCTGAGCTAGCATCAGAATTCAGAGTATATCCCAAATACTTTGACCTGGCTCATAGGTCCTTTATGAGCAAATCTTGACCAATAACATCTCCAGGCTCACTTCCTGCTACTCCTCTACTTATCCCCCATGATCCAGCAATAAGGGAAGATAAATGACAGCTCTCCATATGCATCATGCTTCTTTCTGTCACATGCAATTTCTTCTGATGAGTTAGTTTCTCCAGAGTTTGTACTCTTATATAACCATAGCAGTCATGAAACTGCTTTGTAACTCCTTTATATGGGTCTGTTTTATACCCACTGCATAATGAAAGGACATATAAGGTAGTGGAAAGACGTTGTCTGGAATTCTGCTTCAATCCCAGCTCCACTACTTAGTAGTTGTGTAACCTAGAGAAGATCACTTAATCTCTCTGTGCCTACTTCTTCATCTCTAAAGAGAGGATGATAGTAGTACCTGCTTCATGGAGTTATTGCTAGGATTAAATGAGTTAACACTTAAATTAATAATTAAATGAGTTAAGTGTTTATAATAGTACCTGAATATAGTAGTCAGTAGCTCAGTAACTGTAGTACCAAGTAATTATTATTACCTAGGTCTCCAGTTTCTACTATTGCTCCCTTATTTAAAGTCCTAGAAATTCAGAGAAATGCTTCAAATCATTTAATTCCCTTGGTTTAGAGATTAAAAACCCAAGGCTCAGAGGAGAGCAGGGACTTTTTTCTAAGGTCACATGGCTGTTATTGTCAATTGTCTCATTAGCAAAAACCCAGAATACACCTATAATCTTGTGCTTTTCAAACTTATTTCACACATTGGGACAGGTAGTATCATCCCTATTTTGTGGGTGAAGAAAACTGAAGTCTGAGAAGGAAGGGATTTTCCAGGTGCCTTACATCAAGGAAATAGCAGAGCCAGAAATAGATACATGTTTCCCTACTGCTCATCCTGTTCTTTCTACTGCAACATTAAAAGCAAACACGTGCCCCTTTCCCTTGCCTTAAGTAGAGTTACATTACAGTTCTCAGAATCCTTAGTTTTGAGGATCATGCTGAATTCCAGGGACTTCAGTCGTGGAATATTTCTTTATAGATCATTTCTTCCGACAGCCAGTGGGGATTCCCTTGCTATTTGGTGGAAGGGGAGGCTGGTTCCAGGGAGACTTCCAGGGAGACTAACTTCACCTTGCTGTGGTTATTAAGCTAAGAGATATTATGTGACCATTCTATGCAAGGTTCCCCTTCCTAATCCCCAAAAGGCAGAGGTTTTAAAACTTTTTTTGTGTGACATTGACCTTTATAGCAATTTGGTTAAGTCTCTTGTCTCCTTTCAGATTCTTTTTTAATACATAAAATACATCAGATCAAAGGGAACCAATTATATTGAAATACAGCTTTTTTTTAAAACTGCATGATGTAGTAATAAATGTTATTTATTAACAAATTAAATGCCAAGATCTGTTAATAATTTAAGTGATGATAAGTATGAATGACATTTACAGATTTCATCTGCAAGTGTAATATGATATGAAATATGATTTCTTCTGATGACCAAGTTATAGGAACTAGTAATACTGTAGCCTTTTGCAGTCTGCTCATACTTGAAAGGAAATGGTAAACTTCAGTTAGAGATCAGAGGCTAAAAAAAGGTAGTTGTTTACTTCATCCATGTTTTTGTACCCTTTAAATTCTATCTAAGGACCTCTTCTGGGTTTATGAATACATATTAAGAACTGCAGGGAAGAGCCTACGTTTAGTGGGCCCTGGAAAAGTTATTGAGGCATTAGTAGACTATTTTTAAGCTTTACCTTCTTCCCCACAACCTGAGGAGCTCTGCCCTTCTGCCCTTGAGTCCAGCCAGATGCACCCCACAACAGAGACATATAACATACAGGGATACAAAGACAAATCTGTACCTTCCCCATATTGTATAAACACAATTTCCCTCAATAACTAAGTCCATTTGGACCCCAGAGCCTAGGCACACACACCTTCTTGGGACAGACATAGCAGGAAGCCATTATCATAATCCTCCTTCCCTATGTGGGCAGATTTCCCTACCAATCTCCCAAGTGCTCCCAGAAACCAGATCCAGTAGGAAAAACCTATGAAGCATGGTGGTTACAGGTCCATGGGCCTGCAACCCTAAGGGTTCATTCCCCCCTGGCAACATCATTTTGTATTAGGCTCCAGATACTCACTGGGCTTCAGCCTGAGGCCAGGCTGCCTGGAGTCACTGCCAGTTGCTGCCCCTCTATGAAGCACTGGGCCCTGGTGGCCCCTCCACAGGGAACCCCTATTTGTCCTGAGGCCTAAGCAGATGGGGTCCTTGGTTTCCACTGTTAACAACACTGCCTAAAAGCTAGGCATCAGGTCCAGGGGTTAATTTTAGGCTATCCTCCACCCCCCTTCCAAGGGCAGTCTTATCTTACTAATGTCTTTCTGGGAGCCATCCCAGCAAAAGGAAGGGGGGGATTTGCAAGGAAGTCCTGGAAGCTCTGACTGACAGATAGACAGGTGCTTGGTGAGACAAGGTCTCAGGATTCTAGTCTGTCCCTGCTTAGGCATCCCCATCATTGAAACAGGCCAAGCTCCTCCACTGTGGGTGCTCCTAACTATCCACGAAGGGGCCTGAAAAGTCCCAGCCTCCTCTATTACATCTCCCTCTGGGCCAGGGACTCTTTTCTTTCCCTCTCTAACTTAGCCTCTCCGAATTTCCTTTTTTCATTCTTGAAAGTCCAGCAACACATCATTCTCCCCTCACACCACCCTGCCTCCATTCCCAAGAGTGAGGAGAACAGTGAGAAGCAGACACTCCCATACTGGAACATGTGTCAGTGAAGTTGAAGAAGTTTTTAAAGCAAAGTTTGAGAAGGCCCTGCTCATTTATAAAGGCTTCCCCAATATAGTAACCTCAGTTCTAACAAAGGGGGGAGGGATCAGGAGACAAACCATGAGAGACTGTGGACTCTGAGAAACAAACTGAGGATTTTAGTGGGGATGGGGTGGGGGGATGGGTGAGCCTGGTGCTAGGTATTAAGGAGGGCACATATTGTATGGAGCACTGGGTATTATATGTAAACAGTGAATCTTGGAACACTACACCAAAAACTAATGATGTATTGTATGGTGACTAACATAGCACAATAAAAAAAAAAAAGAAAAGAAATTGCCCACAACCTCTCCCACTCTTCTCATACCTAAAGCATCAAACAAAATACTTCCAGAACTGGAAACTTTGTCAAAAGCTCAGTTCTTAAGAGTATCATCTTATCTCCTTGGTTTCTTTATACGAAGGTGGCCATAGGGAGATACTTTTAGAAATAGTCACATTATCTGTTTTAGGTATCACCCAAAAGGAATCTGGGAGGAAGTTCCCCATTACCTCCGGGAAAAAAATGCCAGCCTAGTGTTTGGTATACAAGCTATGCCACAAACAATCTGATCATGTCCAAGAAACTTTTTATGGAGGAAACTATCAAGTAGCCACTATGTGTGTAAGGTTCTAGATGCAGGAAGAACACACAGAAAAGACAGACATGGTGTCCCTGAAGGATCTCATGGTTTATTAGGAAAACCAAATATTGAAACAACTATATTTCATATAATTCAAAAAATGCCAGAACTAAAAGCTGGTTAAGTTTATTCTGCATGCATGCCAATCTCCCAAATTACTGCAGGGTTCTATGTTACTACATGCTCCCACAAGCAATGGTAACTTGAATTTTCCTGCAAAGGTATTCCACTCTGATCCCAAGACATCAGAGTTCTTCTATTTCCTTTCCAATCACAAGGAAGGGAGGATTTCAATTAGAAAAAGAAAAAGAAAACAACAAGTCGGTGAGGGAACCAGAGATGTGTTGAGATAAAACACTAGCAACCCAGCTTTACATGATTACCTTGGTGTTAGAATCTGCACATTGAAAAGAAATTTCCACATTTCTGAGGCGTATTCAATTATTTCTGCTTAAATGCTTCCAATGATAGGGCATTCTTTACATACAAAATGTATGTTTTACATACAAGCAGCAAATCTCATCACTGGGCAGTTCAGCTAGTCTTTCTGCTAAATCTAGATCTGCACCTATAAATCACCTCTGAGGTTGACTGCTGATCATAACTTTGCTAACCCTTAGAAAGTCAGAGAACACGGTCACTTCCTTTGCCTCTAAACAGTCTTTTAGTGTTCTGAACACAGATATCCTATCCTTTATGCCACCTTATCTCGGTGAGAATAGTCCAACTCTTTCAACTATTTCTTTCAGGCTGATATTGACCCAATTCCTTCTTCAGCCTTGTCTACCACACTTATGAAGTGGTCATGCAGCCTGCTTACACATTAACAACAGCAGGGAATTCATAGGATGTTAGATGACTTCTTAGGAAAGTGCAAGAGTGTCCCAGTGTGATTAGTGATTCTGAAGATCAGAAACATCAAAAAGCATATCTGTTTCAGCTTAGTTTGAGCCAGTGGCCCATAACTATTCATTATCTGAGACTTTGTGCAAACCTTATTAATAGCCAATAAATAAGCTATTATGATGCTAAAATGAAAGAAGGGAAAATATTAATAGGAACATTTGTAGTAGTAATTTTTATTGAGATAATTGTATATTCACATGCAGTTGTAAAAAGTATACAAAGTGCACTTTACTGTTTTACCTAATGGTAATATTTTGCAAGACTATAGTACAATATCACAAGTAGGATATTGACGTTGATACAATTCACTTAGCTTATTCAGATTTTACTTGTAGTAATTTGTGTACATGTGTATATTTACTGCTATACAATTTTATCACAAATTCAAATTCTTATGTATACCACCCCAGACAATATACAGAATAGTTCTGTCACAATAAGGGTACTTTACATTGCCTATTTTTTTATGTTGCCTTTTTTAGCCATATACATGTCCTTCCCAGTCTACTCACCTTGGTTTCTAACCCATGGCAACCTCAAACTGTTCTCAATTTCTATAATTTTGTCATTTAAAAATTATGTAAATGAAACCAAAACTTTTGGAATTCCCTTTTTTCATCTAGCATGCCCTTGAGATTCATCTAAGTTGCTGCATGTATCAAGTTTTTTTTATTATTATTATTACTAAGTCAGATTCTGTGGTATGTATGTATGTTTAACTACAGACCCAGTGAAAGACATCTAGGTTGTATGTAATATTTAACTATTAAGAATAAAGCTTCTATAAACATCTGTGTACAAGTCTTCATCACAGTAGTTATACTGTAGGCTTCATTATTGGGAAGAGTGATTACTCCCATTTTACTCTTCTATGACAAGATTGTTTTAGCTATGCTAGGGCCTGTGACTTTTTATATACATTTTAGAATAAGCTTCTCTATGTCTACAAAAAACCTTGCTGAGATTTTGCTAGGAACTGTGTTAAATCTGTATATCAATTTGGGAAGAATTGACTGCTTTACTGTGTTTTCTTCTGACTCATGCACATAGCATATTTCTACATTTATTTAAATTCTTAATTTCTTTCATCAACATTTTGTAGTTTTCAGTATATAAATCACATACATACTTTAAATCTGTACCAAAGTATTTCAATTTCTTCAGAGCAATTGTTAAAGCTATCAGGACTTGATTTTCGTTTCCATGTGTTCATTGTTAGTATGTAGAATGTGATTGTTTCTTGTATGTTGATCTTATATGCCATCACAGTACTGAACTCACTAGTTCCAGGACTGGTTTTGCTTTTTGTAAATTCTTTGGGAATTTTCTGCATAGTCAATCGTGTCCTCTGCAAATAGGGACAGGTTTATTTCTTCCCTTCTGATCTGTATGCCTTATTTCCCTTCCTTGAGTTACTCTAGTGGCTAGAACTCCCAGAACTATGTTGAATAAGAGTGGTGAGAGTGAATGTCTTTGCCTTTTCCCAGTCTTGGGAGAAAACATTGAGCTTTTCACCACACAGTTAACCATGATGGTAACTGTAGGTTTTTCATAGATGCCCTTTGTCTGGGTTCACAAAGTTCCCCTCTATTCATAGTTTGCTTAGAGTCATTATAAGGAATGGATGTAGGATTTTGTTCAATGATTTTTTCCACATTAATTGATGTGATCATATGATTTTTCTTCTTTAACCTGTTCATATTGTGGATTATGTTCATAGATTTTCAAATGTTGAACTAGAATAAACGTGACTTGGTAATGATATATAATTAATTTTATGCATTGTGGGATTAGGTTTGTTAATATTTTGTGAGGAATTTTGCCTGTAGGTTGAGGGAAAATATTGGTTTGTAGATTTCCTTCATTCTTCTAACTTTTTAAAAATTTTTATTTTTTTAATTTCTTTTCAGTGGTCCAGAATTCATTGTTTATGCACCACACCCAGTGCTCCATGCAATATGTGCCCTCTATAATACCCACCAACAGGCTGACCCAAACTCCCATCCCCCTCCCCTCCAAAACGCTCAGTTACTTCCTCAGAGTGCACAGTCTTTCATGGTTCATTCCCCCTCCAATTTCCCCCAACTCCCTTCTCCTCTCCATCTCCCCATATCCTCTTTGTTATTCCTTATGCTCCACAAGTGAAACAATATGATAATTGGCTCTCTCTGCTTGACTTATTTCACCAGCATAATCTCTTCCACTCCCATCCATGTTGATACAAAAGTTGGGTATTCATCCTTTCTGATGGAGGCATCATACTCCATAGTATATATGGACCACATCTTCTTTATTCATTCATCTGTTGAAGGGCGTCTTTGTTCTTTCCACGGTTTGGCAACTGTGGCCATTGCTGCTATGAACATTGGGGTATATAGGACCCTTCTTTTCACTACATCTGTATCTTTGTGGTAAATACCCAGTAGTGCAATTGTAGGGTCATAGGGAAGCTCTATTTTTAATTTCTTGAGGAATCTCCACACTGTTCTCCAAAGTGGCTGCACCAACTTGCATTCCCACCAACCATGTAAGAGGGTTCTCCTTTCTCCACATCCTGTCCAACACATATTGTTTACTGTCTTGTTAATTTTGGCCATTCTAACTGGTGTAAGTTGGTACCAGGATGATACTGGCCTCATAAAATAAGTTGGGAAGTATTCTCACCTGTCCTATTTCTGGATGAGACTGTATAAATTCATAAGGTTTGTGTTGGGTATATAAATGTTTGTTAGAAATTCTCCAGTGAAACCATTTGGGGCAGAATATTTATTTTTTGGAAGCTTTTACATAATGAAGAGCATTTCTTTAATGGAAGTAGAACTATTCATATCTATTTAATCTTTTTAAAATATTTTTATTATGTTATGTTAGTCACCATAGAGTACATTATTAGTTTTTGATGTAGTCCATGATTCATTATTTGCATGTAACAGCCAGTGCTCCATGCAATACGTGCTCTCTTTAAAACACAGCACTGGGCTTACACATTCCTCCCCCCCACTGCCCATCCCTCTAAAAGCCTCAGTTTGTTTCCTGGAGTCCATAGGTCTCTCATTCCTCATCTCTCTCTCAGATTCCCCCCCCACTTTTATTATTCCCTTCCTTCTCCTAATGTCCTCCATACTATTCCTTATGTTCTACAAATGAATGAAACTATATAATTGTTCTTCTCTGCTTGACTTACTTCACTTAGCATAATCTCCAGTTCTATCCATGTTGATGCAAAAGTTGGGTACTTAATCTTTCTGATGGCTAAGTAATATTATATTGTATATATGGACCACATTTTCGTTATCCATTCATCTGTTGAAGGGCATCTAGGCTCTTCCCACAGTTTGACTATTGTGGATATTGCTGGTATAAACATTGTGGGGTGTATATGACCTTTCTTTTCACTACCTCTGTATCATTGGGGTAAATACTCAATAGTGGAATTGCTGCATCATAGGGTAGTTCTATTTTTAACTTCTTGAGGAACCTCCACACTGTTTTCCAAAGTGGATGCACCAACTTTCATTCCCACCAACAGAGGGTTCCCCTTTCTCCACATCCTCTCCAACACTTGCTGTTTACTGTCTTGTTAATCTTTGCCATTCTACCTGGTGTAAGGTGGTATCTCAATGTGGTTTTGATTTGACTTTCCCTGATGACTAATGTTGTTGAACATTTTCTCATGTGCTGTTACCCACTTGTATGTCTTCTTTGGCGAAGTGTCTGTTCATGTCTTCTGCTCATTTTCTTATCCAATTATTTGTTATTTGGGTGTTGAGTTTGAGCAGTTCTTCATAAACCTTGGATACCAGCCTTTTACCCATAGTGTCACTTGCAAATATCTTCTTCCCCAGAGGACAGGGTGGAAGAATAAGAGACCAACAACCCTAAGGTCCCTATAAAAAAGCTACGTCTTGCTTGGGTTGTGGTCAATAATTTGGACTCTGTATATTCCCTCAACCACCTCTCAAAAAAATGACTAAGAGGAGTACCCTAAGCGAAGGAAAGATTCTGAGACTATGGCCTCTCCCACAAAACTAATGGACATAGATATACACAAGATGTCAGAAATTGACTTCAGAGTAACAATTATCAAGGTGATACCTTGGCTTGAGAAAAATATTAATGATAATATAGAATGTCTAAGAGCAGAAATGAGAACGAATCAGCCAAACTTAAAAATGCTATAAATGAAATGCAGTCTAAACTGGATACTCTGACTGCCAGGGTAAATGAGGTAGAAGAACGAATTAGTGAGATAGAGGATAAAATGACAGAAAAGAAGGAAATCGAGGCAGCATGGGAAAAACAAATCAAAACCCAAGGAATAAACAATGAATTCTGGAACACTGAAAAGAAATTTTAAAAAATAAATAAAAATAAAAACCCAAGGAATCAAACAGAGAGATTAGTGACTGAATGAAATGTTCCAATATCAGAATTATCAGGGTCCCTGAGGGGGTGGAGAGAGACAGAGACGTGTAGAAGATAAATTTGAGCAAATTGTAGCTGAGCACTTCCCTAATCTGGGGAAGGAAACAAGCATTCATGTCCAAGATGCAGAGAGGAGGATCAATGAGAACAGACCAATGCCACAACATATAATAGTACAATTTGCAAGTCTTAGATCTGAGGAAATAACCTTGAAAGTGGCAAGGGGGAAGACATTTCTTACATACAGAGTGAGGAACATCAGAATAATTTCAGACCTGTCCACAGAAACCTGGCAAGACAGAAAGGGCTGGCAAGATATATTCAGTGTACTAAACTAAAAGAACATGCAGCAAAGCATACTTTATCCAGCAAGGCTGTTTTTCAGAATGGATGGAGAGATAAGGATCTTCCAAGACCAGGAGAAATTAAAAGAATATGTGACCATGAAGCCTGCCCTGCAAGAAATATTAAGACAGGTTCTATAAATGAAGACCCCAAGAGTGATATAGAACAGAAAATTACAGAAAAAGTCTACAGAAAAAAGGACTTCACAGGCAACATGATGACAATAAAATCGTATCTTTCAATAATCATTCTAAATGTGAATGGCCTAAATGCTCCCATTAAATGGCACAGGATTGCATATTGGATAAAACAACAGGACCTGCCCATATGCTGTCTACAAGAGACTCATTTTTAACCCAAACACATTTCCAAACTGGAAGTGAAGGATTGGAGAACAATTTATCACCTCAATGGACCTTAAAAGAAAGCTGGGGCAGCAATCCTTATATCAGAAAAGTTATATCTTAAGCTAAAGACAATTGTCAGAGATACCAAAGGACACCATATCATGCTTAAACTGTCTATCCAACAAAGGATCTAACAATTGTAAACATCTATGCCCCAAGCAGGGAGTAGCCAACTACATAAGCCAAATGCTAACCAAAATAAAGAGACATATTGATAATAATACATTAATAGTGAAAAACCTCAACACCCCACTCTCAGACAGAGAATCTAAGCAGAATATCAACAAAGAAACAGAGCTTTGAATGACACCCTGGACCAGATGGACCTCATAGATATATATAGAACATTCTACCCTAAAACAGCAGAATACTCTTTCTTCTCGAGTGCACATGGAACTTTCTCCAGAATAGAACACATACTGGGTCACAAACCAGGTCTCAACTGATACCAAAAGTTTGAGATTATTCCCCGCATTTCTCAGACCACAGTGCTTTGAAACTGAAACCTAACCACAAGAAAAAGTTTGGAAGAAATTCAAACATGTAGAAGTTAAAGACTATCCTGCTTATGAATGTTTGGGTCAACCAGGAAATCAAAGAATAACTTAAACAATTCATGGAAACCAGTAAGAACGAAAACACATCAATCCAAAATCTATGGGATACGGCAAAGGCAGTCTTAAGGGGGAAATATATAGCCATCCAAGCCTTACTCAAAAAAAAAAAAAAAAAAAAAAAAAAAAAAAAAAAAAAAAAAACAGAAAAATCCCAAATACACAAATTATCTTTACACCTTAAAGAACTGGAGAAAGAACAACAAATAAAGCCCAAGCCAAGCAGGAGAAGAGAAATAATTAAGATTAGAGCAGAGATCAATGACTTAGAAACCAGAAATACAGTAGAGCAGATCAACAAAACAAAAAGTAGGTTCTTTGAAGGAATTCATAAGATTGATCAAGTCCTGGCCAGACTTATCCAAATGAAAAGAGAAAGGACCTAAATGAATAAAATTATGAATGAAAGGGGAGAGATCATGAGTAACACCAAGGAAATAGAAATAATTATTAGAAGTTGTTATCAAGAACTATATGTCAATAAATTAAGCAACCTGGAAGAAATGGATGCATTCTTGGAAACTTCTAAACTACAAAAACTGAAACCTGAACAGAGTAATAACCAGTGATGAGATTAAAGCAATGATCAAAAACATCCCAAAAAACAATAGTCCAGGGCTTGATGGATTACCTAGGGAATTCTACTAAACCTTCAAAGAAGAAATATGTCATCTTTCTTAAAACTTTAGTAGTTTTTTTTTAAAGTATTTGTCAATTTCTTCTAAACTGTTGTACTTATGAGTGTAAAGTTGTTCATGCAATTACCTTTTTTATAAAAGATTTTACTTATTTATTTGACAGAGAGAAATATCAAAAGCTGAGAGAAAAGCAAAGAGGAAGGGAGCCCTATGTGGGGCTTGATCTCAGGACCCCAGGATCATGACTTGAGAAGAAGACAGATGCTTAACCAAGTGAGTCACCTAGGCGCCCCAATGAATTTATTTTTGTGTATGGTATAAGAAAATAGTGTAGTTGCATTCTTCTGCATGTCATTTCCAGTTTTTCCAACATCACCATTGAAAATACTCTTTTCCCCCATTGGATATTCTTTCCTTCTGTGTTGAGTATTAGTTGACTGTACAGTGGTGGGACTATTTCTCGGTTCTCCATTTTGTTCCATTTTCTTCCTCTCTATTTTGTTCCTCTTTATTTTGTTCCAATTTTTTTTCTATTTTGTTCCATTGTGTCTATTTTTGTGCCAGTACTATACTGTATTGATGACTCAAGCTTTGTAATATAGCTTAAAGTCCATAACTCTGATGTCTCCAGTTTTGTTTTTCTTTTTCAGGATTGCTTTGTCTATTTGGGGTCTTCTGTGGTTCCATAGAAGTTTTAGGATTGTTTGCTCTACCTCTGTGAAAATACTGCTGGTATATTGACGAGAATTGCAGTTAATGTATAGATTGCTTTGGGTAGGGTAGACATTTTAATAATGCTTATTCTTCTAGTCCATGAGCATAGAATATTTTCCCATTTCTTTGTTTCCTCTTCAATTTCTTTCAGAAGTGTTCTATAGTTTTAAGAGTACAGATCCCTTACTCCTTTGGCTAGGATTATTCCTAAGTATCTCCTTGTTTTTGGCTCAGTTGTAAATGGGACTGATACCTTGATTTCTTTTTCTGCTGTTTTGTTCTTGGTGTATAGAAGTGCTACATTTCAGGGGGCCTGGGTTGTTCAGTTGGCTAAGCATCTGACTCTTGATTTCAGCTCAGGCCATGATCTCAAGGACATGAGCATGAGACCTGCATCAGGCTCTGTGTGCAATGGGGAGTCTGTATGAAATTTTTCCCTCTGCCCTGCCCATGCTCTCTTAGTCTCTCTCCAAAATAAATAATTAAATAAATATTTTTTAAAAAGATATAAAACAGATTTCTGCACATTGATTTTGAATTCTTCAACTTTGATGAATTCATGTATGAATTCTAGCAATATTTTAGTAAAGTCTTTTGGGGTTTCTACATAGAGTATCATGTCATCTGCAAGTAATGAAAGTTGGATTTCTTTCTTGCCAATTTGGATGCCATTTATTTGTTTTTGTTGTCTGATTGCTGAGGCTAAAACTTGCAGTATTATGTTAAATAGTAATTGTGATGGTAGACTTTCCTGTCTCAGGATTTCCCCATTGAGGACGATATTGGTTTTGGCTCTTTCATATACTGCCTTTAGGATGTTGAGGTATGTTCCACTATCCTTACTTCTTTGAGGGTTTTTATCAAGAAAGGATGCTGTATTTGTCAAATGTTTTTTTTCTGCATCTATTAAGAGTATCATATAGTTCTGATCCTTTCTATTATTAATGTGGTGTATCACATTGACTGATTTGTGGATGTAGAACCATCCATGCAGTCCAGAAATATATCTCATTTTGTTGTGGTGAATAATGGTACTAATGTACTGTTGAATTTGATTTCTTGTTTGAGATATTTTGAATTTATGTCATCAGGGATAGGGGGTTGTAATTCTCCTCTTTGTTAAATTTAAACTTTTATTTGTTCAGTGTTCCAAGATTCATGGTTTATGAAACACACTTAGTGCTCCATGCAATACATGCCCTCCTTAATACCCATCACCAGGCTCACCCAAAGCCTTACCCCACCTCCCCTCCAAAACACTCAGTTTGTTTCTCAGAGTCCACTGTCTCTCATAGTTTGTCTCCACCTTCAATTTTCCCAAACATATTTCTCCTCCACTTCTTTTTTTTTTAAGATTTTATTTATTTATTTCACAGAGAGAGATCAGAGTAGGCAGAGAGGCAGGCAGAGAGAGAGAGAGAGGGAAGCAGGCTCCCTGCCAAGCAGAGAGCCCGATGCGGGACTCGATCCCAGGACCCCGAGATCATGACCTGAGCCAAAGGCAGCGGCTTAAACCACTGAGCCACCCAGGCGCCCCTCTCCTCTACTTCTAACAATGTCTTCCATGTTATTACTTATGCTCCACAAATTAGTGAAACCATATAATAATTGACTCTCTGCTTGACTTATTGCACTCAGCATAATCTCCTCCAGTCCCATCCATGACGACACAAAAGTTGGGTATTCATCCTTTCTGATGGAGGCATAATATTCCATTGTATACATGGACCATATCTTTTTTATCCATGTGTCTGTTGAAGGCCATCTTCGCTCTTCCCACATTTTGGAAATTGTGGCCATTCCTGGTATTAACATTGGAGTACAGATGGCACTTCTTTTCACTACATCTTAATCTTAGGGGTAAATAACCAGTAGTGCCATTGCAGGGTAATAGGGTAGCTCTATTTTGGATTTCATAAGGACTCTCTACACTGTTTTCCAAAGTGGCTGCAATAACCTGTATCCCACCAACAGTGTAAGAGGGTTCCCCTTTTTCCACATCCTCTCCAACACCTGTTGTTTCCTGCCATGTGAATTTAGGCCATTCTAACTGGTGTAATGAAGTATCTCAATGTAGTTTTTTTATTTGTTTATTTTCAGCATAACAGTGTTCATTGTTTTTGCACCAAACCCAGTGCTCCATGCACTATGTGCCCTCCCTATTACCCACCACCTGGTTCCTCAACCTCCCACGCACCCCCGCCCCTTAAAAACCCTCTGGTTGTTTTTCAGAGTCCATAGTCTCTCATGGTTCATCTCCCCTTCCAGTTTCCCTCAACTCCCTCTCTCTCCATCTCCCCATGTTCTCCGTGTTCTTTGTTATGCTCCACAAATAAGTGAGACCATATGATACTTGACTATCTCTGCTTGACTTATTTCGCTCAGCATAATCTCTTCCAGTCCCGTCCATGTTACTACAAAAGTTGGGTATTCATCCTTTCTGATGGAGGCATAATACTCCATTGTGTATATGGACCACATTTTCCTTATCCATTCATATGTTGAAGGGCAACATGGTTCTTTCCACAGATTGGTGAACATGGCCATTGCTGCAATAAACATTGGGGTACAGATGGCTCTTCTTTTCACTACACCTGTATCTTTGGGGTAAATACCCAGCAGTGCAACTGCAGGGTCATAGGGAAGCTCTATTCTTAATTTCTACAGGAGTCTCCACACTGTTCTCCAAAGTGGCTGCACTAACTTGCATTCCCACCAACAGTGTAAGAGGGTTCCTCTTTCTCCACAACCTCTCCAACACAGGTTGTTTCCTGTCTTGCTAATTTTGGCCATTCTAACTGGTTTCAGGTGGTATCTCAATGTAGTTTTAATTTGAATCTCCCTGATGGCTAGTGATGATGAACATTTTTTCATGTGTCTGATAGCCATTTGTATGTCTTCATTGGAGAAGTGTCTGTTCACATCTTCTGCCCATTTTTTGATATGATTATCTCTTTTGTGTGTGTTGAGTTTGAGGAGTTCTTTATAGATCCTGGATATAAACCTTTTGTCTGTACTGTCATTTGCAAATATCGTCTCCCATTCCGTGGGTTGCCTTTTTGTTTTGTTGACTGTTTCCTTTGCTGTACAGAAGCTTTTGATCTTGATGAAGTCCCAAAAGTTCATTTTCACTTTTGTTTCCTTGGCCTTTGGAGACATATTTTGAAAGATGTTGCTGTGGCTGATATCGAAGAGGTTACTGCCTATGTTCTCCTCTAGGCGTCTGATGGATTCCTGTCTCACGTTGAGGTCTTTCATCCATTTCGAGTTTATCTTTGTGTTCGGTGTAGGAGAATGGTTGAGTTTCATTCTTCTACATATCGCTGTCCAGTTTTCCCAGCACTATTTATTGAAGAGACTGTCTTTTCCATTGTATATTTTTTTTCTGTTTTGTCGAAGATTATTTGACCATAGAGTTGAGGGTCCATATCTGCCCTCTCCACTCTGTTTCACTGGTCTATGTGTCTGTTTTTATGCCAGTACCACGCTGTCTTGGTGATCACAGCTTTGTAGTAAAGCTTGAAATCGGGAAACATGATGCTGCCAGTTTTGTTTTTGTTTTTCAACATTTCCTTAGCAATTCGGGGTCTCTTCTGATTCCATACAAATTTCAGGATTATTTGCTCCAGCTCTTTGAAAAATACCAGTGGAATTTTGATCAGAATGGCATTAAAAGTATAGATTGCTCTAGGCAGTATAGACATTTTAACAATGTTTATTCTTCCAATCCAAGAACATAGAACGGTCTTCCATCTTTTTGTGTCTTCTTCAATTTCTTTCATGAGTGTTCTGTAATTCCTCGAGTACAGGTCCTTTACCTCTTTGGTTAGGTTTATTCGAGGTATCTTATGGTTCTTGGTGCTAGAGTAAATGGAATCGATTCTCTAATTTCCCTTTCTGTATTTTCGTTGTTAGTGTATAAGAAAGCCACTGATTTCTGTACATTGACTTTGTATCCTGCCACCTTACTGAATTGCTGTATGAGTTCTAGTAGTTTGGGGGTGGAGTCTTTGGGGTTTTCCATATAAAGAGTCATGTCATCTGCAAAGAGAGAGAGTTTGACTTCTTCCTTGCCAATTTGGATACCTTTTATTTCTCTTTGTTGTCTGATTGCCGTTGCTAGAACTTAATACTATGTTGAACAAGAGTGGTGAGAGTGGGCATCCTTGTCGTGTTCCCGATCTCAACGGGAAGGCTGCAAGCTTTTTCCCATTGAGGATGATATTTGCTGTGGGTTTTTCATAGATAGATTTTATGAAGTTCAGGAATGTTCCTTCTATCCCTATACTTTGAAGCGTTTTCATCAGGAACGGATGCTGGATTTTGTCAAATGCTTTTTCTGCATCCATTGGGAGGACCATGTGGTTCTTCTCTCTTCTCTTATTGATTTATTCTATCACATTGATTGATTTGCAAATGTTGAACCAACCTTGCAACCCAGGGATGAATCCCACCTGGTCATGGTGGATAATCTTTTTAATGTGCTGCTGGATCCTGTTTGATAGGATCTTGTTGAGAATCTTTGCATCCATATTCATCAGTGATATTGGTCTGAAATTCTCCTTTTTGGTAGGGTCTTTGCCTGGTTTGGGGATCAGGGTAATGCTGGCTTCATCAAAAGAGTCTGGAAGTTTTCCTTCTCCTTCAATTTTTTGGAACAGCTTCAGGAGAATTGGTGTTATTTCTTCTTTGAAAGTTTGGTAGAATTCCCCAGGGAATCCGTCAGGTCCTGGGCTCTTGTTTTTGGGGAGGGTTTTGATCACTGCTTCAATCTCATTACTAAATATCGGTCTATTCAGGTTGTCCATTTCTTCCTGGTTCAATTTTGGGAGTTTGTATTTTTCCAGGAATGCATCCATTTCATCTAGGTTGCTTAGCTTATTGGCATATAACTGTTGGTGATAATTTCTGATGATTGTTTCTATTTCCTTGGTGTTAGTTGTGATCTCTCCCTTTTCTTTCATCATTTTATTAATTTGGGCTTCTCTCTTTTCTTTTGGATTAGTGTGACCAATGGCTTAAAGATCTTATTGATTCTTTCAAAAAACCAGCTTCTAGATTCATTGATACGTTCTATTGTGTCTCTGGTTTCTACCTATTTATCTCTGCTCTAATATTGATTATTGTCCTTCTTGTGTGTGGAGTTGGATTGATTTGTTGTTGATTCTCCAGTTCTTTAAGGTGTAGAGACAGCTGGTGTATTCTGGATTTTTCAGTTTTTTGAGGAAGGCTTGGATGGCTATATATTTCCCCCTCAGAACTGCCTTTTTTGTGTCCCATAGGTTTTGGACCATAGTGTCCTCATTCTCATTGGTTTCCATGAATTGTTTAAGTTCATCTTTGATCTCCTGGTTGATCCAAGCATTCTTAAGCAAGGTGGTCTTTAGCATCCAAGTGTTTGAGTTCCTTCCGAACTTTTCAATCTGATTGAGCTCCAGTTTCAAAGCATTGTGATCTGAGAATATGCAGGGAATAATGTCTGTCTTTTGGTATCGGTTGAGTCCTGCTTTGTGACCCAGTATGTGGTCTATTCTGGAGAAGGTTCCATGTGCGCTTGAGAAGAATGAGTATTCTGTTGTTTTAGGGTGGAATGTTCTATATATGTCAATGAGGTCCATCTGGTACAATATTTCATTCAATGCTCTTATTTCTTTATTAATTTTCTGCTTCAATGATCTGTCTATTTCTGAGAGAGGCATATTAAGATCTCCTATTATTATTGTATTCATATCAATATGACTCTTTATTTTGATTAATAGTTTTCTTATGTAATTGGGTGCTCCCATATTGGGGGCATAGATATTCACAATTGTTAGATCATCTTGGTAGATAGTCCCTTTAGGAATTATGTAGTGTCCTTCTGTATCTCTGACTACAGTCTTTAGTTTAAAATCTAATTGTTCTGATATGAGAATCGCTAACCCAGCTTTCTTTTGAGGTCTGTTGGCATGATAGATTCCTCTCCATCTCTTCACTTTCTTTCTGGATGTAACTTTAAGTTCCAAATGTGTCTCTTGTAGACAGTATATGGATGCGTCCTTTCATATTATCCAATCTGCAACCATATGCTATTTTATGGGAGCATGCATGCCATTCACGTTGAGAGTGATTATGAAATGATGCATTTTTATTGACATCATGTTGCCTCTGATGTCCTTGTTTCTATAGATTGTTTCTGTTAATTTCTGTTCTATATCACTCTTGGGTCTTTTTCTTTTATAAAACTCTCATTAATATTTATTGTAATGCTGGGTTGGTGGTCACATACTCTTTTAAGCCTTGTCAGTCTTGGAAGCTCTTTACTCCTCCATCCATTTTGAATGTCAACCTTGCTGGATAAAGTATTCTTGACTGCATGTTCTTCTCATTTAGTGTCCTCAATATGTCTTGCCAGTCCTTTCTAGCTTTCCAGGTTTCTGTGGACAGGTCAGATGTTATCCTGATGGACTTTCCTCTGTACATAAGGAATCTTTTCCCCCTAGCGGCCCTCAGAAGCTCTTGTCTAAATGATTCATGAATTGCACAATTAGGTGTCTGGAGGTCTTTCTAGATTCCTTGATCTTGGTGGGTGTTTTGCCTTGAGGAGACGAACGCTGGTTCCATTCCCCAGACTGGGAAAATTTTCCTCCAGAATTTGTTCAACTATATCTTCTTGTCTTCTATCTTTCTCCACCCCCCCCCCAGAGATCACAATAATTTTGATGTTGGTATGTTTCATGGTGTCATTTCTTTCCCCAATTCTGTTTTCATGGCTTCTTAGTTATTTGTTCTATGCCTTCTCCTGATGCTTTTTCTCTATCAGTTTGCCCTCTATATCACCAATTCTATCTTATGCCTTAGTTAGATTTATAGTTAGATTAGATTAGTATTTAGATTAGATTGGATCTCATTGATACCATTTTTAACTTCTGCCAGGTCAGCTCTCACTTTTGCCCTTAGAAATTCTATGTTGCACTAATGGTTTTCTCCAACCTAGCCATTGCCTGGGTAATTGTTACCCTGAATTCCCTTTCCAACATCCTGTTTATGTCCACATCCATTAGTTCTGATGGAGAAGGCACAGTCTCTGAATTTTTATTCTGTTCGGTTTTCCTCCTTCTGTCCATTTTGGTGAGAGGTGGTTGAGGGGATGTATAGCTGACTATAGCAACCATGATCTAGGCAAGGTGTACCCTGGAACATTTCGGAGCAATTGGCATTTCCACCAAAAAGAAAGAAAAGAGAAAAGAGAGATAGAGAGAGAAAGAAAACCCAGCCAAAATGAGCCCCCAAAATGGGATTTATAAGGTATATTTTTAAAAAGTACAACAAAAAAGTCCAACAAAAGTGACAAGAGAAAAAAAAAAAGAACCCAGCCAAAATTACCTCCAAGAATAATATTTGTATAATATCAGAGCAAAAACATATATACAGAAACACTGACAGAAGAAAAAGGTGAGGAAGGTTATTTTGGTTCTTCCTGAGTATATCTTGATATCTTTGTTACAGGAATCAACTTTCCAGATAGACAGGGAAATTAAAAGTGGTTTATATATAGGGGTAGTACTGAATAGGAAAAAAGGATTACCTTGAAGCTTATGTCTATATGTATATTTAAAAAGGAGAAAAAAGAAAAGAAAAAGAAAAACACAGGTTTATATATGTAAAAAGTTCAAGTTAAAATTTATTATGGAATATGTTGTATTAAACCTATAGTTGTATGGGGTGCCTGGGTAGCTCAGTGGTTAAGCTACTGCCTTCCACTCAGGTCATGATCTCAGGGTCCTGGGATTGAATCCTGCATGGGGCTCTCTGCTCAGCAGGGAGACTGCTTCCCTCCCTCCCTCTCTCTCTCTCTCTGTCTGCCTGCCTCTCTGTTTACTTGTGATCCCTCTCTATCAAATAAATAAATAAAATCTTAAAGAAAAACCTCTAGTTGTAATAGTAAGTAGGTTAAAAATTTTTTAAAAAATTAAAAGAACAAGAATCATGAGAATAAATTTTGTTTAAACTTGTATCTATGAAACATACAGGTTTTAAGGCAATATCGTGAGCTTAATACATTGTTTTCCTCTGATGTTGGGGTTTTACAGTTTTATTGGTACCCTGTGGTGGTTGTCCTCTTGTTCTTTTGGTTTGTCTTCTGGGGGAGGGTCCTGCCCCATTGTTTTTTAGTCAGTCTTCCAGGGTTGAGTTGTCCTGCCACCTATCAAGTTGCTGGGCTCTGTGGAAACCGGTTTTTCAGGCTTTTGTTCTCTGGATGTTTATTGTTCTTTGGCGGATTTTGGTGGCTTTTCAGAGGCAACCAGATCTCCGTCTCAGAGAGAAGCCTCAGTCTGCTCCTCTCTGGGTGGTCCAGAACACACAGACTCCCCCTCTGCAAACTCGGGTGAACAGCACAACCTCCCACTGGTGGTGTGCACCCCCAGCCACTCTCCCAATAGTCACCGGAGGACCCCATTTGTTTCTGCACCCCATACCATTAAAACTATGAATGATATTTGTCCAGGGAGCCCAATTCGGGTGGCTACCTTTTCTGGGATTGCTCTCTGGGGTCTAGGCCTATGCAGGGTGTGCTCAGAGCATGCTGTCGCAAAGGCTGCTTAAGGTTAACTCAACCTGAGATCGTGCAGGGTTCTTCCAGGCATGGGGTAGGAGTGACCAGACCCTCACTGGTGGCAGAAGGCCAGGGCCCTAAAGAGTATCAGCTGGAGCCCACATTAGATTCTCTCATGTACAGGGCCAGAGTGTGCCTAACCAAGTGGTGTTGTAACCAATATAATGCTGTGAGCTCAGGGTCCACAGAGGCTCCACTGCACTCTCTTTGGTTAGGCAGTCACTGGCGGTGGCTGTCCTGGGTCTGTGGGCTTACGCCCATGCCCGTGACCTCCTGATTACACGAGTTGTCCCTTAAGATCTTTTGCTCTTGGGGCACCTGGGTGGCTCAGTGGATTAAAGCCTCTGCCTTCCGCTCTGGTCATGATCCCAGGGTCCTGGGATTGAGCCCCACATCGGGTTCTCTGCTCCTCAGGGAGCCTGCTTCCTCCTCTCTCTCTGCCTGCCTCTCTGCCTAGTTGTGATTTCTCTCTGTCAAATAAATAAAATATTTTTTAAAAAAAAAGATCTTTTGCTCTTTTAGAGTGCTTTTAACCAGACTCTAAGTTAATGCTGGTCCCCAATCACAGGACACTTTCATATTGGTGTATTACTTGCCAATGGGTCACTTCTGGTGGCTCCCTTCCCCTTCTATTTATCCTCCAATACTAGTCCGAGCATTCCCACTCTGCTTTACCTCTCCACTGATGTCTTCTCCCCCCATAGAGATCCAGAAGTATATAATATTACATCTCAGGCTGATTTCCTGGGTGTTCAGAGTGCTCTGGTGGATATTTAGCTCTGTTTAGGTGACTGGTTGAAACAGGGTCTCCTACTTCTCTGCCATCTTGCCCCTCCTCCTGTAATTCCCCTCTTTAGTGGATTATTTGGTTTTGGAATCAAGGTAATTCTGGCTTCATTGAATGAGTTTGGAATATTTCCTTCTATTTCTTTTACTCTTTCTTTCTTTCTTTCTTTCTTTCTTTCTTTTTTGGAACAGTTTGAGAAGAGCAGATATTAATTCTTCTTTAAATATGTGATAGAATTCTCCTGGGAAGCCATCTGGCTCTGGACTCTTGTTTGTTGGGAGATTTTTTTTTATTATTGCTCATTCAATTTCTTTGTTGGTTATGGGTCTGTTCAAATTTCTATTTCCTACTGTTTCAGTTTTGGCATTTATATGTGCCTAGGAAATTATAAGTTTTGTCCAGATTGCCCAATTTGTTGGCATGTAATTTTTCATAATGTTCTAATTGTATTTCTTTGGTGTTGGTTGTGATCTCTGCTCTCTCATTTGTGATTTTATTTATTTGTTCCTTTCTCTTTTCTGTTTCATAAGTCTGGCTAGTGGTTTATCAATTTTAGTATGTCTTTCAAAGAACAAGCACCTAGTTTCATTGATCTGTTCCACTTTTTTTTGTTTCTATAATTTATTTCTGATCTAATATTTATTTTTTTCCCTTCTTCTGCTGAGATTAGGCTTCATTTGCTGTTCCTTTCCTAGCTCTTTTCAGCATAAGATTAGGCTTTGTATTTGAGAATTTTTTTACTGCTTCCTGAAGTAGGTCTGTATTGTTACATACTTCCCTTTTATGACCACTTTTGCTATATCTTAAGTGTTTTGGATGTTGTGTTTTCATTTTCATTTGGTTTCATGTATTTTTTAATTTCTTCTTTAATTTCCTTGTTATCCCTTTCTTTAGTAGGATGTTCCCCAATCTCCATGTATTTTTGGTCTTACCAAAATTTCTCTTCTGCTTGACCACAAGTTTCATAACATTATGATCTCAAAATACATATGGAATGATTTTAGTCTTTGTGTAGCACTTGAGGTCTGATTTGTGACCCAGTATTTAAGCTATTCTGGATAATGCTCCATGTGTACTTGAAAAGAATGTGTATTCTGCTGCTTTAGGATGAAATAATCTGAATATATCTGTCAAGTCCATTTGGCCCAGTTTGTCATTCAAAGCCCTTCTTTCCTTGTTGATTTCCTGCTTAGAGGATCTGTTCATTGTTGTGAGTATGGTGTTAATGTCCCTTACAATTATTGTATTACTATCAGTGAGTTTCGTTGTGTTTATTATTAACTTTATTATTTAATGTTTATTAATTTAGTGTTTATTATTGGTTGTTCTCAAGTTGGGGACATAAAGATTTTAAACTGTTAGATCTTGTTGGATAGACCCCTTTATTATTAGGTAGTGCCTTTCCTCATCCCTAGTTACAGTCTTTGCTTTAAAACCTAGTTTGTCTGTGCCACCAAGATGGTGGAGAAGTGGGGTACTCCTTTTCAATCAGTCCCCTTAATTTAGTTAGAAATCTACCAAGCCATTCTGAATACTCATGAAATCATCCTGAGATATAAGATTATACATGTCTGGATCTCTATGGGGGCAGAGGATCATCAATTTAGAGGTATAAAGGACAGATTTGGGATTTTCCAGACAGATATTGGAGGATAGACAGAAGTGGGAGAGAGCCAACAGAAGTTAGCCACTGGAAAGTAATACCCCAGTGAAAAACACCCTGTGCTTGGGGACCAGAGATAGCTTGGAGACTGGTATCTGTGAGATGGGAAGGGACTGATAAGAGCATACAAACAGAACAAAGGGGTGTAAGGGACAAATGCTGGGACTGGGAGGCCACAGGCATGGACCTAAGGTCACGGTCCCAGGATTGACCACAGCCATCACTTGCCCACACCTGAGAGGACCCAATGGGGACTGGAGTCTATGTTCCTGGGAGCAGCATCTTCCAGGGCCCAGGTTTGTCTGGATCAGGATTGCTTACAGTTTTGGTGGCATGGGGATACAGAGAAAAACGGGCCTGGGTTGAGCATTGAGAGGATTGCTGGGAGCACACACCATCTGTGGGAGGCTGTGGTTTTCAGTGGCCCATATGGAGGGGGCATCTGTGTGCTCTGAGGATTCAGAGAGGAGCAAAGTATGGCTTCTCTCTAAGGCGGTCATGGTGTGGACAGTTTAGTTGGCTCTGCCCCTGCAAAAAGGTGTGAAAAGCAGCCAGAAGACAAAAGCCTTCAGAGAACAAAAGCCAAAAAAAAACAAAAAACAAAACAAAAAAAAAAACAAAGCAGTTCCCATGGAGCCCAGCCCCTGGATAGGGGGTAGGAAAACTGCACTGACACAGGACTGACTGAAAAACAATGCAGCAGGCACCTCCCCCAGAAGACAAACTAAAAGAACAAAAGAACAACAACCAACCATAGGGTCCCCATAAAATTGTGAAACTCCAATACCACGGAAAAACAGTATATTAACCTCCTGGTGTTGCCTCATGGCCTGTATATTTATTAGATACAACTGTTCTCTCACTCTCTTTTTAATTCTTTCTCATGCTTCTTGTCTTTTTTTTTACCTACTTATCACTTCAACTAGATGTTTAGTACAACATATTCCACAATAACTTCTTAACTTGAACTTATTCATACATATACTTTTTTCTTTTTCTTTTTTATATATAGAGATATAAACTTCAATGTAATCCTTTTTTCCCCTATTCAATACTATCTATCTATCTATATATATGTGTGTGTGTTTGTATGTGTAAATTAAAATTTATTAAAATTTAATAAATTATTCATACATATACTTTTTGCACATATACTTTTTTATTCACATACACTTTTTCTTTTTTATATATAAAGATATAAGCTTCAGTGTAGTCCATTTACCCCTATTCAATATTAACTTTATATATATATGTGTGTGTAAATAAAAATTTATTAAAATTTAATAAAGTAAAACTGATATCAGTTTTACTTTATTAAATTAATATATTTAATTTATTTAACTTAATTATTTAATTTAATTTATTATATATATGTATATATATATATATATATATATATATATATATATCAGTTTTAATTTCTCTGTATCTCTGGAAGTAGAGTTCTCTAGGATAGAGAACAAAATACACCCAGGAAGAACTGAAATACATTTCCTCACCAACACAGATATTATAGCCAACTTCCCATCACCCTCCACTTTTATTTTGGGTTTGTTTTTGTTTTTGTTTTTTGTCAGTCTTTGTTTGTTTGCTTGGGCTTCATTTTTGTTGGTTTTTGTGTGTTTTTTTTTTTAATTTTGTTTTTGGTTTTTGGTGGTGACTTTCAATTGTTACAAAACTTCCCAGGGTGCACTTTGGCTGGATTGTGGTAGCTGTCTTTGGCTGTACATCTCCTCAACCACAACTCAATAGAATGACTAGAAGAAGGAACCCCCAACAAACAAAAAACACAGAGACAATGGCATCTCCTGCAGATCTAATGGAAATGGATATAAGCAAGATATCAGAAACAGACTTCAGGGTAACAGCTATGAAGACAATAGTCAGACTGTAGAAAACTTCTAATGGAAACAAATACACATTAACGGCAGAAGTGACAGCTAATCTGGCAGAACTTAAAAAATGCTATCAGTCCTATTCAATCTAATCTACATACTCTACCAGTTAGGGCAAATGAGACGCAGTAACAAATTAGTAATCTTGAAGACAAACTGATAGAAAATAGGTAGCAGGAGGTGACCTGCGACAAAAAGCTTAAAATCCATGAAAACAGAATTAGAGAAATAAATGATGCCATGAAACATTCCAGTGTCAGAATTGTTGGCATCTCTGAGAGGCTGGAGAGAGAGAGAGGACTAGAAGATATATTGGAGCAAATTGTAGCCAAGAATTTCCCTAATCTAGGGAATGAAATAAGCACTCAGGTGCTAGAGGCAGAGAGGACCCCTTCCAAGATCAAGGAGAACTGACCAATGCCTAGGCATGTAATAATAAAAATTGAAAATCTTAGAATCAAGGAAACCATTTTAAAGGCAGTTAGTGGGAAGAGATTCCTTACATAAAGAGGGAGAAACATTAGAATAATGTCACACCAATCCACACACACCTGGGAAGATAGAAACCTCTGGCAAGACATATTCAGGATACTAAATAAGAACACTATGCATCCAAGACTTCTTTATCTGGCAAAACAGACATTAAGAATGAATGGAAAGGGGGGAAGACAGAAGGTGGTGGAGAAATCGGAGACGCTGTTTCAACTGGTCCCATAAAGTGAGCTGACTACCTACCAAAGAACTCTGATTATCCAAGAAATCAGCCTGAGATTAGAATTATACACTTCTGGTTCTCTATGGGGGGAGAGATGCCAGTGGGCAGGTAAAGTGGAGTGGGACATCAGACTGATATCAGAAGATAAACAAAAGGGGGAGGGAGCCACCAGAAGTGAAAGTAATACCCCAATACAAGAGTGCCCTGTGATTGGGGACCAGCATTAACTTGGAGTCTGCTTGAAAAAATTCAAAAAGAGCAAACGATATTAAGGGGAAATTGATGGAATTGGGCTGTTAGGGACAGGGACTTAAGCCCACGGACCCAGGAGGGCCAAGACTGGTGAGGAACCAGAGTGCAGCGAAGAAGCCAGGTCTTGGTCCCTGAGCCACTGGCATGCCTGAGAGCATCTGTGTGATGATTCCCATGAGGGAGTCTGGTGTGGACACCAGCCAGTGCTCTCTAGAACCACAGCCTTTTGTGCTCTGTGTGTGCGTTGCATGACCAGGGTCTGAGTTGCACTACACACCCACCCCTGAGAGAGGTCCATGCAGTTGCCAGCTTGTGCTCTCTAGGACTGGGAGATTCTGAACACTCTCAGCCCGGGCCAGCATGAAAATCCCAGTGTGCAATCTCTGGTTCGAACCTCTCTGGCAGTCTGGGCCTACACAGATAGCCACAGCTACTATTTCTCATGGTTTTGAGTACAAGTGGGAGTTCCTGTGGCCCCAGAGAACGTGACTGGGGACATGTTCTGCCAGTGGCAAAGGGGGAATTTATGTGCTCTGGAGCACCCAAGAGGGGAACGGACTGAGGCTTCTCTCTGAGATGGAGGTCTGGGTGCAGTTTGCTTTCCTCTAAACCTCCAAAGAACCACCAAAAGCCACCAAGGGGAGAAAAAAACAAACAAACAAATAAAAAAAACCTCCAGAGAAAAAAGCCTGAAAAACAAGATTCCTCAGAGCCTAGCCGCTTGATAGGGGTTGGAGGACTCAACTCGAGCAAGACTCCCTGAAAAACCACACGGCAGATCCTTCCCCCAGAAAGCCAGCTAAAAAACAAAACAAAACAAACAAACAAACAAAAAAAGATAAGAGAACAACCACTACTACTTCATAGATACAACTTTTATTTTTAATTTGTTCCCACTCTTCTCGTTCTTTTCTGTTTTTATATGTAACTTTTTAAATATTTATCATAACAATGAGATGTTCAGTACATCAAAATCCATAATAACCTTTTAACCTGAATTTTTTGATACATATATGTGTTTTTCTTTTCCTTTCCTATATTTTTATTTTTTTAATTTAATTTAATTTTTAAAATAATCATATAGAGATAAGCTTCAAGGTAATCCCTTTTCCCCATCAGGGCTACCCCTACAGGTAAACCAGTTTTAATTCCCCTTTATCCCAGGAAAGTTGAGTCCTTTAACAAAGATATCAAGATACATCCAGGAAGAATCAAAATAACCTTCCTCAACCACACTGAGAATGTATGACAACCCTCCCATCTTTTTATTCTGTCAGTGTTTCTGTGTATTTGTTTTTGTTCTGATAGTATATAAATCCTACACTTGGGGTTTATTTTGACTGGGTTCTTTTATTTTTTTATTTTTTATTCTCTTCTACTTTTGTCAGTCTTTTTGTTTGTCTGTTTTTGCTTGTATACTTATAAATCTTACATTTGGAGCCCATTCGGGCTGGGCCTTCTCCTTTATTTTTCTTTCTTTTCTCTCTCTCTCTTTTCTTTTTCCTTCCCTTTTGGTGGGGACACTTGATTGCTCAGAAGCATTATAGAGTGCAACTTGACTGCACAACAGTTGATACATTCAGCTACACATCCATTCAGCCATCTCTCACCAAAATGACTAGGAGGAGGAATGCCCAACAGAAGAAGAATTCAGAGACTGGGCCCTCTCCATCAGAGCTGTTGGATATGGACATAAACAGTATGTTAGAAAGGGAATTCAGGCAAACAGTTATCCAGGCAATAGCTAGCTTGGAGAAAGCCTTTGATGACAAAATGGAATTGATTAGGGCAGGAGTGAAAGCCACCAGGGATGATGTTAGCAATGCTCTCAATGTGTTCCAATTTAATCTAAATTCTCTAAAAGCTAGGGTAACTGAGGCAGAAGATAGAATTAGTGACCTGGAGGACAAACAGCTAGTGAAAAAGGATCAGGATGAGGCCTGGAACAAACAGCTTAGAAGCTATGAAAACAGATTTAGGGAACTAAATGACACCATGAAATATTCCAACGTCAGAATTATGTAATCTCTGAGAGGGAGGAGAAGAAAGAAGACTAGAAGATATAGTTGAACAAATTCTCCATGAAAATTTCCCCATCTGGTGAATTGGACCAGTGTTCATGTACTAGAGGCAGAAATATCTTCCCCTAAGATCATAGAATCTAGTAAGATCTCAAGACACCAAATTGTGAATCTGATGAATCATAATATTAGACAGGAGCTCTTGAAAGCAGCTAGGCAGAAGAGATTCCTTAAGAACAGCAAAGCCCATCAGAATAATGTCAGACCTGTCCACAGAAACCTGGCAAGCCAGAAAGGGCTGGCAAGATGTATTCAGGGCACTATATGAGAAGAATATGCAGCCAAGAATACTTTATCCAGCCAGATTGACATTCAAAATGGATGGAGAGATAAAGATCTTCCATGACTGGTAAGGTTTAAGAGTATGTTACCACCAAGCTGGCACTGCAAGAAATATTAACAGGGGTTGTATAAAAGAGGAAAAAAAAAACAAGAATATCATTGAACAGAAATATATAGAGAAAACCTATAGAAACAAAGATTTCACAGGCAACACGATGTCAAAAAAAAAAAAAAAACGTATCTCTCAATAATCACTCTCAATGTGAATGGCCTAAATGCATCCATAAAATGGAACAGGGTTGCAGATGGGATAAAACGATAAGATCCATCTGCATATTGGCTACATGAGACCCATTTTCAACCTAAGGATACTTCAAGACTGAAAGTGAAGGGGTGGAGAAGCATCTTTCATGCCAATAGGCCTCAAAATAAGGCTGGGGTAGCAATTCTCATATCAGATAAATTAGATTTTAAACTAAAAACTGTAGTCAGAGATACAGGAGGACACTACATAATTCTTTTTTTTTCTAAGATTTTATTTATTTATTTGACAGAGAGATCACAAGTAGGCAGAGAGGCAGGCAGAGAGAGAGAGAGAAGAGAAGAGGAAGAAGACTCCCCACTGAGCAGTGAGCCTTATGTGGAGCTAGATCCCAGGATCCCAGAATCATGACCTGAGCCAAAGACAGAGGCTTTAACCCACTGAGCCACCCAGGCGCCCAACACTACATACTTCTTAAAGGGACTATCCATCAAGAAGATCTAATAATTGTAAATATTTATGCCCCCAATATGGGAGAAGCCAATTATATAAGAAAACTGTTAATCAAGACAAAGCGTCATAGTGATATGAATACACTAATAGTAGGAGATCTTAACACTCAGTAACAGACAGATCATCCAAGCGAAAATCAATAAAGAAACAAGAGCATTGAATGACACATTGGACCAGATAGACGTCATAGATATATACAGAACATAACACCCTAAAAAAACAGAATACTCGTTCTTCTCAAGTGTACACGGAACCTTCTCCCAAATAGAACACATACTCAGTCACCGATCAGGGTTCAACTGATACCAAAAGACTAACATTATTCCCTGAATATTCTAGATCACAAAGCTTTGAAACTGGAGCTCAACAACAAGGAAAACACCTGGAAGCTAAAGACCATATTGCTTTTGAATGCTTGCATCAATCAGGAAACCAAAGAAGAACTTAAATGATTCATGGAAAACAATGAGAATGAAGACAGTTTGGTCCAAAACCTATGTGATACATCAAAGGCGATCCTAAGAGGGAAATACATAGCCGTCCAAGTCTCCCTCAAAAAAATTGAAAAATCCAGAATACACCAGCTGTCTTTACACCTTAAAGAACTGGAGAATCAATGACAATTTAAGCCAACCCCATGCACAAGAAGGGAAATAAGATTAGAGCAGAGATGTATGAGATAGAAACAACACACACAAAACAGATAATCATATCGAAAAATGGGCAGAAGATATGAACAGACACTTCTCCAACGAAGACATACAAATGGCTATCAGACACATGAAAAAAGGTTCATCATCACTAGCCATCAGGGAGATTCAAATTAAAACCACATTGAGATACCACCTGACACCAGTTAGAATGGCCAAAATTAGCAAGACAGGAAACAACGTGTGTTGGAGAGGATGTGGAGAAAGAGGAACCCTCTTACACTGTTGGTGGGAATGCAAGTTAGTGCAGCCACTTTGGAGAACAGTGTGGAAACTCCTGAAGAAATTAAGAATAGAGCTTCCCTATGACCCTGCAATTGCACTGCTCGGTATTTACCCCAAAGATACAGATGTAGTGAAAAAGAAGAGCCATCTGTACCCCAATGTTTATTGCAGCAATGGCTACAGTCGCCAAACTGTGGAAAGAACCAAGATGCCCTTCAACAGATGAATGAATAAGGAAGATGTAGTACATATACACGATGGAGTATTATGCCTCCATCAGAAAGGATGAATACCCAACTTTTGTAGCAACATGGACGGGACTGGAGGAGATTATGCTGAGCGAAGTAAGTCAAGCAGAGAGAGTCAAGTATATGGTTTCACTTATTTGTGGAGCATAACAAATAGCACGGAGGACATGGGGAGATGGAGAGGAGAAGGAGTTGAAGGAAACTGGAAGGGGAGATGAACCATGAGAGACTATGGACTCTGAAAAACAACCAGAGGGTTTTGAAGGGGCGGGGAGGGGGGTGGGAGGTTGAGGAACCAGGTGGTGGGTAATAGTGAGGGCATGTACTGCATGGAGCACTGGGTGTTATGCCAGAACAATGAACACTGTTACGCTGTAAATAAACAAATAAAAAAAAAATTAAAAAAAAAAGAAACTAGAGATACAGAAGATTGTATCATGAAACTAGAAGCTGGATTTTTGAAAAAATTATAAGATTGATAAATCATTGGCCAAACTAATCCAAAAGAAAAGAGAGAAGCCCCAAATTAATAAAATTATGAATGAAAAGGGAGAGATCACAACTAACACCAAAGAAGTAGAAACAATCATCAGAAATTATTACCAACAGTTATATGCCAATCAGTTAAGCAACCGAGATGAAATGAATGCATTCCTGGAAAATTATAAACTTCCAAAATTGAACCAGGAAGAAATTGACAACATGAATAGACTGATATCTAGTAACAAGATTGAAGCAGTGATCAAAAACCTCCCAAAAAACGAGAGCCCAGGACCAGAGAAATTCCCTGGGGAATTCTACCAAACATTTAAAGAAGAAATAACACCTATTGTCCTGAAGCTCTTTCAAAAAATTGAAGGAGAAGGAAAACTTCCAGACTCTTTTTATGAAGCCAGGATTACCTTGATCCCCAAAGCAGGCAAAGACCACAGCAAAAAGGAGAATTTCAGACCAATATCCCTGATGAATAGAGATGCTAAGATTCTCAACAAGATCCTAGTTAATAGATCCAACAACACATGAAAAAAATTATCCACCATGACCAGGTGGGATTCATTCCTGGGTTACAAGAATGATTCAACATTTTCAAATCAATCAATGGGCTAGAACAAATCAATAAGAGAAGGGAGAAGAACCACGTGGTACTCTCAGTTGAGGCAGAAAAAGCATTTGACAAAACTCAGAATCTGTTCCTGATTAAAATGCTTCAAAGTATAGGGATAGAGGGAACATTCCTAAACTTCAGGAAATATATCTATGAAAAACCCACAGCAAATATCATCCTCAAAGGGAAAAATCTGATTGTCTCCTATTGAGATCAGGAACACAAAAAGGATGCTCAGTCTCACCACTCTTGTTTAACATAGTATTAGAAGTCCTAGCAACAGCAATCAGACAACAAAGTGAAATAAAAGTTATTCAGATTGGCAATGAAGAAGTCAAACTTTCTCTCTTCACAGATGACATGATTCTTTATATGGAAAACTCAAGACTCCAACCCCCAAACTACTAGAACTCATACAGCAATTCAGTAATGTGGCAGGATACAAAATCCATGTACAGAAATCCGTTGCTTTCTTATACAGTAACAATGAAAATACAGAAAGAGAAATTAGAGAATCAATTCCATTTACTATAGAACCAAGAATCATAAGATACCTGGGAATAAAGCTAAGCAAAGAGGTAAATGATCTGTACTTGAGGAACTATAGAATATTTATGAAAGAAACTGAAGAAGGCACAAAATGATTGAAGAGCATCCATGATCATGCACCAGAAAAGTAAAGATTGTTAAAATGTCGATACTGCCTAGAGCAATCTATACTTTCAATACCATTCCGATCAAAATTCCACCAGTATTTTTCAAAGAGCTGAATCAAACAATCCTACAATTTGTATGGAATCAGAAGAGACACCAAATTGCTAAGGAAATGTTGAAAAAGAAAAAAACAAAACTGGGGCATCACTTTGCCTGATTTCAATCTTCAGTACAAAATTGTGATCATCAAGACAGCATGGTACTGGCATAAAAACAGACACATAGACCAGTGGATCAGAGTAGAGAGCCCATATATGGATCCTCAACTCTATGGTCAAATAATATTTGACAAAACAGGAAAAAATATACAGTGGAAAAAAGACAGTATCTTCAATAAATGGTGCTGGGAAAATTGGAGAGCTATGTGTGTAAGAATGAAAATGGACCATTCTCTTACACCATACACAAAGATAACCTGAAATGGATAAAAAACCTCAATGTAAGGCAGGTATCCATCAGAATCATAGAGGAGAACATAGGCAGTAACTTCTTCGATATCGGCCACAACTTCTTTCACGATATGTCTCCAAAAGCCAAGGAAACAAAAGCAAAAATGAACTTTTGGGACTTCATCCAGATCAAAGCTTCTGCACAGCAAAGGAAACAGTCAACAAAACAAAAAGGCAACCCACAGAATGGGAAAATATATTTGCAAATTACACTACAGACAAAAGCCTGATATCAAGAACCTCTAAAGAGCTCCTCAAACACAACACACACAAAACAGATAATTATGTCAAAAAATGGGGAGAAGACATGAACAGACACTTTTCCAATGAAGACATGCAATCAGGTAACCAACACATGAAAAAATGTTCATCATCACTAGCCAATAGGGAGATTCAAATCAAAACCACATTGAGATACCACCTTACACAAGTTAGAATGGACAAAATTAACAATACAGTAAACAATATGTGTTGGAGAGGATGTGGAGAAAGGGGAACCCTCTTACACTGTTGGTGGGAATGCAAGTTGGTACAACCACTTTGGAAATCAGTGTGGAGATTCCTCAAGAAATTAAAAATAGAGCTTCCCTATGACCCTGCAATTGCACTACTGGGTATTTACCCCAAAGATACCGATGGAGTGAAAAGAAGGGTCATCTGTACCCCAATGTTCATAGCAACAATGGCCATGGTCGCTAAACTGTGGAAAGAACCAAGATGCCCTTCAACAGATGAATAGATAAGTAAGATGTGGTCCATATACCCGATGGAGTATATGCCTCCATCAGAAAGGATGAATACCCAACTTTTGTATCAACATGGACAGGACTAGAAGAGATTATGCTGAGTGAAATATATCAAGCAGAGAGTTGATTATCATATCATTTCACTTATGTGTGGTGCACACAAAAGAACACGGAGGACATGGGGAGATAGAGAGGAGAATGGAGTTGGGGGAAATTGGAAGGGGAGACAACCATGAGAGATTATGAACTCTGAAAAACAATCTGAGGGTTTTGAAGGGGCAGGGGGGTGTGAGGTTGGGTTAGTCTGGTGGTAGGTATTATGGAGAGTACGTATTGCATGGGACACTGGGCGTGGTACATAAACAATGAATTCTGGTACATTGAAAAGAAATTAAAAAAGAAAAAAAGCATGGATGGAGAGACAAGGACCTTCCCAGACCAGTAGAGACTGAAAGAACATGTGGCTATTAAGCTGGTCCTGCAAGCAATATCAAGGGCAGTTCTATAAAAGGAGAAAGATCCCAAGAGTTATGTAGAACATAAATATACAGAGACAATCTATAGAAAAAAGGACCTCATAGGCAATATGATCAAAATAAAATCATATCTTTCAATAATCACTTTCAATGTAAATGGCCTAAACACACCCATAAAATGATACAGGGTTGCAGATTGGATAAAGAGAGGACCCTATATGCTGTTTACAAAAGACTCAGTTTTAACCTAAACACACTTCTGGATTGAAATTGAAGGGGTAGAGAACCATCTTTCATGTCAATGGACTGCAAAAAAAAGCTGGGGTATCAATTCTCCAAAAGGACAATTTAGATTTTAAGCTAAAGACTGTAGTCAGAATACAGAAGGACACTATATCATTCTTAAAGGGTCTATCCAGCAAGAAGTTCTAACAATTATAAATATCTATGCCCCCAGCATGGGAGCAGCCAATTACATAAGCCAGCTGTTAACCAAAATAAAGAGATATATTGATAATAATAAATGAATGGTAGAAGACCTCAACACTCCATTCTCAGCAATGAAGAGAACATCTAAGCAGAATATCAACAAAGAATCAGAGTTTGAATGACACACTGGACCAGATATACATGTTCTCATAGATATAAAAAGAATACTCCACCTTAAAACAACAGAATACTCATTCTTCTCGAGTGCACATGGAAAGTTCTGGAACATTCCCAGAATAGACCACATACTGGGTCACAACCAAAACAAAAAGACTGAGATTATTCCCTGCATATTCTCAAACCACAATGCTTTGAAATTGGAACTCAATCACAAGAAAATTTTGGAAGAAATTCAAACACTTGGACCATCCTGCTTAAGAATGTTTAGATCAATCAGAAATCAAAGAAGAACTTAAGCAATTCATGGAAACCAGTGAGAATGAAAACACATCAGTCCAAAATCTATGGGCTATGATAATGGCAGTCCTAAGGGAAAATACATAACCATTGAAGCCTCACTCAAAAAAATTAGAAAAATCCTGAATACAAAAACTCTCTTTACACTTTAAGGATCAAAGGAAAGAGCAATAAATTAAACCTAACCTATGCATAAGAAGGAAAATAATTAAGATTAGAACAGAGATCAAGTAATTAGAAACTAGAAATGCAATAGAGCAGATCAATGAGACTAGAAGCTGGTTCTCTGAATGAATTCATAATAGTGATAAACCACTGGGGAAACATTTCCAAAAGAAAAATGAAAGGAACCAGATTAATAAAACTATGAATGAGAAGGTAGAAATCATGCTAATACCAAGGAAATAAATACAATTATCAGAAATTATTATCAACAGCTATATGACAATAAATTAAGCAACCTGGAAGAAATGGATGCATACCTGGAAACATAAACTTCCAAGACTGAAACATGAAGAAATTGACAGCCTGAGTAGAGAAATAACCATTAATGAGATTGAAACAGTGATCAAAAACCTCTTAAAGTCCAGGACCTGATGGATTCCCTGGGGAATTCTACCAAATACTCAAAGAAGAACCAATACTTATTAAACTGAGGCTGTTTCAAAAAATAGAATGAAAACTTCTAGACTCGTGCTATGAGGCCAGCATTACCTTGATCCCGAAACCAGGCAAAGACCCCATCATAAAGGAGAATTTCAGACCAGTATCCCTGATGAATATGGATACCAAGTTTCTCAACAAGCTCCTACCTAATAGGATCCAACAGTGCTTTAAAAAGATTATCCATCCTGACCTGGTGAGATGTATCCCATTCAACATTCCCAAATCAATCAATGTGATAGAACACATAAATAAGAGAAGAGAGAAGAACCACATGATACTGCAAATTGATACAGAAAAAGCATTTACAAAATGCAACACCCTTTCCCGATTAAAACTCCTCAGAATATAGAGAAGAGGGAACATTCTTCAATTTCATAAAGTCCATCTATGAAAGACCAAGAGTGGATATCATTCTCAATGGGGGAAAAATGAGAGTCTTTCTATTCAGATCAGGACCATGACAAGGATGCCCACTCTCACCACTATTGTTCAACATAGTAGTAGTAGTCCTAGCAATGGCAATGAGAATACAAAGAGAAATAAAATGTATTCAAATTGGCAAAGAAGTAGTGAAACTCTCTCTCTTCCCAGATGATATGATACTTTATGTGGGAAACCCAAAAGGCTCCATCCCTAAATTACTAGAACTCATACATCAATTCAGTAATGTGGCAGAATACAAAATCAATGCACAGAAATCAGTTACTTTCTTATACACGAACAATGTAACTATAGAAAGAGAAATTATAGAATCGATTCCATTTACAATAGCACCAAAAAACATAAGATACCTTGGAATAAACCTAACCAAAGAGGTAAAGGATCTATACTCTAGAAACTACAGAACACTTATGAAATAAATTGAAGACACAAAAAGATGGAAAAAAAATTCCATGCTCATAGATCAGAAGAATAAACATTGTTAACAAGTCTATGATTCCCAGAGAAATCTATACTTTCAAGGCCATCCTGATCAAAAGACCATCGGCATTTTTCAAAGTGCTGAAACAAAGAGTCCTAGAATTTGTATGGAACCAGAAAAGATCCTGAATCGCCAAGAAAATGTTGAAAAGAAAAAGAAAGCTGGGGGCATCACATTGCCTAATTTCAAGCTATATTATAAAGCTGTGATCACCAAGACAGCATGGTAATGGCACAAAAACAGACACATAAATCAATGGAACAAAATAAAGAGCCCAGATATGGACTCTGAATTCTATGGCTGACTAATCCTCACCAAAGCAGGAAAAAATATCCAAGGAAAAAAGTCAGTCCCTTCAATGAATGGTGGTGGAAAAATTGGACAGCTATATACAGACGAATGAAAATTGACTATTCTATTACACTATGCACAAAGATAAACTCGAAAGGGATGAAAGACTTCAATGTAAGACAGGAATCCATCAAAATCCTAGAGAAGAAGATAGGCAGTAACCTCTTTGACATTGGCCACAGCAACGTTTTTCAAGACAAGTCTCCAAAGGCAAGGAAAACAAAAAATAAAAATAAACTTTTGGGGCTTCATCAAGATAAAAAACTTCTTCACAGGAAAGGAACCAGTCAACAGAGCCAACCCAGAGAATGGGAGGAGACATTTTCAAATGAAACACAACAAAGGGCTGATAGTCAAGATCTATAGAGAACTTCTCAAACTCAACACCCAAAAACCAAATAATGAAGTCAGAAAATGGGCAGAAGACATGAACAGACACTTCTTCAAAGAAGACCTATGAATGGAGGAAGGAGTCGAGATGGCAGAGAAGTAGCAAGCTGAGACAACATCAGGTAGAAGGAGATCAGCTAGATATCTTATCAAACCATTCCAAACACCTACAAATCCAACAAGAGATTGAAGAGAAGAAGCGCACCAATACTAGAAACAGAAAATAGACCACTTTCTAAAAGGTAGGACCAGCACAGAAGTGAATCCAAAGTTACGGGAAGATAGATAATAGGGGGAGGGGCCAGCTCCTGGCAAGTGGCAGAGCAACGGAGCACAAAATCAGGACTTTAAAAAGTCTGTCCCACTGAGGGACATCGCAACAGAGGCTAAACTGGGGTGAAGT
Organism: Meles meles; assembly: GCF_922984935.1. Taxonomy (NCBI): domain Eukaryota; kingdom Metazoa; phylum Chordata; class Mammalia; order Carnivora; family Mustelidae; genus Meles; species Meles meles. Next base: position 52,210,119 of record NC_060087.1, read on the forward strand.
CACACAGGGACAGCATGGCCTCAGGTCCTGTGGGGTCACAGAAGGATCGGGGGTGGCTGAGTGTCACAGAGCTCGCAGGTATTAGAGTGGGGAAGCCATCTACAGAGACAGAGCCAAGGAGTGAGTTCTTAACTCGGGGTTACCTTGAACCATAATCCGTGGCACAGGCCACTGCTCTGTGAGTGGGGTCCCCACAAGATCCAGGGACCCCCCCCCCAGAAGAGCTCAGGTATCTGCAGGGTTCGGAGACTCCAGGTGGAGCTGTGTGCCAGAGACAGAGACACTTGGTCACAGGCTGGGTGAGCTTGGAGCGCAGCCGGAGGCCAGAGAGACAGGAGTGATTGACTGCTTTTATCTGAGGCGCACTGAGGAGTGGGAACCAGAGGTCTTGGATCCTCCAAGCGGGAAATTGGGAGGCCGCCATTTCATTCCTGTCCTCCAGAACTCTATGGAAAGCGGTCAGGAAACAGAAGCTCCCGAAAGAGAACCTGAGTGGATTATTTAGCCTGGCCCCTGGTAAGGGAGATGCAATTCTGCCTCGGACAAAGACACTTGAGAATCACTATAACAGGCCCCTCCCCCAGAGGATCAACAGGAAATCCAGCCAAGACCAAGTTCACTTACCAAGGAGAACAACAGAATTCTAGAGGAGGAGAAAATAAAGCATCAAATTCATGACTTTCTCCCCAGGATACTTTAGTCTTGCAAAGTTAATCAATTTTTTAAAATTTTATTATTTTTTTCTTCTGCTAATTTTTTAAACTTTTACCCTTTCCTCTTTTAACGTTTTTAAACTAGTTTATCTTAGCAATACCTTTCATTAAAAAAATAATCTTTTTTGAATCTTCATTATTATAGTCATATTTTATCCTTCATTGTATCTAACTTTATTTTTTGTATACACATAGGGTTCTTTCTTCTAATAAATTTGGGGTACAAATTCTTCTAATAGATCAAAATACACCCTAAATCTAGCACCAGGCTTGTTCTAGTCTCCATCCCAAGCAAATTCTCTCCACTTTCCTTTTCTTTTTTCTCCCAACCAACATACCTTATATACTCCTACTTCAGAAATTAAAAAAAAAATTTGTTCATCTTTACAGTCATATTCCATCCCTTCATTGTGTTTACCCTTATATATGTTTTTCATTCTTTATAATTTTGGGAGGTAGTTTCTTCTAAGATACCAAAATACTCCCAAAATTAAGTGGGTGACCCTGTTCTAGTCACCAGTCTAATATATAAATATTTTTTTCTTTTTTACATTTTTTCTTTATTGGTTTTCTTTTTTTAACTTTTTTCCTGAACTTCTTTTTACCACTCCCCCCCCACTCATGATTTGGGGTCTCTTCTGCTTTGGTTAAAGCACATTTTCCTGGGGTCTTTGACACCCTTTTAGTATTTTATTTTCTCCTTCATATATTCTTATCTGGACAAAATGACAAGGTGGAAAAACTAACCACAAAAAAAGAACAAGAGGCAGTACTGAAGGCTAGGGACCTAATCAATACGGACATTGGTAATATGTCAGATCTAGAGTTCAGAATGATGATTCTCAAGGTTCTAGCAGAGCTCGAGAAAGGCATGGAAGATATTAGAGAAACTCTCTCTGGAAAACTAAAAGCCCTTTCTGTAGAAATAAAACAACTAAAATCTTACCAAGTTGAAATCAAAAAAGCTACTAATGAGGTGCAATAAAAAATGGATGCTCTTACTACTAGGATAAATGAGGCAGAAGAAAGAATTAGTGATATAGAAGACCAAATGACAGAGAATAAAGAAGCTGAACAAAAGAAAGACAAACATCTACTGGACCATGAGGGGGAGAATTCGAGAGATAAGTGATACAATAAGATGAAACAACATTAGAAAAATTGGGATTCCAGAAGAAGAGAGAGAGGGGGGAGCAGAAGTTATATTGGAGAGAATTTCCCTAATATGGCAAAGGGAACAAGCATCAAAATCCAGGAGGCACAGAGAAACCCCCTCAAAATCAATAATAGGTGCACACCCCATCATCTAAAAATAAAATTTACAAGTTTAGCAACAAAGAGAAAATCCTGAAAGCAGCCCGGGACAAGAAGTCTGTAACATACAATGGTAAAAATATAAGATTGGAAGGGGACTTATCCACAGAGACCTGGCAGGCCAAAAAGAGCTGGATGATATATTCAGACTACTAAATGAGAAAAACATGCAGCCAAGAATACTATATCCAGCTAGGTTATCATTCAAAATAGAATGAGAGGTAAAAAGCTTACAGGACAAATAAAAACTAAAAGAATTTGTAAAAAACAACAGACTCCACAGGAAATGTTGAAAGGGGTTCTCTAAGTAAATAGACACCCTAAAAGTAGTAGATCAGAAAGGAACAGAGACAATATACAGTAATAGTCACCTTACAGGCAAAACAATAGCACTAAATTCATATCTTGCAATAGTTATCCTGAATGTAAATGGACTAAATGCCCCCAATCAAAAGATCTAACAATTTTAAATATCTATGTCCCTAACATTGGAGCAGCCAACTATATAAACCAATTAATAACAAAATCAAAGAAACACATTGACAATAATATAATAATAGTAGGGGACTTTAACACTTCCCTCACTGAAATGGACAGGTCATACAAGCAAAAGAACCAGAAGGAAATAAAGGCCTTAAGTGACACACTGGACCTGATGGCCATCACAGATATATACCGAATATTCCATCCCAAAGCAACAGAATACACATTCTTCTCTAAGACACATGGAACATTCTCCAGAATAGACCACATCCTGGGTCATAAATCAGGTCTCAGCTGGTATCAAAAGATTGGGATCATTCCCTGCATATTTTCAGACCACAGTACTCTGAAGCTAGAATTCATCACAAGAAGAAATTTGGAAAGAACCCAAATACATGGAGAATAAACAGCATCCTTCTAAAGAATGAATGGGTCAACTAGTAAATTAAAAAATAATTTAAAAAAATTCATGGAAACAAATGATAATGAAAACACAATGGTTCAAAATCTGTGGGACACAGCAAAGGCAGTCCTGAGAGGAAAATATATAGCGGTACAAGCCTTTGTCAAGAAACAAGAAAGGTCTCAAATACACAACCTAACCCTACACCTAAAGAAGCTGGAGAAAGAACAGCAAAGAAAGCCTAAACCCAGCAGGAGAACAGAAATAATCAATATCAGCACAGAAATCAATGAAATAGAAACCAAAATAAAAACAAAAACAAAAACAAACAAAAAAAAAACCCCAGCAAATCAATGAAACTAGGTGCTGGTTCTTTGAAAGAATTAATAAGATGGATAACCCCTGGCCAGACTTATCAAAAAGAAGAGAAGGAACCCAAATAAATAAAATAGTGAATGAAAGATGAGAGATTACAACCAACACCAAAGAAATACAAACAGTTATAAGAACATATTATGACCAACTCTACACCAACAAATTTGACAATCTGGAAGAAATGGATGCATTCCTAGAGACGTATAAACTACCACAACTGAATCAGGAGGAAATAGAAAACCTGAACAGATCCATAACCAGTAAGGAGATTGAAAAAGTCATCAAAAATCTCCAAACAAAAGCCTAGGGCCAGATGGCTTGCCAGGGGGATTCTACCAAACATTTAAAGAAGAACTAATTCCTATTCTCCTGAAACTGTTCCAAAAAATAGAAATGGAAGGAAAACTTCCAATCTCATCTTATGAGACCAGCATCACCTTGATCCCAAAATCAGACAAGGATCCCATCAAAAAAGAGAATTACAGACCAATATCCTTGATGAACACAATGTGAAAATTCTTACCAAAATAATAGCAAATAGGCTCCAACAGTACATTAAAAGGATTATTCACCATGACTAAGTGGGATTTATTCCAGGGCTGCAAGGTTGGTTCTACATCTGCAAATCAATGTGATACAATACATTAATAAAAGAAAGAACAAGAACCATATGATACTTTCAATAGATGCTGAAAAAGCACTTGACAAAGTACAGCATCTCTTCTTTATCAAAACTCTTCAAAGTGTAGGGATGGAGGGCACATACCTCAATATTACAAAGCCATCTATGAAAAAACCCACTGCAAACATCATTCTCAATGAAGAAAAACTGAGAGCTTTTCTGCTAAGGTCAGGAACACGGCAGGGATGTCCATTATCACCACTGCTATTCAACATAGTACTAGAACTCTTAGCCTCAGAAATCAGACAACAAAAAGAAATTCAAGGCATCAAATTGGCTAAGAAGAAGTCAAACTATCACTCTTTGCAGATGATATGATACAGTATGTGGAAAACCCCAAAGATTCCACTCCAAATCTGCTAAAACTTGTACAGGAATTCAGTAAAGTGTCAGGATATAAAATCAATGCACAGAAATCAGTTGCATTTCTTTACACCAGGAATAAGACAGAAGAAAGAGAAATTAAGGAGTCAATCCCACTTACAATTGCACCCAAAATCATAAGATACAAAGGAATAAACCTAACCAAAGATGCAAAGAATCTATACTCAGAAAACTATAAAGTACTCATGAAAGAAATTGAGGAAGACACAAATGGAAAATGTTCCATGCTCCTGTATTGGAAGAATAAATTTGTGAAAATGTCTATGCTACCTAAAGCAATCAACACATTTAATGCAATCCCTATCAAAATCCCATCCATTTTTTCAAAGAAATGGAACAAATAATCCTAAAATTTATATGGAACCAGAAAAGACCTCGAATAGCCAAAGGAATATTGAAAAAGAAAGCCAAAGTTGGTGGCATCACAATTCCAGACTTCAAGCTCTGTTACAAATTTGTCATCATCAAGACAGCATGGTACTGGCACAAAAACAGACACATAGATCAATGGAATAGAATAGAGAGCCCAGAAATAGACCCTCAACTCTATGGTCAACTAGTCTTCCACAAAGCAGGAAAGAATGCTCAATGGAAAAAAGACAGCCTCTTCAACAAATGGTGTTGGGAAAATTGGACAGCCACATGCAGAAAAAATGAAACCAGACCATTTCATTACACCACACATGGAAATATACTCCAAATGGATGAAGGACCTCAATGTGAGAAAAGAATCCATCAAAATCCTTGAGAACACAGGCAGCAACCTCTTTGACCTCAGGTGCAGCAACTTCTTCCTAGGAACATTGCCAAAGGCAAGGGAAGCAAGGGCAAAAATGAACTATTGGGACTTCATCAAGATCAAAAGCTTTTGCACAGCAAAGGAAACGGTTAGCAAAACTAAAAGACAACTGACAGAATGGGAGAAGATATTTGCAAACAACATATCAGATAAAGGGCTAGTATCCAAAATTTATAAAAAGCTTAGCAAACTCAACACCCAAAGAATAAATAATCCAATTAAGAAATGGACAGAGGACATGAACAGACATTTCTGCAAAGAAGACATCCAGATGGTGAACAAGACACATGAAAATGTGCTTCACAGCACTCAGCATCAGGGAAATACAAATCAAAACCACAATGAGATACCACCCCACACCAGTCAGAATGACTAAAATTAACAAGTCAGGAAATGACAGATGCTGGTGAGGATGCAGAGAAAGGGGAACCCTCCTACACTATTGGTGGGAATGCAAACTGGTGCACCCACTCTGGAAAATAGCATGGAGGTTCCTCAGAAAGTTGAAAATAGAGCTACCTTTGACCCAGAAATTGCACTACTGGGTATTTACCCTAAAGATACAAACGTAGTGATCCGAAGGGGCACGTGCACCCAAATATTTATAGCAGCAATGTCCACAATAGGCAAACTATGAAAAGAACCTGAATGTCTATAAACTGATGAATGGATAAAAAAGAAGTGGTATATATACACAATGGAATACTATGCAGCCATCAAAAGAAATGAAATCTTGCTATTTGTGATGACATGGATGGAACTAGAGGGTATTATGCTTAGCAAAATACGTCAATCAGAGAAAGAAAACTATCATATGATCTCCCTGATATGAGTAAATGGAGATGCAACGTGGGGAGTTTGGGGGTAAGAAAAGAAAAAATGAAAGAAGATGGGATCAGGAGGGAAACAAACCATAAGAGACTCTTAATGTCACAAAACAAACTGAGGGTGGCCGGGGGGAGGGGGTTAGTGAGAAGGTGTTGGGGTTATGGACATTGGGGAGGGTATGTGCTATGGTGAGTGCTGTGAAGTGTGTAAACCTGGCGTTTCACAGACCTGTACTCCTGGGGCTAATAATACATTATATGTTTATAAAAAACTTTTTAAATAATAAAAAAAAGACATATGAATGGTTAAAAGACAAATGAAAAAATGTTCAACATCATTAGCTATCAGGGAAATTCAAATCAAAACCATGTTGAGATATCACTTTTCACTAGTTGGAATGGCAAAAATTAACAAGGAAGGAAACAACAAATGTTGGAGAGGTTGTGGTGAAAGGGGAACCCATTTACAGTGTTCATGGAAATGAAAGTTGGTACAGCCACTTTGGAAATTAGTGTGGAGATTTCTCAATAAGTTAAAATAGAGCTACCCTATGACCTAGGAATTGCACTACTGGGTACTTACCCCAAAGACATATATGTCGTGAAAGGAAGGTCCATATGCAGCCCAATGTTCACAGCAACAATGTCCACAGTAGCTCAACTGTGCATAGAGCTGAGATACCCTTCAACAGATAAATGGATGAAGAAGATGTGGTCCGTATATGCAATGGAACATTACACAGCCATCAGAAAGGTTGAATACCCAACTTTTGCATTGACATGGATGGGACTGGAGGAGATCATGCTATGTGAAGTAAGTCAAGCATAGAAAGTCAATTATCTCATGGTTTCACTCATTGCAGAACTAAGGAATAGCATTGAAGATATTGGGAAAATGAAGGGGAAAATGAAGGGGAGGGTAAATTGCACTGGAAGGCAATCCATGAGGGACTATGGACCCCAGGATACAAACTGAGGGTTTAGGAAGGGAGTGGGTTAGGGGATGGGTGAACTCAGTGATGGGTATTAAGGAGGGCACAGACTGCATGGAGCACTGGGTGTTATACACAAAGAATGAGTCATGGAACCCTACATCAAAACTAATGATGGTGTATGGTGTATGGTGACAAACATAACATAATAAAATTTTAAAAATCGAGTTTGTGTGATATAAGGTGCTTGTCTGGCTTTCTTTCGATGTTCATTAGCATGATAAGTAGTTCTCCATCACCTCACTTTTTCTCTGCAGGTGTCCTCAGTATGGGATGTGTCCCTTGTAAGAAGTATATAGATCTTGTTTTTTTTTTAATCCATTATGATACCCAATGTCTTTTGTTTACATTCAGAGTGATTATTGATAGATATGAATTTAGTTCCATTGTATTACCTGTAAAGTCAGTGTTTCTGGAGATTTTCTCTGTTCCTTTATCGTCTTTATTGCTTTTGGTCTTTCTTTCCTACTCAAAGAGTCCCCTTAATATTTCTTGCAGAACCGGTTCAGTGGTTTAAACAAACTCCTCTAGTTTTTGTTTGCTTGGGAAACTCTATCTCTCCTTCCATTCTGGGCAGCCTTGCCGGATAATGTATTGGCTACATATTTTTCTGATTCACCATACTGAATACACCATGACACTCTCTTCTGGCCTGCCAAATTTTTGTGGAGAGATCTGCTGCCAACCCTTTTTGTCTTCCCTTGTAAATTAGGAGTTTCTTTTCCTTGAATGCTTTCTGGATTCTTTATTTATCTCTGTATTTTGCAAATTTTACTGTAATGTGTTGTGGGCCACAAAGCTGTGGGCCAGCTTTTGTTGAATTTGATGGGAGTTCTCTGTGCCTCTTGGATTTTGATGTCTGTTTCCTTCCCCAGATTACATAAGTTTTCAGCTATAATTTGCTCAAATATACCTTCTGCCCTCTTCCCCTTCTTTTCTTCTGGGACTCTATGTCATGAATATTATCAGTATTTAAAGAATCTCTAAGTTCCCTAAGTCTAGATTCATGATCCAATATCTTTTTTTCCCTCTTATTTTGAGCTTCATTTTTGTCATAATTTTATATTATATATCACTTATTTGTTCCTTTGCTTCCTTGCTCCTTCTGGTCACTACATTCAGTCAGTTTTACATCTGAGCTATTGCATTTTCTTTTTAATTTTTGTCTGATTCGTTTTTAGGTCTTTTATTTCTAAGGTATGGAACTCCCAGGTATCTTCCGTGCTTTTCTCAAGCCCAGCTAGTAAGTATCCTTATGAATATTGTTACAGATTCTGGATCAGGCACATTATTTATATCTGTTTCCATTAGATCGCTGGCCATGACCTCTTCTTGTTCTTTATTTTGGGATGAATTCTTCCATTTTGGCATTTGTCCAAGGTCTCTGTCTTCTTTTTTGTGTTAAGAAAGTCTGTTATGTTTCCTGCTCCTGAGAGTAATGGCTTTATGAAAAAGTGATCACATACTACTCAGGGTCTGGATTTTCAAGAAGTGTTTCTGGTGTATGCTCTGTGTACTCTGCTGTTGTGTTGTGGCTGCTCTTTCCCTCAGCCTGCAGTGGGGAGTGTTGGAACCTTATCCAGTCTGTGGGAAGTTTCAACTAAGTCTACTTTGCTTTATTTCTTAATGGAGGTCCGATCCTATTTCCACTAGAGCTGAAGATTTACAGCTCTCTGTGGTAAGTGGGCTTGGTATACAGGAGTTTGTCATGGTCTTCTGGGAGGGGTGCTGTTACTCTGACTCTCAGGCACACTCGCACTATTAAAAAAACACCTGCAGATTGCAGGGTACTATAGGTTGGTATAAGCAGCTCTAGCCTCCACTGGGGGTGCTGTGATGTTCATTGAAGTCCATGTTCAGTCTGATGTCAGGTGATTGGCAGGGGATAAAAAAAATGGGGTCAGCCCACTCTCTCTTCTCTGGAGAGGACAGTTCATGTCCACTGCTCTCCTGATGCCCTCACAGAGGAGTGAACAATTTTCCCTCATGTGTCCCTGTCATCCCTCAGTTCACAGTCTTCACTCTGTGTCTGGGCCATCTGCACACCCAGTGGTGTAGTGCTCCCAGCTTTTATCTCAAGCATGCTGGCTTAGTTTCAAAACTACAAATTTCAGGGCCTGGTACAGCATGAATCCACACTGATCCCCAGGGGGAGGGTCTTGCCATGCTGTAGGTGGTGCTGTTTTGTCCCAGAAGAGCAGTTCTATGAACCTGCAGGGTCTTGGAATTTATGTTAAAGCATAGCAAAAATGTGGCATCCAGGTTAATTGCCCTCAGCAGGTGCCTCTCTCTTTATGTTAATGAAAGTGCAGTGCAATGACACCTGCTGGATCTTTTGTCCTCTCAGAGGTGGTGCCACCTCTCCCAAATGCACTCCAAGAAGGGGAACTATCTCTCCCAGTGTGACCCAAGGGATCCTCAGACCATGCTGTCTGCTCCTGGGCCACTGCCCTATTTCTTCACAGGAGTATCACTAGACCCTCCAGGCTCCACTGTGGCAATTGCACTACCTTCTAAAACTTCAGACTTTGAGCTTTGCAATAATCAGCCCCTCTTGTTTTCCCAGTCAGTTGTTTTGGGCAAGCGTTTATCTTGTGTAATCCCCTGCAGATTGTGTGCTCTCTTTCTCTTTTCATGAACAGGGCTCCCTCCCCTCCCCAGCACTTGTGGTTCTTTTCTCTCCCAAATCGTGTCTCCACAACTTCTACCTTCCATGATATGGCCTCTTTTCTCCCTCTAATTGTGCAGTTTGTTCTCTCAGTCCTCAGATTGATTTCTTTGGTGTTCAGAATGATTTGATAATTTATCTAGCTGCATTCAAGGGAGGGGCAAGGATAAGGTCACCCTACCACTCTACCATCTTAATCTCAACATTCCAGGAGTTGGAGTTTAGAGCAAAGCACAGCAAAAACCTTGGGTCCAGATTAGCTGTCCTCAGCAGGTGTCTCTCTCCCTATGCTTAAGGGTCAGGGGATTGTAATGGTGCCAGCAGGCTCTTTTGTCCCCATAGAGGCAATGCCACCTCTGCCAGATGCACTTCAAGGAGAAATCATCTCTCCCAGTGCATCTCAGGGGATCTTCAGATTGTGTCTTCTGCTCCAGGGCCTCTGTCTTCCTCCATAGAAGAACTGCAGTGCTCATCAGGCTCAATACCAGCCACAGCATGGACTTCTAGCAATTTTTTTTTATTTGTTTATTTGACAGACAGAGATCACAGATAGGCAGAGAGGCAGCCAGAGAGAGAGGAAGGGAAGCAGGCTCCCTGCTGAGCAGAAAGCGTGATGCGGGGCTCGATCCCAGGACCTTGGGATCATGACCTGAGCCGAAGGCAGAGGCTTTAACCCACTGAGCCACCCAGGCGCCCCCAGCATGGACTTCTAAAATTCATCTTTGAGACACAATTTGGGGGAGAAAAGAGCCACAATTTCTGGTTGTCACAACTCATGATAATTAGCCCATCTCTTTTTTACCAGTCAGTGATATGGGGGAAGTGTTTTCTTTGTGCGATAACCTGTACACTACTGTCTGCCTATCTCATGTCTCTCTGTGATCAGGGCTCCATCCCCTCTGTAGCCCCCACCCCTACAATCCTCTTCTCCCCCAAGTCATGTCTCCACACCTTATACCTTCCACGATGTGGCCTCTTTTCTCCCTCTAGTTGTGCAGTTTTTCTCTCAGTCCTCAGACTGATTTATTGAGTGTTCACATGATTTGATATTGATCTGTGTTTGAGGGACAAGAAAAGCATAGGGTTGCTCTACTATGGCACCATTTTAATTCCCACCTGAAATTTTAGCACTATTATTTAGCACTACCAATTTACTAAATTTTAGCACTACTGTTGAGAATTATTTGACCATATATATGAAGGTATATTTCTAGACACTTTATTTTTTTTTCCATTTTATTTATTTTTTCAGCGTAACAGTATTCATTCTTTTTGCACAACACCCAGTGCTCCATGCAAAACGTGCCCTCCCCATTACCCACCACCTGTTCCCCCAACCTCCCACCCCTGACCCTTCAAAACCGTCATCAATCGGAGAAAGACAACTATCATATGATCTCCCTGATATGAGGACATGGAGAAGCAACATGGGGGGGGGTAGGGGGATAGGAGAAGAATAAATGAAACAAGATGGGATTGGGAGGGAGATAAACCATAAATGACTCTTAATCTCACAAAACAAACTGGGGGTTGCTGGGGGGAGGTGGGATTGGGAGAGGGGGAGCGGGCTATGGACATTGGGGAGGGGAGGCGAACCATAAGAGACTATGGACTCTGAAAGACACTTTATTTTATTACACTGGTGTATATGCCTATTTTTATGCCAGATTTTTTATTATTACCATAGCTTTCTATAAGTTTTGAAATCAGGAAGTGTGAAATATCTGGTTTGTTTTCTTTGTTTTTTCAAGATGGTTTTGTCTATTGGAGGATTCTTGAAATTACATATGGATTTTTGGATGGATTTTTTTCTCTTTCTGAAAAAAAAATCCTCTGGAATTTTGATGAGAATTGCCTTGAACCTGTGGAGTACTTTGGACGATACAAACATTTAATAAAATTAATTCTTCCAATCCTTTAATATAAATGGCTTTTCATTTGTGTCTAATTTCTTTCATAAACCTTTTGTAGCTTTCAGTGTACTTTTCTTTGGCCACCTTTATTAAATTTTTTTAGTTCATTTATTTTCAGTGTAACAATGTTCATTGTTTTTGCACCACACCCAGTGCTCCATGCACTACGTGCCCTCCCTATTACCCACCACCTGGTTCCTCAACCTCCCATCACCCCTGCCCCTTCAAAACCCTCTGGTTGTTTTTCAGAGTCCATAGTCTCTCAAGGTTCATCTCCCCTTCCAGTTTCCCTCAACTCCCTCTCCTCTCCATCTCCCCATGTCCACTGTGTTCTTTGTTATGCTCCACAAATAAGTGAGACCATATGATACTTGGCTTTCTCTGCTTGACTTATTTCGCTCAGCATAATCTCTTCCAGTCCCATCCATGTTACTACAAAAGTTGGGTATTCATCCTTTCTGATGGAGGCATAATACTCCTCTGTGTATATGGACCACATCTTCCTTATCCATTCATCCATTGAAGGGCATCTTGGTTCTTTCCACAGTTTGGCAACCGTGGCCATTGCTGCAATAAACATTGGGGTACAGATGGCTCTTCTTTTCACTACATCTGTATCTTTGGGGTAAATACCCAACAGTGCAATGGCAGGGTCATAGGGAAGCTCTATTCTTAATTTCTTGAGGAATCTCCACACTGTTCACCAAAGTGGCTGCACCAACTTGCATTCCCACCAACAGTGTAAGAGGGTTGCCCTTTCTCCACATCCTCTCCAACACACGTTGTTCCAGATATAGACCCTCAACTCTGTGGTCAAATAATCTTTGACAAAACAGGAAAAAATATACAATGGAAAAAAGACAGTCTCTTCAATAAATGGTGCTGGGAAAACTGGACAACGATATGTAGAAGAATGAAACTCGACCATTCTCTTACACCAAACACAAAGATAAACTCGAAATGGATAAAAGACCTCAACGTGAGACAGGAATCCATCAGAATCCCAGAGGAGAACATAGGCAGTCACCTCTTCGATATCAGCCACAGCAACTTCTTTCAAGATATATCTCCAAAGGCCAAGGAAACAAAAGTGAAAATGAACTTTTGGGACTTCATCAAGATCAAAAGCTTCTGTATAGCAAAGGAAACAGTCAACAAAACAAAAAGGCAACCCACGGAATGGGAGAAGATATTTGCAAATGACAGTACAGACAAAAGGTTGATATCCAGGATCTATAAAGAACTCCTCAAACTGAACACACACAAAACAGATAATCATATCAAAAAATGGGCAGAAGATATGAACAGACTCTTCTCCAATGAGGACATACAAATGGCTATCAGACACATGAAAAAATGTTCATCATCACTAGCCATCAGGGAGATTCAAATTAAAACTACATTGAGATACCTCCTTTATTAAATTTATCCCTAGTTATCTTATTATTATATATGCTCTTGTAAATGGAATTATTTTCTGATTTTCTCTTTTTGTTGTTTATTATTAGCAGATAGAAATGCAACTGATTTTTGCATGTTGATTTTGTATTCTGCAATTTCACTGAGTTCACTTATTAGTTTTAACAGTTTTATATTTTATCTATTTTCTATCTATATATGGAACACATTTATTTAAATTGAACTAAGGTTGGCATAGCATAAAATTAACCATTTTAAAATGAACAGTTGTGTGGCATTTACTACATTCACAGTGTTGTGCAACCATCACCTCAGTCTAGTTTCAAAACATTTTCATACCCCAAAAGGAAGCCCTGGGTCTAATAAGCAGTTGTTGTGGGTGGGGATGGGTTAGCCTGATGGTGGTTATTAAGGAGGGCACATATTGCATGGAGCACTGGGTGTGGTGCATAAACAATGAATCTTGGAACACTGAAAAAAATAAAAATATTTTATCTATTTTTTAAGAATATATATATATATATATATATATATATATATGAGAAAGACAGAGAAAAAGAGAGAAAGAATGAGTAAGGGGGAGTAGCAGAGGGAGAGGAAGAAGTAGACTTTATGCTAAGAAGGGAGTCTGATGTAGGAATAGATCCCAGAACCCTGAAATCATTACCATGCCAAAGGCAGATACTTAAACTACTGAACCACACAGATGCCCCTCTATTTTATCTATTTTATAACTTTATGTCTTTAAACATAGATAACTGATATTTTCTATCTCTTCCTTTCCAGTTTGGATCCCTTTTGTTTCTTTTTTCTTGTGTAAGCACTTCCAGTATTATGTTCAGTAGAAATGGCATAAGCAAACACTATTGCCTTGTTCTGCTTTGGGGAAAATGTTTTCACTATTCATATGGTGTTAGATGTGGATTTTTCCCAAATGCTTTTTCTTCATACATTGAAATGTTAATTTTTTTCTTTCATGCTGTTAATGTGCTATATTATATTGATCGGTTTTAGTATCCTGGACCATTCTTGCACTCCAGGACTCAATTGCACTTGACTGTGGTTTATAATCCTTTGAAGATGTTGAATTCTTTTTGCTTATATTTTGTTGAGGTCATTTGCTTCAATATTCAAAAGAGATATTGGCCTGTACTTTTCTTGGAGTATCTTGGGCTTTAATATCAAGGTAACTCTGTCACCAAGGAAATGTTGAAAAATAAATACAGAGCTGGGGGCATCACATTGCCTGACTTCAAGCTATATTACAAAGCTGTGATCACTAAGACAACATGGTACTGGCACAAAAACAGACACATAGACCAGTGGAACAGAGTAGAGAGCCCAGACATGGACTATCAACTCTATGGTCAACTAATAAAGAAAAAATCTCCAATAGAGAAAAGACAGTCTCTTCAATAAATGGTGCTGTGAAAAATGGACAGTTATGTATAGAAGAATGAAATTCACCCATTTTTTTACACCATACACTAAGAGAAACTCAAAATGGAAAAAAATACCTCAATGTGAGATAGGAATCCATCAAAATCCTAGAGGAGAACACAGACAATGACCTTTTTGACATGGGCCACACCAGCTTCTTTCAAAATACATCTCCAAAGGCAAGAAAAACAAAAACAAAAATGAACTTTTGGGATTTCATCAATATCAAAAGCTTATGCACAGCAAAGGAAACAGTCAACAAAACTAAGAGACAACCTGTGGAATGGGAGAAGATATTTGCAAATGACATTACAGATAAAAGGCTGATATCCAAGATCTATAAAGAACTTTTTCTCAAACTCAGCACTCAAAAAAGAGATAACCAAGTCAAAAAGTGGTCAGAAAGTGGATAGTCCCTTTAAGAATTATGTAGTGTCCTTCTCTATCTCTGACTACAGTCTTTAGTTTAAAATCTAATTTATCTGATATGAGAATAGCTACCCCGGCCTTCTTTTGAGGCCCATTGGCATGAAAGATGCTTGTCCATCCCTTCACTTTCAGTCTGGGTGTATCCTTAGGTTCAAAATGGGTCTCTTGTAGACAACATATGGATGGGTCCTGTCGTTTTATCCAATCTTCAACCCTGTGTCGTTTTATGGGTGCATTTAGGCCATTCACATTGAGAGTGATTATTGAGAGATAGGTTTTTATTGACATCGTGTTGCCTTTGAAGTCTTTCTGTCTGTAGATTGTTTCTATATTTCTGTTCAATGATATTCTTAAGATTTTTTTCTCTTTTATAGGACCCCCCTTAATATTTCCTGCAGTGTCAGCTTGGTGGTTCCATAGTCTTTTAAGCCTTGCCTGTCTCGGAAACTTTTTATCTCTCCATCCATTTTAAATGTCAGTCTTGCTGGATAGAGTATTCTTGGTTGCATGTTATTCTCATTTAGTACTCTGAATATATTTAGCCAGCCCTTCCTGGCTTGCCAGGTCTCTGTGGAAAGGTCTGACGTTATTCTAATGGGCTTTCCTCTGTATGTAAGGAGCTTCTTTGTCCTAGCTCTTTTTAAGAGGGTCTGTCGTGAAACATAATTCCTCATTCTAACTATAAGGTGTCGTGAGGACTTTTGAGAATCTAAAATCTTGGGAGGAAATCTCTCTGCCTCTAGTACATGAACGTTGTTTCCATTCGTGAGACTGGGAAAATTTTCATAGTCAACTTGTTTCACTATAACTTCTAGACTTCTTTCTTTTTCCTCCCTTTCAGGGATTCCAATAATTCTGACGTTGGAATGTTTCATGGAATCATTTATTTCCCTGATTCTGTTTTCGTGGCTTCTGAGCTGTTTGTTCCAGGCTTCCTCCTGATCCTTTCTCTCTATCTGTTTGTCCTCCAGATCACTAATTCTATCTTCTGTCTCAGTTACCCTAGCTTTTAGAGAATTTAGATTAGATTGGAACTCATTGGGAGCATTATGAACATCATCCCTGGTGGCTTTCAGTTCTGCCCTAACATTGTGAACATCATACCTGGTGGCTTTCAGTTCTGCCCTAATCAATTCTGTTTGGTCATCCATGGCTTTCCCCAACCTAGTTGAGATCAGGAACATGAAATGGATGCACACTTTCACCACTCTTGTTCAACATAGTATTAGAAGTTCTAGCAATGGCAATCAGACAACAAAGAGAAATAAAAGGTATCCAAATTGGCAAGGAAGAAGTCAAACTCTCTCTCTTCGCAGATGACATGATTCTTTATATGGAAAACCCCAAAGACTCCACCCCCAAACTACTAGAACTCATACAGAAATTCAGCAACGTGGCAGGATACAAAGTCAATGTACAGAAATCAGTGGCATTCTCATACACTAACAATGAAAATACAGAAAGGGAAATTAGAGAATCGATTCCATTTACTATAGCACCAAGAACAATAAGATACCTGGGAATTAACCTAACCAAAGAGGTAAAGGACCTATACTCGAGGAACTACAGAACACTCATGAAAGAAATTGAAGAAGACACAAAAAGATGGAAGACTGTTCCATGCTCTTGGATTGGAAGAATAAACATTGTTAAAATGTCTATACTGCCTAGAGCACTCTGTGCTTTTAATGCCATTCCGATCAAAATTCCACCGGTATTTTTCAAAGAGCTGGAGCAAATAATCCTAAAATTTGTATGGAATCAGAAGAGACCCCGAATTGCTAAGGAAATGTTGAAAAACAAAAACAAAACTGGCGTCATCACGTTACCCGATTTCAAGCTTTCTACACAGCTGGGATCACCAAGACAGCATGGTACTGGCATAAAAACAGACACATAGACCAGTGGAACAGAGTGGAGAGCCCAGATATGAACCCTCAACTCTATGGTCAAATAATCTTCGACAAAACAGGAAAAAATATTCAATGGAAAAAAGACAGTCTTTTCAATAAATGGTGCTGGGAAAACTGGACAGCGATATGTAGAAGAATGAAACTCGACCATTCTCTTACACCGTACACAAAGATAAACTTGAAATGGATAAAAGACCTCAACATGAGACAGGAATCTATCAGAATCCTAGAGGAGAGCATAGGCAGTCACCTGTTCGATATCAGCCACAGCAACTTCTTTCAAGATATGTCTCCAAAGGCCAAGGAAACAAAAGCAAAAATAAACTTTTGGGACTTCATCAAGATCAAAAGCTTCTGTATAGCAAAGAAAACAGTCAACAAAACAAAAAGGCAACCCACGGAATGGGAGAAGATATTTGCAAATGACAGTACAGACAAAAGGTTGATATCTGGGATCTATAAAGAACTTCTCAAACTCAACACACACAAAACAGATAATCATATCAAAAAATGGGCAGAAGATATGAACAGACACTTCTCCAACGAAGACATACAAATGGCTATCAGACACATGAAAAAATGTTCATCATCACTAGCCATCAGGGAGATTCAAATTAAAACCACATTGAGATACCACCTGACACTAGTTAGAATGGCCAAAATTAGCAATACAGGAAAGAACGTGTGTTGGAGAGGATGTGGAGAAAGGGGAACCCTCTTACACTGTTGGTGGGAATGCAAGTTAGTGCAGCCACTTTGGAGAACAGTGTGGAGATTCCTGAAGAAATTAAGAATAGAGCTTCCCTATGACCCTGCAATTGCACTGCTGGGTATTTACCCCAAAGATACAGATGTAGTGAAAAGAAGGGCCATCTGTACCCCAATGTTTATTGCAGCAATGTCTACGGTCGCCAAACTGTGGAAAGAACCAAGATGCCCTTCAACGGATGAATGGATAAGGAAGATGTGGTCCATATTCACAATGGAGTATTATGCCTCCATCAGAAAGGATGAATACCCAACTTTTGTAGCAACATGGACGGGACTGGTAGAAATTATGCTGAGTGAAATAAGTCAAGCAGAGAGAGTCAAGTGTCATATCGTCTCACTTATTTGTGGAACATAACAAATAACATGGAGGACATGGGGAGATGGAGAGGAGAGGGAGTTGAGGGAAACTGGAAGGGGAGATGAACCATGAGAGACTATGGACTCTGAAAAACAACCAGAGGGTTTTGAAGGGGCGGGGAGGGGGGTGGGAGGTTGAGCAACCAGGTGGTGGGTAATAGGGAGGGCTCTTACTGCATGGAGCACTGGGTGTGATGCCAAAACAATGAACGCTGTTATGCTGTGTATAAACAAATAAAAAAATGCTAAAAAAAATTTAAAATAAATAAATAAATAAATAAATAAATAAATAAATAAATAAGTGGTCAGAAGACACGAACAGACACTTCTCCAAAGAAGACGTACAAATGACTAACAGAGACATGAAAAAATGAAAAAATGTTCAACATTATTAGCCACCAGGGACATACAAATCAAAATCACATTGAGGGGCACCTGGTTGTCTCAGTAGTTAAGCATCTGCTTTTGGCTCAGGTCATGATCCCAGGGTCCTGAGATCAAGACCCACATCTGGCTCCCTACTCAGTGGGAAGCCTACTTCTCCCTCTCCCACCTCCCTTGCTTGTGTTCTCTCTCTCTCTCTCTGTCAAATAAATAAATTATATCTTAAAAAAAACACTGAAATACCACCTTACACCATTTAGAATGAAAAAGTTAACAAGGGAGGAAACAACAAATGTTGGTGAGGATGTGGAGAAAGGGGAACCCTCTTACACTGTTGGCGGGAGTGCAAGCTGGTAGAGCCACTTTGGAAAAGAGTATGGGGGTTCATCAAAAAAGTTAAAATTAGAGCTACCCTATGACTTAGCAATTGCACTACTGGGTATTTATCCCAATGATACAGACGTAGTGAAAAGAAAGGACACATGCGTCCCAATGTTCATAGCAGCAATGCTCACAGTAATCCAACTGTGGAAGGAGCTAAGATGCCCTTCAGGAGATGAATGGATAAAGAAGATGTGGTCCATATATACAATGGAATAATAACCAGCTATCAGAAAGGATGAATACCCAACTTTCGCATCAAGATGGATGGAACTGGAGGACACTATTCTAAGTGAAATAAGTCAAGAAGAGAGTCAATTATTATAAGGTTCCACTCATTTGTGCAACATAAAGAATAACATGGGGGATATTAGGAGAAGGAAGGGGAAAATGAAGGGGGAAAATTGGAGGGGGAGATGAACCATGAGAGACTATGGACACTGGAAAACAAACTGAAGGTATTGGTGGGGGGGGGGGGTGAGCCCAATGATGGGCATTAAGGATGGCAAGTATTGCATGGAGTACTGGGTGTTATACACAACCAATGAATCGTGGAATACCACATCAGAAACTAATGATGACTAACATAACACAATAAAACAAAATCAAGTAAATGTTACAATCCACCAATGATGCCATCTGGTAGTGGATTTTCTTTGTTGCAAGGTTTTTGATTACTGGTTAAATATCCTTATGAGGTATAAATCTATTCAAACTTTTATTCATGATTCATTCTTGGTAGGTTGTGTGTTTTTATGAATTTGTTAATTTCATCTAAGTCATCCAAGTTTTTGATATACAGTTGTTCATAGTATTCTCTTTTTTTGTTCATAGTATTCTCTTATAAGCCTTAATTCTGTAAAATTAGTAACGTCTACTCTCATTTCTAATGTATGCTATTTGAGTCTTCTCTTTTTTTCTTAGTAAATCTAACCAAGGATATGTGAGTTTTGTTGATCATTTCATAGAACAAGTTCTTGGTTTTGTTCATTTCCTTTATTATTTTCTATTTTATTTATTAAAGCTCCAATTTTTATTATTTCCTTACTTCTGATAGCTTTGGATTATTTTTTCCTGGTAAGTTGATCATTTTTAAATTATATAACGTCCTTTTTTGCCTCTCATAACAGTTTTTGATTTTGTCTACTTTGATACTAGTTTGTTACTTTGTCTCTTTTGGTTACTATTTGCCTCTTATTCCATCCTTTTTCAACCTAACCATGTCCTTAGATCTAAGTCTTTGGTTGACAGCATACACTTAGATTATGGTGTTTTTGTTTTTTTTTTATAAATAGATTCGGCCTACATACGTCTTTATTGGGGAGTTCAATTTATTTACAATTAAGGTAATTATTGTTGCTGAAAAGCTTATTTCAATTTTGTTGTTGCCTGTGTTTATAGTTTTATTGTTCCTCACTTTCTCCATTACTACCTTCCTTTGTGTTTAGTTGTTTTTTTGTAGTTACACATTTCATTTCCCTTCTCACTGAATTTGGTATATCTTCCATGTATATTTTCTTTGTGGTTGATTACCATAATGATTACATAAAACATCTTAATGTTATAATAATTTCAAATTGATACCAATTTAACTTCAATTGTATATAGAAACTACACTTACAGTTCTGTCTCCCTTACTATGTTAGTGATGCCACAAAGTACATCTTTATACAATGTGTACTCATTGACATAGATGTATAATTATTTTTAGGTTTTTGTCTTTTAAATTGGTGGAAAACAAAAAGGAGTGAGTCACAAACCAAAATTAGAATAGTACTGGTTTTTATATTTGTCAATGTATTTACCTTATATGGAGAACTTTATTTTTTTGTATGACTTTGAGATTCTCTCTAGCACTTTTTCATATCAACTTGAAGAACTCTGTTTCTTGTATGGCAGGTCTTGTAGTAAAATGTGGTTGCTTGTAAATGCCATAATTCCGTTAAGAGTCACTCTTCCCAGCTTCTTTGGGCCTTAGCTTTTATATTCTATTCCTCTACCAGCATTTTCTTATCCCCATTGTCTGTGGCTCTGTAAAAGCCACAAAGCAATGTTTGTTGCTTCCCATGGCCTTTCATAGCCTGATATCTGAGTTCCATGTTAAACAACACAGAGACCAATCCTCCAGACAACTCTCAGATAGGTTACAACATTGAAAAATAGGTCCACTCTGCTCTCTGGCTTTAGCGAATAACTGCTGCCTTCAATCCAACTTAGACTGGGAGCGAGTGGCACAAGGGTGAGTAAAATTGCCACAAAATAGCTCTTTCCTTGTGGCTTTTCCTTGATTGGGCATATGGCTGAGTGCTGTAGATATTCGTCTGACTTTTAGAACTCATAAAGTCATTTATTCAGTCTCTAGTTGTTTTTTTAATTTTTTTTCCTATGGGAACGTGTGGGTTTGGATCATCCTAGACCACAGCCTTGTTTGAATTTTATCTCTCTCACTTAAAAAAACGATTCTATTTATTTATTTGACACACAGAGAAAGATCACAAGTAGGCAGAGAGGCAGGTAGAGACAGAGGGGGAAGCAGGCTCCCTGCTGAGCAGAGAGCCTGATGTGGGACTCAATCCCAGGACCCTGAGATCATGACCTAAGCTGAAGGCAGAGGCTTAACCCACTGAGCCACCCAGGCACCCTCTCTTTCACTTTTTAATAATTTAACTGATACAGAACTTTAGATTGATAGTTTCTTCTTTCAATACTTTATAAATTTACTGTCTTTGTGCTTGCATTATTTTAAAGAGAACTTTGATGTAATTATTATCCATAATTTGTTATAGGTATGGCCTTTTTTTCCTTTCAGGAATTTATCTTTGATTCTATGCATTTTAAATATGATGTACATAGGTATAGATTTTTCTAACACTTAATTGTAGCATTCTCTGAGATTTCTAAATCTGTGGTTTGGTGTCTATCATTAATTGTGGGAAATTCTCATTCATTATTGCTTCAAATATTGCTTATTTCTTTCTCTCTTTCTTCTCTTTCTGGTATTCTGCTTATACCCTTTTTATGGATTTTGTCCCAATGTTCTTGGTTATTTTATTATGTACTTTTTTGTCTCTTTGCATTTCAATTTTGAAGAATTCTACTGATATTTCTTCCACTCATTTATTCTTTTCTTGGCTGTGTCCAGTCTAGTAATGTGTACACCAAAGGTATTCTTCATTTCTATCATTTTTTTTTAATATTTTATTTATTTGACAGAGAGAAATCACAACTAGGCAGAGAGGCAGGCAGAGAGAGAGGAGGAAGCAGGCTCCCTGCGGAGCAGAGAGCCCGATGCGGGGCTCGATCCCAGGACCCCGGGATCATGACCCGAGCCGAAGGCAGAGGCTTTAACCCACTGAGCCACCCAGGCGCCCCCATTTCTATCATTTCTTTTACACCCTTCCTTAGAGTTTACATTTCCTATCTGTTCTTGCATGTTGTCCATTTTTTTTCATTAGCACCCTTAGTATATTAATCACAGTTCTTTTAAATTCCAAGTCTGACAATTCCTTCTCTGCCATATCCAGGTCTAGTTCTGATGCTTGTTTGTCTCTTCAAACTGTTTTTATTTTAGTATGAATGTAATTTTTTGTTGAAAGACAGACATGTTATGCAGGGTAAAGGTAAAAGGCAAATATTTCTTTAGTGTGAGGTTTTATATTTATGTTGCTAAGGGTTAGGCTATGTTGCTATTTCCCATAAGTGTCAGTGAGTAAAATTTCCTCTGATGTTATTGTTCTTGTCTTTTCTGTTGTTATTTGGGTCTTTCTAGAAACTGTTTAAGTAAAGTTTCAATTGTATTCCCATTATTACACAGAAGTATGACTAATGTGGTAATACAGTATGGGGGAGGGATTCTGAGAGTGTTCTATTATCCTATGATTAGGTATCAGTATGTTAAGGTGTTTCTGCTCAATGGCTGTAACTTTTAGAAGTACCTTTTAGTTCCCTCCCTACCCCCACTTGTTGACACAGGAAGGTTAGTACTGTATGGTAACTAATATAACATAATCAAAAATAAAAAAATAAACAAAAATTTTTAAAAAGGAAGGCTAGAAGAGACTGGAGTTGGGCGTTTCCCTTCTCCCAGCTTAGTTATGTTCTGGTAAAATCTCAGTCAGTTAGATCCTGGGGAACATTTCTTCTGAGGGCAGGCCTTCTTAAAAAGAACAAAATTCTCTCGTTGTATTTCAAAACAAACACAGTCCCCTTACTGCCGCAGGAAGCATGAGGGGATTTTCCTCCATTATCTAATTTGAGAAACTGGTAGGGCTCCTGGGGGTAAAACAAAAAATTGCGGAGTTATTCCTAAGATTGGGAACAGTTGGAGGGTTCGTTTTTTTCCCCTTCACTCTTAAACTTGTGCACACAGAGTCTCCAGTAATTCTTCAATTAAATTTTAAGTTTTCCTACCTGGTACTGGTTCCCATGAAAGTTTTCCTCATGGGTTTCTGCTCTAATAAACTGAGATTCCTCTGTATCTGTCTGTCTCTCCAATTTGGGGGAAAGTAGTTTGCCCTGTGATCTCAATTCTCTGATGGATCTTTTAAAAAAGCTGTGGATTTTCAGTTTTTTTTTTCAGATCTTTTCTTGTTAATTGGATGGCAGTAATGTGTTTCAAACTCCTTACATGCTGGGACAGGAACACAAATTCCTTCAATATGTTGTTTTTTTTTGTTTTTTGTTTTTTTTTTTTTACTTTTTAAAAAAATTTTATTTATTTATTTTCAGCGAACAGCATTCATTGTTTTTACACCACACCCAGTGCTCCATGCAATACATGCCCTCTCTAATACCCTCCACCTGGTTCCCCAACTTCCCATCCCCTGCCCGTTCAAAACCATCAGGTTGTTTTTCAGAGTCCATAGTCTCTCATGGTTCATCTCCCCTTCCAATTTCCCTCAACTCCCTTCTCCTCTCCATCTCCCCATGTCCTCCATATTCTTTGATATGGTCCACAAATAAGTGAAAACATATGATACTTGACTCTCTCTGCTTGACTTATTTTACTCAGCATAATCTCTTCCAGTTCCGTCCATGTTGCTACAAAAGTTGGGTATTCATCCTTTCTGATGGAGGCATAATACTCCATCGTGTATATGGACCACATCTTCCTTATCCATTCGTCCGTTGAAGGGCATCTTGGTTCTTTCCACAGTTTGGCGACTGTGGCCATTGCTGCTATAAACATTGGGGTAGAGATGGCTCTTCTTTTCACTGCATCTGTATCTTTACAGTAAATACCCAGCAGTGCAATTGCAGGGTCATAGGGAAGCTCTATTCTTAATTTCTTGAGGAACATCCACACTGTTCTCCAGAGTGGCTGCACCAACTTGCATTCCCACCAAGAGTGTAAAAGGGTTCTCTTTCTCCACATCCTCTCCAACACACGTTGTTTCCTGTATTGCTAATTTTGGCCATTCTAACTGGTGTAAGGTGATATCTCAATGATGTTTTAATTTGAATCTCCCTGATGGCTAGTGATGATGAACATTTTTTTCATGTGTCTGATAGCCATTTGTATGTCCTCATTGGAGAAGTGTCTGTTCATATCTTCTGCCCATTTTTTATATGATTATCTGTTTTGTGTGTGTTCAGTTTGAGGAGTTCTTTATAGATCCTGGATATCAACCTTTTGTCTGTACTGTCATTTGCAAATATCTTCTCCCATTCCGTGGGTTGACTTTTTGTTTTGTTGACTGTTTCCTTTGCTGTGCAGAAGCTTTTAATCTTGATGAATTCCCAAAAGTTCATTTTTGCTTTTGTTACCTTGGCCTTTGGAGACATATCTTGAAAGAGGTTGCTGTGGCTGATATCGAAGAGGTTACTGCCTATCTTCTCCTCTAGGATTCTGATGAATTCCCTGGGGAATTCTACCAAACTTTCAAAGAAGAAATAACACCAATTCTCCTGAAGCTGTTTCAAAAAAAGTTATCAGAAGGAAACCTTCCAGACTCTTTTTATGAAGCCAGCATTACGCTGATCCCCAAACCAGGCAAAGACACTACCAAAAAGGAGAATTTCAGACCAATATCACTGATGAATATGGATGCTAAGATTCTCAACAAGATCCTAGCAACCAGGATCCAGCAGCACATGAAAAAGATTATCCACATGACCAGGTGGAATTCATCCCCTGGTTACAAGGATGGTTCAACATTCGCAAATCAATCAATGTGATAGAACAAATCAATAAGAGAAGAGAGAAGAACCACATGGTCCTCTCAATTGATGCAGAAAAAGCATTTGGCAAAATCCAGCATCTGTTCCTGATTAAAACGCTTCAAATTATAGGGATAGAGGGAACATTCCTGAAATTCATAAAATCTATCCATGAAAGACCCACAGCAAATATCATCCTCAATGGGAAAAAGCTTGCAGCCTTCCCGTTGAGATCGGGAACACGACAAGGATGCCCACTCTCACCACTCTTGTTCAACATAGAATTAGAAGTTCTAGCAACGGCAATCAGACAACAAAGAGAAATAAAAGGTATCCAAATTGGCAAGGAAGAAGTCAAACTCTCTCTCTTCACCGATGACATGATTCTTTGTATGGAAAACCCCAAAGATTCCACCCCCAAACTACTAGAACTCATACAGCAAATCAGTAACGTGGCAGGATTCAAAGTCAATATACAGAAATCAGTGGCATTCTCATACACTAACAATGAAAATACAGAAAGGGAAATTAGAGAATCGATTCCATTTACTATAGCACCAAGAACCATAAGATACCTGGGAATAAACCTAACCAAAGAGGTAAAGGATCTGTACTCTAGGAACTACAGAACACTCATGAAAGAAATTGAAGAAGACACAAAAAGATGGAAGACTGTTCCATGCTCTTGGATTGGAAGAATAAACATTGTTAAAATGTCTATACTGCCTGGAGCAATCTGTAGTTTTAATGCCATTCCGATCAAAATTCCACCGGTATTTTTCTAAGAGCTGGAGCAAATAATCCTGAAATTTGTATGGAATCAGAAATGACCTCGAATTGCTAAGGAAATGTTGAAAAACAAAAACAAAACTGGCGGCATCACGTTACCTGATTTCAGGTTTTACTCCAAAGCTGTGATCACCAAGACAGCGTGGTACTGGCATAAAAACAGACACATAGACCAGTGGAACAGAGTGGAGAGCCCAGATATGGACCCTCAACTCTATGGCCAAATAATCTTCGACAAAACAGGAAAAAATATACAGTGGAAAAAAGACAGTCTCTTCAATAAATGGTGCTGGGAAAACTGCACAGCTATATGTAGGAGAATGAAACTCAACCATTCTCTTACACCGTACACAAAGATAAACTCAAAATGGATAAAAGACCTCAACGTGAGACAGGAATCCTTGAATATGTTTTAAAAGGTCCTTTGAGACATTCTGTTTGTTCCATGGATTATGTAAAAGTGCATTTATTAATACCAGTGTTCAGAAATTTTTACTGTTATTGTTCAAGTATTGATTTCTAGTTTCATTACACTATGATCAAAACACATACTCTGTATGATTACAATTCTTTTAAATTTGTTGAAATTGTTTTGTGGTCCAGGATTTTTTTTTTTCTTTTTGGATATGTGTTCTCTGAGAACTTGAAAAGAATATATATTCTACTGTTGTAGGATGGGCTGCTCTGTATATGTGAATTAGATCCTGTTGGTTGATTGTATTTTTATTACTGTATTCTTGGTGATTTTCTGCCTAGCAGTTTTATTAGGTGCTGAAAGCTGGACCTGCAGTCCCCAACTATTATTTTGGATTTATTACTCCTTTCATGTCTATCAGTTTTTATTTTATGTAGTTTGAATTTCTTTTGTTTGGTTTGTACACATTTAGGGTCATTATGTCTTCCTGATGAATGAATCCTATAGTCATTATAATATTATATCTCTTTTTATAGTAATTTTCTTTGCTATAAAGTATACTTCACTGGATGTTAATATAGCTAATCCTTTTTTCCCATCCTTTTTTTTCAATCTATCTATGTTGAATTTGAAGTGTTTTTTTATATGCAAGTTTGCATTTTTAATTCTATTCTTCTAATCTCTGTCTTTTGATTGGTATGTTCAGAGCATTTACATTTAAGGTAATTGATGAAATGTTAGGGCTTAAGCAGGCCACTGTATTATTTCTCTGTGTTTCCCTTGGTTCTTATTCATGGCTTCCCATATGTTACTTGCACATTTTTTAGATTTCATCTTGATTTAAATATAGTGCATCAAAAGAAATGAAATCTTGCCATTTGCGACGACGTGGATGGAACTAGAGCGTATCATGCTTAGTGAAATAAGTCAATCAGAGAAAGACAACTATCATATGATCTCCCTGATATGAGGACATGGAGAAGCAACATGGGGGGGTAGGGGGATAGGAGAAGAATAAATGAAACAAGATGGGATTGGGAGGGAGACAAACCATAAATGACTCTTAATCTCACAAAACAAACTGGGGGTTGCTGGGGGGAGGTGGGATTGGGAGAGGGGGAGCGGGCTATGGACATTGGGGAGGGGAGGCGAACCATAAGAGACTATGGACTCTGAAAAACAACCTGAGGGTTTTGAAGGGTCAGGGGTGGGAGGTTGGGGGAACAGGTGGTGGGTGATGGGGAGGGCACGTTTTGCATGGAGCACTGGGTGTTGTGCAAAAAGAATGAATACTGTTACGCTGAAAAAATTAATAAAAGGGGGAAAAAAAATAAAAAAAAATAAATATAGTGCTTGCAAGTATACCTTGTTATATAGTTTTGTAATGGTTTTCTGGGTACTAAAATATACTTATGTGACTATGAAAGCCTACCAGTATTAACATTTTATCACTTCTGTAAAGTGTGTAAACTTTACTTCCATTTAGGTTCTTTATCCTCCTGGTTTTTTTGAATAGTATTGCCATGTATCAGATGGTGTTATAATTTTTGTTTCACTTGTCAAATATAATTTATAAACTCCTAAGGAGAATAGTTTAAATATAGAACCCATATTTCTGCTTTCTATTGCTCTTTCTTTCTTCCTGATGCCCCAGTATTTCTTTATTTTCTTCCTTTTGTTGAATAAATTTATTTGGCCAGTCTTTAAGAATAGATCTGCAAGTAACAAATACTTTGTTTTCCTTTATCTAGGGATATTTTATTATGCATTCCTGAAAGAAAGTTTCACTGGCTTTGGAATTTGCAGTTTAGAGTATTTTTTCTGAGCAGTTGGTAAATGCTGTGTTTTCTAGTATCTACATATTTATATCAAATAATCACATTCACTTGAATTAGTAGTCTACTATAAAAGCCTATAGATAATGTGCCACTTCTCTCTGCCTGCTTTCAATATTTTTTTGTCTTCAGTTTTCAGAAGTTTAATTATGTGTCCTGGAACGAATTTATTTCGGTTTATATTCTTTGGGTTCTGCTCAGCTTCTTGAATCTATAGATTTGCAGAGATTGTCTTTTTTCCATTGAATATTTTTTCCTGTTTTGTCGAAGATTATTTCACCATAGAGTTGAGGGTCCATATCTGGGCTCTCCACTCTGTTCCACTGGTCTATGTGTCTGTTTTTATGCCAGTACCATGCTGTCTTGGTGATCACAGCTTTGGAGTAAAGCTTGAAATCGGGTAACGTGATGCCGCCAGTTTTGTTTTTCTTTTTCAACATTTCCTTAGCAATTCGGGGTCTCTTCTGATTCCACACAAATTTTAGGATTATTTGCTCCAGCTCTTAGAAAAATACTGGTGGAATTTTGATCAGAATGGCATTAAAAGTATAGATTGCTCTAGGCAGTATAGACATTTTAACAATGTTTATTCTTCCAATCCAAGAGCATGGAACGGTCTTCCATCTTTTTGTGTCTTCTTCAATTTCTTTCATGAGTGTTCTGAATTTCCTCCACCTGACACCAGTTAGAATGGCCAAAATTAGCAAGACAGGAAACAACGTGTGTTGGAGAGGATGTGGAGAAAGGGGAACCCTCTTACACTGTTGGTGGGAATGCATGTTGGTGCAGCCACTTTGGAGAACAGTGTGGAGATTCCTGAAGAAATTAAGAATAGAGCTTCCCTATGACCCTGCAATTGCACTACTGGGTATTTACCCCAAAGATACAGATGTAGTGAAAAGAAGGGCCATCTCTATCCCAATGTTTATTGCAACAATGGCCAAGGTCGCCAAACTGTGGAAAGAACCAAGATGCCCTTCAACGGATGAATGGATAAGGAAGATGTGGTCCATATACACAATGGAGTATTATGCCTCCATCAGAAAGGATGAATACCCAGCTTTTGTAGCAACATGGACGGGACTGGAAGAGATTATGCTGAGCGAAATAAGTCAAGCAGAGAGAGTCAAGTATCATATGGTCTCACTTATTTTTGGAGCATAACAAATAACATGGAGGACATGGGGAGATGGAGAGGAGAGGGAGTTGAGGGAAACTGGAAGGGGAGATGAACCATGAGAGACTATGGACTCTGAAAAACAACCAGAGGGTTATGAAGGGGCGGCAGGGTGGTGGGGGGGTGGGAGGTTGAGGAACCAGGTGGTGGGTAATAGGGAGGGCACGTACTGCATGGCACACTGGGTGTGATGCCAAAACAATGAACACTGTTATGCTGTAAATAAACAAATAAAAATAAACAAATAAAAAAAGAAGTATAGATTGCTCGAGGCAATATAGACATTTTAACAATGTTTATTCTTCCAATCCAAGAGCATGGAACAGTCTTCCATCTTTTTGTCTTCTTCAATTTCTTTCATGAGTGTTCTGTAGTTCCTGGAGGACAGGTCCTTTACCTCTTTGGTTAGGTTTATTCCCAGGTATCTTATGGTTCTTGGTGCTATAGTAAATGGAATTGATTCTCTAATTTCCCTTTCTGTATTTTCATTGTTAGTGTGTAAGAAAGCCACTGATTGAGGGGGAGTCAAGATGGCGGGGAAGTAGGAGGAGGCACCATTTCAACCTGTACCCTAAAGTGAGCTGATTACCTACCAAAGAACTCCGACCACCCATTAAATCAGCCTGAGATCAGAATTATACACGTCTGGATCTCTACAGGAGCAGAACACACCAGTGGCAGGTAAAGCAGACTGGGAGCATCAGACTGATATTGGAAGATAAACAAAAGGGGGAGGGTGCCACCAGAGGTAACCAATTGGAAAGTAATACCCCAACACGAGAGTGCTCTGTGTCTGGGGACCAGCATTAACTTGGAGTCTGGTTGAAAGAACTCAAAAAACAAAAAGCAAAGGATCGCGGGGAGTAATAGTGGGAACCTGGGCGGATAGGGTCAGGGACCTAAGTCCCCCGACCCAGGACAACCTCCCCTGGCACTGAGCCAGAGAGTGCGGCAGAGAAATCAGGTTTCCGTCCCTGAGCCACCAGTGCGCCTGAACGCCAGCGCGCCCGAGAACGAGTGGGGTCTGGCTCCCCTGTGGGGCTGGGAGCCTGGCCAGACGGCAATCCTGAAACGTGCGCGTCCCACACCCTCCCTTGGGATACGTGCTCATAGGCGCTAGCCTGGAGCTCTGGCATCCAGAAAAACCAGATATTCCCAGCCCAGGACAGCGGGAAAAATCTCAGTGTGCGATCTCTGCTCTGAACCTCTCTGGAGGTCTGGAGCTGCCTAGACAGCCACTGCTGCCCTGGTTTTGGGTACAATGAGGAGCTCCTGCATCCCCAGGAACAGTGACTGAGAACCGACTCAGCCAGCAGCTTTTCCAAAACATTCTGGGGCTTCTCTCTGAGGGGGAGCTCGGGGTGCAGTTTGCTCTCCTCTAAACCTCCAAAAACCATCAAAAGCTGTCAAGGCGAGAGAAAGCAGATGAAGAACATAAAAACCCCCAGAGAACAAAAGACTGAAAAAAACACTTTCCTCAGAGCTCACCCCCTTGAGGGGAGCGGGAGGACCTAACTCAGGGAACATCATTGTCTGAAAACTCACGTGGCAGGCCCCTCCCCCAGAAAACCAACCAGGAAGGAAGAAAAAAAAAAAGACTACAAGAGAACAACCACCACTACTTCATAAATACAACTTTTATTTTTAACTCTTTACCAATATTCGGGTTCTTTTTTTTTTTTACATACAGATAATTTTTAACCTATTTACCACCACACTGAGATGTCCAGTATATCAAATTCTTTAATAACCTTCTAACCTGAACTCTTTGATACATACAGCCGTGTTTTTCTTTTGCTTTTCTATTTTTTTAATTCTTTTTTAATTTTAACTTAGTTTAGTCTAGTTTATTCTTTTTTTTAAAGATTTTATTTATTTATTTGACAGAGAGAGAAGTCACAAGTAGGCAGGGAGGCAGACAGAGGGGAGGGGGAAGTAGGCTCCCCGATGAGCAGAGAGCCAGATGCGGGGCTCGATTCCAGGACCCTGAGATCATGACCTGAGCCAAAGGCAGAGGCTTAACCCACTGAGCCAGCCAGGTGCCCCTAGTTTATTCTTTTTTAATTTTTATTTTCTACTATACATATAGAGTTAAACATCAAGGTAATCCCCTTTCCCCAATCAATGCTACCCCTATAGGAAAACCAGTTTCTGACCCCCCTGTAACTTAGGAAAGTTGAGTCCCTTAACAAAAACATCAAGATACCTTCAGGAAGAATCAAAATAAACTTCCTCACCCACACTGAGAATTTATAACCACTCTCCCAATTTTTCCTTCTGTCAGTGTTTCTGTGAATTTGTGTTTGTCATGATAATATATAAATCTTACCCTTGAGATTCTTTCTGATGAGGTTCTTTCCTTTTTTTTGCTTATATATATATATATATTTTTCTCTTGTCATATACTTTTATCAGTCTTTTTGTTTGTCTGTTTTTGTTTGTATACTTCATAAATCTTACCTTGTGGCCCATTTGGGCTGAGCCTTCTCTTTTTTTTTTTAAGATTTTTTATGTATTTATTTGACAGAGAGAGATCACAAGTAGGCAGAGAGGCAGGCAGAGAGAGAGAGAGGGAAGCAGGTTCGCTGCTGAGCAGAGAGCCTGACGTGGGACTCGATCCCAGGACCCTGAGATCATGACCTGACCCGAAGGCAGCGGCTTAAACCACTGAGCCACCCAGGCGCCCGCCTTCTCTTTTATCTTCCCTTTTTTTCCTATCTCTCTCTCTTTTTTTTCCTTTTTTCTTTCCCCTTTTTTTTTCTTTCTTCTTCTTTATTTCTTTTTCTTTTCTTTTTTCTCTCATTTGGGTGGGGAATCCTGATTGCACAAAAGCGTTCCAGGGTGCACATTGACTGCACCACAATCGATAAGTCCAGCGGCATCTGTTCAGTCATCTCTTACCAAAATTACTAGGAGGAGGAATACCCAACAGAAGAAAAATACAGAGGATGGGCCTTCTGCAACAGAGCTAATGGCTATCGACATAGACAATATGTCAGAAAAGGAATTCAGACTAACAATTATCCAGGCAATAGCTAGGTTGGAGAAAGCCATGGACGACCAAATGGAATTGATTAGGGCAGAACTGAAAGCCACCAGGGATGATGTTCACAATGTAAGGGCAGAACTGAAAGCCACCAGGGACGATGTTCAAAATGCTCTCAATGAGTTCCAATCTAATCTAAATTCTCTAAAAGCTAGGGTAACTGAGACAGAAGATAGAATTAGTGATCTGGAGGACAAACAGATAGAGAGAAAGGATCAGGAGGAAGCCTGGAACAAACAGCTCAGAAGCCACGAAAACAGAATCAGGGAAATAAACGATGCGATGAAACGTTCCAGCGTTAGAATTATTGGAATCCCTGAAGGGGAGGAAAAAGAAAGAAGTCTAGAAGATAAAGTGGAAGAAGTTGTCTATGAAAATTTTCCCAATCTCACGAATGGAAACAATGTTCATGTACTAGCGGCAGAGAGATTTCCTCCCAAGATTTTAGATTCTCAAAAGTCCTCACGACACCTTATAGTTAGAATGAGGAATTATGTTTCACGACAGACATTCTTTTTTTTTTTTAAAGATTTTTTATTTACTTATTTGACAGAGAGAGATCACAAGTAGGCAGAGAGGCAGGCAGAGAGAGAGGGAAGCAGGCTTGCTGCTGAGCAGAGAGCCTGATGCGGCACTCGATCCCAGGACCCTGAGATCATGACCTGAGCCGAAGGCAGCGGCTTTAACCACTGAGCCACCCAGGCGCCCCCACGACAGACATTCTTAAAAGCAGCTAGGACAAAGAAGCTCCTTACATACAGAGGAAAGCCCATTAGAATAACGTCAGACCTTTCCACAGAGACCTGGCAAGCCAGGAAGGGCTGGCAAAACATATTCAGAATACTAAATGAGAAGAACATGCAACCAAGAATACTCTATCCAGCAAGACTGACATTTAAAATGGATGGAGAGATAAAGAGTTTCCAAGACAGGCAAGGCTTAAAAGACTATGCAACCACCAAGCCGACACTGCAGGAAATATTAAGGGGGGTCGTATAAAAGAGAAAAAAATCTTAAGAATATCATTGAACAGAAATATAGAAACAATCTACAGGCAGAAAGACTACAAAGGCAGCACGATGTCAATAAAAACCTATCTCTCAATAATCACTCTCAATGTGAATGGCCTAAATGCACCGATAAAATGACACAGGGTTGCAGATTGGATAAAACGACAGGACCAATCCATATGTTGTCTACAAGAGACCCATTTTGAACCTAAGGATACACCCAGAGTGAATGTGAACGGATGGAGAAGCATCGTTCATGCCAATGGGCCTCAAAAGAAGGCCGGGGTAGCGATTCTCATATCAGATAAATTCGATTTTAAACTAAAGACTGTAGTCAGAGATACAGAAGGACACTACATAATTCTTAAAGGGACTATCCGCCAAGATGATCTAACAATTGTGAATATCTATGCCCCCAATATGGGAGCACCCAATTACATGAGAAGACTATTAATCAAGATAAAGAGTCATATTGATATGAATACAATAATAGTAGGAGATCTTAATACGCCTCTCTCAGAAATAGACAGATCAGCGAAGCAGAAAATTAATAAA
Source organism: Meles meles (assembly GCF_922984935.1). Taxonomy (NCBI): domain Eukaryota; kingdom Metazoa; phylum Chordata; class Mammalia; order Carnivora; family Mustelidae; genus Meles; species Meles meles. Next base: position 52,243,752 of record NC_060087.1, read on the forward strand.
GAAATAAGAACATTGAATGAAACATTGGACCAGATGGACTTCATCAACGTATTCAGAACATTCCACCCTAAAACAACAGAATACTCATTCTTCTCAAGTGCACATGGAACCTTCTCCAGAACAGACCACATACTGGGTCACAAATCAGGACTCAACTGATACCAAAACAATGACATTATTCCCTGCATATTCTCAGATCACAATGCTTTGAAACTGGAGCTCAATCACCAGGAAAAGTTCAGAAGGAACTCAAACACCTGGAAGCTAAAGACCACCTTGCTTAAGAATGCTTGGATCAACCAGGAGATCAAAGATGAACTTAAACAATTCATGGAAACCGATGAGAATGAAGACACTTCGGTCCAAAACCTATGGGATACAGCAAAGGCGGTTCTAAGGGGGAAATACATAGCCATCCAAGCCTCCCTCAAAAACATTGAAAAATCCAGAATACACCAGCTGTCTCTACACCTTAAAGAACTGGAGAATCAACAACAAATCAAACCAACTCCACATGCAAGAAGGGAAATAATCAAGATTAAAGCAGAGATCAATGAGGTAGAAACAAGAGATACAATAGAACGTATCAATGAAACTAGAAGCTGTTTTTTTGAAAGAATCAATAAGATCGATAACCACTTACCACACTAATCCAAAAGAAAAGGGAGAAAGCCCAAATTAATAAAATTATGAATGAAAAGGGAGAGATCACAACTAACACCAAGGAAATAGATACAATCATCATAAATTATTACCAACAGTTATATGCCAATAAGCTAAGCAACCTAGATGAAATGGATGCATTCCTGGAAAACTACAAACTCCCAAAATTGAACCAGGAAGAAATTGACAACCTGAATAGACCGATATCTAGTAACGAGATTGAAGCAGTGATCAAAAACCTCCCAAAAAAAAAAAGGGCCCAGGACCTGAGGGATTCCCTGGGGAATTTTACCAAACTTTCAAAGAAGAAATAACACCAATTCTCCTGAAGCTGTTCCAAAGAATTGAAGCAGAAGGACAACTTCCAGACTCTTTTTATGAAGCCAGCATTACCCTGATCCCCAAACCAGGCAAAGACCCTACCAAAAAGGAGAATTTCAGACCAATATCACTGATGAATATGGATGCAAAGATTCTCAACAAGATCCTAGCAAACAGGATCCAGCAGCACATGAAAAAGATTATCCACCATGACCAGGTGGGATTCATCCCTGGGTTGCAAGGTTGGTTCAACATTCACAAATCAATCAATGTGATAGAACAAATCAATAAGAGAAGAGAGAAGAACCACATGGTCCTCTCAATGGATGCAGAAAAGGCATTTGACAAAATCCAGCATCCGTTTCTGATGAAAACGCTTCAAAGTAAATTTGGAAGGGGAGGAGAACCATAAGAGACTATGGACTCCGAAAAACAACCTGAGGGTATTGAAGGGTCAGGGGTGGGAGGTTGGGGGAACAGGTGGTGGGTAATGTGGAGGGAACGTTTTGCATGGAGCACTGCGTGTTGTGCAAAAAGAATGAATACTGTTACGCTGAAAAAATAAATAAAATGGAAGAAAAAAATAAGTAAAGGGATAGAGGGAACATTTCTGAACTTCATAAAATCTATCTATGAAAGACCCACTGCAAATATCATCCTCAAAGGGAAAAAGCTTGCAGCCTTCCCGTTGAGATCGGAAACACGACAAGGATGCCCACTCTCACCACTCTTGTTCAACATAGTATTAGAAGTTCTAGCAACGGCAATCAGACAACAAAGAGAAATAAAAGGTATCCAAATTGGCAAGGAAGAAGTCAAACTCTCTCTCTTCGCAGATGACATGATTCTTTATATGGAAAACCCCAAAGACTCCACCCCCAAACTACTAGAACTCATACAGCAATTCAGTAACGTGGCAGGATACAAAGTCAATGTACAGAAATCAGTGGCATTCTCATACACTAACAATGAAAATACAGAAAGGGAAATTAGAGAATCGATTCCATTTACTATAGCACCAAGAACCATAAGATATCTGGGAATAAACCTAACCAAAGAGGTAAAGGACCTGTACTTGAGGAACTACAGAACACTCATGAAAGAAATTGAAGAAGACACAAAAAGATGGAAGACTGTTCCATGCTCTTGGATCGGAAGAATAAACATTGTTAAAATGTCTACACTGCCTTGAGCAATCTATACTTTTAATGCCATTCCGATCAAAATTCCACCAGTATTTTTCAAAGAGCTGGAGCGAATAATCCTAAAATTTGTATGGAATCAGAAGAGACCCCGAATTGCTAAGGAAATGTTGAAAAAGAAAAACAAAACTGGCGGCATCACGTTACCCGATTTCAAGCTTTCCTACAAAGCTGTGATCACCAAGACAGTGTGGTACTGGCATAAAAACAAACACATAGACCAGTGGAACAGAGTGGAGAGCCCAGATATGGACCCTCAACTCTATGGTCAAATAATCTTCGACAAAACAGGAAAAAATATTCAATGGAGAAAAGACAGTCTCTTCAATAAATGGTGCTGGAAAAACTGGACAGCGATATGTAGAAGAATGAAACTTGACCATTCTCTTACACCGTACACAAAGATAAACTCGAAATAGATAAAAGACCTCAACGTGAGACAGGAATCTATCAGAATCCTACAAGAGGGCGCCTGGGTGGCTCAGTGGTTTAAGCCGCTGCCTTCGGCTCAGGTCATGATCTCAGGGTCCTGGGATTGAGCCCCGCATCGGGCTCTCTGCTCCGCGGGGAGCCTGCTTCTTCCTCTCTCTCTGCCTGCCTCTCTGCCGACTTGTGGTCTCTCTCTCTGTCAAATAAATAAATAAATAAAATCTAAAAAAAAAAGGAATCCTACAGGAGAACATAGGCAGTAACCTCTTCGATATCAGCCACAGCATCTTCTTTCAAGATATGTCTCCAAAGGCCAAGGAAACAAAAGCAAAATTGAACTTTTGGGACTTCATCAAGATCAAAAGCTTCTGTACAGCAAAGGAAACAGTCAACAAAACAAAAAGGCAACCCACGGAATGGGAGAAGATATTTGCAAATGACAGTACAGACAAAAGGTTGATATCCAGGATCTATAAAGAACTTCTCAAACTCAACACACACAAAACAGATAATCATAACAAAAAATGGGCAGAAGATATGAACAGACACTTCTCCAATGAAGACATACAAATGGCTATCAGACACATGAAAAAATGTTCATCATCACTAGTCATCAGGGAGATTCAAATTAAAACCACATTGAGATACCACCTGACACCAGATAGAATGGCCAAAATTTGCAAGACAGGTACGTGTGTTGGAGAGAATGTGGAGAAAGGGGAACCCTCTTACACTGTTGGTGGGAATGCAAGTTAGTGCAGCCACTTTGAAGAACAGTGTGGAGACTCCTGAAGAAATTAAGAATGGAGCTTCCCTATGACCCTTCATTGCACTGCTGGGTATTTACCTCAAAGATACAGATGTAGTGAAAAGAAGGGCCATCTGTACCCCAATGTTTATTGCAGCAATGGCTACGGTCGCCAAACTGTGGAAAGAACCAAGATGCCCTTCAACGGATGAATGGATAAGGAAGATGTGGTACATATACACAATGGAATATTATGCCTCCATCAGAAAGGATGAATACCCAACTTTTGTAGTAACATGGACGGGACTGGTAGAAATTATGCTGAGCGAAATAAGTCAAGCAGAGAGAGTCAAGTGTCATATGGTCTCACTTATTTGTGGAGCATAACAAAGAACATGGAGGACATGGGGAGATGGAGAGGAGAGGGAGTTGAGGGAAACTGGAAGGGGAGACGAACCATGAGAGACTATGGACTCTGAAAAACAACCAGAGGGTTTTGAAGGGGCGGGGAGGGAGGTGGGAGGTTGAGGAACCAGGTGGTGGGTAATAGGGAGGGCAGGTACTGCATGGAGCACTGGGTGTGATGCCAAAACAATGAACACTGTTATGCTGCAAATAAACAAATAAATGAAAAAAAAAAAAAGAAAGCCACTGATTTGTGTAAATTGACTTTGTATCCTGTCACGTTACTGAATTGCTGTATGAGTTCTAGTAGTTTGGGGGTGGAGTCTTTGGGGTTTTCCATATAAAGAATCATGTCATCTGCGAAGAGAGAGAGTTTGACTTCTTCCTTGCCAATTTGGATACATTTTATTTCTTTTTGTTGTCTGATTGCCATTGCTAGAACTTCTAATACTATGTTGAACAAGAGTGGTGAGAGTGGGCATCCTTGTCGTGTTCCCGATCTCAACGGGAAGGCTGCAAGCTTTTTCCCGTTGAGGATGATATTTGCTGTGTGTCTTTCATAGATAGATTTTATGAAGTTCAGGAATATTCCCTCTATCCCTATACTTTGAAGCTTTTTCATCAGGAACGGATGCTGGATTTTGTCAAATGCTTTTTCTGCATCCATTGAGAGGACCATGTGGTTCTTCTCTCTTCTCTTATTGATTTGTTTTATCACATTAATTGATTTGCGAATGTTGAACCAACCTTGCAACCCAGGGATGAATCCCACCTGGTCATGGTGGATAATCTTTTTCATGTGCTGCTGGATCCTGTTTGCTAGGATCTTGTTGAGAATCTTTGCATCCATATTCATCAGTGATATTGGTCTGAAATTCTCCTTTTTGGTAGGGTCTTTGCCTGGTTTGGGGATCAGGGTAATGCTGACTTCATAAAAGGAGTCTGGAAGTTGTCCTTCTGCTTCAATTTTTTGGAACAACTTCAGGAGAATAGATTTTATTTCTTCTTTGAAAGTTTGGTAGAATTCCCCAGGGAATCCGTCAGGTCCTGGGCTCTTGTTTTTTGGGAGGTTTTTGATCACTGCTTCAATCTCGTTACTAGATATCGGTCTATTCAGGTTGTCAATTTCTTCAGGGAAAAAATATTCAATGGAAAAAAGACAGTCTCTTCAGTAAATGGTGCTGGGAAAACTGGACAGCGATATGTAGAAGAATGAAACTCGACCATTCTCTTACACCGCACACAAAGATAAACTCGAAATGGATAAAGACCTCAATGTGAGACAGGAATCTATCAGAATCCTACAGGAGAACATAGGCAATAAGCTCTTTGATATCAGCCACAGCAACTTCTTTCAAGATATGTCTCCAAAGGCCAAGGAAACAAAAGCAAAAATGAACTTTTGGGACTTCATCAAGATCAAAAGCTTCTGTACAACAAAGGAAACAGTCAACAAAACAAAAAGGCAACCCACGGAATGAGAGAAGATATTTGCAAATGACAGTACAGACAAAAGGTTGATATCCAGGATCTATAAAGAACTTCTCAAACTCAACACACACAAAACAGATAATCATAACAAAAAATGGGCAGAAGATATGAACAGACACTTCTCCAATGAAGACATACAAATGGCTCTCAGACACATGAAAAAATGTTCATCATCACTAGCCATCAGGGAGATTCAAATTAAAACCACATTGAGATACCACCTGACACCAGTCAGAATGGCCAAAATTAGCAAGACAGGCACGTGTGTTGAAGAGAATGTGGAGAAAGGGGAACCCTCTTACACTGTTGGTGGGAATGCCAGTTAGTGCAGCCACTTTGGAGAACATTGTGGAGATTCCTGAAGAAATTAAGAATAGAGCTTCCCTATGACCCTGCAATTGCACTGCTGGGTATTTACTGCAAAGATGTAGTGAAAAGAGGGGCCATCTGTATCCCAATGTTTATTGCAGCAATGGCTATGGTCGCCAAACTGTGGAAAGAACCAAGATGCCCTTCAACGGACGAATGGATAAGGAAGATGTGGTCCATATACACAATGGAGTATTATGCCTCCATCAGAAAGGACGAATACTCAACTTTTGTAGCAACATGGATGGGACTGGAAGAGATTATGCTGAGCGAAATAAGTCAAGCAGAGAGAGTCAAGTATCATATGGTCTCACTTATTTGTGGAGCATAACAAATAACATGGAGGACATGGGGAGATGGAGAGGAGAGGGAGTTGAGGGAAACTGGAAGGGGAGATGAAGCATGAGAGACTATGGACTCTGAAAAACAACCAGAGGGTTTTGAAGAGGCTGGGGATGGGGGTGGTTGGGAGGTTGAGGAACCAGGTGGTGGGTAATAGGGAGGGCACGTACTGCATGGAGCACTGGGTGTGATGCCAAAACAATGAACACTGTTATGCTGTAAATAAACAAACAAAAAAATTAAAAAAAATTTAAAAAAATCTATAGATTTGCATCTTTTACTAAATTTGGGACATTATTTATTCAAATATTCTTACATTTTCCACTCTATCTTTTCCTTCTCTGATTTAAGAGATTTAAAGTTTTTCTTTTCTTTAATTTTAATTTATTTTCAGTGTTCCAAAATTAATTGTTTATGCACCACACCCAGTGCTCCATGCAATACATGCCCTCCATAATACCCACCACCAGGCCCACGCAACCCTCTACGCCCTCCCCTCCAGAACCCTCAGTTTGTTTCACAGAGTCCACAGTCTTTCATGCTTTCTGTCCCCCTCCAATTTCCCCCAACTCACTTCTCTCCATCTCCCAAGGTGCTTCATGTTATTTCTATGCTCCACAAGTACGTGAAACCATATGATCATTGACACTTTTACGTGACTTATTTCACTCAGCATAATCTCTTCCAGTCCCATACATGTTGATATAAATGTTGGGTATTCATCCTTTCTGATAGAAGCATAATATTCCATTGTATATATGGACCATATCTTCTTTATCCATTTGTCCTTTCAAAGGCATCTTGGTTCTTGCCACAATTTGTAGACTGTGGACATTGCTGCTACAAACATTGTGGTACAGATGGCCTTTCTTTTTACTACATCTGTATCTTTGGGGTAAATATGCAGTAGTGCATTTCCAGGGTCATCGGGAAACTCTATTTTTAATTTCTTAAGGAATCTCCACACTGTTTTCCAAAGTGGCTGCACCAAGTTTCATTCACACCAACATTGTAAGAGGGTTCCCCTTTCTCCACAGCCTCTCCAACACTTTTTGTTAAAGTCTTGTTAATTTTGGCCATTATAATTGGTGTAAGGTGGGATCTCAATGTGATTTTCATTTGAATCTCCCTGATAGCTACTGATGAAGAACATTTCTTTATGTGTCTGTTAACCATTTGTATCTCTTCTTTGGAGAAGTGTCTGTTCATGTCTTCTGCCCCGTTTTTGACATGATTATCTGTTTTGTGTATGTTGAGTTTGAGGAGTTCTTTATAGATCTAGGATATCGGCCCTTTGTCTAGTGTCATTTGTGAATATCTTCTCCCATTCCGTGGGTTGCCTCTTTGATTTGTAGACCGTTTCCTGTGCTGTGCAGAAGCTTTTGATTTTGATGAAGTCCCAAAAGTTCATTTTCCTTTTTGTTTCCTTTGCGTTTGGAGACATATCTTGAAAGAAGTTGCTATGGCCAATGTTGAAGAGGTTACTGCCTATGTACTCCTCTAGGATTCTGATACATTCCTGCCTAATGTTGAGGTCTTTTATTCATTTCGAGCTCATCTTTGTGTATGATGTAAGACAATAGATGAGTTTCACTCTTCTACATATAGCTGTCCAATTTTACCAGAACCATTTATTGAAGAGACTATCTTCTCTCGCCCCCCCCCACCAGTGGATATCTTTTCCTGGTTTGTTGAAGATTATTTGGCCATAGAGTTGAGGGTCCATATGTGGGCTCTCTATTCTGTTCAACAGGTCTATGTGTCTGTTTTTATTAACAAAAAGATTTTATTTATTTATTTGACAGAGATCACAAGTAGGCAGAGAGGCAGGAAGAAAAGGGGGAGGGAAAAGGCTCCCCACAGAGCAGAGAGCCAGATGCAGGACTTGATCCCAGGACCCTGAGATCCTGACCTCAGCCAAAGGCAGAGACTTAACCCACTGAGCCACCAAGGCACACTTATGTGTCTGTTTTGTGTCAGTACCATGCTGTCGTGGGGATCACAGCTTTGTAGTAAAGCTTGAAATCAGGACACATTATACCCACAGATTTGTTTTTCTCTTTAAATATTTCCTTAGCAATTTAGAGTCTCTCCTGATTCCATACATATTATAGGATTGTTAGTTCCAGCTCTTTGAAAAATGCCAGTGGAATTTTGATTGAGATGGCATTGAAAGTATAGATTGCTCTAGGCAGTATAGATATTTTAACAATGTTTATTCTTCCAATCTATGAGCAAGGAATGCTTTTCCACATTTTTGTCTTCTTCCAGTTCTTTCATGTATGTTCTGTAGCTTCTCGAGTACAGATACTTTACGTCTTTGGATAGGTATATTCCAAGGTAGCTTATGGTCCTTGGTGCTATAGTAAATGAAATGGATTCTCTAATTTTCCTTTCTGTATTTTCATTTTTAGTATATAAGACAGCAACTGATTTCTGTACATTGACTTTGTATCCTGCCACATTACTGAATTGCTGTATGAGTTCTAGTTGTTTGGGGGTGGAGTCTTTTGGGTTTTACATATAAAGTATCATGTCATCAGCGAAGAAAGAGAGTTTGACTTCTTCATTGCCAGTCTGAATACATTTATTTCTCTTTGTTGTCTGATTGTTGCTGCTAGGACTTCTAATTATGATGAAAAAGAGTGGTGAGAGTGGGCATCCTTGTCATGTTCCTGATCTCAATGGGAAGACTGTGAGCTTTTTCCCATTGTAGATGGTGTTTGCTGTGTGTCTTTCATAGATTGATTTTATGAAGTTGAGGAATTTTCCCTCTATCCCTATACTTTGAAGAGATTTAATCAGGAACAGATGCTGTAACTTGTCAAATGCTTTTTCTGCACCAATTGAGAGGACCATGTAGTTCTTCTCTCTTCCCTTATTGATTTGTTCTATCACATTGATTGATTTGCGAATGTTGAACCATCCTTGCAACCGAGGGATGAATCCTACCTGGTCATGGTGGATAATCTTTTTAATGTGTTGGATTCTATTTGCTAGGATCTTGTTGAGAATCTTAGCATCCATATTCATCAGGGATATTGGTCTAAAATTCTCCTTTCTGGTGGGGTCTTTGTCTGGTTTGGTGATCAAGGTAATGCTGGCATCATAAAAAGAGTCTGGAAGTTTTCCTTCTGCTTCAATTTCTTGAAACAGCTTCAGGAGAATAGGTGTTCTTTCTTCTTTGAAAGTTTGGTAGAATTTCCCAGGGAATCCATCAGGTCTTGGGCTCTTGTTTTTGAGAGGTTTTTGATCACTGCTTCAGTCTCATTACTAGATATCGGTCTATTCAGGTAGTCCATTTCTTCCTGCTTCAATTTTGGAAGGTTATAATTTTCCATGAATATATCCATTTCATCTAGGTTGCTTAACGTATTGGCATATAACTGTTGATAATAATTTCTGATGATTATTTCTATTTCCTTGGTGGTAGTTGTGATCTTTCCTTTTTCATTCAAAATTTTATTAGTTTGGGCCTTCTCTCTTTTCTTTTGGATTACTGTGGCCAATGGTTTATTGATCTTATTAAAACCAGCTTCTAGTTTCAGTGATGCATTCTACTGTATCTCTTATTTCTATCTCATTGATTTCTGCTCTAATCTTATTTATTTCCCTTTTTGTGTGTGGAGTTGTCTTAATTTGTTCTTGATTTTCCAGTTCTTTAAGGTGTAGAGACAGGTGGTGTATTCTGGATTTTTACATTGTATTTGAGGGAGGCTTTGATGACTAAATATTTCCCCCTTAGGACTCCCTTTGCTGTATCTCATAGGTTTGGGACTGAACTGTTTTCATTCTCATTGGTTTCCATGAATCGTTTAAGTTCTTCTTTGAACTCCTGTTTGTACCAAACATTCTTAAGCAAGGTGGTCTTTAGCTTCCAGGTGTTTGAATTCCTTCCAAACTCTTCCTTGAGGTTGAGTTCCAGTTTCAATGCATTGTGATCTGAGAATATGCAGGGAATAACCTCAATCTTTTGGTATCAGTTGAGCCCTGATTTGTCACCCAGTATGTGGTCTATTGGGGAGAAGTTTCGATGTACACTTGAGAAGTATGAGTATTCTGTTTTTTTAGGGTGTTATGTTCTGTATATATCTATGAGGTCCATCTGGTAGGATGTGTCACTCAATGCTCTTGTTTCTTTATTGATTTTCTGCTTCTATGATCTGTCCATTACTAAGAGTGGCGTGTTAGGATCTCCTACTATTAATGTATCTATATCAATATGACACTTTATCTTGATTAACAGTTGTCTATGTAATTGGCTTCTCCCATATTGGGGGCATAAATATTTACAATTGTTAGATCTTCTTGGTGGATAGTTCATTTAAGAATTATGTAGTGTCCTTCTGTATTTCTGACTACAGCCTTTAGTTTAAAATCTAATTTATCTGATATGAGAATCCCTACCCTAGCCTTCTTTTGAGACCCATTGGCATGGAAGATGCTTCTCCATCCCTTCACTTGTGTTTGAAATGGGTTTCTTGTAGACAACATATGGATGGGTCCTGTCGTTTTATCCATTCTACAACCTTGTGTCATTTTATGGGCGCATTTAGGCCATTCACTTCGAGAGTGATTATTGAGAGATTCGTTTTTATTGACATCATGTTACCTGTGAAGTCTTTGTTTCTATAGATGATCTCCATATATTTCTGTTCAATGATATTTTTAGGATTTTTTCTCTTTTATAAACCCCCCCTTAATATTTCCTGCAGTGTTGGCTTGGAGGTCGCATAATCTTTTAAACCTTTCTGCTCTTGGAAGCTCTTTATCTCTCCATCCATTTTGAATATCGGTCTTCTTGGATAACGTATTGGCTTCATGTTCTTCTCATTTAGTGCCTTGAATGTGTCTTGCCAGCCCTTTCTGGCTTGCCAGGTTTCTGTGGACAGGTCTGATGTTATGCTTTTGGGCTTTCCTCCGTATGTAAGGAATTTTTTTATACTAGCTGCTTTCAAGATCTCCTGTCCACAATTATGACTCATCATTTTAATATCAGGTGTCTTGTGGTCTTTCTAGATTCAATGATCTTGGGGGGGAGACCTTTCTGCCTCTAGTACATGAACTCTGGTTCCATTCGCGAGATTAGGAAAATTTTCATGGAGAATTTGTTCAACTGTTTCTTCTTTTTTTCTTTTCTGCTTAAAGTTCTAAATTTCTTTTTTTATTATTTCTTTATTTGCAGCATAACAGTGTTCATTGTTTTTGCACCACACCTAGTGCTCCATGCAGTACGTGCCCTCCCTATTACCCACCACCTGGATCCTCAACCTCCCACCACACCCGCCCCTTCAAAACCCTCTGGTTGTTTTTCAGAGTTCATAGTCTCTCATGGTTCATCTCCCCTTCCAGTTTCCCTCAACTCCCTCTCCTCTCCACCTCCCCATGTCCACCGTGTTCGTTGTTGTGATCCACAAATAAATGAGACCATATGATACTTGACTCTCTCTGCTTGACTTATTTCGCTCAGCATAATCTCTTCCTGTCTCGTCTATTTTGCTACAAAAGTTGGGTATTCATCCTTTCTGATGGAGGCATAATACTCCATTGTGTATATGTACCACATCTTCCTTATCCATTCATTCGTGGAAGGGCATCTTGGTTCTTTCCACAGTTTGGCGACCGTAGCCATTGCTGCAATAAACATTGGGGTACAGATGGCTCTTCTTTTCACTACATCTGTATCTTTGGAGTAAATACCCAGCAGTGCAGTGAAGGGTCATAGGGAAGCTCTATTCTTAATTTCTTGAGGAATTTCCACTCTATTCTCCAAAGTGGCTGCACCAACTTGCATTCCCACCAACAGTGTAAGAGGGTTCCCCTTTCTCCACATTCTCTCCAACACACGTACCTGTCTTGCTAATTTTGGCCATTCTAACTGGTGTCAGGTGGTATCTCAATGTGGTTTTAATTGGAATCTCCCTGATGGCTAGTGATGATGAACATTTTTTCATGTGTCTGATAGCCATTTGTATGTCTTCATTGGAGAAGTGTCTGTTCATATCTTCTGCCCATTTTTTGATATGATTATCTGTTTTCTGTGTGTTGAGTTTGAGAAGTTCTTTATAGATCCTGGATATCAACCTTTTGTCTGTACCGTCATTTGCAAATATCTTCTCCCATTCCGTGGGTTGCCTCTCTGTTTTATTGACTGTTTCCTTTGCTGTGCAGAAGCTTTTGATCTTGATGAAGTCCCAAAAGTTCATTTTCGCTTTTGTTTCCTTTGCCTTAGGAGATATATCTTGAAACAAGTTGCTGTGGCTGAAATCGAAGAGCTTATTGCCTATGTTCTCCTCTAGGATTCTGATGGATTCCTGTCTCACGTTGTTGTCTTTTATTCACTTCGAGTTTAACGTTGTGTACGGTGTAAGAGAATGGTCGAGATTCATCTTCTGCATATCGCTGTCCAGTTTTCCAACCACCATTTACTGAAGAGACTGTCTTTTTTCCATTGTATATTTTTTCCTGTTTTGTCGAAGATTATTTGACCATAGAGTTGAGGGTTCATATCTGGGCTCTCCACTCTGTTCCACTGGTCTATGTGTCTGTTTTTATGCCAGTACCACGCTGTCTTGGTGATCACAGCTTTGTAGGAAAGCTTGAAATCAGGTAACGTGATGCCACCAGTTTTGGTTTTGTTTTTCAACATTTCCTTAGCAATTCGGGGTCTCTTCTGATTCCATACAAATTTTAGGATTATTTGCTCCAACTCTTTGAAAAATACTGCTGGCATTAAATATATAGATTGTTCTATGCAGTATAGACTTTTTAACAATGTTTACTCTTCCATTCCAAGAGCATGGAACGGTCTTCCATCTTTTTGTGTCTTCAATTTCTTTCTTGAGCGTTCTGTAGTTCCTCGAGTACAGGTCCTTTACCTCTTTGGCTGGGTTTATTCCCAGGTATCTTATGGTTCTTGGTGGTATAGTAAATGGAATCGATTCTCTAATTTCCCTTTCTGTATTTTCATCCTTAGTGTATAAGAAAGCCACTGATTTCTGTACATTGACTTTGTGTCCTGCCACGTTATTGAATTGCTGTATGAGTTCTAGTAGTTTTGGGGTGGAGTCTTATGGCTTTTCCATATAAGGAATCATGTCATCTGCAAAGAGAGAGAGATTGATTTCTTCCTTGGCAATTTGGATGCCTTTTATTTCTCTTTGTTGTCTGATTGCCGTTGCTGGGACTTCTAATACTATGTTGAACAAGAGTGGTGAGAGTGGGCATCCTTGTCGTGTTCCTGATCTCAACGGGAAGGCTACAAGCTTTTTCCCATTGAGGATGATATTTGCTGTGGGTCTTTCACAGATAGATTTTATGAAGATCAGTAATGTCCCCTCTATCATGATATTTTGAAGCAATTTAATCAGGAATGGATGCTGAATTTTGTCAAGTGCTTTTTCTGCATCCATTGAGAGGACCATGTGATTCTTCACTCTTCTCTTATTGATTTGTTCTATCACATTGATTGATTTGCGAATGTTGAACCAACTTTGTAACCCAGGGATGAATCCGACCTGGTCATTTTGGATAATATTTTTCATATGCTGCTGGATCCTGTTTGCTAGGGTCTTGTTGAGGATCGTAGCATCCATATTCATCAGTGATATTGGTCTGAAATTTTCCTTTTTGGTACGGTCTTTGCCTGGTTTGGGGATCAGGGTAATGCTGGCTTCATACAAAGACTCTGAAAGTTTTCTTCTGCTTCAATTTTTTGGAACAGCTTCAGGAGAATTGGTGTTATTTCTTCTTAGAAAGTTTGGAAGAATTCCCCAGGGAATCTGTCAGGTCTTGGGCTCTTATTTTTTGGGAGATTTTTGATCACTGCTTCAATCTCATTACTAGATATCAGTCTATTTAGGTTGTCAATTACTTCCTGGTTCAGTTTTGGGAGTTTATAGTTTTCCAGGAATGCATCCATTTCATCTAGGTTGCTTAGCTTATTGGCATATAACTGTTGGTAATAATTTCTGATGATTGTTTCTATTTCCTTGGTGTTAGTTGTGATCTCTCCCTTTTCATTCATAATTTTATTAATTTGGACTTTCTCTCTTTTCTTTTGGATTAGTGTGGCCAATGGTTTATCGATTTTATTGATTCTTTCAAAAAAGCAGCTTCTAGTTTCATTGATACGTTCTACTGTATCTCTCGTTTCTACCTCATTGATCTCTGCTCTAATCTTGATTATTTCCCTTCTTGCGTGTGGAGTTTGTTTGATTTGCTGTTGATTGTCTGGTCTTTAAGGTGTAGAGACAGCTGGTGTATTCTGGATTTTTCAATTTTTTGAGGGAGGCTTGGAAGGCTATGTATTTCCCCCTTAGAACCGCCTTTGCTACATCCCATAGGTTTTGGACTGAAGTGTCTTCATTCTCATTCGTTTCCATGAATTGTTTAAGTCCATCTTTGATCTCCTGGTTGATCCAAGCATTCTTAAGCAAGGTGGTCTTTAGCTTCCAGGTATTTGATTTCCTTTTGAACTTTTCCTTGTGATTGAGCTCCAGTTTCAAAGCATTGTGATCTAAGAATATGCAGGGAATAATGTCAGTCTTTTGGTATCAGTTGAGTCCTGCTTTGTGACCCAGTATGTGGTCTATTCTGGAGAAGGTTCCATGTGCACTTGAGAAGAAAGAGTATTCTGTTGTTTTAGGGTGGAATGTTCTGTATATGTCAATGAGGTCTATCTGGTCCAATGTTTCATTCAATGCTCTTATTTCTTTATTAATTTTCTGCTTCGCTGATCTGTCTATTTCTGAGAGAGGCGTATTAAGATATCCTACTATTATTGTATTCATATCAATATGACTCTTTATCTTGATTAATAGTTTTCTTATGTAATTGGGTGCTCCCATATTGGGGGCATAGATATTCACAATTGTTAGATCATCTTGGTGGATAGTCCCTTTAAGAATTATGTAGTGTCCTTCTGAATCTCTGACTACAGTCTTTAGTTTAAAATCGAATTTATCTGATATGAGAATCGCTACCCCCGGCCTTCTTTTGAGGCCCATTCGCATGAAAGATTCTTCTCCATCCCTTCACTTTCAGTCTGGTTGTATCCTTAGGTTCAAAATGGGTCTCTTGTAGACAACATATGGATGGGTCCTGTCGTTTTATCCAATCTGCAACCCTGTCTCGTTTTATGGGCACATTTAGGCCATTCACATTGAGAGTGATTATTGAGAGATAGGTTTTTATTGACATCGTGTTACCTTTGAAGTCTTTCTGTCTGTAGATTGTTTCTATATTTCTGTTCAATGATATTCTTAGGATATTTTCTCTTTATAGGACCCCCCTTAATATTTCCTGCAGTGTCAGCTTGGTGGTTGCATAGTCTTTTAAGCCTTGCCAGTCTTGGAAACTCTTTATCTCTCCATCCATTTTAAAAGTCAGTCTTGCAGGGTAGAGTATTCTTGGCTGCATGTTCTTCTCATTTAGTATTCTGAATATATTTTGCCAGCCCTTCCTGGCTTGCCAGGTCTCTGTGGACAGATCTGACGTTATTCTAATGGGCTTTCTGTATTTAAGGAGCTTCTTTGTCCTAGCTGCTTTTAAGAGGATCTGTCTTGAAACATAATTCCTCATTTTAACTATAAGGTGTCATGAGGACATTCGAGAATCTAAAATCTTGGGAGGAAATCTCTCTGTCTCTAGTACATGAACGTTGTTTCCATTTGTGAGATTGGGAAAATTTTCATAGACAACCTCTTCCACTATATCTTCTAGACTACTTTCATTTTCCTCCCCTTCAGGGATTCCAATAATTCTGACATTGAAACATTTCATGGCATCATTTATTTCCCTGATTCTGTTTTCGTGGCTTCTGAGCTGTTTGTTCCAGGCTTCCTCCTGATCCTTTCTCTCTATCTGTTTGTCCTCCAGATCACTAAATCTATCTTCTGTCTCAGTTACCCTAGCTTTTAGAGAATTTAGATTAGATTGGAACTCATTGAGAGCATTTTGAACATCATTTCTGGTGGCTTTCAGTTCTGCCTTATGATTGTGAACAACATCCCTGGTGGCTTTCAATTCTGCCCTAATCAATTCCGTTTGGTCCTCCATGGCTTTCTGCAACCTAGCTATTGCCTGGATAATTGTTAATCTGAATTCCTTTTCCGACATATTGTCTATGTCGATAGCCATTAGCTTTGTTGCCGAAGGTCCATCCTCTGCATTTTTCTTCTGTTGGGTATTCCTCCTTCTAGTCATTTTGGTAAGAGATGACTGAACAGATGCAGCTGGATTTATCAATTGTGGTGCAGTCAATGTGCACCCTGGAACGCTTCTGTGCAATCAGGGTTCCCCACCCAAATGAGAGAAAAAAGAAAAGAAAAAGAAATAGAGAAGAGTAAAGGAAAAAAACGGAAAAGAAAAAAGGAAAAAAAATAGAGAGAGAGAGAGAGAGACAGGAAAAAAAGGGAAGATAAAAGAGAAGGCTTAGCCCAAATGGGCCCCCAAGGTAAGGTTTATGAAGTATACAAACAAAAACAGACAAACAAAAAGACTTATAAAAGTATATGACAAGAGAAAAAATGTATATATATATAAGCAAAAAAATGGAAGAACCTCATCAGAAAGAACCCCAAGTATAAGATTTATATATTATCAGGACAAACACAAATTCACAGAAACACTGGCAGAAGGAAAAATTGGGAGAGTGGTTATAAATTCTTAATGTGGGTGAGGAAGTTTATTTTGATTCTTCCTGGATGTATCTTGATGTTTTTGTTAAGGGACTCAACTTTCCTAAATTACAGGGGGATTAGAAACTGGTTTTCCTATAGGGGTAGCATTGATTGGGGAAAGGGGATTACCTTGAAGTTTAACTCTTTATGTATAGTAGAAAATAAAAATTAAAAAAGAATAAACTAGACTAAACTAAGTTAAAATTAAAAAAGTATTTAAAAAATTGGAAAAGCAAAAAAAAAAAAAACGAGTGTATGTATCAAAAAGTTCAGGTTAGAAGGTTATTAAGGAATTTGATGTACTGGACATCTCAGTGTGATGGTAAATAGGATAAAAAATTATCTGTTTGGGGGCGCCTGGGTGGCTCAGTAGGTTAAAGCCTCTGCCTTCAGTCAGGTCATGATCTCAGGGTCCTGGGATCGAGCCCCGCATCGGGCTCTCTGCTCAGTGGGGAGCCTGCTTCCTCTTCTCTCTCTTCCTGCTTGTGACCTCTCTCTCTGTCAAATAAATAAATAAAATCTTTTAAAAAATTATCTGTATGTATTAAAAAAAAAGAACCAGAATATTGGTAAAGAGTTAAAAATAAAAGTTGTATTTATGAAGTAGTGGTGGTTGTTCTCTTGTAGTCTTTTTTTTTCTTCCTTCCTGGTTGGTTTTCTGGGGGAGGGGCCTGCCACGTGGGTTTTCAGACAATGATGCTCCCTGAGTTAGGTCCCCCCGCTCCCCTCAAGGGGGTGGGCTCTGAGGAAACTCTTTTTTTCAGGCTTTTGTTTTCTAAGGGTTTTTATGTTCTTTCATCTGTTTTGTCTCGCCTTGACAGCTTTTGATGGTTTTTGGAGTTTTAGAGGAGAGCAAACTGCACCCCGACCTCCCTTTCAGAGAGAAGCCTCAGAATGGTCTGCAGAGCTGCTGGCAGAGTAGGTTCTGAGTCACGGTCCCTGGGGATGCAGGTGCTCCTTGTTGTACTCGATAGCAGGGCAGCGGTGGCTGTCTAGGCAGCTCCAGACCGCCAGAGAGGTTCCTAGCAGAGATTACATGCTGAGATTTTCCCTCTGTCCTGGGCTGGGAATGTCTGGTTTTTCCAGATGCCAGAGCTCCAGGCTAATGCCTATGAGCACCTCTCTCAAGGGAGGGTGTGGGACGTGCACGTTTCAGGATTGCCATCTGGCCAGGCTCCCAGCCCCTCATGGGAGCTGGACCCAACTCGTTCTCGGGCGCGCTGGCGTTCATGCGCACTGGCAACTCAGGGACGGAGACCTGATTTCTCCACTGCACTCTCTCTGGCTCAGCATCAGGGGAGGCTGTCCTGGGTCCAGGGACTTAAGTCCCTGTCCCTAACTGACCAGATTCCCACTATTTCCCCCCCCGCGATCCTTTGCTCTTTGTTTTTTGAGTGCTTTCAACCAGACTCCAAGTTAATGCTGGTCCCCAGATGCAAGGCACTCTCATATTGGGGTATTACTTTCCAATGGGTCACCTCTGGTGGCTCCCTCCCCCTTTTGTTTATCTTCCGATATCAGTCCGATGTTCCCATTCTGCTTTACCTGCCACTGACGTCTTCTGCTCCTGTAGAGATCCAGACGTGTATAATTCTGATCTCAGGCTGATTTCATAGGTGTTCAGAGTTTTCTGGTAGGTAATCAGCTCACTTTAGGGTACAGGTTGAAAAGGCGCCTCCTCCTACTTCCCAGCCATCTTGACTCTAACTGTATCTTCTAATCTTCCTTCTTTCTCCTCCCTCTCAGGAATTCCAAAAATTCTGACACTGGAATATTTCGTGGTGTCATTTATTTTCCTACTTCTGTTTTTGAGGCTTCTAAGCTGTTTGTTCCAGGCTTCCTCCTGATCCTTTTTCTCTGTTTGTCCTCCAGATCACTAATTCTATCTTCTGCCTCAGTTACCCTAGCTTTTAGAGAATTTAGATTAGGTTGGAACTCATTGAGAACATTGTGAACATCATCCCTGGTGGCTTTCACTTCTGTCCTAATCAATTCAATTTTGCCATCCATGGCTTTCTCCAACCTAGCTATTGCCTGGATAATTGTTAGGCTGAACTCCCTTTCTGACATACTGTCTATCTCCATATCCAATAGCTCTAATGCAGAAGGCCCAGTCTCTGAGTTTTTCTTCTGTTGGGTGTTCTGCCTCTTAGTCATTTTGGTGAGAGATAGCTGAATGGATGTGTAGCTGAATGTATTGACCGTGGTTCAGGCAAGGTGCACCCTGGAACACTTCTAAGCAATCAAGCGTTCCCACCCAAAAGAAAGAAAATAGAAAAAAGGGAGAGAGAGACAGGAAAAAAAGAAAGATAAAATAAAAGAGAAGGTCTATCCCAAATGGGCCCCAAGGTAAGATTTATGAAGTATAGAAACAAAAACAGACAAAGAGACCAATAGAAGTAGATGACGAGATAAATAAATAAATAAATAAAAACAAAAAAAATTGAAATTTAAACTTTAAATTCTATTAGCCAACATAGAGAACATCCTTAGTATCAGATGTAGAGATTCATTGCTTAAGTACCACACCCAGTGCTCCATGAAATACATGTCCTCCTTAATACACACCACCAGGCTGACTGATCCCTCAAACCCCCACCCCTCCAAAACCCTCAGTTTGTTTCTCAGAGTCCACAGTCTTTCATGGTTCATTTCCCCCTCCAATTTTCCCCCTTCACTTTTCCATTCCTTTTCCTAATGTCCTCCATTTTACCCCTTATTTCCACAAGTAAGTGAAACCAAATGATAATTGACTTTCTCTGCTTGACTTATTTCACTCAGCATAATCTCCAGTCCAATCCATGTTGATACAGAAGTTGAGTATTCATCCTTGCTGATGGAGACATAATATTCCATTGTATATATACACTACATCTTTTTTATCCATTAGTCTGTTGAAAGGCATCTTGGCTCTTTCCAAAATTTGGCTATTGTTGACATTGCTGCTGTGAACATTGGGGTATATATGGCCTTTCTTTTCACTACATCTTTATCTTTGGGGTAAATATCCATCTCTAAATACCCTGCAATTGCAGCGTCATGGGATAGTTCTATTTTTAATTTCATGAGGAAGCTCCGCACTGTCTTCCAAAGTGGCTGCACCAATTTGCATTCCCAAAAATAGTGAAAGAAGGGTCCCCTTTCTCCATATCCTCTTCAATAGTTGTTGTTTCTTGTCTTCTTAATTTTGATCATTATAACTGGTGTAAGGTGGTATCTCATTATGGTTTTGATTTGAATATTCCTGATGGCTAATGATGATGATGAACATATTTTCATGTGTCTGCTAGCCATTTGTATATCTTCTTTGGAGAAGTGTTTGTTCAAGTCTTCTGCCCCTTTTGACACGATTATGTTTTTTGGGTGTTGAGTTTGAAAAGTTCTTTATAGATCTTGGATATCAGTTCTCTGTCTCTAGTGACATTTGAAAATATCTTCTCCAATTCTAGGGGTACCTCTTTTTTCTGTTGACTGTTTCCTTTGATGTTCAGAGGCTTTTGAGCTTGATGAATTCCCACAAGTTCATTTTTGCTTCTTTTGTTTCCTTTGCCTTTGTAGACATGTCTTTAAATAAGTTGCTGTGGCCAATGTCGAAGAGGTTACCGCTTATGTTCTCCTCCAGGATTCTGATAGATTCCTGCCTCATACTGAGGTATTTTATCCATTTTGAGTTTATTATTTTGTGTGGTTTAAGACAATGGTCAAGCTTCATTCTTCTATTCATAGCTGTCCAATATTCCCAGCAACTTTTATTGAAGAGACTGTCTTCCACTGTATATTTTATCCTACTTTGACAAAGATTATGTGATCATAACATTGAGGGTCCATATTTGGGCTCTCTACTCTGTTGCACTGGTCTATGTTTCTGTTTTTGTGCCCGTATCATGTTGTCTTGGTGATCACAGCTTTGTAGTAAAGCTTGAAATCAAGCAATGTGATGCCCCCAGTTTTTTCATCTTCAAGATTTCATTAGTAATTCAGGATCTTTTCTGGTCTCATACAAATTTTAGGATTGTTTGCTCCAGCACTTTGAAAAACGCTGGTGGAATTTTTTTTCTTTTTTCTTTTTTTTCTTTTTATTTATTTTTTCAGTGTAACAGTATTCATTCTTTTTGCACAACACCCAGTGCTCCATGCAAAACGTGCCCTCCCTATTACCCACCACCTGTTCCCCCAACATCCCACCCCTGACCCTTCAAAACCCTCAGGTTGCCCCAACCTCCCACTCCTGACCCTTCAAAACCCTCAGGTTGTTTTTCAGAGTCCATAGTCTCTTATGGTTCGCCTCCCCTCCCCAATGTCCATAGCCCGCTCCCCTCTCCCAATCCCATCTCCCCCCAGCAACCCCCAGTTTGTTTTGTGAGATTAAGAGTCATTTATGGTTTGTCTCCCTCCCAATCCCATCTTGTTTCATTTATTCTTCTCCTATCCCCCTACCCCCCCATGTTGCTTCTCCATGTCCTCATATCAGGGAGATCATATGATAGTTGTCTTTCTCCGATTGACTTATTTCACTAAGCATGATACGCTCTAGTGCCATCCACGTCGTCACAAATGGCATGATTTCATTTCTTTTGATGGCTGCATAGTATTCCATTGTGTATATATACCACATCTTCTTTATCCACTCATCTGTTGATGGACATCGAGGTTCTTTCTATAGTCTGGCTATTGTAGACATTGCTGCTATAAACATTCGGATACACATGCCCCTTCGGATCACTATGTTTGTATCTTTAGGGTAAATACCCAGTAGTGCAATTGCTGGGTCATAGGGTAGTTCTATTTTCAACATTTTGAGGAGCCTCCATGCTGTTTTCCAGAGTGGTTGCACCAGCTTGCATTCCCACCAACAGTGGAGGAGGGTTCCCCTTTCTCCACATCCTCGCCAGCATCTGTCATTTCCTGACTTGTTAATTTTAGCCATTCTGACTGGTGAGAGGTGATATCTCATTGTGGTTTTGATTTGTATTTCCCTGATGCCGAGTGACGTGGAGCACTTTTTCATGTGTCTGTTGGCCATCTGGATGTCTTCTTTGCAGAAATGTCTGTTCATGTCCTCTGCCCATTTCTTGATTGGAGTGTTTGTTCTTTGGGTGTTGAGTTTGCTAAGTTCCTTATAGATTTTGGATACTAGCCCTTTATCTGATGTGTCATTTGCAAATATCTTCTCCCATTCTGTCAGTTGTCTTTTGGTTTTGTTAACTGTTTCCTTTGCTGTGCAAAAGCTTTTGATCTTGATGAAATCCCAATAGTTCATTTTTGCCGTTGCTTCCCTTGCCTTTGCCGTTGTTCCTAGGAAGATGTTGCTACGGCTGAGGTTGAAGAGGTTGCTGCCTGCATTCTCCTCAAGGATTTGGATGGATTCCTTTCTCACATTGAGGTCCTTCATCCATTTGGAGTCTATTTTCGTGTGTGGTGTAAGGAAGTGGTCCAATTTCATTTTTCTACATGTGGCTGTCCAATTTTCCCAGCACCATTTATTGAAGAGGCTGTCTTTTTTCCATTGGACATTCGTTCCTGCTTTGTCGAAGATTAGTTGACCATAGAGTTGAGGGTCGATTTCTGGGCTCTCTATTCTGTTCCACTGATCTATGTGTCTGTTTTTGTGCCAGTACCATGCTGTGTTGATGATGACAGCTTTGTAATAGAGCTTGAAGTCCGGAATTGTGATGCCACCAACTTTGGCTTTGTTCTTCAATATTCCTTTGGCTATTCGAGGTCTTTTCTGGTTCCATATAAATTTTAGGGTTATTTGTTCCATTTCTTTGAAAAAAATGGATGGTATTTTGATAGGGATTGCATTAAATGTGTAGATTGCTTTAGGTAGCATGGACATTTTCACAATATTTATTCTTCCAATCCAGGAGCATGGAACATTTTTCCATTTTTTGTGTCTTCCTCAATTTCTTTCATGAGTACTTCATAATTTTCTGTGTATAGATTCTTAGTCTCTTTGGTTAGGTTTATTCCTAGGTATCTTATAGTTTTGGGTACAATTGTAAATGGGATTGACTCCTTAATTTCTCTTTCTTCAGTCTTGTTGTTGGTGTACAGAAATGCAACTGATTTCTGTGCATTGATTTTATATCCTGACACTTTACTGAATTCCTGGACAAGTTCTAGCAGTTTTGGAGTGGAGTCTTTTGGGTTTTCCACATATAGTATCATATCATCTGCGAAGAGTGATAGCTTGACTTCTTCTTTACCAATTTGGATGCCTTTAATTTCTTTTTGTTGTCTGATTCCTGAGGCTAGGACTTCTAGTACTATGTTGAATAGCAGTGGTGATAATGGACATCCCTGCCGTGTTCCTGACCTTAGTGGAAAAGCTTTCAGTTTTTCTCCATTGAGAATGATATTTGCGGTGGGTTTTTCATAGATGGCTTTGATAATATTGAGGTAGGTGCCCTCTATCCCTACACTTTGAAGAGTTTTGATCAGGAAGGGATGCTGTACTTTGTCAAATGCTTTTTCAGCATCTATTGAGAGTATCATATGGTTCTTGTTCTTTCTTTTATTAATGTGTTTTATCACATTGATTGATTTGCGGATGTTGAACCAACCCTGCAGCCCTGGAATAAATCCCACTTGATCATGGTGAATAATCCTTTTAATGTACTGTTGAATCCTATTGGCTAGTATTTTGGTGAGAATTTTTGCGTCTGTGTTCATCAAGGATATTGGTCTGTAGTTCTCTTTTTTGGTGGGATCCTTGTCTGGTTTTGGGATCAAGGTGATGCTGGCCTCATAAAATGAGTTTGGAAGTTTTCCTTCCATTTCTATTTTTTGGAACAGTTTCAGGAGAATAGGAATGAGTTCTTCTTTAAATGTTTGGTAGAATTCCCCTGGGAAGCCGTCTGGCCCTGGGCTTGTCTTTGTTTGGAGATTTTTGATGACTGTTTCAATCTCCTTACTGGTTATGGGCCTGTTCAGGTTTTCTATTTCTTCCTGGTTCAGTTGTGGTAGTTTATATGTCTCTAGGAATGCATCCATTTCTTCCAGATTGTCCAATTTGTTGGCGTAGAGTTGCTCATAGTATGTTCTTATAATTGTCTGTATTTCTTTGGTGTTAGTTGTGATCTCTCCTCTTTCATTCATGATTTTATTTATTTGGGTCCTTTCTCTTTTCTTTTTGATGAGTCTGGCCAGGGGTTTATCAATCTTATTGATTCTTTCAAAGAACCAACTCCTAGTTTCATTGATTTTTTCTATTGTTTTTTTGGTTTCTATTTCATTGATTTCTGCTCTGATCTTTATGATATCTCTTCTCCTGCTGGGTTTAGGGTTTCTTTCTTGTTCTTTCTCCAGCTCCTTTACGTGTAGGGTTAGGTTGTTTACTTGAGACCTTTCTTGTTTCTTGAGAAAGGCTTGTACCGCTATATATTTTCCTCTCAGGACTGCCTTTGCTGTGTCCCACAGACTTTGAACTGTTGTGTTTTCATTATCATTTGTTTCCATGAATTTTTTCAATTCTTCTTTAATTTCCTGGTTGACCCATTCATTCTTTAGAAGGATGCTGTTTAGTCTCCATGTATTTGGGTTCTTTCCAGCTTTCCTCTTGTGATTGAGTTCTAGCTTCAGAGCATTGTGGTCTGAAAATATGCAGGGCATGATCCTAATCTTTTGATACCGGTTGAGACCTGATTTGTGACCCAGGATGTGATCTATTCTGGAGAAGGTTCCATGTGCACTAGAGAAGAATGTGTATTCTGTTGCTTTGGGATGAAATGTTCTGAATATATCTGTGATGTCCATCTGGTCCAGTGTGTCATTTAAGGCCTTTATTTCCTTGTTGATCTTTGGCTTGGATGATCAGTCCATTTCAGTGAGGGGAGTGTTCAAGTCCCCTACTATTATTGTATTATTATTGATGTGTTTCTTTGATTTTGTTATTAATTGGTTGATATAGTTGGCTGCTCCCACGTTAGGGGCATAGATATTTAAAATTGTTAGATCTTCTTGTTGGACAGACCCTTTGAGTAGGATATAGTGTCCTTCCTCATCTCTTATTATAGTCTTTGGCTTAAAATCTAATTGATCTGATATAAGGATTGCCACCCCAGCTTTCTTCTGATGCCCATTAGCATGGTAAATTGTTTTCCACCCCCTCACTTTAAATCTGGAGGTGTCTTCGCGTCTAAAATGAGTTTCTTGTAGGCAACATACTGATGGTTTTTTTTTTTTTTATCCATTCTGATACCCTGTGTCTTTTGATTGGGGCATTTAGCCCATTAACATTCAGGGTAACTATTGAGAAATATGAATTTAGTGCCATTATTAGCCTGTAAGGTGACTGTTCCTGTATATTGTCTCTGTACCTTTCTGATCTACTACTTTTAGGCTCTCTCTTTGCTTAGAGGACCCCTTTCAATATTTCCTGTAGAGCTGGTTTGGTGTTTGCAAATTCTTTCAGTTTTTGTTTGTCCTGGAAGCTTTTGATCTCTCCTTCTATTTTCAATGATAGCCTAGCTGGATAGAGTATTCTTGGCTGCATGTTTTTCTCGTTGAGTGCTCTGAATATATCATGCCAGCTCTTTCTGGCCTGCCAGTTCTCTGTGGATAAGTCTGCCGCCAATCTAATATTTTTACCATTGTATGTTACAGACTTCTTTTCTCGGGTTGCTTTCAGGATTTTCTCTTTGTCACTAAGACTTGTCAATTTTAGTATTAGGTGACGGGGTGTGGACCTATTCTTGTTGACTTTGAGGGGGGTTCTCTGCATCTCCTGGATTTTGATGCTTGTTCCCTTTGCCATATTAGGGAAATTCTCTCCAATGATTCTCTCCAATAGACCTTCTGCTCCCCTCTCTGTTTCTTCTTCTTCTGGAATCCCAATTATTCTAATGTTGTTTCGTCTTATGGTGTCACTTATCTCTCGAATTCTCCCCTCATGGTCCAGTAGCTGTTTGTCCCTCTTTTGCTCGGCTTCCTTATTCTCTGTCATTTGGTCTTCTATATCACTAATTCTTTCTTCTGCTTCATTGATCCTAGCAGTGAGAGCCTCCATTTTTGATTGCACCTCATTAATAGCTTTTTTGATTTCAACTTGGTTAGATTTTAGTTCTTTAGTTTCTCCAGAAAGGGCTTTAATATCTCCAGAGAGGGTTTCTCTAATATCTTCCATGCCTTTTTCGAGCCCAGCTAGAATGTTCAGAATCGTCATTCTGAACTCTTGATCTGACATATTACCAATGTCTGTGTTGATTAGGTCCCTAGCCTTCGGTACTGTCTCTTGTTCTTTTGTTTGTGGTGATTTTTTCTGCCTTGTCATTTTGTCCAGATAAGAGGATATGAAGGAGCAAATAAACTACTAAAAGGGTGGCAAAGACCCCAGAAAATTGCGCTGTAACCAAATCAGAAGAGACCCCAAATTGTTGGGGGGAGAAAGGGGATAAAAACAGCTTCTGAAAAAAAAAGAAAAAAAAAGAAAGAAAAAATTTAAAAAATAAAACAAATAAAAAAATATAAAAAAGAAAGAAAAAATATATATATTTAGATGAACTAGTCAAAAAATGTTAAAAAAGAAAAGGGTAAAAGTTTTAAAAAATTTAGCAAAAGAAGAAAAAAGAAAAAAGAAAAAAAATTGAAAAAAGAAAAAAAAATTGAAGTAGCCGCAAGACTAAAGAATCATGGGGAGAAAGCCATGAGTTCCATGCTTTGCTTTCTCCTCCTCTGGAATTGCTCTGCTGTCTTAGGAATTGAATCTGCTTTCTCCTTGATAGATGAACTTCATCCTGGCTGGATATTTTGTTGATCTTCTGGGGGAGGGGGGGAGGGGCCTGTTGTAGTGACTCTCAAGCGTCTTTGCCCGAGGTGGGATTGCACCGCCCTTACCAGCGGCCGGACTAAGTAATCGGCTCGGGTTCGCTTTTGGGAGCTTCTGTTCCCTGAACGCTTTCCGTAGAGTTCCAGAGGACAGGAATGAAAATGGCGGCCTCCCAGTCTCCGGCCCGGAGGAGCCGAGAGCCTGGGGCCCCATTCCTCAGTGCGCCCCCAGAGGACAGCACCCAATCACTCCCGTATCCCCAGCCTCTAGCCGCGCTCCAAGCTCACCCAGCCCGCGACCAGTTCAAGGTAACCCTGAGCTGAGAGTTCAGTCCTCAGCTCTGTCTCTGCAGCCGGCTTCTCCATTCTAATACCTACGAGCTCTCCGACACTCCGACACCCCGATCCTTCTGTGACCCTGCGGGGCCTGGGGCCACGCTGGCCCCGCGTGGGCTTCACCCCGGTTTAGCCCCTGGAGCAATGTCCCTCAGTGGAACAGACTTTTAAAAGTCCTGATTTTGTGCTCCATTCCTCCGCCGCTTGCCGGGAGCCGGCCCCTCCCCCCGCGGTCTATCTTCCCGTCGTTTTAGATTCACTTCTCCGCCAGTCCTACCTTTCAGAAAGTGGTTGATTTTCTGTTTCTAGAGTTGCTGTTCTTCTTCTCTTCGCTCTCCCATTGGATTTGTAGGTGTTTGCAATGTTTAGATAAGCTATCGAGCTGATCTCCTGCTACCTGATGTAGTCTCAGGCTGCTACTTCTCCGCCATCTTGACTTCAAATCCACGCTGGTGGAATTTTGATAAGGATGGCACTGAAGGTATAGATTGCTCTAGGCAGTATAGACATTTAACAATGCTTATTCCAATTCATAAGCATGGAATGGTCTTCCATCCTTTTGTCTTCTTCAATTTCTTTCATGAATTTCCTGTAGTTCCTCAAGTGCAGATCCTTTTCCTCTTTGATCGGGTATATTCCAAGGTAGCTTATGGTTCTTGGTGCTATAGAAAATGGAATGGATTCTCTAGATTCCCTTTCTATAGTTTCATTGTTAGTGTATAAGAAAGGAACTGATTTCTGTGCATTGATTTTGTATCCTGTCATATTACCAAAATGCTGTATGAGTGCTAGTAGTTTGGAGGAGGAGTCTTTTGGGTTTTCCATATAAAGTATCATGTCATCTGCAAAGAGAGTTTGACTTCTTCATTTCCAATTTGAATACATTTTTTATTTCAGCTGGGTTAGATTTTATTTCTTTTATTTCTCCAGAGCTTTTATTTCTCCAGACAGGTTTCTCTAATATCTTCAATACCTTTTTTGAACCCAGCTAGCACCTTGAGAATCGTCATTTTGAACTCTAGATCTTACATGTTACCAATATCCATATTGATTAGGTCCCTAGCTTTTGGAACTGACTCTTGTTCTTTTTTTGTGGTGGGTGTTTCTGCCTCATCATTTTATCCAGATAAGAATAGATGAACGAGAGAATAAAATACTAAAAGGGTGGCAAAGTTCCCAGAAAATTGTGCATTAACCAAATCAGAAGAGACCACAAATCGTGGGGAGAAGAGGGGGTAAAAAGTACAAAATATTTTTAAGAAATTAAATATATATATTAGACTGGTGAATAGAATAGAGCCACTCACTTTATTTTGGGTATATTTTGGTCTCTTAGAAGAAACTCTCTCCCAAAATTTTGAAGAAATAAAATCATATATATATACACAAAAATAAGGGTAAACATGATGAAGGTATGGAATATGACTGTAAAGATTAAAATTTTTTAAAAATTCTAAAAAAGGAGTTGATAAGATAAGTTGGTTGGGAAAAGAAAGAAAAAGAAAGTGGAGAGAATTTGTTCAGGCTGGAGACTGGAGAAAAGCCCTGTGCTAGATTTAGGGTATATTTTGATCTATTAGAAGTTGTATCCCAAAATTTTTTTAGAAGGAAAACCCTATATGTACACAAAAAATAAAGTTAGATACAATGAAGTATAAAATATGACTATAATAATGAGGGCTCAAAAAGACTTTTTTTTGGGAAAGGTATTTTTAGGATAAGCTTTCAGAAAGTGGCTGATTTCCTGTTTGAAGAATTGCTGCTCTTCTTCTCTTTGATCTCCTGTTGGATTTGTAGGTGTTCTGAATGTTTTGATAAATATCTAACTGAACTCCTGCAACCTGATCTCATCTCAGCCTGTTACTCCTCCGCTATCTTGACTCCCCTCCTCTGAATATCTTTTATTTCTTTATGTTGTCTGATTTCTGTTGCTAGGACTCCTAGTATTCTGTTGAACAAGAATGGCGAGAGTGGGCATCCTTGTCATGTTCCTGATGTCAATGGAAGACTCTCACCTTTTCCCCATTGAGAATATTTCCTGTGGGTTTTTCATAGATGGATTTTATGAAGTTGAGGAATGTTTCCTCTATCCCTATACTTTGAAGCATTTAAATCAGGAAAGGAGGCTCTAGTTTGTCAACTGCTTTTTCTGCATCAATTGGCAGGACCATGTGGTTCTTCTCTCTTCTCTTACTGATTTGTTCTATCACATCAATTGATTTGCAAATGTTGAACCACACTTGCAACCCATGCATAAACCCCACCTGGTCATGGTTGGATAACCTTTTTAATGTACTGTTGGATCCTATTAGGATCTTGTTGAGAACCTTGGCATCCAAATTCATCAAGGCTATTGGTCTGAAATTCTTTTGGATGGGGTCTTTGCCTGGTTTTGGTATCAGAGTAATGCTGGCCTCATAGGAAGAATCTGGAAGTTTTCCTTCTCTTTCAGTTTTTTTTTTATTTGAAACAGCTTCAGGAGAATAGGTATTATTTCTTCTTCGAATATTTCATAGAATTCAGCAGAGAATCTGTCAGGTCCTGGACTCCTGTTTTTTTGGGAGATTTCTGATCACTGCTTCAATCTTGTTATTAGTTATTGGTCAATTCAGGTTGTGAATTTCTTTCTGATTCAGTCTTGGAAGTTCATCAGTTTCCAGGAATGCATCCATTTCTTCTAGGTTGCTTAATTCATTGGCACATAGCTGTTGATAATAATTTCTAATGATGGTTTCTATTTCCTTTGTGTTAGTCGTGATCACTCCCCTTTCATTCACAGTTTCATTAATTTGGGTTCTCTTTCTTTTCTTTTGGATTAGTTTGGCCAATGGTTTATTGATCTTATTGATTCTTTCAAAGAACCAGATTCTAGTTTCGTTGATGTGTTCTACTGTATTTCTAAGTTCTAACTCATTGATCTCTTCTCTAATATTAGTTATTTCATTTCTTGTGCACAGGGTTGACTTAATTTGTTGAATTTCCAGTCCTTTACTGTGTAATGAAAGTTGGTGTACTTTGAATTTTTCAGTTTTTTGAGGGAGGATTGGATGGCTATGTATTTCTCCCTTAGGACTCCCTTTGCCATATCCTATAGGTTTTAGACCAATGTGTCTTCATTCTCATTGGTTTCCATGAATTGTTTAAGTTCTTCTTTGATTTCCTGGTTCATACAAACATTCTTGAGAAAGCTGGTCTTTACCCTCCAAGTGTTTGAATTCCTTCCAAAGTTTTTCTTGTGGTTGAGTTCCAGTTTCAAAGCATTGTGGTCTGAAAATATGCAGGGAATAATCTCAATCTTTTAATATTGGTTGGGCCCTGATTGGGCTCTGATTTGTGACCCATTATGTAGTCTATTCTGGAGAATGTTGCATGTTCACTCAAGAAGAGTAAGTATTGGAGAGACATGATGGCGGGGAAGTAGGTGGAGGCACCGTTTCAACCTGTACCTTAAAGTGAGCTGATTACCTACCAAAGAACTCTAATCACTCATGAAATCAGCCTGAGATCAGAATTATACATGTCTGGACCTCTACAGGGGCAGAAGATGCCAGCGGGCAGGTAAAGTGGAGTGGGAATGTCAGACTGATATCGGAAGAAAAACCTGGCAATTCACAGACCTGTACCCCTGGGGATAAAAATACATTATATGTTTATAAAAATATAAGAAACAAATAAAAAATTAAAATGTTAAAAATAAATAAATAAATACCGTGCTTTTACACACACACACACACACACACAAAGGCGGGGGGGGAGAGGGAGCCACCAGAGGCCACTGAATGGAAAGTAATAACCCAATACGAGAGTGCCCTGCATCTGGGGACCGGCATTAACTTGGAGTCTGGTTAAAAACACCAAAAAGAGCAAAGGATCATGGGGGAAAATTGTGGGAATCAGGGCAGTTAGGAACATGGGCTAAAGTCCCCGGACCCAGGACAGCCTCCGCTGGCGCTGAGCCAGAGAGAGTGTGGAGGAGAAACCAGGTCTTGGTCCCTGAGCTGCCAGCGCACCCGAAAAGGAGTGTGGTCTGGCTCCCATGAGGGGCTGGGAGCTTCACCAGAGGGCAAAATGCCGCACTGTGTTATCAGAGCCGGAGACATGCACGCCTCACACCCTCTCCTAGGAGAGGTGTGCACAGGTGCCAGCCCAGTGCTCTCGGACCTGGAAAGACCAGGCACTCCAAGGCAGGCCAGGGGGAAAATCTTAGTGTGCGATCGCTGCCTGGAACCTCTCTGGCAGTCTGGAGCTTCCCAGACAGCCACCACTGCCATTGTTTTGGTTACAAACAGGAGATCCTGCATCCCCAGGGACCGTGTCTTGAAACCTGCTCTGCCAGCAGCTGAGGGGGAAGTTATGTGCTCTGCAGCACCCACAGGGGAGCAGACTGAGGCTTCTCTCTGAGAGGGAGTTCAGGGTGCAGTTTGCTTTCCTCTAAACCTCCAAAAACCATGAAAAGCTGTCAAGGTGAGAGAAAACAGATGAACAAACATAAAAATCTCCAGAGAAAAAAGACTAAAAAAACCGGTTTCCTCAGAGCCACCCCCTTAAGGGGGGAAGGAGGACTTAACTCAGGGAACATCATTGACTGAAAACCCATGTGGCAGGCCCCTCCCCCAAAAAACCAACCAGGAAAGAAAAAAAAGAAAAAAAGATGACAGGAGAACAACCACCATTACTTCATAGATACAACCTTTATTTATATCTCGTTCCCAATATTCTGGTTTAATTTTTAAATATATATAATTTTTTAACCTATTTACCATCACAGTGAGATATCCAGTACATCAAATTCCATAATAACTTTCTAACCTGAACTTTTTGATACGTACACCGATGTTTTTCTTTTGCTTTTCTATTTTTTTAATTTTAGTTTACTCTAGTTTATTCTTTTTTATTTTTATTTTTATTCTTTTTTAATTTTTATTTATTTATTATTTATTATTTTTATTTATTTTATGAATATTTTCTAATATTCATATAGAGTTTAACATCAAGGCAATCCCCTTTCCCCAATCAATGCTACCCCTATAAGTAAACCAATTTTTAATCCCCCCTTTATCTTAGGAAAGTTGATTCCTTTAACAAAGATATCAAGATACATCCAGGAAGAATCAAAATAAACTTCCTCACCCACACTGAGAATTTATAACCACTCTCCCAATTTTTTCTTCCGCCAGTGTTTCTGTGTATTTGTGTTTGTCCTGATAGTATATAAATCTAATACTTGGGGTTCTTTTTGATGAGGTTCTTCCTTTTTTTGCTTTCATATATATATATATTTTTTTTTTCTCCTGTCATATATTTTTATCAGTGTTTTTGTTTCTATACTTCATAAATCTTACTTTGGGGCTCATTTGGGCTTAGTCTTCTCTTTTATCTTCCCTTTTGTTCCTGTCTCTCTCTCTCTCTCTTTTTTTCTTTTTCTTATCTTTTTTCTCTCATTCAGGTGGGGAATCCTGATTGCTCAGAAGCGTTCCAGGGTGCAACTTGACTGCACCACAGTCACTACGTCCAGCTACATCCCTTCAGTCATCTCTCACCAAAATGACGGGGAGAAGGAATGCCCAAAGAAGAAAAATACAGTGGATGGGCCTTCTGCAACAGAGCTAATGGCTATCGACATAGACAATATGTCAGAAAGGGAATTCTGGCTAACAATTATCCAGGCAATAGCTAGGTTGGAGAAAGCCATGGATGACCAAACGGAATTGATTAGAGCAGAACTGAAAGCCACCAGGGATGATGTTCACAATGTTAGGGCAGAACTGAAAGCCACCAAGGATGATGCTCAAAATGCTCTCAATGAGTTCCAATGTAATCTAAATTCTCTAAAAGCTAGGGTAACTGATACATAAGATAGATTTAGTGATCTGGAGGACAAACAGAGATAAAAGATCAGGAGGAAGCCTGGAACAAACAGCTTAGAAGACATGAAAATAGAATCAGGGAAATAAATGATGCCAAAAAACGTTCCAACATCAGAATTATTGGAATCCCTGAAAGGGAGGAGAAAGAAAGATGTCTAGAAGATATAGTGGAACAAGTTGTCCATCAAAATTTTCCCCATCCCACAAATGGAAACAGCATTCACGTACTAGAGTCAGAACAGTTTCCCCCCAAGATTATAGATTCTCGAAAGTACTCAAGACACCTAATAGTAAGAATGAAGAATTAGAATTGTAGGCAGACCCTATTGAAAAAAGCCAGGACAAAGAAGCTACTTACATACAGAGAAAAGCCCATTAGAATAATGGCAGACCTGTCCACAGAGACCTTGCAAGCCAGAAAGGTCTGGCAAGATGTATTCAGGGCACTAAATGAGAAAAACATACAGCCAAGAATACTTTATCCAGCAAGACTGACATTCAATATGGATGGAGAGATAGAGATTTAACAAGACCGTCAAGGCTTACAAGACTATGCGACGACCACACCAACATTGCAGGAAATCTTAAGGGGGGGTCTTATAAAAGAGAAAAAATCCTAAGAATATCATTAAACAGAAATATATGGAGACAAACAACAGAAAGAACAACTGCAAAGGTAACACGATGTCAATAAAAACGTAATTATCAATAATCACTCTCAATGTAAATGGCCTAAATGCGCCCATAAAAAGATACAGGTTTACAGATTCGATAAAACAACAGGACCCATCCATATGTTGTCTACAAGAGACTCATTTGGAACCTAAAGATACACACTGACTGAAAATGAAGGGATGGAGAATCATCTTTCATGCCAATGGGCCTCAAAAGAAGGCTAGGGTAGGATTCTCATATCAGATAAATTAGATTTTAAACTAAAGACTGTAGTCAGAGATACAGAAGGACACTACATCATTCTTAAAGGGACTATCCACCAAGATGATCTAACAATTGTAAATATCTACACCCCAATATGGGAGCGGCCAATTACATAAGAAAACTATTAATAAAGATAAAGAGTTATATTGATATGAAGACATTAATAGTAGGAGATCTTAACACCCCACTTTCAGTAACAGACAGATCATCTAAGCAGAAAATCAATAAAGAAACAAGAGCATTGAATGACACATGGGATGAGATGGACCTCATAGATATGTACAGAACATTCCACCCTAAAACAACAGAATACTCATTCTTCTCAAGTGCACATGGAACCTTCTCCAGAATAGATGACATGCTGAGTCACAAATCAGGGTTCAACTGACACCAAAAGACTGATATTATTCCCTGCATATTCTCAGATCACAGTGCATTGAAACTGGAGCTCAATCACAAGGAAAAGTTTGGAAGGAACTCAAACACCTGGAAGCTAAAGACCACTTTGCTTAAGGATGCTTGGATCAACCAGGAGATCAAAGGAGAACTTCAGCAATTCCTGGAAGAAAAGAGAATGAAGAAACTTTGGTCCAAAACCTAAGGGATACAGCAAAGGCGGTCCTAAGGGGGAAATACATAGCCACCCAAGCCTCCCGCAAAAAAATTGAAAAATCCAAAATAAGGTGTAGCTGTCTCTACACCTTAAAAAACTAGAGAATCAACAACAAATCAAACCAACGCCACACATAAGAAGGGAAATAATCAAGATTAGAGCAGAGATCAATGAGGTAGAAACCAGAGATACAGTAGAACGTATCAATGAAACTAGAAGCTGGTTTTTTGAAAGAATCAATAAGATCGATAAACCATTGGCCACACTAATCCAAAAGAAAAGAGAGAAAGCCCAAATTAATAAAATTATGAATGAAAAGGGAAGGATCACAACTAACACCAAGGATCTAGAAACAATCAACAGAAGTTATTATCAACAGTTATATGCCAAAAAGCTAAACAACCTAGATGAAATGGATGCAATCCTGGAAAACTATAAACTTCCAAATTTGAACCAGGAAGAAATTGACAACCTAAATAGACCAATATCTAATAATGAGATTGAAGCAGTGATCAAAAACCTCCCAAAAAACAAGAGCCCAGGACCTGATGGATTCCCTGGGGAATTCTACCAAACTTTCAAAATAGAAATAATACCTGTTCTCTTGAAACTGTTTCAAAAAAATTAGGAGAAGGAAAACTTCCAGACCCTTTTGATGAAGCCAGCATTAACCTGATCCCCAAACCGGGCAAAGACCCTATAAAAAAGATGAATTTCAGACCAATATCACTGATGAATATGGATGCTAAGATTCTCAACAAGATCCTAGCAAACAGGATCCAGCAGCACATGAAAAAGATTATCCACCATGACGAGGTGGGATTCATCCCTGGGTTATAAATATTGTTCAACATTCGCAAATCAATCAATGTGATAGAACAAATCAATAACAGAAGAGAAAAGAACCACACGGTCCACTCAATTGATGCAGAAAAAGCATTTGACAAAATCCAGCATCCGTTCCTGATAAAATCACTTCAAATAATAGGGATAGAGGGAACATTCCTCAACTTCATAAAATCTATCTATGAAAGACCCACAGCAAATATCATCCTCAATGGGAAAAAGCTTGCAGCTTTCCCGTTGAGATCAGGAACACGACAAGGATACCCACTCTCACTACTCTTGTTCAACATAATATTAGAAGTTCTAGCAACGGCAATCAGACAACAAAGAGAAATAAAAGGTATCCAAATGGGCAATGAAGAAGTAAAACTCTCTCTCTTTGCAGAAGACATGATTCTTTATATGAGAAACCCACAAGAGTCCACCTTCAAACTACTAGGACTCATACAGCAATTCAGTAACATGGCAGGATACAAAGTCAATGTACAGAAATCCGTGGTTTTCTTATACACTAACAATGAAAATACAGAGAAGAAAATTAGAGAATTGATTCTATTCACTATAGCACCAAGAACCATAAGATACCTGGCAATAAACCTAATCAAAGAGGTAAGGGATCTGTACTTGAGTAACTACAGAACACTCATGCAAGAAATGGAAGAAGACACAAAAAGATGGAAGACCGTTCCATGCTCTTGGATTGGAAGAATAAACATTGTTAAAATGTCTATACTGCCTAGAGCAATCTTTACTTTTAATGCCATTCCGATCAAAATTCCACCAGTATTTTTCAACGAGCTAGAGCAAATAATCCTAAAATTTGTATGGAATCAAAAGTGACCCCGAATTGCTAAGGAAATGTTGAAAAAAACCCCACAAAATTGGGGGCATCACGTTTCCTGATTTCAAGCTTTACTACAAAGCTGTGATCACCAAGACAGCGTGGTACTGGCATAAAAACAGACATATAGACCAGGGGAACAGAGTACAGAGCCCAGATATGGGCCCTCAACTCTATGGTCAAATAATCTTCGACAAAGCAGGAAAAAATAGACAGTGGAAAAAAGACAGTCTCTTCAATAAATGGTGCTGGGAAAACTGGACAGCTATATGTAGAAGAATGAAACTTGACCTATCTCTTATACTGTACTCAAACTTAAACCCAAAATGGATAAAAGAACTCAATGTGAGACAGGAATCCATCATAGGCAGTAACCTCTTCAATATCGGCCACAGGAACTTCTTTCAAGATTTGTCTCCAATCACAAAGGAAACAAAATCAAAATGAACTTTTGGGACTTCATCAAGATCAAAAGCTTCTGCACAGCAAAGGAAACAGTCAACAAAACAAAGAGGCAACCCACATAATGGGAAAAGATATTTGCAAATGACAGTACAGAAAAAAGGCTGATATCCAGGATCTATAAAGAACTCATCAAAGTCAACGCACACAAAACTGAAAATCACATCAGAAAATGGGCAGAAGATATGAACATACATTTCTCCAATGAAGACCTACAAATGGCTATCAGACACATGAAAAAATGTTCATCATCACCTGCCATTTGGGAGTTTCAGCTTAAAACCATTGTGAGATACCACCTGACACCATTTAGAATGGCCAAAATTAGCATGACAGGAAACAACGTGTGTTGGAGAGGATGTGGAGAAAAGGGATCCCTGTTACACTGTTGGTGGGAATGCAAGTTTTTGCAGCCACTTTGGAGAACGGTGTGGCAATTCCTCGAGAAATTAAGAATAGAGCTTCCCTATGACCCTGCAATTGCACTACTGGGTATTTACCCCAAAGTTACAGATGTAGTGAAAAAAGGGCCATCTGTACCCCAATGTTTATAGCAGCAATGGCCACGGTTGAAAACTCTGGAAAGAACCATGATGCCCTTCAAAGGACATCCTCCCAGAATTTGTTACAAATGCCTATGGCTTAGGGACCACAACCTGGAGGCTTCGCTCCACTCTCTCTGGCACGAGATGTCACCAGCGGTGGCTATCCTGAGTCTTTGGGCTTAAGCCCATGCCCATGACTGCCCAGTTCCACCAGTTTCCCCTTAAGATATTTTGCTCTTCTTCAGTGCTTTTAAACAGACTCCAAGTGATGTTCAACAACCTCAGGGCACTCTTGTATAGGGGTATTACTTTCGAATGGGTTGCTTCTGTTGGCTCTCTCCCCCTTCTGTTTATACTCTGATATCAGTCTCCTCATTCAAACTCTGAAGCTTTAACTCACCACTGGCGTCTTCTGTCCCAGAAGACATATAGATCCAGAAGTGTGTAATCTTACATGTCAGGCTGATTTCATAGGTGTTCAGAGTGTTCTGTTAGATAATCAGCTCACTTTAGGGGACCAGTTGAAACAGCGACTCCTACTTCTCCACAATCTACCCCCCCTTCCCTGAAAAAGAGCTCTTAAATAAGACTTGGATTTATTCTGGTTGGAAATGTTCAGGGAAAGATTTTATTTTCAGTGAATTGTGAGCTGTGTCTCAGAAAAAATGTGTCCATGCATGTGTATTTAATTTTTATTTTTTATTATTTTTTTATTTCTTTACAGTGTAACAGAATGAATTGTTTATGCACCACACCCAGTGATAGATGCAATACGTGCCCTCCATAATACCCACCACCTGGATCCCCCAACCTCACAACTCCTGCCCCTTCATAACCCTCAGATTATTTTTCAGGGTCCATAGTCTCTCATGGTTCATCTCCCCTTCCAATTTCCCTCAACTCCCTTCTCCTCTCCATCTCCCCATGTCCTCCATGTTATTTGTTATGCTCCACAAATAAGTGAAACCATATGATAATTGACTCTCTTTGCTTGACTTATTTCACTCAGCATAATCTCTTCCAGTCCCATCCATGTTGCTACAAAAGTTGGGTATTCATCTTTTCTGATGGAGACCTAATACTCCATCGTATATCTGGACCACATCTTCCTTATCCATTTCATCCGTTGAAGGGCATCTTGGTTCTTTCCACACTTTGGCAACTGTGGCCATTGCTGCTATAAACATTGGGGTACAGATGGCCCTTTTTCCACTACATCTGTATCTTTGGAGTAAATACCCAGTAGTGCAATTGCAGGGTCATAGGGAAGCTCTATTTTTAATTTCTTGAGGAAATCTCCACACTGTTCTCCAAAGTTGCTGCACAAACATGCATTCCCACCAACAGTGGAAGAGGGTTCCCCTTTCTCCACATCCTCTCCAACACACGTTGTTTCCTGTCTTGCTAATTTTGGCCATTCTAACTGGTATAAGGTGGTATCTTAATGTGGTTTTAATCTGAATCTCCCTGATGGCTGGTGATGATGAACATTTTTTCAAGTGTCTGATAGCCATTTGTATGTCTTCATAGGAGAAGTGTCTGTTCACGTCTTCTGCTCACTTTTTGACATGATTATCTGTTTTGTGTGTGTTGAGATCGAGAAGTTCTTTATAGATCCCAGATATCAACCTTTTGTCTGTACTGTCATTTGCAAATATCTTCGCCCATTCTGTGGGTTGCCTCTTTGTTTTGTTGACTGTTTCCTTCGCTGTGCAGAAGCTTTTGATCTTGATGAAGTCCCAAAAGTTCATTTTGCTTTTGTTTCCTTTGCGTTTGGAGACATATCTTGAAAGAAGTTGCAGTGGCTGATACCAAAGAAGGTACTGCCTATGTTCTCCTGTAGGATTCTGATGGATTCCTGTTTCATGTTGAGGTCTTTTATCCATTTTGAGTTTATCTTTGTGTACGGTGTAAGAGAATGGTCGAGTTTCACACTTCTACATGTAGCTGTCCAGTTTTCCCGGCACCATTTATTAAAGAGACTCTCTCTTTTCCACTGTGTATTTTTTCCTGCTTTGTCGAAGGTTATTTGACCGTAGATTTGAGGGCCCACATCTGGGCTCTCTACTCTGTTCCCCTGATCTATGTGTCTATTTTTATGCCAGTACCACGCTGTCTTGGTGATCACAGCTTTGTAGTAAAGCTTGAAATCAGGAAACATGATGCCCTCAGTTTTGTTTTTCTTTTTGAACATTTCCTTAGTAATTCGGGGTCACTTCTGATTCCATATAAATTTTAGGATTATTTGCTCCAGCTCTTTGAAAAATACTGGTGGAATTTTGATCGGAATGGCATTAAAAGTATAGATTGCTCTAGGCAGTATAGACATTTATTTAAAGATTGTTTTTATTTATTTTACAGAGAGAGATGACAAGTAGTCAGAGAGGCAGGAAGAGAGATCGGGGGAAGCAGTCTCCCTGCTGACAAGAGATCCCAATGCAGGGCTCGATCCCAGGACCCTGCGATCATGACCTGAGCCGATGGCTGAGGCTCAACCCATTGAGCCACCCAGGGCCCCAGGCAGTATAGACATATTAAAAATGTTTATTCTTCCTATCCAAGAGCATGGAGTGGTCTTCCACTTTATTGTGTCTTCTTCAATTTCTTTCATGAGTGGTCTGTTGTTCCTCAAGTACCAATCCTTTACCTCGTTGGTTAGGTTTATTCCAAGGTATCTTACGATTCCTGGTGCTATAGTAAATGGAATCAATTCTCTAATTTCCCTTTCTGTATTTTCATTGTTAGTGTATAAGAAAGCCACTGATTTCTGTACACTGAATTTCTATCCTGCTATACTACCGAATTGCTGTATGGAGGTTTGGATTGGGGTTGCGGTCTTTTGGGTTTTCCATATAAAGTATCATGTCATCTGTGAAGAGATAGAGTTTGACTTCTTCATTGCCAATTTGGTTAACTTTTTTTTCTCTTTGTTGTTTGATCACCATTGCTAGGGCTTCTAGTGCTATGTTGAGCAAGAGTGGGGAGAGTGGGCATCCTTCTCGTGTTCCTGATCTAAACAGGAAGTCTGTGAGCTTTGTCCCATTGAGGATGATATTTGCTGTGGGTCTTTCATAGATAGATTTTATGAAGTTCAGGAATGTTCTCTCGATCCCTATACTTTGACGTGTTTTAATCAGGAACAGATGCTGGATTTTGTCAAATGCTTTTTCTGCATCAATTGAGAGGACCATGTGGTTCTTCTCTCTTCTCTTATTGATTTGTTCTATAACATTGATTGATTTGTGAATGTTGAACAATCTTTATAACCCAGGGATGAATCCCACCTGGTCATGGTGGATAATCTTTTTAATGTGTTGATGGATCCTATTTGCTAGGATCTTGTTGAGAATATTGGCATCGATATTCATCAGGATATTGGTCTGAAATTCACATTATTGATGGGGTCTTTGCCTCGTATGGGAATCAGGGTAATGCTGGCTTCATCAAAGGAGTCTGGAAGTTTTTCTTCTGGTTGTATTATTTTAAATAGCTTCAGGAGAACAGGTAGTATTTCTTCTTTGAACGTTTGGTAGAATTCCCCAGGGGAACTGTCAGGTCCTGAGCTCCTGTTTTTTTGGGAGGTTTTTGATCACTGCTTCAATTTGGTTACTAGATACTGGTCTATTCAGTTTGTCAATTTGTCCTGGTTCAATGTTGGGAGTTTATAGTTTTCTAGGAATGCATCCATTTTATCTAGGTTGCTTAACTTATTGGCAAATAACTGTTGATAATAACATCTGATGATGGTTTGTATTGCCTTGGTGTTAGTTGTGTTATCTCTCCCTTTTCATTCATAATTTTATTAATTTGAGCCTTATCTCTTTTCTTTTGGATTAGTGTGGCCAATGGTTTATCAATCTTATTGATTCTAGTTTCTTATAGCTTCTACTTTCATCGATGCATTCTACTGTATCTCTAGTTTCTATCTCATTGATCTCTGCTCTAATCTTGATTATTTCCCTTATTGTGTGTGGAGTTGGCTTAATTTGTTCTTGATTTTCCAGTTCTTTCATGTGCAGAGACAGCTGGTGTATTCTGGATATTTCAATTTTTTTTGAGGGAGCCTTGGGTGGCTGTGTATTTCCCCCTAGGACTGCTTTTCCTGTATCCCATAGGTTTTGGGCCAAGTTGTCTTTATTCTCATTGGTTTCCATGAATTGTTTAAGTCCATCTTTGATCTCCTTGTTGATCCAAGCATTCTTAAGCAAGGTGGTCTTTAGCTTCCAGGTGTTTGAGTTACTTCCAAACTTTTCCTTGTGATTGAGCTCCAGTTTCAACGCACTGTGATCTGAGAATATGCAGGGAATAATATCAGTCTTTTGGTATCAGTTGAGCCCTGATTTGTGACCCAGTATGTGGTCTATTCTGGAGAAGGTTCCATGTGCACTTGAGAAGAATGAGTATTCTGTTGTTTTAAGGTGGAATATTCTGTATATATCTAGGAGGTCCAACTGGTGCAATGTGTCATTCAATGCTCTTGTTTCTTTATTGATTTTCTGCTTTGATGATCTGTCTATTACTGAGATTGGCATGTTAGGATCCCCTACTATTAATGTATTTATATCATTATTACTCTATCTTGATTAATAATTTTCTTATGTAATTGGCTGCTCCCCTTTTGGGGGGGCTTAAATATTTACAATTGTTAGATCATCTTGGTGGATAGTCCCTTTCAGAATGATGTAGTTTCCTTCTGTATATCAGACTGCAGTCTTTAGTTTAAAATCGAATTTATCTGATATGAGAATCGCTACCCCAGCCGTCTTTTGAGGCCCATTGGCATGAAAGATGTTTCTCCATCCCTTCATTTTCAGTCCAGGTGTATCCTTATGTTCAAAATGCGTCTCTTGTAGACAACATATGGATGGTCCTGTTGTTTTATCGAATCTTCAGCCCTGTGTCATTTTATGGGTGCATTTAGGCCATTCACATTGAGAGTGACGATTATTGATAGATACGTTTTTATTAACATCGTTTTACCTTTGAAGTCTTTCTTTCTGTAGATTGTCTCCATACATTTCTGTTCAATGATATTCTTTTGATTTTCCCTCTTTTATAGAACCCCCCTTAATATTTCCCGCAGTATTGGCTTGGTGGTTTCATAGT
Organism: Meles meles; assembly: GCF_922984935.1. Taxonomy (NCBI): domain Eukaryota; kingdom Metazoa; phylum Chordata; class Mammalia; order Carnivora; family Mustelidae; genus Meles; species Meles meles. The sequence continues at coordinate 52,285,727 of NC_060087.1, forward strand.
CTTGTAAGCCTTGCCAGACTTGGAAAATCTTGATCCATTTTGAATGTCAGTCTTGCTGGATAAAGTATTCTTGGCTGCATGTTCTTCTCATTTAGTGCCCTGAATACATCTTGCCAGCTCTTTCTGGCTTGCCAGGTTACTGTGGATAGGTCTGACATTATTCTAATGGCCTTTCCTCTGTATGTAAGGAATTTTTTTACACTAGCTGCTTTCAAGAGATCCTGTCTACAATTATGATTCTTCACTCTTACTGTCATATGTCATGAGGACTTTTTAGGTTCTATAATCTTGGGGGGAGATCGTTCTGCCACTAGTACAGGAACGCTGGTTCCATTCGTGAGATTGGGAAAATTTTCATTGAGAATTTGTTCCACTATCTCTTCTAGACTTCTTTCTTTCTCCTCCCCTTCAGGGATTCCAATAATTCTGACGTTGGAATGTTTCATGGCATCATTTATTTCCCTAATTCTGTTTTCGTGGTTTCTAACCTGTTTGTTCCATGATTCCTCTTGATCCTTTCTATCTGTTTGTCCTTCCAGATCACTAATTCTATCTTCTGTCTCAGTTACCCTAGCTTTTAGAGCATTTAGATTATATTGGAACTCATTGAGAACATTGTGAACATCATCCCTGGTGGCTTTCATTTCTGACCTAATCAATTCCATTTTGTCATCCATGGCTTTCTCCAACTTAGCTATTGCCTGGATAATTGTTAGCCTGAATTCCCTTCACGATGTATTGTCTATGTCGATAGCCATTAGCTCTGTTGCAGAAGGCCCAGCCTCTGAATTTTTCTTCTCTTTGGCATTCCTCCTCCTAGTCATTTTGGTGAGAGATGGCTGAATGGATGTAGATGAATATATTGACCATGGTGCAGGCAAGGTGCATTGTGGAATGTTTCTGAGCAATCAAGAGTCCCCATCCAAATGAAAGAAAAAAGAAAAAGAATGTGAGAGAGAGAGAGACAGGGAAAAAAAAAGAAAGATAAAAGAGAAGGCCCAGCCCAATTGGGCCCCAAGTAAGACTTATGAAGTATACGAAGAAAAACAAACAAAAAGACTTATAAAAGTAGATGACAAGAGGGGGGAGTTAAGATGGCGGGGAAGTAGGAGGAGGCGCCATTTCAATCTGTGCCCTAAAGTGAGCTGATTACCTACCAAAAACTCTGATCACCCATGAAATCAGCCTGAGATCAGAATTATACACATCTGGATGTCTACAGGAGCAGAAGATGCCAGTGGCAAGTAAAGCAGAGTGCGAACATCAGACTGATATCAGAAGATAAACAAAAGGGGGAGGGAGCCACCAGATATGACAGATTGGAAAGTAATACCCCAATACGAGAGTGCCCAGTGTCTGGGGACCAGCAATAACTTAGAGTCTGGTTGAAAGCACTCAAAAAAAAAAAATAAAAAAGAGCAAAGGATCACCGGGGGAAATAGTGGGAATCAGGGTGGATAGGGACAGGGACCTAAGTTCCCGGACCCAGGACAGCCTCCTCTGGCGCTGAGCCAGAGAGAGTGTGGCAGAGAAATCAGTTCTTGGTCCCTGAGCCGCCAGCATGCCTGATCCACCAGCGCACCCGAAAACGCATGAGGTCAGGCTCCCATGAGGGGCTGGGAGCCTGGCCAGACGGCAGTCCTGAAACACACATGTCCCACACCATCCCCTGGTAGAGGTGCTCATAGGTGCTAGCCCGGAGCTCTGGCATCCAGAAAAACCAGACATTCCCAGCCTGGGACAGCAGGAAAATCTCAGTGAGCAATTGCTGCTTGGAACCCCTCTGGCGGTCTTCACTTTGGTCCAAAACCTATGGGATACAGCAAAGTAGGTTCTAAGGGGGAAATACATAGCCATCCAAGCCTCCCTCAAAAAACTGAAAAATCCAGAATACACCAGCTGTCTCTACACCTTAAAGAACTGGAAAATCAACAGAAAATCAAACAAACTCCACACACAAGAAGGGAAATAATCAAGATTAGAGCAGAGATCAATGAGGTAGAAACCAGAGATACAGTAGAATGTATCAATGAAACTAGAAGCTGGTTTTTTAAAAGAATCAATAAGCTTGATAAACCATTGGCCACACTAATCCAAAAGAAAAGAGAGAAAGCCCAAATTAATAAAATTATGAATGAAAAGGGAGAGATCACAACTACCACCAAGGAAAGAAAAACAATATCAGAAATCATTATCAACAGTTATATGCCAATAAGCTAAGCAACCTAGATGAAATGGATGCATTCCTGGAAAACTATAAACTCCAAAAACTGAACCAGGAAGTAATTGACAAACTGAATAGACCGATATCTAGTAATGAGATTGAAGCAGTGATCAAAAACTTCCCAAAAAACAAGAGCCCAGGACCTGACGGATTCCCTGGGGAATTCTACCAAACTTTCAAAGAAGAAATAACACCAATTCTCCTGAAGCTGTTCCAAAAAATTGAAGCAGAAGGAAAACTTCCAGACCTTTTTTATGAAGCCAGCATTACCCTGATCCCCATACCAGGCAAAGACCCTACCAAAAAGGAAAATTTCAGACCAATATCACTAATAAATATGGATGCAATGATTCTCAACAAGATCCTAGCAAATAGGATCCAACAGCACACGAAAAAGATTATCCACCATGACCAGGTGGGATTCATCCCTGGGTTGCAAGGTTGGTTCAACATTCTCAAATCAATCAATGTGATAGAACAAATGAATAAGAGAAGAGAGAAGAACCACATGGTCCTCTCAATTGATGCAGAAAAAGCATTGGACAAAATCCAGCATCCGTTCCTGATAAAAACGCTTCAAAGTATAGGGATGGAGGGAACATTCCTGAACTTCATGAAATCTATCTATGAAAGACCCACAGTAAATATCATCCTCAATGGGAAAAAGCTTGCAGCCTTCCCGTTGAGATCAGGAACACGACAAGGATGCCCACTCTCACCACTCTTGTTCAACATAGTATTAGAAGTTCTAGCAACGGCAATCAGACAACAAAGAGAAATAAAAGGTATCCAAATTGGCAAGGAAGAAGTCAAACTCTCTCTCTTCGCAGATGACATGATTCTTTATATGGAAAACCCCAAAGATTCCACCCCCAAACTACTAGAACTCATACAGCAATTCAGTAACGTGGCAGGATACAAAGTCAATGTACAGAAATCAATGGCATTATCATACACTAACAATGAAAATACAGAAAGGCAAATTAGAGAATCGATTCCATTTCCTATAGCACCAAGAACCATAAGATACCTGGGAATAAACCTAACCAAAGAGGTAAAGGACCTGTACTCGAGGAACTACAGAACACTCATGAAAGAAATTGAAGAAGACACAAAAAGATGGAAGACCGTTCCATGCTCTTGGATCGGAAGAATAAACATTGTTAAAATGTCTACACTGCCTAGAGCAATCTATACTTTTAATGCCATTCCGATCAAAATTTCACCAGTATTTTTCAAAGAGCTGGAGCAAATAATACTAAAATTTGTATGGAATCAGAAGAGACCCCAAATTGCTATGGAAATGTTGAAAAACAAAAACAAAACTGGCGGCATCACGTTTCCCAATTTCAAGCATTACTACAAAGCTGTGATCACCAAGACAGCGTGGTACTGGCATAAAAACAGACATATTGACCAGTGGAACAGAGTGGAGAGCCCAGATATGGACCCTCAACTCTATGGTCAAATAATCTTCGACAAAACAGGAAAAAATATACAGTGGAAAAAAGACAGTCTCTTCAATAAATGGTGCTGGGAAAACTGGACAGCGATATGTAGAAGAATGAAACTCGACCATTCTCTTACACCGTACACAAAGATAAACTCGAAATGGATAAAAGACCTCAACGTGAGACAGGAATCCATCAGAATCCTAGAGGAGAACATAGGCAGTAATCTCTTCGATATCAGCCACAGCAACTTCTTTCAAGATATATCTCCACAGGCAAAGGAAACAAAAGCAAAATGAACTTTTGGGACTTCATCAAGATCAAAAGCTTCTTCAAAGCAAGGGTAACAGTCAACAAAACAAAAAGGCAACCCACAGAATGGGAGAAGATATTTGCAAATGACAGTACAGACAAAAGGTTGATATCCAGGATCTATAAAGAACTCCTCAAACTCAACACACACAAAACAGATAATCATATCAAAAAATGGGCAGATGATATGAACAGACACTTCTCCAATGAAGACGTACAAATGGCTATCAGTCACATGAAAAAATGTTCATAATCACTAGCCATTATGGAGTTTCAAATTAAAACTACATTGAGATACCACCTGACACCAGTTATAATGGCCAAAATTAGCAAGACAGGAAACAACGTGTGTTGGAGAGGATGTGGAGAAAGGGGAACCCTCTTACACTGTTGGTGGGAATGCATGTTGGTGCAGCCACTTTGGAGAACAGTGTGGAGATTCCTGAAGAAATTAAGAATAGAGCTTCCCTATGACCCTGCAATTGCACTACTGGGTATTTAACCCAAGGATACAGATGTAGTGAAAAGAAGGGCCATCTGCACTCCAATGTTTATTGCAACAATGGCCAAGGTCGCCAAACTGTGGAAAGAACCAAGATGCCCTTCAAAGGATGAATTGATAAGAAAGATGTGGTCCATATACACTATGGAGTATTATGACTCCATCAGAAAGGATGAATACCCAACTTTTGTAGCAACATGGACGGGACTGGAAGAGATTATGCTGAGTGAAATAAGTCAAGCAGAGAGAGTCAAATATCATATGGTCTCACTTATTTGTGGAGCATAACAAAGAACACGGTGGACATGGGGAGATGGGGAGATGGAGAGGAGAGGGAGTTGAGGGAAACTGGAAGGGGCGATGAACCATGAGAGACTATGGACTCTGAAAAACAACCAGAGGGTTTTGAAGGGGCAGGGGGGTGGGAGGTTGAGGAACCAGGAGGTGGGTAATAGGGAGGGCACGTAGTGCATGGAGCACTGGGTGTGGTGCAGAAACAATGAACACTGTTACGCTGAAAATAAGCAAATAATCAAATAAATAAATAAATAAATAAAAAGAAATATAGAAACAATCTACAGACAGAAAGACTTCAAAGGTAACATGATGTCAACAAAAACGTATCTATCAATAATCACTTCCAATGTGAATGGCTTAAATGCACCCATAAAACAACACAGGGTTGCAGATTGGATAAAACGACAGGACCCATCCATATGTTGTCTACAAGAGACCCATTTTGAACCTAAGGATACACCCAGACTGAAAGTGAAGGGATGGAGAAGCATATTTCATGCCAATGGGCCTCAAAAGAAGGCTGGTGTAGCGATTCTTATATCAGATAAATTAGATTTTAAACTAAAGACTGTAGTCAGAGATACAGAAGGACACTACATAATTCTTTTTTTTTTTTTTTTAAATATTTTATTTATTTGACAGAGAGAAATCACAACTAGGCAGAGAGGCAGGCAGAGAGAGAGGAGGAAGCAGACTCCCCGCGGAGCGGAGAGCCCAATGTGGGGCTCGATCCCACAATCCTGGGATCATGACCTGAGCCGAAGGCAGAGGCTTTAACCCACTGAGCCACCCAGGCGCCCCAGGACACTACATAATTCTTACAGGGACTATTAAGCAAAAAAAAGTAGATGGAAAGATATATAGAGAGAGATATAGAGAGAGATATATAGATAAAGATATATATATATATATATATATATATATATAGAGAGAGAGAGAGAGAGAGATGCAAAACAAGAAAGAACCTCGTCAAAAGGAATCCCAAGTATAAGATTTATATACTACCACGATAAACACAAATACACAGAAATACTGGCAGAAGAAAAAGATGGGTGAGTGGTTATAAATTCTCAGTGTGGGCGAGGAAGTTTTTTTTATTATTCCTGGATGTATCTTGATATCTTTGCTAAAGGACTCAACTTTCCTAAGATAAAGGGGGATTAAAAATTTGTTTATCTATACAGGTAGCATTGATTGGGGAAAGGGGATTACCTTGAAATTTAACTCTATAGACATATTAATAAATAAAAAAAGAATGAACTGGACTTAACTAAAATTAAATTTTAAAAAATATAAAAGCAATAGAAAAACACAGGTATATGTATCAAAAATTTCAGGCTAGTGGTGTCTGGGTGGCTCAGTGGGTTAATGCCTCTGCCTTCAGCTCAGGTCATGATCTCAGGGTCCTGGAATCAAGTCCCCCATTGAGCTCTGGGCTCAGTGGGAGCCTGCTTCTGCCTCTCTCTCTGCCTGCCTCTCTGCCTACTTGTGATCTCTCTCTGTCAAATAAATAAATAAAATCTTTAAAAAAAAGTTCAGGCTAAAAGGTTATTATGGAATTTGATGTACTGGACATCTCACTGTGATGGTAAATAGGTTAAAAAATTATCTATATAAAAAAGAATGAACCAGAATAGTGAACGAGTTAAAAATAAAAATAAAAGTTGTATCTATGAAGTCCTGGTGGTTGTTCTCTTGTCATCTTTTTTTTTTTCTTCATCTTTTTTTTTTTCTTGTCATCTTTTTTTTTTTCCTTCAGTTGGCTTTCTGGGGGAGGTGCCTGCCACATGGGTTTTCAGGCAGTGTTACCCGAGTTGAGTCCTCCCACCCCCATCAAGGGAGTGGGCTCTGAGGAAACCGGTTTTTCAGGTTTTTGTTCTCTGGAGGGTTTTTTGTTTGTTTGTTTGTTTTCTCTTGCCTGGACAGCTTTTGATGGTTTTTGGAGGTTTAGAGGAAAGCAAACTGCACCCAGACCTCCCTCTCAGAGTTAAGCCTCAGTCTGTTCTCCTCTGGGTGCTCCAGAGCACATAAATTCCCCCTTGGCTGCTGGCAGAGTACTTTCCCACTCGGGGTCCCTGGGGACGCAGCGGCAGCTGTCAGGGCAGCTCCAGACCGCCAGAGAGATCCCAATTAGTGATAGCACACTGAGATTTTCCCACTGGCCCGGGCCGGAAGTGCTCAGACTTTCCTGGTCTGAGAGCGCCTGGCTGGCGCCTGCACACAGCTCTCTCAGGGGAAGGTGTGGGGCTCAACTCAGACTCTGGTCATGTGACCTTCGTGCATGGAGAGTGCAAAAGGCTGGGGTTCTGCCAGCTGGAGCCTACAGGCACCTCTCTCAGGGGTAGGTGTGGGGCGCGACTCAGACTCTGATAGTACAGCAGGGTGTGCGTGTGGAGAGTGCAAAAGGCTGTGGTTCTCCAGGCTGGAGATGCTCCCAGGCTCTCATGGGAGGCACCACCCAGGCGCTCTCAGGTGCACTCTTGGCTCAGGGACCAAGGCCTGGTTTCTTCGCCACAGTCTCTGGCTCAGCCCCAGGGTTGGCTGTCCTTGGTCCGGGGATAAGCCCCTGTCCCTAACCACCCCCCCAATTCCCACCATTCCCCCCCATGATCCTTTGCTCTTTTTGAGTGCTTTCAACCAGACTCCAAGTTAATGCTATTCCCCAGTCCCAGGGCACTCTCGTATTGGGGTATTACTTTCCAATGGGTCACTTCTGGTGGTTCCCTTCCCCTTTTGTTTATCTTCTGATATCAGTCCGATATTCCCACTCCACTTTACCTTCCCACTGGTGTCTTCTGCCCCCGTAGAGATCCAAAAGTGTATAATTCTAATCTCAGGCTGATTTCATGGGTTATCAGAGTTCTTTGGTAGGTAATCAGCTCACTTTAGGATACAGGTTGAAATGACGCCTCCTCCTAGTTCCCTGCCATCTTGTCAAATCCCATGCATTTTTTCTAAATTACGTTTTATTTTTCTAGTGTTCCAAGAATCATAGTGTATGCACTACACCCAGTGCTTCCATGCAATACCTACTCTGCCTAATACCCACCACCAGGCTCACCTAAACAGCTATCTCCTCCCCTCCAAAGCCCTGAGTTTGTTTCTTAGAGTCCACAGTCTCTCATGTTTTGTCTCCCCTCTGATTTACCCAAATGCATATTGATAGGAAATGACGATTTGTTAGTAATTAACCACAATTCCAAAGGTCACTTTCCAAAGATACCTGTGCCCAATATATGCACCATAAGTTTTACATTCTTGCCTTTTCAACTCCAAATAGAGTTTCAGGTTGTATTTCACACACTAAACCCTATCCCTGAATTTCTTCTTTAAAAAGTCACACTGTTAAAAAAAAAAAAAGTCACACTGTTACCTATTACTTAGATTTGTTTTTAGGATTTTTCATTTATTATCACAAGAAATCTGACATTTTATAAAATAAGTAAATAATTAATGAACCTAAAGTGTCCAAACAGAATCTGAGCATGGCCACAAGCACAGGTACAGAACTTGCATATTTAGAATAGATAATCAGTGACATGAAAATTTGTGTAGGAAACAGGCAGAAGTCAGGTTAGTGGGTGAGACAGTGGCAGGTGTTTAAACGCCTTCTTAATAATAAATAAGTGGGGTAGTCACATGAGAATGGAATGGAATTTCTGCTCAGGGAACTAGAAAGGCAGGCCAGTGTCAGAGGGAGTCACATTTCATTCACAACATAGGTATTGTATGAAATAAAATTAATATACCATCTTTTCTAGTACCCAGTAACTTTTCTGCAGGAGTTTCCTGTCTTATTGCTAGGCTTCTAACTATAGATAGCTATTGGGTTTTGCCAGTGCATGAATATTTAGAACTTTTTCTCTGCCAGATTTTTCAATTCTAATTGTAAAACATAGAAGGGTTTAGTATTTAGAGCACATAGGGAATTTTCACAAGGTTTACCTTATTTCCAATTTTGTTATATACAAGCAATTAATAGGACATGTCAGAGAATAAAAATAATAAAGGACCAAATAAATTGAGCACAGAGATCAGATCTTTAAGCTGAAACTGATTTTGTGGCCTCAGATCCCCCCCCCAAAAAATGTCTGTTTGTTTTTTTAATTGTAATTTTGCTTTTGAAATACCAGTGTTGATTTTGACCAATTCGGTTTCTTTTTTAATTTAAATTCAATTAGCCAACATATTACATCATTAGTTTCAAACATAGAGTTCAATAATTCATCAGTTGCATAAAACACCCAGTGCTAATATCATGTGTGTTCCTTAAGGCCCATCACCCAATTATCCCATCCCCCCCACCTCTCCTCTAGCAACCCTCAGTTCATTTCCTATACTTGAGTCTCTCATGATTTTTTCTCCCTTTCTGATGACTTCCCATTCAGTTTTCCCTCCCCTCTCCTATGAGCCACTGCATTCTTTATGACACATATGAATAAAACTGTATGATAATTGTATTTCTTTGATTGACTCATTTCCCTCAGCATAATACCCTCCATTTCCATCTACATCGATGTAAGTGGTTAAGATTTCATCATTTCTCATGGCTAAGTACTATTCCTGTGTGTGTGTGTGTGTGTGTGTGTGTGTGTGTGTGTGTGTGTGTGTCTTCTTTTTCCATTCATCTGTCAATGAACATCTCAGTTTTTTCCACACTTTGGTTTTCTTGGACATTGTTGCTATGAACATTGGAGTACATATGCCCCTTTAGATCATTACATCTGTATCTTTGGGGGTAAATACCCAGTAGTGCAATTGCTGGGTCTATTTTTAAGTTCTTGAGGAACCTCCATACTGTTTTCCAGAGTGGCTCTACCATCTTGCATTCCCACCAACAGGGTAAGAGGGTTCCCTTTCCTTCTGATCCTCTCCAATATTTGTTGTTCCCTGTCTTGTTAATTTTTGCCATTTGAATGGGTGTAAAGTGGTATATCTCATTGTGGTTTTGATTTATATTTCACTGATGTCAAGTGATGTATCTTATTAATTTTGACCATTCTAATTGGTGTAAGGTGGTATCTCAGTGTGGTTTTAATTTGAATCTCCCTGATGGCTAATGATGATGAACATCTTTTCATGTGTCTCTTAGCAATTTGTATGTCTTCTTTGGAGAAGTGTCTGTTCATGTCTTCTGCCCATTTTTTGATGTGATCATCAGTTTTTGGGTGTGGATTTTGAGGAGTTCTTTATAGATCCTGGATATGAACCTTTTGTCTGTACTGTCATTTGCAAATATCTTCTCCCATTCCGTGGGTTGCCTCTTTGTTTTGTTGACTGTTTCCCTTGCTGTGCAGAAGCCTTTGATCTTGATGAAGTCCCAAAAGTTCATTTTCGCTTTTGCTGATTTGCCTTTGGAGATATATCTTGAAAGAAGTTGCTGTGGCCAATGTCGAAGAGGTTACTGCCTATGTTCTCCTCTAGGACTTTGATAGAGTCATGCCTCATGTTGAAGTATTTTATCAATTTCGAGTTTATCTTTGTGTATGGTATAAGAGAATGGTCAAGTTTCATTCTTCTATGCATAACTGTCCAATTTTCCCAGCACCATTTATTGAGACTGTTTTTTTTCTATTGCATAATTTTTCCTGCTTTGTCAAAGATTATTTGATCGTAGAGTTGCAGGTCCATATCTGGGCTCTCTACTCTGTTCCACTGGTCTATATGTCTGTTTTTGTGCCACTACCATGCTGTTTTGGTGATCACAGTTTTGTAGTAAAACTTGAAATCAGGCAACATGTTGCGCCCAGCTTTGTTTTTCTTTTTCAACACTTCCTTAGCAATTCAGGATCTTTTCTAGTCCCATACAAATTTTAGGATTGTTTGTTCCAGCACTTGAAAATGCTGGTGGAATTTTGATTGGGATGGCATTGAAAATGTAGATCGCTCTGGGCAGTATAGACATTTTAACAATGTTTATTCCTCAGATCCATGAGCATGGAATGGTTTTCCATGTTTTTGTGTCTTTTTTCATTATCTTTCATGAGTGTTCTGTAGTTCCTCAAGTACAGATCATTTGCCTCTTAAGTTAAGTTTATTCCAAGGTATCTTATGGTTCTTGATGCTATAATAAATGGAACTGGTTCTCTAATTTCCCTTTCTGTATTTACATTGTTAGTGTATAAGAAAACAACTGATTTCTGTGCATCGATTTTATATCTTGCCACATTAATGAATTGCTGTATGAGTTCTAATAGACTGGTATCTAGTAAAGAGATTGAAGCGGTGATCAAAAACCTTCCAAAATACAAGAGCCCAGGACCTGATTGATTCCCTGGAGAATTCTACCAAACATTCAAGGAAGAAGTAATCTATTCTCCTGAAGCTGTTTCCAAAAAAAAAAAAAAAGAAAAGAAAAGAAAAAGAAAAAAAGAAAAAGAAAGAAAAGAAAAAAAGGAAAAAATAAAAAGAAAGAAACAGAAGGAAAACTTCCAGACTCTTTCTATGATCCCAAAACCAGGCAAAGAACCCATCCAAAAGGAGATTTTCAAACCAACATCCCTGATGAATCTGGATGCCAAGGTTCTCAGCAAGATCCTAGCTAACAGGATCCAACAGGACATTAAAAAGATTAGCCACCATGACTAAATGGCATTTATCCTTGGGATTCAAGGGTGATTCAACATTCATAAATCAGTGAACATGATAGAACAAATCAGTAAGAGAAGAGAAAAGAACCACGTGGTCCTCTTAATGGATACAGAAAAAGCATTTGACAAAATACAGCATCTGTTCCTGATTAAAATTCTTCAAAGTATATGGATAGAGGGAACATTCCTCAATTTCATAAAATCTACCTTTGAAAAACCCATAGCAAATATCATTCTCAATGTGAAAGAGCTACAGCCTTCCCTTTGAAATCAGGAACACAACAAGGATGCCCACTTTTGCCACTATGGTTCAAAACAGTACTAGAACAGTACTAGCCGCAGCAATCAGACAACAAAAAGAAATAAAAGATATTCAAATTGGCAAAGATGGGGCACCTGGGTTGCCCAGGGGGTTAAGCCTCTGCGTTTGGCTCAGGTCATGATCTCAGGGTCCTGGGATTGAGTCCCGCTTTGGGCTCTCTGCTCAGCAGGGAGCCTGCTTACCCCCTCTGTTTCTTCTGCCTGCTTCTTTGCCTACTTGTGATCTCTCTCTGTCAAATAAATTTTTAAAATCTTTTTAAAATTTTCTTTCTTATAGAGAAAAGTAACTAATACGGTGATACATTGAAAATGTCTATGTTTACAACTGGATGTGGTAGTAAAAGAAATGGCTCTTTCACTAAGACATCTATTTTTTTTATAATTACTATCTTTATTTCATAACTTCTTTAAAATTAAAGAAATAAAAACAGGTTGCAAATAGCAAAGTTCTCATGCAGTTCATTCATTAAAAATACTTAACCAATGTCCATAGGTTAAGTATATTTTTTATTTATTTTTTTAATTAATTAATTAATTTATTTATTTTTATTTGTTTATTTACAGCATAACAGTGTTCATTGTTTTGGCATCACACCCAGTGCTCCATGCAGTACCTGCCCTCTCTATTACCCACCACCTGGTTCCTCAACCTCCCACCCCCCTCCATGCCCCGCCGCCCCTTCATAACCCTCTGGTTGTTTTTCAGAGTCCATAGTCTCTCATGCTTCATCTCCCCTTCCAGTTTCCCTCAACTCCCTCTCCTCTCCATCTCCCCATGTCCTCCGTGTTATTTGTTATGCTCCACAAATAAGTGAGACCATATGATACTTGACTCTCTCTGCTTGACTTATTTCCCTCAGCATAATTTCTTCCAGTCCTGTCCATGTTGCTACAAAAGTTGCGTATTCGTCCTTTCTGATGGAGGCATAATACTCCATTGTGTATATGGACCACATCTTCCTTATCCATTTCATCCGTTGAAGGGCATCTTGGTTCTTTCCAGTTTGGCGACCGTAGCCATTGCTGCAATAAACATTGGGGTACAGATGGCCCTTCTTTTCACTACATCTGTATCTTTGGGGTAAATACCCAGCAGTGCAACTGCAGGGTCATAGGGAAGCTCTATTTTTAATTTCTTCAGGAATCTCCACACTGTTCTCCAAAGTGGCTGCACTAACTTGCATTCCCACCAACAGTGTAAGAGGGTTCCCCTTTCTCCACATCCTCTCCAACACATGTTGTTTCCTGTCTTGCTAATTTTGGCCATTCTACCTGGTGTCAGGTCGTATCTCAATGTGGTTTTAAAATCTTTTTTTTTTTCTTTTTTTCTTTATTTGACACAGAGAGAGAGATCACAAGTAGAGCAGCAGGCAGAGAGGGGGGGGAAACATGCTCCCCACGGAGCAGAGAGCCAGATGCGGGTTCGATGCCAGGACCCTGAGACCATGACCTGAACCGAAGGCAGCGGTTTAACCCACTGAGCCACCCAGGCGCCCCTCTCAATGTGGTTTTAATTTGAATCTCCCTGATGGCTAGTAATGATGAACATTTTTTCATGTGTCTGATAGCCATTTGTATGTCTTCGTTGGAGAAGTGTCTGCTCATAACTTCTTCCCATTTTTTGATATGATTATCTGTTTTGTGTGTGTTGAGTTTGAGAAGTTCTTTATAGATCCTGGATATCAACTTTTGTCTGTACTGTCATTTGCAAATATCTTCTCCCATTCCTTGGGTTGCCTTTTTGTTTTGTTGACTGTTTCCTTTGCTGTGCAGAAGGTTTTCATCTTGAGGAACTCCCAAAAGTTCATTTTTGCTTTTGTTTCCTTGGCCTTTGGAGACATATCTTGAAAGAAGTTGCTGTGGCTGATATCGAAGAGGTGACTGCCCATGTTCTCCTCTAGGATTCTGATAGATTCCTGTCTCACGTTGAGGTCTTTTATCCATTTGGAGTTTATCTTTGTGTACGGTGTAAGAGAATGGTCGAGTTTCATTCTTCTCCTAAACAAAGAGGTAAATCAACTGTACTTGAGGAACTACAGAACACTCATGAAAGAAATTGAAGAAGACACAAAAAGATGGAAGATTGTTCCATGCTCTTGGATTGGAAGAATAAACGTTAAAATGTCTATACTGCCTCGAGCAATCTATACTTTTAATGCCATTCCGATCAAAATTCCACCGGTATTTTTCAAAGACCTGGAGCAAATAATCCTAAAATTTGTATGGAATCAGAAGAGACCCCGAATTGCTAAGGAAATGTTGAAAAACAAAAACAAAACTGGCGGCATCATGTTAACCGATTTCAAGATTTACTACAAAGCTGTGATCACCAAGACAGCGTGGTACTGGCATAAAAACAGACACATAGACCAGTGGAACAGAGTGGAGATCCCAGATATGGACCCTCAACTCTATGGTGAAATAATCTTCGACAAACAGGAAAAAATATTCAATGGAAAAAAGACAGTCTCTTCAATAAATGGTGCTGGGAAAACTGGACAGCAATATATAGTTTATTCTTTTTTAATTTTTATTTTCTACTATACATATAGAGTTAAACTTCAAGGTAATCCCCTTTCCGCAATCAATGCTACCCCTATAGGCAAACCAGCTTCTAATCCCCCTGTAACTTAGGAAAGTTGAGTCCCTTAAAAAAACATCAAGATACATTCAGGAAGAATCAAAATAATCTTCCTCAACCACACTGAGAAATTATAACCACTCTCCCAATTTTTCCTTCTGTCAGTGTTTCTGTGAATTTGTGTTTGTCCTGATAATATATAAATCTTACCCTTGAGATTATTTCTGATGAGGTTCTTCCCTTTTTTTTGCTTTTATATATATATATATATATATATATATATATATATATATATGATCTTGTCATGTACTTTTATCAGTCTTTTTGTTTGTCTGTTTTTGTTTGTATACTTCACAAATCTTACCTTGGGACCCATTTGGGCTGAGCCTTCTCTTTTATCTTCCCTTTTATTCCTATCTCTCTCTCTCACTCTTTTTTTTTTCCTTTTTTCTTTTCCCATTTTTTTCTTTCTTCTTCTCTATTTCTTTTTCTTTTTTCTCTCATTTTGGTGGGGAACCCTGATTGCACAGAAGCGTTCCAGGGTGCACCTTGACTGCACCACAATTGATAAGTCCAGCTGCATCTGTTCAGTCATCTCTTACCAAAATGACTAGGAGGAGGAATACCCAACAGAAGAAAAATACAGAGGATGGACCTTCTGCAAAAGAGCTAATGGCTATCGACATAGACAACATGTCAGAAAAGGAAATCAGACTAACAATTATCCAGGCAATAGCTACGTTGCAGAAAGCCATGGATGACCAAACAGAATTGATTAGGGCAGAACTGAAAGCCACCAGGGATGATGTTCACAATGTTAGGGTAAAACTTAAAGCCACCAGGGATGATGTTCAAAATGTTCTCAATGAGTTCCAATCTAATCTAAATTCTCTAAAAGCTAGGGTAACTGAGACAGAAGATAGAATTAGTGATCTGGAGGACAAACAGATAGAGAGAAAGGATCAGGAGGAAGCCTGGAACAAACAGCTCAGAAGCCACGAAAACAGAATCAGGGAAATAAACGATTCCATGAAACGTTCCAACGTCAGAATTATTGGAATCCCTGAAGGGGAGGAAAAAGAAAGAAAGAAGTCTAGAAGATATAGTGGGAGAAGTTGTCTATGAAAATTTTCCCAATCTCACGAATGGAAACAACGTTCATGTACTAGAGACAGAGAGATTTCCTCCCAAGATTTTAGATTCTCGAATGTCCTCATGACACCTTATAGTTAAAATGAGGAATTATGTTTCATGACAGACCCTCTTAAAAGCAGCTAGGACAAAGAAGCTCCTTACATACAGAAGAAAACCCATTAGAATAACGTCAGGCCTTTCCACAGAGACCTGGCAAGCCAGAAAGGGCTGGCTAAATATATTCAGAGTACTAAATGAGAAGAACATGCAACCAAGAATACTCTATCCAGCAAGACTGACACTCAAAATGGATGGAGAGATAAAGAGTTTCCAAGACCGGCAAGGCTTAAAAGACTATGCAACCACCAAGCCGACACTGCAGGAAATATTAAGGGGGGTCCTATAAAAGAGAAAAATTCCTAAGAATATCATTGAACAGAAATATAGAAACAATCTACAGACAGAAAGACTTCAAAGGCAACACGATGTCAATAAAAACCTATCTCTCAATAATCACTCTCAATGTGAATGTCCTAAATGCGCCCATAAAACGACACAGGGTTGGAGATTGGATAAAACGACAGGACCCATCCATATGTTGTCTTCAAGAGACCCATTTTGAACCTAAGGATACACCCAGACTGAAAGTGAAGGGATGGAGAAGAATCTTTCATGCCAATGGGCCTCAAAATAAGGCTGGGGTAGCAATTCTCATATCAGATAAATTCGATTTTAAACTAAAGACTGTAGTCAGAGATACAGAAGGACACTACATACTTCTTAAAGGGAGTATCCACGATGATGATCTAACAATTGTAAATATCTATGGCCCCAATTTGGGAGCACAGAATTACATAAGAAAACTATTAATCAAGATAAAAGTCACATTGATATGAATACAATTATAGTAGGAGATCTTAATACGCCTCTCTCAGAAATAGACAGATCATCGAAGCAGAAAATTAATAAGAAATAAGAGCATTGAATGAAACATTGGACCAGATGGACCTCATTGACATATACAGAACATTCCACCCTAAAACAACAGAATACCCATTGTTCTCAAGTGCACATGGAACCTTCTCCAGAATAGACCACATACTGGGTCACAAAGCAGGACTCAACTGATACCAAAAGACTGGCATTATTCCCTGAATATTCTCAGATCACTATTATTAGAAACTGGAACTCAATCACAAGGAAAAGTTCAGAAGGAACTCAAACACCTGGAAGCTAAAGACCACCTTGCTTAAGAATGCTTGGATCAACCAGATCAAAGATGAACTTAAACAATTCATGGAAACCAATGAGAATGAAGACACTCGGTCCAAAACCTATGGGATACAGCAAAGGCGGTTCTAAGGGGGAAATACATAGCCATCCAAACCTCCCTCAAAAACATTGAAAAATCCAGAATACACCAGCAGCCTCTACACCTTAAGGAACTGGAGAATCAACAACAAATCAAACCAACTCCACATGCAAGAAGGGAAATAATCAAGATTAGAGCAGAGATCAATGAGGTAGAAACCAGAGATACAGTAGGTCGTAGCAATGAAACTAGAAGCTGTTTTTTTGAAAGAATCAATAAGATCGATAAACCATTGGCCACACTAATCCAAAACAAAAGAGAGAAAGCCCAAATTATAAAATTATGTATGAAAAGGGAGAGATCACAACTAACACCAAGGAAATAGAAACAATCATCAGATATTATTACCAACAGTTATATACCAATAAGCTAAGCAACCTAGATGAAATGGATGCATTCCTGGAAAAATACAAACTCCCAAAATTGAACCAGGAAGAAATGGACAACCTGAATAGACCGATATCTAGTAATGAGATTGAAGCAGTGATCAAAAACCTCCCAAAAAACAAGAGCCCAGGACGTGACGGATTCCCTGGGGAATTCTACCAAACTTTCAAAGAAGAAATAACACCAATTCTCCTTAATCTGTCCCCAAAAATTGAAGCAGAAGGAAAACTTCCAGACTCTTTTTATGAAGCCAGCATTACCCTGATCCCCAAACCAGACAAAGACCCTACCAAAAAGGAGAATTTCAGACCAATATCACTGATGAATATGGATGCAAAGATTCTCAACAAGATCCTATCAAACAGGATCCAGCAGCACATTAAAAAGATTATCCACCATGACCAGGTGGGATTCATCCCTGGGTTGCAAGGTTGGTTCAACATTCGCAAATCAATCAATGTGATAGAACAAATCAATAAGAGAAGAGAGAAGAACCACATGGTCCTCTCAATTGATGCAGAAAAAGCGTTTGACAAAATCCAGCATCTGTTCCTGATGAAAACGCTTGAAAGTATAGGGATAGAGGGAACATTCCTGAACTTCATAAAATCTCTCTATGAAAGACCCACAGCAAATATCATCCTCAATGGGAAAAAGCTTGCAGTCTTCCCGTTGAGATCAGGAACACGACAAGGATGCCCACTCTCACCACTCTTGTTCAACATAATATTAGAAGTTCTAGCAACGGCAATCAGACAACAAAGAGAAATAAAAGGTATCCAAATTGGCAAGGAAGAAGTCAAACTCTCTCTCTTCGCAGATGACATGATTCTTTATATGGAAAACCCCAAAGACTCCACCCCCAAACTACTAGAACTCATACAGCAATTCAGTAACATGGCAGGACTCGAAGTCAGTGTACAGAAATCAGTGGCATTCTCATACACTAACAATGAAAATACAGAAAGGGAAATTAGAGAATCGATTCCATTTACTATAGCACCAAGAACCATAAGATACCTGGGAATAAACCTAACCAAAGGGGTAAAGGACCTGTACTCGAGGAACTACAGAGCACTCATGAAAGAAATTGAAGAAGACACAAAAAGATGGAAGACTGTTACATGCTCTTGGATTGGAAGAATAAACATTGTTAAAATGTCTATACTGCCTCGAGCAATCTATACTTTTAATGCCATTCCGATCAAAATTCCACCGGTATTTTTCAAAGAGCTGGAGCAAATAATCCTAAAATTTGTATGGAGTCAGAAGAGACCCCGAATTGCTAAGGAAATGTTGAAAAAGAAAAACAAACTGGCGGCATCACGTTACCCGATTTCAAGCTTTACTACAAAGCTGTGATCACCAAGACAGCGTGGTGCTGGCATAAAAACAGACACATAGACCAGTGGAACAGAGTGGAGAACCCAGATATGGACCCTCAACTCTATGGTCAAATAATCTTTGACAAAACAGGAAAAAATATTCAATGGAAAAAAGACAGTCTCTTCAATAAATGGTGCTGGGAAAACTGGACAGCGATATAGAAGAATGAAGCTCTACTATTCTCTTACACCATACAACAAGATAAACTCGACATGGATAAAAGACCTGAACGTGGACAGGAATCTATCAGAATCCTAATGTAGAACATAGGAAGTAACCTCTTTGATATCAGCCACAGCAACTTCTTTCAAGATATGTCTCCAAAGGCCAAGGAAACTAAAGCAAAAATGAACTTTGGGGACTTCATCAAGATCAAAATCTTCTGCACAGCAAAGGAAACAGTCAACAAAACAATAAGGCAACCCACAGAATGGGAGACAATATTTGCAAATGACAGTACAGACAAAAGGTTGATATCCAGGATGTATAAAGAACTTCTCAAACTCAACACACACAAAACAGAAAATCATATCAAAAAATGGGCATAAGATATGAACAGACACTTCTCCAACGAAGACATACAAATGGCTATCAGACACATGAAAAAATGTTCATCATCACTAGCCATCAGGGAGATTCAAATTAAAACCACATTGAGATACCACCTAACACCAGTTAGAATGGCCAAAATTAGCAAGACAGGAAACAACGTGTGTTGGAGAGGATGTGGAGAAAGGAGAACCCTCTTCCACTGTTGGTGGGAATGCAAGTTGGTGCAGCCACTTTGGAGAACAGTGTGGAGATTCCTGAAGAAAATAAGAATAGAGCTTCCCCATGACCCTGCAATTGCACTACTGAGTATTTACCCCAAAGATACAGATGTAGTGAAAAAAGGGCCATCTGTACCCCAATGTTTATTGCAGCAATGGCTACGGTCGCCAAACTTTGGAAAGAACCAAGATGCCCTTCAACGGATGAAATGGATAAGGAAGATGTGGTCCATATACACAATGGAGTATTATGCCTCCATCAGAAAGGACGAATACGCAACTTTTGTAGCAACATGGACGGGACTGGAAGAGATTATGCTGAGTGAAATAAGTCAAGCAGAGAGAGTCAAGTATCATATGGTCTCACTTATTTTTGGAGCATAACAAATAACATGGAGGACATGGGGTGATGGAGAGGAGAGGGAGTTGAGGTAAACTGGTGGGGGAGATGAACCATGAGAGACTATGGACTCTGAAAAACAACCAGAGGGTTTTGAAGGGGCGGGGGGGTGGGAGGTTGAGGAACCAGGTGGTGGGTAATAGGGAGGGCTCATACTGCATGGAGCACTGGGTGTGATGCCAAAACAATGAACACTGTTATGCTGTAAATAAACAAAAAAAAATATGTCTCCAAAGGCAAAGGAAACAAAAGCCAAAAGAACTTTGGGGACTTCATCAATATCAAAAGCTTCCATACAGCAAAGAAAAGTCAACAAAACAAAAAGGCAACCCAGGGAATGGGAGAAGATATTTGCAAATGGCAGTACAGACAAAAGGTTGATATCCAGGATCTATAAAGAACGCCTCACACTCAACACACACAATACAGATAAGCATATCAAAAAATGGGCAGAATATATGAACAGACATTTCTCCAATGAAGACATACAAATAGCTATCAGACACATGAAAAAGTGTTCATCGTCACTAGCCATCAGTGAGAGTCAGTTTAAAACCATATTAAGATACCACCTTACACCAGTTAGAATGGCCAAAATTAGCAAGACAGGAAAAACATGTGTTGGATAGGATGTGGAGATAGGGGAACCCTCTTACACTGTTGGTGGGAATGCAAGTTGGTGCAGCCACTTTGGAGAACAGTGTGGAGATTCCTCAAGAAATTAAAAATAGAGCTTCCCTATGACCCTGCAATTGCACTACTGAGTATTTACCCCAAAGATACAGATGTAGTGAAAAGAAGGGCCCTATGTACCCCAATGTTGATAGCAGCAATGGCCATGGTCGCCAAAGTGTGGAAAGAACCAAGATGCCCTTCAACGGATGAAATGGATAAGGAAGATGTGGTCCATATACATGATGGAGTATTATGGTTCCATCAGAAAGGATGAATACCCAACTTTTATAGCAACATGAATGGGACTGGAAGAGATTATGCTGAGTGAAATAAGTCAAGCAGAGAAAGTCAATTATCATATGGTTTCACTTATTTGTGGAGCATAACAAATAATATGGAGGACATAGGAGATGGAGAGAAGGGAGTTGAGGGAAATTGGAAGGGGAGGTGAACCATGAGAAACTATGGACTCTGAAAAACAACCTGAGGGTTTTGAAGGAGCGGGGAGTGGGAAGTTGGGGGAACTATGTGGTTGGTATCAGGGAGGGCACGTACTGCATGGAGCACTGGGTGTGGTGCAAAAACAATGAGTACTGTTACACTGAAAAGAAATTCAAAAAAATGAAAGCCCTACTAGTAAAGTTCCTCAACGGACTTATATCTATAAAAGTCCTCTTTTCTGATAAATACAGTTTTATTACTGGAAGCAGGGTGGGCAAGGAAGAGGATTACTAAAATTTATGAAATACCTCTATGTGCCGGAGACTTTACATATTGTATTTCCTTTTACACTTATAAGCAACCTTTTGGTTAAGAATTAGCTGTATTTTACAGACGAGAAAACTGAGTCTCAGAGAATTTAAGACTAAAATTCACACATTTAGGATATGACCTAACATCTCATGGTAACTCCAGTGGTTATTTTCACTTTCAGGAATAACATAATGACTCCATGACACTTTACAATGTTTATTTTTTTTTAAGATTTTATTTATTTATTTGACAGACAGAGATTTTAAGTAGGCAGAGAGGCAGGCAGAAAGAGAGAGAAGGAAGCAGGCTCCCTGCTGAGCAGAGAACCTGATGCAGGGCTCGATGTTTATTCTTAATTTTGGGGCGTCATAAACCATTTTGCAAGTCTGATGAAAATAATGAAATTTCTTTTCAGAAAGTTGCATACATGCACATAAGTGTATGTGAAACGGCCCACATACACAGTTTTAGGTATATTATCAGAGGTTTCACAGTTTCCCTTAAAGGGTATCTGTGTACACCTATAGGTTCCTGGACTCCAGTTAAGACATCCTGTTGTAAGGTATAAGCATCTCATTGTCATTTTTTGGAAATCAGAAAATCATACACACATACAAAACAGTGATAACCTTTGAAAAGAGGAAATGAATGGGTGGGTGGTGAGGAGAGTGTATTAAAGTTTCCATTTTGTATACTTTTATATCATGTATGTTCTAAACTTATAATTGTACTACTTTTTAAAAAATCTCAGCAGGGAGAAACATCTGGGAAGATGGCAAAGTAGGAATATCCTAAGCTCACCTTGTACCATGAACACACCTAGATAACAGCCACATCAGTGCAACTAACCCAGAGAAGGACCTAAAGACTGGCAGAAGAGATTTTACTCTGTTAGTCATAGAGGAGACGCCACATTGGAAAGATTAGGAGGGGCAGAGATTTTGCCAGTATCAAAATCATGGAGACACTAACTCTAAAAAGGAGGGATGTTACAAGCACAGAGATGGGAGAAGAACATTCACCACACCAGACATTCCAGACATAGGATCAAGTACCAGGAAGTGAGGTCCCTCATAATATTTGACTTTGAAAATCAGTGGGGTGTAACTTCTCAAGTATTTACAGTCAGCGGGGCTTAACTCCAGGTACTTTAAAATCAGCAAGCTTAGCTCTCGGAGAGCTGAAGACCTCTATGAATGAAGGTCCTGCGCTTAAAGAACCCGTAAAACAAACATAGCATAGAAGAAGCAGTTTGAAAAGCACCTGGAGTATATACTGGAGATTTATTTACTAATTTCACAACATGTGCCAGAGGGGTAGGGATCAGTAAGAGACTTCTCCAAGAATAAAAGAGCTGGAAGGCACCATTTCTCTCTTCCCCACCTCCCCACACCCAGCACAGATAATAGGACACTTGTAGTAACCAGATGGAAACCCCTCCACCTAACTCTCTAACACCATGTGCTCTGCCTTCACATCCACCCACCCTACTCTGCAGGCATCCTCTAAAGTTCCTCCTTCCAAAACAAATCCTGCTTGCAGCCTTGTTTAAGACTGGTGCCACTATAAAGTGATTCTAGCCTGGGGAGAGGAGATGATAACCACATAAAACAGTTCAAATGCAGGCCCAGAAGACAGAGTAGGGGTAGGCATTGGATCAGGCTGCTGGTCTGCTGACCCAACAAAAACCTCTCAGGGGACAAGGAAGGGAAAGCACCTTGCATGTTGATGATAATGCATCCCCAATAGACAGA
Organism: Meles meles; assembly: GCF_922984935.1. NCBI lineage: Eukaryota > Metazoa > Chordata > Mammalia > Carnivora > Mustelidae > Meles > Meles meles. Next base: position 52,308,636 of record NC_060087.1, read on the forward strand.
CTGTGGGCAAGCATCTGGTTGGACTTCAGGCTGACTACCAATGAAAGCTTCTCAGGAAAGCCCTCTGAGGAGCAGTGCAACTGCAGTCCCAGAAGAGGGACTGAGGGTAGGCATCTAGTCTGAATGCTAACACTAACAAACTATAAACCCATGGCAGTACCAGACTGGCCTCTTAACAGCACAGGTACCAAACCCCGCCCACAACTGGCAAAGTGGGCCACCATAGCCAACTAGACTAAAGAAAAATGAAGATCAGCCACAACAGTAGGATGTATAAAACCCACATAAGAGAAAATTCTGAAGAACTGGTTCTGGTGAATTACGTTACATTACATAGCACCACAGGACCTCTTCTTCGTAAGGACACTACTTTCAAAATCAGGAGATGCAGCTGACATTCCTAATACATAGAAACAAACAGAGAGAGTTACACAAAATGAGAGGACAGAGGAATATGTCCCAAATGAAAGAACAGGAGGAAACCAGAGCAAAAGAGCTAATTGAAATGGGGATAAATAATACACCTGATAATGAATTCAAAGTAATGGTCATAAAGATACAGGATTTCAAAAAAGAGTAAACGATCTCAGTAAGAACTTCAAGGAGATAGAAAAAAAATACTAGTCAGAGATTAAGAACTCAATAAGTGAAATAAATACACTAGAAGGAATCAACAGAAGATTAGAGGAGGCAGAAGAACGGATCAGTGAGCTAGAAGACAGAGAAATGGAAAGCAACCAAGCTGAAGAGTAATGAGTAAAAATTAATAACAAAAAATGAGAAATGGTTAAGGGAACTCAGTGACATCCTCAAGTATAATAACATTTGCATTTTAGGGATACCAGAAGAAGAGAAAAGAGGGCATAAAATTTATTTGATGAAATAATCGCTGACAATTTTCCTAATCTGGAAGAGGAAACAGATATCCAAATCCAGGAGGAACAGAAAGTTCCAAACAAAAACAACCCAATGGGGTCCACACCAAGACACATAATTAAAATGGCAAAAAGTAGTAATAGAAGGATGCCTGGGTGAATAGTCAGTTAGGCACCTGTCTTTGGCTCATGTAATGATCTAAGGGCCTGGGATCAAGTCCCACATCAGGCTCCCTGCTTAGCGGGGAGACTGCTTCTCCCTTTGCCTTTGTACCTCCCCGCATTTATGCTCTATCTCTGTCCCTCTCATAAATAAATAAATAAATATCTTTTTTAAAAGTAGTAGTAGAATTTCAAAACTAGCAAGAAAAGAGAAAACAATTATACAAAAGGAAAACATAAAAAAGCTATCATCTTATTCAGCAGAAATCCTGCAGCCCAGCCACATTACTGAATTGCTATACGAGTTGTAGTAGTTTGGGAGTGGAGCCTTTTGTATTTTCCAGATAAAGTATCATGTCATCTGTGAAGGGAGAGCATTTGACTTCTTTGCCAATTTGAATACTTTTTTTTTTCTGATTGCTGTTGCTAGGACTTCTAGTACTATGTTGAACAGCAGTGGCGAGAATGGGCATCCTTGTTTTGTTCCTAATCTCAAAGGGAAGGTTGTCAGTGTTTCCTCACTGAGAAAGATATTTGCTGTGGGTTTTTCATAGATAGATTTTATGAAGTGGAGGAATGTTCTCTCTATCCTTATACTTCAAAGAGTTTTAAACAGGAACAGATGCTAGATTTCATGAAATGCTTTTTCTGTATCCATTGAGACGACAATATGGTTCTTCTCTCTTCTGCTAATGATGTATTGTATCATATTGATTGATTTGCGAATGTTGAAGCACCTTGGCATCCCAAGGATAAACCCCACCTGGTCACAGTGGATAATATCTTTAATGTACTGTTGGATCCTATTTGTTGAGAATCTTGGCATCCATATTCATCAGGGGTATTGTCTGAAATTCTACTTTTGGATGGGGTCTTTGCCTGGTTTGGGGATCAGGATAATATTGGCCTCAGAGAACAAGTTTGATTCCTTCTATTTCTATTTTTTGAAACAGCTTCAGGAGAATAGGTAATATTTCTTCCTTGAATTCCCCAGGGAATCCGTCAGGACCTGGGCTCTTGTTTTTTGGGAGGTTTTTGATCACTGCCTCAATCTTGTTACTAGACATTGGTCTATTCAGGTTGTCAAATTTTTCCTGCTTCAGTCTTGGAAGTTTAGAGTTTGCAGGAATGCATCTTTTTTTTCTAGGTTGCTTAACTTATTGGTATATAACTGTTGATAATAACTGCTAATGATTGTTTCTATTTCCGTGGTGTAATGGACAGAAAACAGTTGCTTTCTTATACACTAACAATGAAAATATAGAAAGGGAAATTAGAGAATCAATTCGATTTACTATAGTACCAAGAATCATAAGATAACTGGGAATAAACCTAATCAAAGAGGTAAAGGATCTGTACTTGAGAAACTACAAAAAACTCATGAAAGAAATTGAAGAAGGCACAAAAAGATGGAAAAGCATTCCATGCTCATGGATCTGAAGAATAAACATTGTAAAAATATCTATACTACCTAGGGCAATCTATACCTTCAATGTCATCCTAATCAAAATTCCACTGGCCTTTTTCAGACTGCTGGAACAAACAATCCTAAAATTTGTATGGAAACAGAAGAGACCCTGAATTGCTAAGGAAATCTTGAAAAAGAAAAAGAAAATTGGTGGCATCACATTGCCTGATTTCAAGTTTTCCTACAAAGTTGTGATCACCAAGACAGCATGGTACTAGCACAAAAACAGACACATAGACTAGGTGAACAGAATAGAGAGCCTAGATATGGACCAGCAACTCTATGGTCAAGTAATCTTCGACAAAGCAGGAAAAAATATACAGTGGAAAAAGACAGTCTCTTCAATAAATGGTGCTGGAGAAATTGGATAGCTCTGTATAGAAGAATGAAACTCAACCATTCTCTTACACCATACACAAAGATAAACTCAAAATTGATAGAGACCTCAATGTGAGGCAGGAATCTATAAAAATCTAGAGGAGACCATAGGCAGTAACCTCTTCAACTTCAGCCACAGCAACTTCTTTCAAGACATGTGTCCAAAGGCAATGGAAACAAAAGAAGTGAAAATGAACTTTTGGGACTTCATCAAGATCAAAAGCTTCTGCACAGCAAAGGAAACAGTCAACAAAACAAAGAAGCAACCCACAGAATGGGAGAAGATATTTGGAAATGATACTAGAGACAACGGGCTGTTATCTAAGATCTATAAAGAACTCCCCAAACTCAACACACACAAAACAGATAATCATGTCAAAAAATTGGCAGAAGACATGAACAGATACTTCTTCAAAGAAGACATACAAATAGCTAACAGACATGAAAAATTGTTCATCATCATAAGCCATCAGGGAAATTCAAATCAAAACCACATTGAAATACCACCTTACACCAGTTAGAATGGCCAAAACTAACAGGACAAGAAACAACATGTGTTGGAGAGGATGTGGAAAAAGGGGAACCCTCTTACAGTTGGGGGGAATGCAAACCTTGGAAAAAATTATGGAGATTCCTTAAGAAACTGAAAATAGAGCTTCCCCATGACTCTGCTATTGCACTACTCGCTATTTACTCCAAAGATACAGATACAAAGATATAGTAAAAAGATGGGCCATCTGTACCCCAATGTTGATAGCAGCAATGGCCACAGTCGCCAAACTGTGTAAATAGCCAAGATGTCCTTCAACAGACGAATGGATAAGGAAGATATGGTCCATATATACAATGGAATATTATGCCACCCTCAGAAAGGATGAATACCCAACTTTTGTATCAACATGGACAGGACTGGAGGAGATTATGCTGAGTGAAATAAGTCAAGCAGAGAGAGTCAATTATCATATGGTTTCACTTACTTGTGGAAACTAAGGAATAACTTGGAGGACATTAGGAGAAGGAAAGGGATAGTGAATTGGGGGAAATCAGAGGGGGAGACAAACCATGACAGTCTGTGGACTCTGAGAAAGAAACTGAGTGTTCTGGAGGGGCAGGGGCTAGGGGGATGGGTGAGTCTGGTGGTGGTTATTAAGGAGGGCATGTATTGCATGGAGCACTGGGTGTGGTGCATAAACAATGAATCTTGTAGCACTGAAAAAAAATAAAAATAAATATAAATATATGGAGATAATTGAAAATGCAAAAGTAATGGTCCAATCCATTGGGATACAGCCAGGCCTGTTTACCAGGGAAGATTATAGTAATATAGGCTTATCCCCAAAGCAAGAAAAATCTTAAATAAAGAAGCTGACCTTACCTCTAAAAGACCAAAGAAAGAAGATCAAACAAAGCCCAAAGCCAGTAGAAGAAGGGAAATTATAAAGATTGTAATAGACATAAAGGAAATAGAAACAAAAAAATAGAACATAAAAATGAAACCAGGAGCTGGTTCTTTGAAAAGATCAATAAAATTGATGCTCATTAAAATCAGTATTTCCTTCAGAGATACTCATTAAGAAAGTACCCAAGGAAATAAAAACAGAAATGAAGGAGGAAAAATAACCATCACCACAAAAATATAAAGGAGTTATATTCCTTCCAAAATTGTAGCAGGAAGAATTAGAAAATTTGAACAGAATACTAACAACAAAATTAAATCAGTAATCAACAAACTGCAAACAAACAAACATCCAAAAGCAAACATATTCACAGGTGAATTCTACCAAACAATTATAATTACTACACATTATTCTCAAACTATTCCCAAACATAGAAGAGAAAGGAAAGTTTCTCAATTCATTCTATAATCCCGGATTTACCCTGATACTGAAAATAGACAAAGACACTATGATAAAAGAAAACTATAGCCAATAATTCTGATGAACATAGATGTAACAATCCTCAATAAAATATTAACAAAGAAAATTCAACAATATATTAAAAAAAACTTCACCACAATCAAAAGGGGTTTATTCTGGGGATGAAAGTGAGGCCAATATTCACAAATCAATCAGCATGATAACTCACATTAACAAAAGAAAGGATAAACACCATATGATGATCTCAACAGATACAGAAAAAGACATTTGACAAAGTACCACATATATTTATGGTTAAAAAAAACTCTTGACAAAGTAGGTTTAGAGGGAACATATCTCAATATAATAAAAGTTGTATGCAAAAAACTCAGTTAATTGCATCATTATGAAAAACTGAGATCTTTCTCCTAAGATCAGAAACAAGACCAGGATGTCCACTATCACCACTTTTATTCAACATAGTACTGGAAGTCCTAGGCATAACAATCAGACAACAAAAAGAAATAAAAGGGATCCAAATTGATAAGAAAGGTGTGAAACTGTCACTATTTGCAGATAACATAATACCATATAAAAAATTCTAAAGACTCCGTCAAAAACCTAGCAGAACTGATTCATGAATTCAGTGGTCACAGCACACAAAATTAATATACACATATCTGTTTCATTTCTATACACTAATAATGAAGTAGAAGATAGAGAAATTAAGAATATAATCCCATTTACAATTGCACCAAATATAATAAAATACCTAAGAATAAACTTAACTAAAAAGGTAAAAGACCTATACTTGAAAACTATAAAACATTTGATGAAAAAATTTGACATGGAGGACATTGGGAGATGGAGAGGAGAAGGAAGTTGGGGGAAATTGGAAGGGGAGGCGAACCATGAGAGACTATGGACTCTGAGAAACAACCTGGGGGTTTTGAAGGGGCGGGGGTGGGAGGTTGGGGGAACCAGGTGGTGGGTAATAGGGAGGGCACGTGTTGCATGGAGCACTGGGTGTTGTGCAAAAAACAATGAATACTGTTATGCTGAAAGAAATAAACAAATAAACCACTAAAAAATTTTGAAGAGGACACAAACACATGGAAAGATATTCCATACTCATGGATTGGAAGAATTAATATTAAAATATCCACACTACTCAAACCAATCTACAGATTTGATGCAATCCCTATCAAAATACCAAAAACATTTTTCACAGATCTAGAACAATTATCCTAAAATTTGTGTGGAATCATAAAAGACCTCATATTGTCAAGGAAACCTTGAAAAGAAACAAAACTGGAGGTATCATAGTCCCAGATTTTGGCACATACTACAAATCTGAAGTATTCAAAACAGTATGGTATTGGCACAAAAACAGACACAGAAAATGGAACAGAAGAGAAAGCAAAAATGAAGCCATGTTTAAAAATAAACATGACAAAATAGGAAAGAATATACATACGATGGGGGAAAACAGTCTCTTCAATAAATGGTACTAGGAAAACTGGACGGCTACATGTAAAATAATGAAACTGGACCACTTTTTTATGTAATACACAAAAATAAACACAAAATGGACTAAAGGCCTAAATGCAAGACCTGAAGCCATAAAGCTATTATAAGAAAAAAAAACAAAGTAATTTCTTTGACATCAGCCATAGAAATATTTTTTTAGATATGCCTCCTCTGGCAATGGAAACAAAAGCAAAATTAAGTTATTGGGACTATACCAAAATAGAAAAGCTTTTGCACAGTGAAGAAAACTCAGCAAAACAAAAAGACAACCCATAAACTGGAAGAAGATATTTGCAAATGACATATACAGTAAATATGGTAAATATATACTTACTTTATATATGATACATATATTTTGTATATATTAATATATAAAAATATAGATAATATACAAATAACATATACAAATCAACACCCAAAACCAAACAATCTGATTTAAAAATGGGCAGAGGACCTAAATAGACATTTTTCTAAGGAAAGCACACACGTGATCAAGAGACACATTGGAAGATTCCAAACATGACTAATAACCATCAGGGAAATGCAAATGAAGATTACAATAAGTTGTCACTTTACACCTATAAGAATGGCTAAAATAAAAAGTGAAGGATCTTGATGAAGTCCCAAAAGTTCATTTTCACTTCTGTTTCCTTTGCCTTTGGAGACATATCTTGAAAGAAGCTGCTGTGGCTGATATCGAAGAGGTTACTGCCTATGTTCTCCGCTAGAAGTCTGATGGATTCCTGTCTCACGTTGAGGTCTTTTATCCATTTTGAGTTTGTCTTTGTGTACAGTGTAAGAGAATGGTCGAGTTTCATTCTTCTACATATAGCTGTCCAGTTTTCCCAGCACCACTTATTGAAGAGACTGTCTTTTTTCCACTGTATATTTTTTCCTGTTTTGTTGAAGATTATTTGACCACAGATTTGAGGTTCCATATATGGGCTCTCCACTCTGTTCCACTGGTCTATGGGTCTGCTTCTTTGCCAGTATACCACGCTGTCTTGGTGATCACAGCTTTGCAGGAAAGCTTGAAATCAGATAATGTGATGCCACCAGTTTTGTTTTTGTTTTTCAACATTTCCTTAGCAATTCGGGGTCTCTTCTGATTCCATACAAATTTTAGGATTATTTGCTCCAGCTCTTTGAAAAATACTGGTGGAATGTTGATCGGAATGGCATTAAAAGCATAGATTGCTCTAGGCAGTATAGACATTTTAATAACAATGTTATTAAAACAAAGAATAACAATGTTTATTCTTCCAATCCAAGAGCATGGAACGGTCTTCCATCTTTTTCTTCTTCATTGTCTTCTTCAATTTCTTTTTTTTTTCCGATTTTATTTATTTTTTTTAGCGTAACAGTATTCATTGTTTTTGCACAACACCCAGTGCTCCCTGCAAAACGTGCCCTCCCTGTTACCCACCACCTGTTCCCCCAACCTCCCACCCCTGACCCTTCAAAGCCCTCAGGTTGTTTTTCAGAGTTCATAGTCTCTTATGGTTCACCTCCCCTCCCCAATATCTTTCATGAGTGTTCTGTAGTTCCTCGAGTACAGGTCCTTTACCTCTTTGGTTAGGTTTTTTCCCAGGTATCTTATGGTTCTTGGTGCGATAGGAAATGGAATCGATTCTCTAATTTCCCTTTCTGTATTTTCATTGTTAGTGTATAAGAAAGCCACTGATTTCTGTACATTGACTTTGTATCCTGCCACGTTACTGAATTGCTGTATGAGTCCTAGCAGTTTGGGGGTGGAGTGTTTGGGGTTTTCCATATAAAGAATCATGTCATCTGCGAAGAGAGAGAGTTTGACTTCTTCCTTGCCAATTTGGATACCTTTTATTTCTCTTTGTTGTCTGATTGCCATTGCTAGGACTTCTAATACTATGTTGAACAAGAGTGGTGAGAGTGGGGATCCTTGTCATGCTCCTGATCTCAACAGGAAGGCTGCAAGCTTTTTCCCATTGAGGATGATATTTGCTGTAGGTCTTTCATAGATAGATTTTATGAAGTTCAGGAATGTCCCCTCTATCATGATACTTTGAAGAGATTTAATCAAAAACGGATGCTGGATTTTGTCAAATGCTTTTTCTGCATCAGTTGAGAGGACCATGTGGTTCTTCTCTCTTCTCTTATTGATTTGTTCTATCACTTTGATTTGTGAATGTTGAACCAACCTTGCAACCCAGGGATGAATCCCACCTGGTCATGGTGGATAATCTTTTTAATGTGCTGCTGGATCCTGTTTGATAGGATCTTGTTGAGAATCTTAGCATCCATATTCATCAGTGATATTGGTCTGAAATTCTCCTTTTTGGTAGGGTCTTTGCCTGGTTTGGGGATCAGGGTAATGCTGGCTTCATAAAAAGAGTCTGGAAGTTTTCCTTCTGCTTCAATTCTTTGGAACAGCTTCAGGAGAATTGGTGTTATTTCTTCTTTGAAAGTTTGGCAGAATTCCCCAGGGAAGCCGTCAGGTCCTGGGCTCTTGTTTTTTGGGAGGTTTTTGATCACTGCTTCAATTTTGTTACTAGATATCGGTCTATTCAGGTTGTCCATTTCTTCCTGGTTCAATTTTGGGAGTTTATAGTTTTCCAGGAATGCATCCATTTCATCTAGGTTGCTTAGCTTATTGGCATATAACTGTTGATAATAATTGCTGATATTGTTTTTATTTCCTTGGTGGTAGGTGTGATCTCTCCCTTTTCATTCATAATTCTATGAATTTGGGCTTCCTCTGTTTTTTTTTTTTTTTTTGATTAGTGTGTCCAATGGTTTATCAATCTTGTTTTGGGACTTCATCAAGATCAAAAGCTTCTGCACAGCAAAGGAAACAGTCAACAAAACAAAAAGGCAACCCACGGAATGGGAAAAGATATTTGCAAATGACAGTACAGACAAAAGGTTGACATCCAGTATCTATAAAGAACTCCTCAAACTCAACACACACAAAACAGATAATCATATCAAAAAATTGGCAGAAGATATGAACAAACACTTCTCTAATGAGGACATACAAATGGCTATCAGACACATGGAAAAATGCTCATCATCGCTAGCCATCAGGGAGATTCAAATTAAAACCACATTTAGATATCACCTGACACAGTTAGAATAGCCAAAATTATCAAGACAGGAAACAACGTGTGTTGGAGAGGTTGTGGAGAAAGGGGAACCCTCTTACACTGTTGGTGGGAATGCAAGGTGGTGCAGCCACTTTGGAGAACAGTGTGGAGATTCCTCAAGAAATTAAAAATAGAACTTCCCTATGACCCTGAAATTGCACTGCTGGGTATTTACCCCAAAGATACAGATGTAGTGAAAAGAAGGGCCACCTGTACCCCAATGTTTATTGCAGCAATGGCCACGGTCACCAAACTGTGGAAAGAACCAAGATGCCCTTCAACGGATGAATGGATAAGGAAGATGTAGTCCATATACACGATGGAGTATTATGCCTCCATCAGAAAGGATGAATACCCAACTTTTGTAGCAACATGGACGGAACTGGAAGAGATTATGCTGAGCGAAATAAGTCAAGCAGAGAGAGTCAAATATCATATGGTCTCACGTATTTGTGGAGCATAACAAAGAATATGGAGGACATGGGGAGATGGAGAGGAGAAGGGAGTTGTGGGAAATTGGAAGGGTAGATTAACCATGAGAGACTATGGACTTAGAAAAACAACCTGAGGGTTTTGAAGGGGTGGAGGATGGGTGGTTGGGGAACCAGGTGGAGGGTAATAGAGAGGGCACGTATTGCATTGAGCACTGGTTTTGGTGCAAAAACAATGAGTACTGTTACACTGAAAATAAATAAATAATTTTTTTAAAAATGAATGAATAACAAGTGTTTGTACAACAACAAATGATATGGAGAAAAAAGAATCTTTGTGTACTGTTGGTGGGAATACAAATAGTTGTAACCACTGTGAAAGACAGTGTGGAGATGCCTCAAAAATTATGAACAGAATTACCTATGATCCAGTAATTCTACTACTGGATATTTACCTAAAAAAATGAAAACACTAACTGAAAAAGATAAACATGCCCCTCTGTGTACTGCAGCATTACTTATTTATTTTTGGGGGTATCAATTTTATTTTCTTATTTTTTATTTATTTATTGTATTATGTTAGTCACCATACAATACATCATTAGTCTTTGATGTAGTGTTCCAAGATTCACAGTTTATGTATAACACCCAGTTCTCTGTGCAATACATGCCCTCCTTTATACCCATTACTGGGTAACCCATCCCCCACCCCCACCCCCTCCCCTCCAAAACCCTCAGTTTTTTTTCTTGGAGTTCACACTCTCTCATGGTTCATCTCCACCTCCGATTTACCCCCCTTCATTTTTCCTTTCCTTCTCCTACTGTCCTCCATGTTATTCTTTATGTTCTACAAGTAAGTGAAACCATATGATAATGGGCTTTCTCTGCTTCACTTATTTCACTCACTATAATCTACTCCAGTCTCATCTATGCTGATGCAAAAGTTGGGTATTCCTCCTATCTGATGGCTCAGTAATATTCTATTGTATATATGAACAAAATCTTCTTTATCCATTCATCTATTGAATGGCTCTTTTCACAGTTTGGCGATCATTGCCATTTCTGCTATGAACACTGGGGTACAGATGGCCCTTCTTTTCACTACATATGTACCTTTGATGTATATACCCACTAGTGCAATTGCTGGGTCATAGGGTAGCTCTATTTTTTAATTTTCTGAGGAACCTCCATACTGTTTTCCAAATTGTCTGTACTAACTTGCATTCCCACCAACACTGTAAGAGGGTTCCCCTTTCTCCATATCCTCTCCTACATTTGTTGTTTTCTGCCTTAATTTTTTTGCCATTCTAACTGTTGTAAGGTGGTATCTCAATGCAGCTTCTTTTTTTTTAATTTTTTTTCTTTTTTTTTTACAGATTGAGAGAGAGAGAGAGAGAGAGAGAGAGAGAGATTACAAGTAGGCAGAGCAGCAGCCAGAGAGGGGAGGAAGCAGGCTCCCTGCCAAGCAGAGAGCCCGATACAGGGCTCGATCCCAGGACCCTGAGATCATGATCTGAGCTGAAGGCAGAGGCTTCACCCACTGAGCCACCCAGGCGCCCCCAGCTTCTTTTTTTTAAATTTGTTTATTTTTTTCAGCGTAACAGTATTCATTGTTTTTGCACAACAACCAGTGCTCCATGCATTATGTGCCCTCCCTACTACTCACCACCTGTTCCCCCAACCTCCCACCCCCGACCCTTCAAAACCCTCAGGTTGTTTTTCAGAGTACATAGTCTCTTATGGTTCGCCTCCCCTTCCAATTTTTTTTATTATAAACATATAATGTATTTTTATCCCCAGTGGTACAGGTCTGTGAATTCAATGTGGCTTCTTTTAATTTGAAATTCCCTGATGGCTAATGATGCTGAACATTTTTTCATGCTTCCTACAGTATTTTTTTTCATGCTTCCTACAGCATTATTTACAATAGCCATGATGTGGAAGTTACTCAAGTCTCTGTCCATACCTCGATGGATGAAATATGTATGTATGTATGTGTACACACACATACACACACACACACACACACACACACACACACACACACACACTGGATTATTACTCAGACTAAGAAAGAATGAAATTTCATCATTTGCAACAACATGGTTGGATGTAGAGGTTGTAATGCTGAGTGACAAGAGGGAACACTACTCAAATTCATAAAAACCATCTATGAAAAGTCCAGAGAAAATATCATTCTCGATGGGGAAAATATCAGGAACACAAGGATGCACACTCTTGTCACTATAGTCCAAAATAGTACTAGAAGTCCTAGCAACAGCAATCAGAAAACAAAAAGAAAAAGGCATTCAAACTGGCATAGAAGTCAAACTCTCTCTTCTTGCAGAAGACATGATACCTTATGTGGAAAACCCAAAAGATTCAACCCCAAAATTCCTACAACTTATAGAGCAATTCAATAATGTGGCAGGATACAAAATCAATGCACAGGAATCAGTTGCTTTCTTATATACTAACAATGTAACTGTACAAGGAGAAATTAGGGAGTTGATGCCATTTACAATAGCAACAAAAACTATAAGCCACCTTGGAATAACCCCAAGAAAGGAGGTAAAGGATCTATACTCTAGAAACTACAAAACACTATGAAAGAAATTGAAGAAGACTCAAAATATGGAAAAACATTCCATGCACATGAATCAGAAGAATAAACATTTTTCAAATGTCAGTTTTGGCCAGAGAAATCTATACTTTCAATGCCATCCCGATCAAAATACCAATGGCATTTTTCAAAGAGCTGGAACAAACAATCTTAAAATACGTATGGGACCAGAAAGGATCCCAAATCACAAAGGAAATGTTAAAAAAGAAAAACAAAGCTGGGAGTATCATGTTGCTTTATTTCAAGCTATATTACAAAGCTGTGATCACCAAGACAGCATAGTACTGGTACAAGAACAGAAACATAGATCAATGGAACAGAATAGAGAGTCCAAATGTGGATCCTCAACTCTATGATCAACTAATCATCGACCAAGCAGGAAAGAATATCCAGTGGAAAAAAGAAAGTCTCTTCAATAAAAGGTGCTGGGGATTTGGACATTCATTCAAAAGAATGAAACTTGGCCATTCTCTTACACCATACACAAGGATAAATTCTAAATGGATGAAAGAACTCAGTGTGATATAGGAATCCATCAAAATCCTAGAGGAGAACAGAGGCAGTAACCTCTTCGATATCAACCACAGCAGCTTCTTTCACATCTCCAAAGGAAGGGAAACAAAGGCAAAAATGAACTTTGGGACTTCATCAAAATAAAAAGTTTCTGCACAGCAAAGGAAATAGTCAAAAAAACAAAAAGGAAGCCCATGGAATGTGAGAAGATATTTGAAAATGACACTGCATATAAAGGGCTGGTATCCAAGATCTATAAAGAACTTCAAAATGGGCAGAAGACAGGAACATACACGTCTCCAAAGGAGACATACAAATGACTAACATACATGCGAAAAAATGTTCATCATTAGCCATCAGGGAAATTCAAATCAAAACCACATTGAGATACCACCTTATGCCAGTTAGAATGGGAAAAATTAAAAGGGCAGGAAAAGACAAATGTTGGAGAGGATGTGGAGAAAGGGAAACCCTCTAATGCAAGTTAGAACAGACACTTTGGAAAACAGTATGGAGGTTCCTCAGAAAATTAAAAATAGAGCTAACCTATGATCCATCAATTGTACTACTGGGTATATACCTCAAAGATACAGATGTAGTGAAAAGAAGGTGCATATATATTCCAACGTTCATAGAAGCGATGTTCACAATACCTGAACTGTTGGAAGAAGCCAAGATGCCTTTCAACAGACAAATGGATAAAAATGTGGTCTTTATATACAATGGAATATTACTCAGTCATCAGAAAGGATGAATATCCAACATTTGCATTGACATGGATGGAACTGGAGGGGATTATCCTAAGTGAAATAAGCAGAGAAAGACAATTATCATATGGTTTCACTTATATGTGGAATATGTTACTCCTTAGTAACATGGAGGACATTAGAAAAAGGAAGGGAAAAATGAAGTGGAGCAAGTCAGAAGAGGAGGTGAACCATGAGAGATTATGGACTCTGGGAAGCAAATTGAGGGTTTCAGAGGGGAGAGATGTGGGGGGATGGATTAGCTTGTTGGTCGGTATTAAGTATGGCAGGTATTGCAAGGAGCACTGGGTGTTGTGTGCAAACGATGTATCATGGAGCACTACATTGGGAACTAATGAAGTACTGTATGGTGACTAACACAGCATAACAAAAAAATCAATAAAAAATAATGTTAAGTGAAATAAGTAGAGATAGGTAAACACCATATTATTTCACTCATATGTGTAACTTAAGAAACAAAACAAAGAAGGAGACAAAACTACAGCCTCTGAAATACAGAGAAGAAACCAGTGGTTACTAAGGGGAGGTCAGTAGGGGGTGGGTAAAATAAGAGGGATTTACAGTATACATATCTTGAGCACTTAGTGATGAATAGAATTGTTGAATTGTGACATTATACACCTAAAATTAATATAACCATAACCAGTGTATTAATTATACTTGAATAAATATTTTTTTCAAAAGCAAGATATAAAAAATAAAAAGAGCAAAGCTGAGCAGAAGAAAAAAAAATGAGCTATTGGCAACAGCATGTGGTTGGCATCTCCTTTGGAATGTATTCTTACAAGTAAAGGTAGAAGAGGTGAAAATAGTAAGTGAAACAAGTAAGAGAAAGAGGAATACCATATGATTTAAATAATATGTGGAATTTAAAAAACAAAACAAACAAAGAAAAAAAGGTAGCCACATTTGTAAAAGGCAGACACAGGTAGAGTTTTTCTGCAGAAGTCTACAATAAGTAAAAATAGAAAACAAAAATGAAAAAATAGAAATGTCAAACAGGGTTACCTGGATGATAGTATTATGGTGAACTTTTGTTTTTCTTTACTGTTTAAAAAATGTTAATAAATATTATCTAAAAGTTTTCAAAGGAAGCCTTGCTTACTCTTTACTTTAGAATCGGAGTGATATCTGATTCTGCATAAATTAATCTGGTATTCTCTCGGGAATCAGGCAGGAATAAGTAAGACAACTGGTTATAGAGTAGGGTACCTGTTCTGGGGGTCTTGTAGAGAAGGCTGTTAATTACTTAAAGATGAGGCAGGGAAAAGTTCCTTAGGAAAAAAATTTCATAATTCACAGTTCTGCCTAAGGCTTGGCTTTGCGGCCTGCCTGTTTTTTGTTTGTTTGTTTTTGTTTTTGTTTTTCCCTGTGATTTTAAAAGTCATGTTTTAGTTTTCCCTCTTTCTCTTCTTTTTTAAAAAATGAAACTAATTTATTGACTGTTGCTTCCCAATAAGTCATTCAAATATTTGGGATCTGATGTAACCACAAATACATTTACTTTCACAATAAAAGGATATTTATTTACCTATAAGGAGCAGAAAATTTATGCCTTACTGGGCTTAAAGTAGGTTCATGCCAAGTTGTTAATAGCATACCCTTACTACTCTCCTTCAAACACACCTTTAGGGACCCCTAGATTCCAGAAGATCTTAGTATTTTCCACATTTTGTTTTTTTTAAGATTTTATTTATTTATTTGACAGAGATCACAAGTAGGCAGATAGGCAGGCAGAGGAAGGGAAGCAGGATCCCCGCTGGCAGAGAGCCCAATTCGGGGCTTGATCCCAGGACCCTGGGAACATGACCTGAGCCAAAGGCAGAGGCTTTATCCCACTGAGCCACCCAGGCGACCCTATTTTCCACATTTTGAAAGGAAATCTTTGTTTCCTTGTTTAACCTGTCTAAAAACAAGTGTCTGGCTTTGGTTTTGCTGGTATTATAAAACAAAATCAATACATACCAGAAGGGGTAAGAGGATGTCTTTTTGAGACGTAACTCCTCACCTTTCCTAGTTTGTGCACATCTGCCTCTAGCATTGTTCTCTGCTTCTTAATTTCCAAGAGGCTGTCTAGCATACTCTGCTTGGGCTGCAACCAGTATCAAAATGGTTAAAAACAACAACAACAAAAACCAGTCTCCAACAAATGGTATTGGGAAAACTGGATAACAACATGCAAAAGAATGAAACTGGATCACTTTATTATACTTACCACACCAGAACCTCGAATACACAAAAAGAAAAAAAAAGAAGAAGGGTTCGTTTAGCTAGAGGAATACATTACTGACGTTCTCCTTGTGTTAAGAAAATATTAGCTTGGGGGACACACGGGTCGCTTAGTTGGTTAAGCATTTGCCTTTGGCTCAGGTGGTGATCCTGGGGCCCTGGGATTGAGTCTACCTTCTCCCTCTGCCTGCCCTTCACTTGTTTTCTCTCTCTCTCTCTCTCTCTCTTGCTCTCTGGAAAATGAATAAATAAAAATATTTTTAAAAGAAAATAAAAATATATTAGCTTGGTAGATAGGCAGATCTCAAAAGTAAGGTAATTTTGATGACATTAAAAAGATGGGCCATGTTCAAAAAGTTAAAAATAGTACTACCCTAAAATCACAGTAATCACATTATTAGGTATTTAGACCCAAATACAAAAACACCAATTCAAAAGGATACATAGACCCCTATGTTTATTGCAACATCATTTACAATAGCCAAATTATGTAAGCAGCCTAACCATCCATTGATACATGAAAGGATAAAGAAAATGTGGTATCTATCTATCTATCTATGTATCATCTCTCTCTCTGTATATATATATATATATATATATATATATATATATATATATATTTATCTCTCTCTCTCTGTATATATATATATATATATATATATATACATATATATACATCACTCCGATTCTATGTATATATATATATACAGAGAGAGAGATAAAGATTGCTCTCTATATATTTATATATTGATATCTATATCTCTCGATAGATAGATATAATGGAATATTATTCAAAAACAAAAAGAATGATATTTTGTCATTAGAAATGCATGGAGGGAGTTAGAGAGCATAATGCGAAGCAAAATAGGTCAGTCAGAGAAAGACAAATACCACATGATTTCACTCATATGGGGAATTTAAGAAACAAGGTAGAAAAGGGAGATATCACAACTAACACCAAGGAAATAGAAACAATCATCAGAAATTATTACCAACAGTTATATGCCAATAAGCTAAGCAACCTAGATGAAATGGATGCATTCCTGGAAAACTATAAACTCCAAAATTTGAACCAGGAATAAATTGACAACCTGAATAGACCGATACCTAGTAACCAGATTGAAGCAGTGATCAAAAACCGCCCCAATAAACAAGATCCCAGGACCTGATGGATTCCCTGGGGAATTCTACCAAGCTGTTCCAAAAATATGAAGCAGAAGGAAAACTTCCAGACTCTTTTTATGAAGCCAGCATTACCCTGATCGCCAAACCAGGCAAAGACCCTACCAAAAAGGAAGATTTCAGACCAATATCACTGATGAATATGGATGCTAAGATTCTCAACAAGATCCTAGCAAAGAGGATCCAGCAGCACATTAAAAAGATTATCCACCATGACCAGGTGGGATTCATCCCTGGGTTACAAGGATGGATCAACATTCACAAATCAGGGGCGCCTGGGTGGTTCAGTGGTTTAAGCCAGGTCATGATCTCAGGGTCGTGGGATCAAGTCCTGCTTCCACCTCTCTCTCTCTCTGCCTGCCTCTCTGCCTACTTGTGATCTCTCCCTGTCAAATGAATAAATAATATCTTTTTTATTATTATTATTTTTTATTTGTTTATTTACAGCATAACAGTGTTCATTGTTTTGGCATCACACCCAGTGCTACATGCAGTACCTGTCCTCCCTCTTACCCACCACCTGGTTACTCAACCTCGCACCGCTCCACCCCTTCAAAACCCTCTGGTTGTTTTTCAGAGTCCATAGTCTCTCATGGTTCATCTCTCCTTCCAATTTCTCTCAACTTCCTTCTCCTCTCCATCTCCCCATGTCCTCCATGTTTTTTGTTATGCGCTACAAATAAGTGACACCATATGATACTTGGCTTTCTCTGCTTGACTTATTTCACTCAGCATAATCTCTTCCAGTCCCGTCCATGTTGCTACAAAAGTTGGGTATTCATACTTTCCGATGGAGGCATAATACTCCACTGTATATATGTACCACATCTTCCTTATCCATTCATCCGTTGAAGGGCATCTTGGTTCTCTCCACAGTTTGGCGCCTGTAGCCATTGCTGCAATAAACATTGGGGTACAGATGGCCCTTCTTTTCACTACATCTGTATCTTTGGGGTAAATACCCAGCAGTGCAATTGCAGGGTCATAGGGAAGCTCTATTCTTAATTACTTCAGGAATCTCCACACTGTTCTCCAAAGTGGGTGCACTAACTTGAATTCCCACCAACAGTGTAAGAGGGTTCCCCTTTCTCCACATCCTCTCCAACACACATTGTTTCCTGTCTTGCTCATTTTGGCCATTCTAACTGTGTCAGGTGATATCTCAATGTGGTTTTAATTTGAATCTCCCTGATGCTTAGTGATGATGAACATTTTTTCATGTGTCTGATAGCCATTTGTATGTCTTCATTGGAGAAGTGTCTGTTCATATCTTCTGCCCATTTTTTGATAGGATTATCTGTTTTGTGTGTGTTGAGTTTGAGAAGTTCTTTATAGATCCTGGATATCAACCTTTTGTCTGTACTATCATTTGCAAATATCTTCTCCCATTCCGTGGGTGGCCTTTTTTGTTTTGTTGACTGTTTCCTTTGCTGTGCAGAAGCTTTTCATCTTGAGGAAGTCCCAAAAGTTCATTTTCGCTTTTGTTTCCTTGGCCTTTGGAGACATATCTTGAAAGAAGTTGCTGTGGCTGATATCGAAGAGGTTACTGCCTATGTTCTCCTCTAGGATTCTGATATATTCCTGTCTCATGTTGAGGTCTTTTATCTATTTCGAGTTTATCTTTGTGCACGGTGTAAGAGAATGGTCGAGTTTCATTCTTCTACATATCGCTGTCCAGTTTTCCCAGCACCATTTATTGAAGAGACTGTCTTTTTTCCATTGAATATTTTTCCTGTTTTGTCGAAGATTCTTTGACCATACAGTTGAGGGTCCATATCTGGGCTCTCCACTCTCTTCCACTGGTCTATGTGTCTGTTTTTATGCTAGTACCATGCTGTCTTGGTGATCACAGCTTTGTAGTAAAGCTTGAAATCTGGTAACGTGATGCCACCAGTTTTGTTTTTGTTTTTCAACATTTCCTTAGCAATTCGGGGTCTCTTCTGAATCCATACAAATTGTAGGATTATTTGCTCCAGCTCTTTGAAAAATACCGGTGGAATTTTGATCAGAATGGCATTAAAAGTCTAGATTGCTCTAGGCAGTATAGACATTTTAACAATGTTTATTCTTCCAATCCAAGAGCATGGAACAGTCTTCCATCTTTTTGTGTCTTCTTCAATTTTTTTCGTGAGTTTTCTGTAGTTCCTCGAGTACAGGTCCTTTACCTCTTTGGTTAGGTTTATTCCCAGGTATCTTATGGTTCTTGGTGCTATAGGAAATGGAATTGATTTTCTAATTTCCCTTTCTGTATTTTCATTGTTAGTGTATAAGAAAGCCACTGATTTCTGTACATTGACTTTGTATCCTGCCACGTTACTGAATTGCTGTATGAGTTCTAGTAGTTTGGGGGTGGAGTCTTTAGGGTTTTCCATATAAAGAATCATGTCATCTGCGAAGAGAGAGAGTTTGACTTCTTCCTTGCCAATTTGGATACGTTTTATTTCTCTTTGTTGTCTGATTGCCGTTGCTAGGACTTCTAATACTATGTTGAACAAGAGTGGTGAGAGTGGGCATCCTTGTCGTGTTCCTGATCTCAACGGGAATGCTGTGAGCTTTTTCCCATTGAGGATGATATTTGCTGTGGGTCTTTCATAGATAGATTTTAGGAAGTTCAGGAATGTTCCCTCTATCCCAATACTTAGAAGCGTTTTCATGGGGTGCCTGGGTGGCTCAGTGGGTTAAGGCCGCTGCCTTCGGCTCAGGTCATGATCTCAGGGTCCTGAGATCGAGCCCCGCATTGGGCTCTCCACTTGGCGGGGAGCCTGCTTCTCCCTCTGCATGCCTCTCTGCCTGCTTGTGATCTCTGTCTGTCTCAAAAAAACAAAACAAACAAACAAAAAAAAAACAAAACAAAACAAAAAGAAAGAAGCGTTTTCATCAGGAACGGATGCTGGATTTTGTCAAATGCTTTTTGCATCAATTGAGAGGACCATGTTGTTCTTCTCTCTTCTCTTATTGATTTGTTCTATCACATTGATTGATTTGCCAATGTTGAACCAAACTTGCAACCCAGGAATGAATCCCACCTGGTCATGGTGGATAATCTTTTTAATGTGCTGCTGGATCCTGTTTGCTAGGATCTTGTTGAGAATCTTTGCATCCATATTCATCAGTGATATTGGTCTGAAAATCCTGGTTCAATTTTGGGAGTTTGTAGTTTTCCAGGAATGCATCCATTTCATCTAGGTTGCTTAGCTGATTGGCATATAACTGTTGGTCATAATTTCTGGTGATTGTTTCTACTTCCTTGGTGTTAGTTGTGATCTCTCCCTTTTCATTCATAATTTTATTAATTTGGGCTTTCTCTCTTTTCTTTTGGATTAGTGTGGCCAATGGTTTATCGATCTTATTGATTCTTTCAAAAAACCAGCTTCTAGTTTCATTGGTACTTTCTACTATATCTCTCGTTTCTACCTCATTGATCTCTACTCTATCTTGATTATTTCCCTTCTTGCATGTGGAGTTGGTTTGATTTGTTGTTGATTCTCCAGTTCTTTAAGGTGTAGAGACAGCTGGTATATTCTGGATTTTTCAATGTGTCTGAGGGAGGCTTGGATGGCTATGTATTTCCCCCTTAGAACCGCCTTTGCTGTATCCCATAGGTTTTGGACCGAGGTGTCTTCATTCCTATTGGTTTCCATGAATTGTTTAAGTTCATTTTTGATCTCCTGGTTGATCCAAGCATTCTTAAGCAAGATGGTCTTTAGCTTCCAGGTGTTTGAGTTCCTTCTGAACTTTTCCTTGTGATTGAGTTCCAGTTTCAAAGCATTGTGATCCGAGAATATGCAGGGAATAATGTCTGTCTTTTGGTATCGGTTGAGTCCTGCTTTGTGACCCAGTATGTGGTCTATTCTGGAGAAGGTTCCATGTGTACTTGAGAAGAACGTGTATTCTGTTGTTTTAGGGTGGAATGTTCTGTATATGTCTATGAGGTCCATCTGGTCCAATGTTTCATTCAATGCTCTTATTTCTTTATTAATTTTCTGCTTTGATGATCTGTCTATTTCTGAGAGAGGTGTATTAAGATCTCCTACTATTGTCGTATTCATATCAATATGACTCTTTATCTTGATTAATAGTTTTCTTATGTAATTGGGTGCTCCCATATTGGGGGCATAGATATTCACAATTGTTAGATCATCTTGGCGGATAGTCCCTTTAAGAATGATATAATGTCCTTCTGTATCTCTGACTACAGTCTTTAGTTTAAAATCTAATTTATCTGATAGAGAATAGCTACCCAGCCTTCTTTTGGGGCCCATTGGCATGAAAGATGTTTCTCCATCCCTTCACTTTCAGTCTGGGTGTATACTTAGGTTCAAAATGGGTCTCTTGTAGACAACATATGGATGGGTCCTGTCGTTTTATCCAATCTGCAACCCTGTGTCGTTTTATGGGTACATTTAGGCCATTCACATTGAGAGTGATTATTGAGAGATAGGTTTTTATAGACATCGTGTTGCCTTTGAAGTCTTTCTGTCTGTAGATTGTTTCTATGTTTCTGTTCAATGATATTCTTAGGATTTTTTCTCTTTTATAGGACACCCCTTAATATTTCCTGCAGTGTCGGCTTGGTGGTTGCATAGTGGTTTAAGCCTTGCCGGTCTTGGAAACTCTTTATCTCTCCATCCATTTTAAATGTCAGTCTTGCTGGATAGAGTATTCTTGGTTGCATGTTCTTCTCATTTAGTACTCTAAATATATTTTGCCAGCCCTTCCTGGCTTGCCAGGTCTCTGAGGAAAGGTCTGACGTTATTCTAATGGGCTTTCCTCTGTATGTAAGGAGATTCTTTGTCCTAGCTGCTTTTAAGAATGTCTGTCGTGAAACATAATTCCTCATTCTAACTATAAGGTGTCGTGAGGACTTTCGAGAATCTAAAATCATGGGAGGAAATCTCTCTGCCTCTAGTACATGAACATTGTTTCCATTCGTGAGATTGGGAAAATTTTCATAGACAACTTCTTCCACTATATCTTCTAGACTTCTTTCTTTTTCCTCCCCTTCAGGGATTCCAATAATTCTGATGTTGGAACGTTTCATGGCATCGTTTATTTCCCTGATTCTGTTTTCGTGGCTTCTGAGCTGTTTGTTCCAGGTTTCCTCCTGATTCTTTCTCTCTATCTGTTTGTCCTCCAGATCACTAATTCTATCTTCTGTCTCAGTTACCCTAGCTTTTAGAGAATTTAGATTAGATTGGAACTCATTGAGAGCATTTTGAACATCATCCCTGGTGGCTTTCGGTTCTGCCCTAACATTGTGAACATCATCCCTGGTGGCTTTTAGTTCTGCCCTAATCAATTCTGTTTGGTCATCCATGGCTTTCTCCAACCTAGCTATTGCCTGGATAATTGTTAGTCTGAATTCCTTTTCTGACATATTGTCTATGTCGATAGCCATTAGCTCTGTTGCAGAAGGCCCATCCTCTGTATTTTTCTTCTGTTGGGTATTCCTCCTCCTAGTCATTTTGGTAAGAGATGACTGAACTGATGCAGCTGGACTTATCGATTGTGGTGCTGTCAATGTGCACCCTGGAACGCTTCTGTGCAATCAGGATTCTGCACCCAAATGAGAGAAAAAAGAAAAGAAAAAGAAATAGAGAAGAAGAAAGTAAAAATGGAAAAGAAAGAAGTAAAAAAAAAGAGAGAGAGAAAGAGATAAGAAAAAAAGGGAAGATAAAAGAGAAGTCTCAGTCCAAGTGGGCCACAAGGTAAGATTTGTGAAGTATACAAACAAAAACAGACAAACAAAAAGACTGATAAAAGTATATGACAAGAGAAAAAAATATATATATATAAGCAAAAAAAAGGGAAGAACCTCATCAGAAAGAACCCCAAGTATGAGGTTTATATATTATCGGGACAAGCACAAATTCACAGAAACACTGACAGAAGGAAAAATTGGCAGAGTAGTTATAAATTCTCCGTGTGGGGGAGGAAGGTAATGTTGATTCTTCTTGAATGTATCTTGATGTTTCTGTTAAGGGACTCAACGTTCCTAAGTTACAGGGGGATTAGAAACTGGTTTGCCTATAGGAGAACATAGGCAGTAACCTCTTCGATATCAGCCACAGCAACTTCTTTCAAGATATGTCTCCAAAGGCCAAGGAAACAAAAGCAAAAATGAACTTTTGGGACTTCATCAAGATCAAAAGCTTCTGAACAACACAGGAAATATTCAACCAAACAAAAAGGCAACCCACAGAATGGGAGAAGATATTTACAAATGACAGTACAGACAAAAGGTTGATATCCAGGATCTATAAAGAACTTCTCAAACTCAACACACACAAAACAGATATGCATATCAAAAAGATTGACAGAAGATATGAACAGACACTTCTCCAATGAGGACATACAAATGGCTATCAGACACATGAAAAAATGTTCATCATCACTAGCCATCAGGGAGATTCAAATTAAAACCACATTGAGATACCACCTGACACCAGTTAGAATGGCCAAAATTAGCAAAACAGGAAACAACGTGTGTTGGAGAGGATGTGGAGAAAGGGGAACCCTCTTACACTGTTGGTGGGAATGCAAGTTAGTGCAGCCACTTTGGAGAACAGTGTGGAGATTCCTGAAGAAATTAAGAATAGAGCTTCCCTATGACCCTGCAATTGCACTGCTGGGTATTTACTCCAAAGATACAGAAGGAGTGAAAAGAAGGGCCATCTGTACCCCAATGTTTATTGCAGCAATGGCTACGGTCGCCAAACTGTGTAAAGTACCAAGATGCCCTTCAACGGATGAATGGATAAGGAAGATGTGGTCCATATACACAATGGAGTATTATGCCTCCATCAGAAAGGATGAATACCCAACTTTTGTAGCAACATGGACGGGACTGGAAGAGATTATGCTGAGCGAAATAAGTCAAGCAGAGAGAGTCAAGTGTCATATGGACTCACGTATTTGTGAAGCATAACAAAGAACATGAAGGACATGGGGAAATGGAGAGGAGAGGGAGTTGAGGGAAACTGGTGGGGGAGATGAACCATGAGAGAATATGGACTCTGAAAAACAACCAGAGGGTTTTGAAGGGGCGGGGTTGGGGTGGGAGGTTGAGGAACCAGGTGGTGGGTAATAGGGAGGACAGGTAGTGCATGGAGCACTGGGTATGATGCCAAAACAATGAACACTATTATGCTGTAAATAAACAAATAAAAAAAAAAAGAAAAAGAAACTGGTTTGCCTATAGGGGTAGCATTGATTGGGGAAAGGGGATTACCTTGAAGTTTAACTCTATATGTATAGCTGAAAATAAAAATTAAAAAAGAATAAACTAGAGTAAACAAAGTTAAAATTAAAAAAGAATGAAAAAAATAGAAAAGCAAAAGAAAAACACGGGTGTATGTATCAAAAAATTCAGGTAGAATGTTATTAAAGAATTTGATGTACTGGACAACTCATTGTGGTGGTAAATAGGTTAAAAAATTATCTGTATGTATAAAAAAAAGAGAGCCAGAATATTGGTAAAGAGTTAAAATAAAAGTTGTATTTATGTAGTAGTGGTGGTTGTTCTCTTGAGTCTTTTTTTTTTTCTTCCTTCCTTTTTGGTTTTCTTCTGGAGGGGCCTGCCACGTGGGTTTTCAGACAATGATGTTCCCTGAGTTAGGTCCTCCCGCTCCCCTCAAGGGGGTGGGCTCTGAGGAAACTGTTTTTTTTCAGGCTTTTGTTCTCTGGGGGTTTTTATGTTCTTTCACCTGCTTTCTCTCGCCTTGACAGCTTTTGATGTTTTTTGGAGCTTTAGAGGAGAGCAAACTGCACCCCAAACTCCCTCTCAGAGAGAAGCCTCAGAATGTTTTTCAAGAGCTGCTGGCAGAGTCGGTTCTGAGTCACTGTCCCTGGGGATGCAGGAGCTCCTCATTGTACCCAAAACCAGGGCAGCGGTGGCTGTCTGGGCAGCTCCAGACTGCCAGAGAGGTTCGGAGCAGAGATTGCACACTGAGATTTTCCCGATGTCCTGGGCTGGGAATATCTGGTTTTTCTGGATGCCAGAGCTCCAGGCTAGCGCCTATGAGCACCTCTCCCAAGGGAGGGTGTGGGATGCGCTCATTTCAGGATTGCCCTCTGGCCAGTCTCCCAGCCCCTCACGGGAGCCAGACCCCACTTCTTCTTGGGCACGCTGGCTTTCAGTCGCTCTGGTGGCTCAGGGACCTGATTTCTCCACCGCACTCTCTCTGGCTCAGCACCTGGGGAGGCTGTCCTGGGTCCGGGGACTTAGGTCCCTTACCCTAACCGCCCAGGTTCCCACTATTAACCCCGGGATCATTTGCTCTTTGTTTTTTGAGTGCTTTCAACCAGACTCCAAGTTAATGCTAGTCCCCAGACGCAGGGCCCTCTCATATTGGGGTATTACTTTCCAATCTGTCACCTCTGGTGGCTCCCTCCCCCTTTTCTTTATCTTCCGATATCAGTCCTATACTCCCAGTCTGCTTTACATGCCACTGGTGTCTTCTGCTCCTGTAGAGATCCAGACATGTATAATTCTGATCTCAGGCTGATTTCATGGGTGGTCGGAGTTCTTTGGTAGGTAATCAGCTCAATTTAGAGTACAGGTTGAAACGGCGCCTCCTCCTACTTCCCCGCCATCTTGACTCCCCTTTATTTATTTAGAATAAATAATATCTTAAAAAAAAGCATTTGCAACTCAATCAATGTAATAGAACAAATCAATAAGAGAAGAGAGAAGAACCACATGGTCCTCTCAATTGATGCAGAAAAAGCATTGGACAAAATCCAGCATCCGTTCCTGATTAAAACGCTTCAAAGTATAGGGATAGAGGGAATATTCCTGAACTTCATAAAATCTATCTATGAAAGACCTACATCAAATACCATCCTCAATGGAAAAAAGCTTGCAGCCGTCCCGTTGATATCAGGAACACAACAAGAATGCCTACTCTCACCACTCTTGTTCAACATAGTATTAGAAGTCCTAGCAACGGCAATCAGACAACAAAGAGAAACAAAAGTATCCAAATTGGCAAGGAAGAAGTCAAACTCTCTCTCTTCGCAGATGACATGATTCTTTATATGGAAAACCCCAAAGACTCCACCCCCAAACTACTAGAACTCATACAGCAATTCAGTAACGTGGCAGGATACAAAGTCAATGTACAGAAATCAGTGGTTTTCTTATACACTAACAATGTAAATACAGAGAAGGAAATTAGATAATTGGTTCCATTTACTATAGCACCAAGAATCATAAGATACCTGGGAATAAATCTAACCAAAGAGGTACAGGACCTGTACTCAAGGAACTACAGAACACTCATGAAAGAAATTGAAGAAGACACAAAAAGATAGAAGACCATTCCATGTTCTTGGATCGGAAGAATAAACATTGATAAAATGTCTATACGGCCTGGAGCAATCTATACTTTTAATGCCATTCTGATCACAATTCTACTGGTATTTTTCAAAGAGCTGGAGCAAATAATCCTAAAGTTTGTATGGAATCAGAAGAGACCCCAAATGGCTAAGGAAATGTTGAAAAATAAAAACAAAACTGGTGGCATCACGTTACCTGATTTCAAGCCTTACTACAAAGCTGTGATCACCAAGACAGTGTGGTACTGGCATAAAAACAGATACATAGACCAGTAGAACAGAGTAGACAGCCCCGATATGGACCCTCTACTCTATGGTCAAATAATCTTGGACAAAACTGAAAAAAAATAGAATGGTAAAAAGGCAGTCTCTTCAATAAATGGTGCTGGGAAAACTGGACAGCTGTATGTAGAAGAATGAAACTCGACCATTCTTTTACACCGTACACAAAGATAAACTCGAAATGGATAAAACACCTGCGATAGGAATCCATCAGAATCCTAGAGGAAAACATAGGCAGTAACATCTTCAATATCAGCCACAGCAACTTCTTTCAAGTTATGTCTCCAAAGGCAAAGGAAACAAAAGCGAAAAGGAACTTTTGGGACTTCATCAAGATCAAAAGCTTCTGTACAGCAAAGGAAACAGTCAACAAAACAAAAAGGCAACCCACGAAATGGGCGAAGATATTTTCAAATGATAGTACAGACAAAAGGTTGATATCCAGGATCTATAAAGAACTTCTCAAACTCAACACACACAAAACAGATAATCATATCAAAAAATGGACAGAAGATGTGAACAGACACTTCTCCACTGAAGACATACAAATGGCTATCAGACACATGAAAAAATGCTCATCATCACTAGGCATCAGGGAGATTCAAATTAAAACCACATTGAGATATCATCTTTCACCACTTAGAATGGCCAAAATTTGCAAGACAGGAAACAACGTGTGTTGGAGAGGTTGTGGAGAAAGGGGAACCCTCTTACACTGTTGGTGGGAATGCAAGTTGGTGCAGCCACTTTGGAGAACAGTGTGGAGATTCCTGAAGAAATTAAGATTAGAGCTTCCCTATGACCCTGCAATTGCACTACTTGGTATTTACTCCAAAGATACAGATGCAGTGAAAAGAAGGGCCATCTGTACCCCAATGTTTATTGCAGCAAAGGCCACGGCCGCCAAACTGTGGAAAGAATCAAGATGCTCTTCAACTGACAAATGGATAAGGAAGATGTGGTCCATATACACGATGGAGTATTATGCCTCCATCAGAAAGGATGAATACCCAACTTTTGTAGCAACATGGACAGGACTGGAAGAGATTTTGCTGAACGAAATAAGTCAAGCAGAGAGAGTCAAGTATCATATATTCTCACATATTTGTGGAGCATAACAAAGAACATGGAGGACATGGGGAGATGGAGAGGAGAAGGGAGTTGTGGGAAATTGGAAGGGGAGATGAACCATGAGGGACTATGGATTCTGAAAAACAACCTGAGGGTTTTGAAGGGGCGGGGGTTGGGAGGTTGGGGAACCTGGTGGTGGGTAATCGAGAGGGCAGGTATTGCATGGAGCACTGGGTGTGGTGCAAAAACAATGAATACTGTTATGTTGAAAATAAATTTAAAAAAAGAAACTATAGTAAGCTTAATAATCTGCCTACGGTGAATAAAATATGATGAAAATTATTCACTAAACAAAAAAAGAGAAACAAGGTAAATGAGCAAAAGAAAAAAAGGGAGAGAGGAAAAACAACAATGAGACTCACAAATAGAGAAAGTACAGATGGTTACCAAAGGGGTGGTGGGAATAGGTGATGTAGAGTAAGGAGTGCACTTGTGATGAGCACTGGGTGATATATGGAATTGATGAATCACTATATTGTATCCTTTAACCTAACATTATACTGCATGTTAACTATAGGAATTTTAAAAGAAATAAGAGAAAACAATCAAATAAATAAATAAAAAGAAATAAAAGGCATCCAAATTAGCAAAGAAGTAGTAAAACATTCACTATTTGTAGGTTACATGATGTTATATATATAGAAAAACTGGAAGACTCCATTAAAAACTGCTAGAACTGATAAATTCAATAAAGTCACAGGATACAGTCAGCATACAGAAATCTGTTTTATTTCTATACACCAGTAATGGAGGATCAGAAGGAGAAATGAAGGAATTAATCCCATTTACAACTGCACCGAAAACAATAAGATACTTAGAAATAATGTAATGAAAGAGGTAAAAGATCTATATTCTGACAACCTTAAAACACTTATGAAAGACAAAGCTAGAACAAACAATGTTTAAACTTGTATGGAACCAGAAAACATGGCAAATAGCCAAAGCAACCTTTAAAAAGAAAAGCAAAGCCAGAAGCATCACAATTCCAGACTTCAAGATATATTACAAAGCTGAAGGAAGCAAAACAGTATGGAATTGGCATAAAAAAAGACCTAGATCTCTGGAACAGAATACAAAACCAAGAAATAAACCCATAACTATATGGTCAATTAATCTTTGATGAAGCAGGAAAGAATATCCAATGGGGGGGAACAGTCTCCAACAAATGGTATTGGGAAAACTGGCTAACAACATGCAAAAGAATGAAACCGGATCACTTCCTTACACTACACACAGAAATAAATTCAAAATGGATGAAATACCTGAATGTGAGACCTGAAATGCTAAAAATCCTAGAGGAGAATGAAGGCAGTAACTTCTTTGATATCAGCCATAACTTTTTTTTCTATGTATGTTTCCTGAAGCAAGGCAAAGAAAAGCAAAAATAAACTATTGGGACATCATCAAAGTCTTGCACAATGAAGGAAACAATAAAAAAACTAATTCATTGACTCATAAATGGTTAATATCCAAAATATATAAAGAACTTCTACAAATCAACACCCCAAAAATGAATAATCCAGTTAAAAAATGGGCAGGGGCACCTGGGTGTCTCAGTCGGATAAGAATCTGTCTCCAGCTCAGGTCATGATCAAGCCCCACTTTGGGCTCCTGCTCAGCAGGGAGTTTGATTGCCCCCCTCCCATTGCCCCCTCCCTCCACTCATGCTCCCTCTCTCTCTCAAATAAAATATTTTTTTAAAAATGTTAAAAAATGGTCAGAAGACATGAACAGACATTTTACCAAAGAAGACATACAGATAGAAAAAAGACACATAATAAGATGTTCAAAATTACTCATTATCAGGGAAATGTAAATGTAAACTAATAAGAGATATCATCTCATACTTGTCAGAATGGCTAAAATCAACACCACAAGAAACAACAGGTGTTGAAAGGATGTGGAGAAAGGCAAACCCTCTTGCACTTTTGGTGGGAATGCAAACTGGTGCTACCACTCTGGAAAAAAGTATGGAGGTACCTCAAAAAGTTAAAAAATAGAAGTAACCTATGATCCAGAAATTGCACTACTAGATATTTAACCCAAATGATACAAAAAATACCAATTAAGTGTGATACATGCACCCGTACGTTTATAGCATTATCTATAAGGCCAAATTATGGAACTAGCCCAGGTGTCGACCCACTGATAAATGTATAAAGAAGTGGTAGTTTATACATATAATGGAATATTACTCAGCCATGAAAAAGAAATCTTGCCATTTGCAACAACATGGATGAAGTTAGAGAGTATTACATTAAACGAAATAAATCAGTCAGAGGAAGATGAAACCCATAAGATTTCACTCATATATGGAATTTAAGAAGCAAAACAAAGGAGGAAAGGAAAAAGAAAGAGAGTGAGGCAAGCCAAAATACATTTTCTTAATATAGAGCATAAATTGATGGTTACCAGAAGGGAAGTATGTGGGAATAGGTTAAATATGTAGTGGGGATTAAAGAGTGCCCTTGTGATGAGCACTGGGTATTGTATAGGACTGTTGAATCACTATATGGTATACCTGAAACTAATATTACACTGTATGTCAACTAACTGGAATTTAAATAAATACTTTTAAAAAAGACTGGGCATGCTCATAATTGAAAAGTAAATTTACTACAAGGAAGGTCTATAAAGAACTCCTCAAACTCAACATACACAAAACAGATAATCATATCAAAATGGGCAGAAGACATGAACAGACACTTCTCCAATGAAGACATACAAATGGCTAACAGACACATGAAAAAAATATTCATTATCACTAGCCATCAGGGAGATTAAAATCAAAATCACATTGAGATGCCACCTTACACCAGTTAGAAAGGCAAAAATTAACAAGATAGTAAACAATGTGTGTTGGAGAGTATGTGGAGAAAGGGGAACCCTCTTCCGCTGTTGGTGGGAATGTAAGTTGGTGCAGCCAATTTGGCGTACAGTGTGGAGATTCCTTAGGAAATTAAAAGCAGAGTTTCCCTATACCCTGCAATTGCGCTACTGGGTATTTACCACAAAGATACAGATGTAGTGAAAAGAAGGGCCATCTGTACCCCAATGTTTATAGCCGCAATGGCCACAGTCACCAAACTGTGGAAAGAACCAAGATGTCCTTCAACGGACAAATGGATAAAGAAGATGTAGTCCATATATACTATGGAGTATTATGCCTCCATCAGAAAGGATGAATACCCAACTTTTGTATCAACATGGATGCGACTGGAAGAGATTATGCTGAGCGAAATAAGTCAAGCAGAGAGTCAATTATCATATGGTTTCGCTCATTTGTGGATCATAAGAAACAACATGAAGGACATGTGAAGATGAAAAGAGAAGGGAGTTGCGGGAAATTGGAGAGGGAGATGAACCACGAGAGACTGTGGACTCTGAAAAACAATCTGAGAGTTTTGGAGGAGCAGGGGGTGGGATGTTGCGTGAGCCTCATGCTGGGTATTATGCAGGGCACAATTGCATGGAGCACTGGGTGTGGTGCATAAACAATGAATTCTGGAACATTGAAAATAAATTTTAAAAATGATAAAAATTTTAAAAAATAATAAAACAAATTTTTAAAAAATAGAAAGCAAACATGAAAAAATAAAAAAGAAGGTATGTTCTGAAAGAAGCATTTTGGACTTGAACAAATTTGAGCTTCTCTTTAAAAATCAAGGTTTTACATGGACGGGACTGGAAGAGATTATGCTGAGTGAAATAAGTCAAGCAGAGGGAGTCAAGTATCATATGGTCTCACTTATTTGTGGAGCATAACAAATAACACGGAGGACATGGGGAGATGGAGAGGAGAGGGAGTTGAGGGAAACTGGAAGGGGAGATGAACCATGAGAGACTATGGACTCTGAAAAACAACCAGAGGGTTTTGAAGGGGCGGGGGGGGTGGGAGGTTGAGGAACCAGGTGGTGGGTAATAAGGAGGGCACGTACTGCATGGAGCACTGGGTGTAATGCCAAAACAATGAACATTGTTATGCTGTAAATAAACAAATAAAAAAAAATCAAGGTTTTAGTGTGCCTGGGTGGCTCAGTGGGTTAAGCCGCTGCCTTCAGCTCAGGTCATGATCTCAGGGTCCTGGGATCGAGTCCCACATCAGGCTCTCTGCTCAGTGGAGAGCCTGCTTCCCTTCCTCTCTCTCTGCCTGCCTCTCTTGTGATTTCTCTCTGTCAAATAAATAAATAAAATCTTTAAAAAAATAATAAAAAATAAAAATCAAGGTTTTTGTTTTGTTTTGTTTTGTTTTGAGATAATTATGGATTCATATGCAGCTTTAACAATAGGGAGTGACATCAGCAAGATGGCAAATAGGAAGTCTAAGGGCCTTATTCCATGGAGACACTAAGTAAATAGAATGACCGAAGTAGCTTTGTGAGAACCCTAGAAACCAGGTAAGAAGCTGCAGGAACCAAATAAATGCCTAAACAAGTAAAAGCTAAAATGGTAGAAAAATTCATAGTCCTTTTGCTCTTCCTTAATTAAGAAGAAGGCACCCAATTCTCAGTGCCTCCCTCAAGAATATAAAGAAAAAGGAAGTTTCTTGCACTGATCTGTTTTGTTCATAGGCAGCCTGAGGAATTGGTTTCTATCTCACCAGACTTGGGGTACTAGAATGGTGTCATAATTTGTATATCCAATTGGAGTCTATTCAAACTATTGGCAGGTGAGAGATGGAGGGGTTTTGCAGAAACACAGGTGCCTGCAGGCAAGAGACTATGGGCAGAGGAATACAAAGTTACTTTCAAAGCTTCTGAAAAGCCCAGGTAAGATTCCTAAGGAAATTAATACATTTAAAAATAGCTGAGTACATGGGGATTGGGAATAAAAGCACATGCACAGGCCCAGGAAAGATGCATCTCCAGAAAAGTTTGGAGTGAACCCTGGGCTATTAAACTGAGCTTAATGGAGGTCTCCCTTTGTGTATAGCCAGTCCTTGAAGACTGGGAGAGGTATGTGGTTTTTAAATACCCAAATTTCAACAAAAGGTTATGAGGCATAAAAAGAATCAAGAAATATAGGGGGAAAATATCTAGAAACAGACACTAAAAAAACACAGTCCTCTTCTTCCTTGACAAAATCAATCAACCAATCAAACAAACAAACAAATAAATAAATAAAACAAACAAACTGCTTTAAATATGCTCAGTTAACTCAAAGAGAACATGGATAGACAAACAAAATAAGGAACTTGATTTAGGAACAAAGTGAACAAAGTGAACAAAGAGTGAAAAAAAAAAACAAACAGGAATTCTAGAGTATTAAAAAAAAAGAACAAAAATTGAATTGAAACAATGTGGTGCATAAACAATGAATTCTGGAACACTGAAAATAAATTTTAAAACTAAGTAAAAATTTTAAAAAATAAAAGACAAAGTAATGGAAAGTAATGAAGCTAAAAAACATAAAAAGTATTATGCAATGTAAGTACAGACATAGGGAACTCAGTGACTCTATCAAACATCATAACATTTGTATTATGGGAGTTCTAGAAGAAGTCAGGGGGAAAGGGGAGAAAAATCATTTGCTGAAATAATAATTGTAAGCTTCCAAAATCTGGGGAAAGAAATAGACATCCAGATCAAGGAGGCAGAGAAAACTCCCATCAAAACCAACACAAGTAGGTCAACACCAAGACATATTATTAAAGTTAATTTAATATATATAATATAATATAAAGTTAATTAAAGTTAAATTTGCAAAACATAGTTATAAAGAAAAATATCTTAAAAGCAGCAAGAAAATAGAAGTCCATAACTGACAAGGGAGAACCCGCTCTCTGAACAGAAACTTGGCAAGTCAGAAGGTAATGGTATAATATATTCAGTGTGCTAAACAGGAAAATCTGCAACCAAGGATATTCTACTCAGCAAGGCTATTGCTCAGAAGAGAGGAGATCAAGAATTTTCCAGACAAACAAAACTAAAAGAGTTTGTGACCACCGTACCAACCCTGCGGAAAATAATAATAGGTACTCTTTGAATACAAAGGAGTGACCAAAAATGATAAACACGAGAAAGGATCAGGGAAAATCTTCAAAGTCAATAAAACAAGTAATTAAATGGCACTAAATAATTATCTATCCATAATTAATCTGAATGTAAATGGACTAAATTCTCCAACCAAAAGACACAGGGTGTCAGAACAGATAAGAAAATAAGACCCATCTATGTGCTGCTGACAACAGATTCATTTTAGATCTAGAGTCACCTACATACTGAAAGTGTGGGGATGGAGAAATATTAATCATACAAATGGATGTGAAAATAAAGCTAGAATAGTAGTACTTATATTGGACAAATTAGACTTTAAAACAAAGACTGTATAACACGATATAAAGAAGGATACTAGATTATAATAAAGGGTAAAATCCAACAAGAAGATCTAACAATTGTAAATTATTATGCATGCAGCACGGGAACACCAATGTATGTAAAATAACGAATTACAAACATAAATGAACTAGTATATAATAATTATTATAATAGTAGTGGAATTTAACATCCCACTAACCTCAATGGAGAGATAATATAAGCAGAAAATCAACAAAGAAACAATGGCTTTGAAGGACACACTGGAACAGATGGGGAACATTCCATCCTAAACCAGAATATATATTCTTTTCAAGTGCACATAGGGCATTCTTCAGAACAGATCAGATGGAATTCAGGCAAATAAAAAAAACTGGAAAGACCACAAATTCATGGAAATTAAACAACGTGTTACTAAACAATGAGTGTGTCTGCCAGGAAAAGTCATTTAAAAACAAGGACTTTTGGGACTTCATCAAGATCAAAAGCTTCTGCACAGCAAAGGAAACAGTCAACAAAACAAAGAGGCAACCCACGGAATGGGAGAAGATATTTGCAAATGACAGTACAGACAAAAGATTGATATCCAGGATCTATAAAGAACTCCTCAAACTGAACACACACAAAACAGATAATCATATAAAAAATGGGCAGAAGATATGAACAGACACTTCTCCACTGAAGACATACAAATGGCTATCAGACACATGAAAAAATGTTCATCATCACTAGCCATCAGGGAGATTCAAATTAAAACCACATTGAGATACCACCTGACACCAGTTAGAATGGCCAAAATTAGCAAGACAGGAAACAACGTGTGTTGGAGAGGATGTGGAGAAAGGGGAACCCTCTTACACTGTTGGTGGGAATGCAAGTTAGTACAGCCACTTTGGAGAACAGTGTGGAGACTCCTCAAGAAATTAAGAATAGAGCTTCCCTATGACCCTGCAATTGCACTGCTGGGTATTTACCCCAAAGATACAGATGTAGTGAAAAGAAGGGCCATCTGTACCCCAATGTTTATTGCAGCAATGGCCATGGTCACCAAACTGTGGAAAGAACCAAGATGCCCTTCAACTGACAAATGGATAAGGAAGATGTGGTCCATATACACTATGGAGTATTATGCCTCCATCAGAAAGGATGAATACCCAACTTTTGTAGCAACATGGATGGGACTGGAAGAGATTGTGCTGAGTGAAATAAGTCAAGCAGAGAGAGTCAAGTATCATATGGTCTCACTTATTTGTGGAGCATAACAAAGAACACGGTGGACATGTGGAGATGGGGAGATGGAGAGGAGAGGGAGTTGAGGGAAACTGGAAGGGGAGATGAACCATGAGAGACTATGGACTCTGAAAAACAACCAGAGGGTTTTGAAGGGGCAGGGGTGATGGGAGTTTGAGGAACCAGGTGGTGGGTAATAGGGAGGGCACATACTGCATGGAGCACTGGGTGTGGTGCAAAAACAATGAACACTTTTATGCTGAAAATAAACAAATAAAAAAATACAAGGAAATGAATGAAAATAAAAAGAAAATGGTCTAATGCCTTTATGATACAGCAAAAGGGGTCATAAGAGGATCAACATAGAATAAATGAAACAAGATGGGATTGGGAGGGAGACAAACCATAAATGACTCTTAATCTCACAAAACAAACTGGGGGTTGCTGGGGGGAGGTGGGATTGGGAGAGGGGGAGCGGGCTATGGACATTGGGGAGGGGAGGCGAACCATAAGAGACTATGGACTCTGAAAAACAACCTGAGGGTTTTGAAGGGTCAGGGGTGGGAGGTTGGGGGAACAGGTGGTGGGTGATGGGGAAGGCACGTTTTGCATGGAGCACTGGGTGTTGTGCAAAAAGAATGAATACTGTTACGCTGAAAAAATTAATAAAAAGGGGAAAAAAAAGGAAAAAAAACATAGCAATACAGGCCACCTTAAGGAGCAAGAAAAATCTCAAATTAACAACTTAACCTTACACATAAAGAAGCTCAAAAAAAAAAAGAAAAGAAAAGAAAACAACCTGAGGTTTTGAAGGGGCAGGGTTGAGAGGTTGGGGAACCAGGTGGAGGGTAATAGAGAGGGCACATATTGCATGGAGTACTGGGTGTGGTGCAAAAACAATGAGTACTGTTACACTGAAAATAAATAAATTAATTTAAAAAAAGAACAAAGAAAGGACAAAGACAGTGGAAGAAGGGAAATAATAAAGATTAGGGCAGAAATAAACGATATAGAAACTAAAAACAAAACAAAAAAACCCCAAACAATACAACAGATCAACGAAACCAGGAGCTGGTCCTTTGGAAAAATTAATAAATTGATAAACCCTTAGTTAGTCTTATCAAAAAGAAAGAGAAAGGATCAAATAAAATCACAAAAGGGTGGGTAGAAATAAGAAGCAAACACCACAGAAATATAATTATAAGATAATCTTATAGAAAAATATATGTCATTTGTATACCCTGAAAGAAATGGATAAGTTCCTAGAAACATATAAGCTATCAAAACTAAAACAGGAAGAAATAGAAAACTGGAACAGACCAATAACCTGAAAGACAATTGAATCAGTAATTGAAAAATTCTGAACATGCAACTGATGAGCCATTGAGCACTACATCAAAAACTAATGATGTACTGTCTGGTGACTAACATAACATAACAAAAAATTATAATAAAAACTAATGACGTACTATATGTTAGGTAATTCAACACAATAAAATAAGATAAAAAATTAGGGAGGGAGGAAACAGAAGCCTATTTCAGTGGGACCCTTGAATTTCGCAGGATAGCTATCAAACCATTGTGAACACCTATGAAATCAGCCTGAGATATAAGAAGACATATCTGGATTTCTACAAGTGGAAAAGTGACTGCTTTTGGAAATTTGGGCTGTACAGAGTTGTGAATTTGCAGGGAAATATGGAAGATAAACAGATGTGGGAGGGAGTCTCCATAAGCTGGCTACTGGAAAGTAATGTAACAGTGGAGTACAAAATCAGAACCCTTAGAAATCTGCTCTAGGGAGAGACATCCCTCAGTGAAGGGGGCTCTGGAAATGAAAAGGCAGAATTCTAGGTAGGGCATAATGTTTTCAGATTAAAAGAGACCACAGAGCTAAAGAGGATTCCTGAAACAGTAGAGGGCTTGAGCACTGGAGCCAGGAAGCAGGTTATGGTCACCAAGCCCAGGAAGGGATTTTCATCTTGGATCTCCATAAAACACAAGCCTGGCCGGTCTGTAAATACTCTTTCCTTGAACAGCCTGAAAAAATCTGGAACCTGCACCCATACCCAGGCCAAAACTCGACCAGTAGTGGCTGGGAAAGGGCTTTAGAGCAGAACCAAATCCTGGTTCCAGAGCTTGGGTGCATGCACAATCCAATAACCACTTGTGGTTTTTAGAATCACAAACAGCAGAGGCACTCCTGGGCCTCTGAGACTATGTATGAGAAAGTTGCTGTGGGCACACACCACATGAGGCTGCAGTTTTCAGCAATGTATGCAAAAGTAGAGTTCTTCCTGGAAGGTCTATCAGAGAGCCGGCAGAGAATTTTCTGCTCTGGGCCAGAGGTTTGGCTGCAACCATTTTTGCTCTGATCCTTTGAAGAGGTTCAGAAAGCACCCAGGGAACAAAAGCCAGACAGAAAATTGTTTTCCACTGAGCCCATTCCCCTGACAGGGAGTGGGTTAATGCTGAACAGCCAGGGTTACCTGAGAAGCAGCACATTAAATCCCTCCCCAAAAAGACAATCTGGAAGAATAGATGGAACACAATTCTATAGATCCTATAAAACTATAAAATCCCAACCCCGGGGGGGGGGGGGGAAATTGTATATTGACCTCATATGTGGCCTCATGAGTTATTTTTCAGATAAAATGCTCCTTTCGTTTTTTTCTGATGCTTTTTCTGTTTTTTATTTTACCATTATCTCATCTGAACTATATGCTTATTATATCAACTTATATATCATAGATGCTTTTTAACCTGTATTTTACACCTATATTTTATAGATATATGCTTTATTGTAGTATTTTATCACTCTTTTCAATTATATATATATGTAACTTTTATATTCCTTGTAATTTTGGGACATAGTGTCCTCCAAAACACGGATCAAAATACAACCAGAAACAACTGAAACACCCCGCTTTGTACACATTGAGAGACTACAAACCCCTTTTTCTTCCCCCAATTTAAATTTTTTTTAATTTAATTTTTAAATTTTATTCTTGTGTTTCCTTTTGGCTGTGTGTGTGTGTGTGTGTGTGTGTGTGTGTGTGTGTGTGTGGTGGTGGCTTCTGATCACTCCAGATTTTGCTACAGAGCATCTTGTTTGGGTCATGGTTGAATCAGCTTATTCACTCAACCATCTCTAAACTGAATGACTAGGAGGAGGAACTCTGAACTAAGAAAAGAAAGAGACATTGTCCTCTGCCACAGAACTGATGGGTCTAGATATAAGCAAGATGTCAGAGACAGAATTCAGGATAGCAATCATAAAGTCAATACCTAGACTTGAAAAAAAGCATTAGTGACAATATAGAATCTCTCAACCAGAAATGAGAT
Source organism: Meles meles (assembly GCF_922984935.1). Lineage (NCBI taxonomy): Eukaryota > Metazoa > Chordata > Mammalia > Carnivora > Mustelidae > Meles > Meles meles. The sequence continues at coordinate 52,347,413 of NC_060087.1, forward strand.
CTAATCAGTCTGAAATAAAAAATGTTATGAATGAGATGCACTCTAAATTGGATGCTCTAGCAGTTATGGTAAAAGAGGCAGAAGATAGAATCAGTGATCTAGAAGATAAGCCAATGGAAAAGAAGGAAGTTGATGAAAATAGAGACAGCTAGCAGCACATGAAAAAAGGATTGGAGAGATGATTTATGTCATGAGATGTTCCAATATCTGAATTATTAGGATCTCCAAGGGGGGTGGAGAGAGAGAGAGGACTAGAAGGTATATCAGAGAAAATCATAATTGAGAACATCCCTAATCTGGGGAAGGAAATAAGCATTTGAGTCCAAGAGGCTGAGAGGACCCCTCCTAAAATCAGTAAAAATAGATCAACACCCTGACATATAATAGTGAAGCTTGCAAATCTTAGAGCCAAGGATGCTACACTGAGAGCACCTAGAGGGAAACAATTTCTTACATACAGAGGGAGGACCATCAGAATAACATCAACCTGTCCACAGAAACCTTACTCAGGGTACTAAACGAAAAGAACATGCATCCAAGAGCAGTTTACCCAACAAGGCTGTCATTCAGAATGGATGAAGACATAAAGAGATTTCAGGACAAGCAGAAACTGAAAGAATATGTGACCACCAAGCAAACACTGTAAGAAATATTCAGGGGTACACTGTAAGTGAGGCGAGACCCTAAGAGTTACATAGACTGGAACAAAACAGGAAAAATCTACAGAAACATGGACTTTACAGGCTAGAAATCACATGAAATCCATATCTATCAATAGCTACTCTGAAGGTAAAGGGTTCAGTGCTCCCATGAAAAGGCACAAGGTTTTGTATTGGATGAGAAAGCAGGATGCATCCATATGCTGTCTACTGGAGACCCATTTTGAAACTAAATACACCACAAGATTCAAAGTGAGGGGATGGAGAACCATTTACTGTGCTAACTGACCTCAAAAGAAAGGTGGGGTGGATCCTTATATCAGTAAAATTAGATTTTAAATGAAAGACCATAGTAAGAGATGTAGAAGGACACTTTATCATACCTAAAAGCTCTTTTCAACAGGAAGATCTAACAATTATAAATATATACACCCCAAACATGGGAGCAGGAAATTATGTAAACAAATTAATAACCAAAATAAGGAAACATACAGATAGTAGTAAGTTAATAATAGGAGACCTCAACACAACACTCACAGCAATGGACAGATCAACTAAGCAGAAGACCAACAAAGAAATAAGAACTGTGAATAACATCCTGGACCAGACAGACTTCATAGATACATATAGAACATTCCATCCTTGGTCTCAGGGTCCTGGGATCGAGCCCCGCATGGGGCTCTCTGCTCAGCAGGGAGTCTACTTCCTCCTGTCTCTCTGCCTGCCTCTCTGCCTACTTGTGATCTCTCTCTCTCTCTCTGTCAAATAAATAAATAAAATCTTTTAAAAAAAAGAACATTCCATCCTAAAACAACAGAATACTCATTTTCTTTTTTTAAAATTTATTTATTTGACAGACAGAGATCACAAGTAGGCAGAGAGGCAGGCAAAGAGAGGAGGAAGCAGGCTCCCCGCTGAGCAGAGAGCCTGATGTGGGGCTCGATCCCAGGACTCTGGGATCATGACCTGAGCCAAAGGCAGAGGCTTTAACCCACTGAGCCACCCAGACACCCCTGGAATACTCATTTTCTTGAATACACATGGAACTTTTCCATAATAGACCACATACTGGGTTACAAATCAGGTCTCAACCAATACCAAAAGATTGAGATTATTTGCTGCATATTTTCAGACCACAGTGTCGTGAAACTGGAACTCAACCAGAAGAAGAAATTTGGAAGGAATTCAAACACCTGGAAGTTAAAAAGCATCCTGCTAAAGAATGATTGGCTCAACCAAGAAATCTAAGAAGAATTTAAGTTATTGAAATTCATGGGAATGAAAACACATTCATTCAAAACCTATGGGATACTGCAAAGATAAATACATAGCCATCCAAGCCTCATTCAAAAAAGCAGAAAAATCCCAAATTAACAAGCTAAACTTATACCTAAAGAACCAGAAGACAGAACAGCAAAGAAGGCCTAAACCAAGCAGAAGAAGAGAAATAATAAAGTTTAGAGCAGAAAACAATGAAATAGAAACAAGAAAAACAGCATTAACAAATCAATAAAAGTAGAAGTTGGTTCTTTGAAAGAATTGATGAGATTGATGAACATCTGGCCAGACATAACCAAAAGAAAAGGGAAAGGACCCAAATTAGTAAACTCACAAATGAAAAAGAAGAGACTATGAGTAGCACCAAGGAAATAGAAACAATTATTATAAATTATAACCAGCAACTACATGTCAGAAATTAAGCAATCTAGAAGAAATGGACACATTCCTGGAAACTTATAGTCTACCAAAATTGAAATAGGAAAAAATAGACAATCTAAACAGATCAATAACCAGCAAGGATATTAAAGCAGTAATTAAAAGCCTCCCAAAAAAACAAGATTCCACAGCCAGATGGCCTCCTAGGGGAATCCTTCTAAACATTTAAAGAGGACATCATACTTATTCTACTGAAGCTGTTTCAAAAAATGAAATAGAAGGACTCAAACTCATTCTCTGAGGCCAGCATTACCCTGATACCAAAACCAGACAAAGACCCCAACAAAAAGGAGAATTTCTGCCCAATATCCCCGATGAAGATGGATGCCAAAATACTCAACAACATCCTAACCAATAGGATCTAACAGTACATTAAAAGGACTATTCACCATGACCAGGTGGGATTTATTCCTCTGATGCAAGGGTGGTTCAAGAGCTGTAAATAAATCAATGTGATAAAGCATATTAATTAAAGAAAAGACAAAAGGCATTTGACAAAATACAGCATCTTTTCCTGATTAAAACTCCCCCACAGTAAAGGGACGAGGGAACATACCTCAATATCATAAAAGTCATCTATGAAAAGCATACAGTAAATATTCTCAATGGGGGAAAAGCTAAGAGCTTTTCCTTTAATGTCAGAAACACGACAGGGATGCGCACTCTCACCACTGTGGTTTAACATCATACTATAAGTCTTAGCTTCAGCAATCAGACAAGAAAAAAGAAATAAAAAGCATTCAAATTGGAAAGAATTCAAATTCTCTCTCTTCCCCGATGATATGATACTCTACATGGAAAACTAAAAAGACTCCACACCCAAGTTGCTAGAACTCATATATCAATTCAGCAACGTGGCAGGATATAAAATCAATTTAGAGAAATAAATTGCATTTCTATACATTAACAATGTAACTGAAGAAAGGAATCTATTCCATTCACAATAGCACCAAAAACCATAAGATGCCTGGGAATAAACCTAACCAAAGTGGTAAAGGATCATTACTCTAGAAATTACAAAAAACTTGTGAAAGAAGTGAAAGAAGACACAAAAAGATGGAAAACCTTCTATGCACATATATTGAAAGAGTAAATATTGTTAAAATGTCTCTGGTGTCAAATAGCAAGCCACACTTTCTTTTAAAAAAAAAATATTTTATTTATTTACTTGACACAGAGAGAGAGATCACAGCAGGCAGGCAGAGAGGGGGGAAGCAGGCTCCCTGGTGAGCAGAGAGCCCAATGTGGGGCTCAATCCCAGGACCCTGAGATCATGACCTGAGCTGAAGGCAGAGTCTTAACCCTCTGAGCCACCCAGGTGCCCCAAGCTACACTTTCAATTCAATCTCTATCAAAATTATTTCAACATTTTTCACATAGCTTGAACAAACAATTCTAAAATTCGTATGGAACCAGAAAAGACCCAAATTGCCAGGGGAATGTTGAAAAAGAATACCATATCTGGAGGTATCACACTGCCTGACTTCAAGCTACATTAAAATGCTGTGATCAAGACAGCATGGTACTGGCACAGAAACAGATATATTAGAGACCACAGAAATGGACCCTCAACTCTATGGTCAACTAATCTTCAACAAAGCAGGAAAAAACACCCAATGGAAAAAAAGGTCTTTTCAATAAATGGTGTCAGGAAAATTGGACAGCCACATTAAGAAGAATGAAACTGGACCATTCTCTTATACCATACACAAAGATAAAATCAAAATGGATGTAAGACTTCAATGCAAGACAGGACTCCAACAAAATCCTGGATGATTACATAGGCAGCAACCTCTTTGACAATGTCCACAGAAACTTCTTTCAAGACACATCTCTAAAGGCAAGGGAAATAAAAGCAAAAATGAACTATTGGGACTTCATCAAAGAAAAAAAAAACTTCTGCACAGCAAGAAAACACTCAGCAAAACTAAGAGACAGCCCACAGAATGAGAGAAGATATTTGCTAATGCCATTTCAAGTAAAGGGCTAGTATCTAAGATCTATATAGAACTTATCAAACTCAACACTCAAAAAAACAAACAACCCACTCAAGAAATGGGTAGAAGACATGAATAGACACTTCTCCAAAGATATATAAATGCTTAACAGACACAGAAAAAATATTCAACATCACTAGGCGTCAGGGAAATACAAATCAAAACCACAATGTGATACCACCTTACACCAGTTCGAATGGAAAAAATTAACAAGACAGGAAACAATAAGTATTGGTGAGGATGTGGAAAAAGGAAACCCTCTTATAATATTGGTAAGAATGTAAGCTGGTACAGCCATCCTCAAAAACAATATGAATGTTCCTCAGTAAGTTAAAAATAGAGCTACCTTATGACCCAGCAATTGCACTAGTAGGTATTTAACACAAAGAGAGAGATGCAGTGAAAATAAGGGGCACCTGAACCCCAATGATCATTGCAGAAATCTCAACAATAGCCAAACTGTGGAAGGAGCCAAGATGTCCTTCAATGGATGGACGGATAAAGATGTGGTTCATATATATAATGGAATACTATTCAGCCATCATAAAGGATGAATACCCACCATATGAATCAACATGGGTGGAACTGGAGGGGACTATGTTACATTAAATACGTCAAATAGAGAAAGACAATTATCATATGGTTTCACTCATATGTGGAAAATAAGGAATAGCATGGAGAACCACAGGGGAAGGGTGGGATATCTGAATGGGGAGAACTCAGAGAGGGAGAAAAACCATGAGAGACTCTGGACTCCTGGAAGCAAACTGAAGGTTACAGAAGTGAGAGGGTTGAAGAAGAGGGGGTAACTGTATGAAGAATATTAAGGAGGGCATGTGTTGTGATGAGCACTGGGTGTTATATGCAACTAATGAACTGCTGAACACTACATCAAACACTAATGATGTACTATACATAGACTAACTGAGCAAAAATATAAATAAATAGATTAATTAATTAATTAAATTTAAAGATTAAGATTAAAAATATAAAATATTTAGAGGAGAGACAAGATGGCGGGGAAGTAGGAGGAGGCGCCATTTCAACCTGTACCCTAAAGTGAGCTGATTACCTACCAACGAACTCCAATCACCCAAGAAATCAGCCTGAGAGCAGAATTACACAAGTCTGGATCTCTATGGGGGCAGAAGACGCCAGTGGGCAGGTAATGCGGAGTGGAAACGTCGGACTGATGTTGGAAGATAAACAAAAGGGGGAGGGAGTCACCAGAGGTGATTGATTGGAAAGTAATACCCCAATACAAGAGTGCCCTGCAACTGGGGAGCAGCATTAACTTGGAGTCTGGTTGAAAGCACAAAAAGAGCAAAGGATCACGAGGGTAAATTGTGGGAATCGGGGCGGCTAGGGACAGGGGCTTAAGTCCCCGGACCCAGGACAGCCTACCCTGGCAATGAGCCAGAGAGAGTGTGGCAGAGAAACCAGGTCTTGGTCCCTGAGCCGCCAGTGTGCCTGAGAATGTGTGGGGTCCAACTCTTTTGAGACAGCGGAACACCAGGTCGTATTTTCAGAGCCAGGCCATGCTTTCAGAGCCTGAGACACGCGTGCCTCACACAATCCCTTGAGAGAGGTGCGGGCTGGCACCAGCCCAGTGCTCCCTCTGAGACCAGCACCGTGCCATCAGAGCCTGAGAAGCGCGCGCTCCACACCCTCCCCTGGGAGAGTGCACACAGGCACCAGCAGGGAGCTCTCAGACCCCAAAAGACAAGGAACTCCCAGCCCAGGCCAGCAGGAAAATTTCAGTGTGCAATCACTGCTTGGAACCTCTCTGGTGGTCTGGAACTACCCAGACACCCACTGCTGATGTGGTTTTGGGTACACACAGAAGATCCTGCATTCCCAGCGACCGCGACTCAGAACCCACTCTGCTAGCAGCCAAGGGGGAATTTATGTGCTCTCCAACACCACAGAGGAGCAGGCTGAGGCTTCTCTCTGAGAGGGAGGTCAGGGTGCAGTTTGCTTTCCTCTAAACCTCCAAAAACCATCAAAAGCTGTCAAGGCAAGAAAAAAAAAAACAAAACAAAACCAAAAATGAACAAACAAACATAAAAACCTCCAGAGAACAAAGGCCTGAAAAACCGGTTTCCTCAGAGCCCACCCCCTTGAGGGGGGCGGGAGGACATAACTCAGGGAACATCATTGACTGAAAACCCATGTGGCAGGCCCCTCCCCCAGAGAACCAACCAGGAAGAAAAAAAAAGACAAGAAAACAACCACCACTACTTCATAGATACAACTTTTATTTTTAACTCGTTCCCACTATTCTGGTTCATTTTTTTTTTTATTTTACCCTTTTTATTTATTTATTTTTTTTTTCAGCGTAACAGTATTCATTCTTTTTGCACAACACCCAGTGCTCCATGCAAAACGTGCCCTCCCCATCACCCACCACCTGTTCCCCCAACCTCCCACCCCTGACCCTTCAAAACCCTCAGGTTGCTTTTCAGAGTCCACAGTCATTTTTTTTATATAGATAATTTTTAACCTATTTCCCATCACAGTGAGATGTCCAGTACATCAAATTCCATAACAACCTTCTAACCTGAACTTTTTGATACATGCACCCGTGTTTTTCTTCTGCTTTTCTATTTCTTAAATATTTTTTTAAATTTTAGTTTAGTTTAGTCTCGTTTATTCTTTTTTTATTTTTATTTTTTTAATATAAATATAGAGTTAAACTTCAAGGTAATCCCCTTTCCCAAATCAATACTACCCCTATAGGTAAACAAATTTTTAATCCCCCTTTATCTTAGGAAGGTTGAGTCCTTTAAAAAGATATCAAGATACATCCAGGAAGAATCAAAATAAACTTTCTCGCCCACACTGAGAATTTATAACCACTCTCCCATCTTTTTCTTCCGCAAGTGTTTCTGTGTATTTGTGTCTGTCCTGATAGTATATAAATCATATACTCAGGGTTCTTTTTGACGAGATTCTTCCTTTCTTTTTGCTTTTACATATTACATTTATTTTTTTTCCTCTTGTCATATACTTTTATCAATCTTTTTGTTTGCCTGTTTTTGTTTGTACACTTCATAAATCTTACCTTGGGGCCCATTTGGACTGAGCCTTCTCTTTTGTCTTCCCTTTTTTTCCTTTCTCTCTCTCTCTCTCTTTCTTTTTTTTCCTATTTCTTTTCTTTTTTCTCTCATTTGGGTGGGGAACCCTGATTGTTCAGAAGTGTTCCAGGGTGAACATTGACTGCACCACGGTGGATACATCCAGCTACCTCTGATCAGTCATCTCTCACTGAAATGTCTAGGAGGAGAAATGCCCAACAGAAGAAAAATACAGAGGATGGGCCTTCTACAACAGAGATAATGGCTATCAACACAGACAATATGTCAGAAAGGAAAGCATATTCCGGCTAACAATTATCCAGGCAATAGCTAGGTTGGAGAAAGCCATGGATGACCAAATGGAATTGATTAGGGCAGAATTGAAAGCCACCAGGGATGATGTTCACAATGTTAGGGCAGAACTGAAAGCCACCAGAGATGATGTTCAAAATGCTCTCAATGAGTTCCAATCTAATCTAAATTCTCTAAAAGCTAGCGTAACTGAGACAGAAGATAGAATTAGTGATCTGGAGGACAAACAGATAGAAAGAAAGGATCAGGAGGAAGCCTGGAACAAACAGCTCAGAAGCCACGAAAACAGAATCAGGGAAATAAATGATGCCATGAAATGTTTCAATGTCAGAATTATTGGAATCCCTGAAGGGGAGGAGAAAGAAAGAAGTCTAGAAGATATACTGGAACAAGTTGTCTATGAAAATTTTCCAAACCTCACGAATGGAACCAGTGTTCATGTACTAGAGGCAGAACAGTTTCACCCCAAGATTATAGATTCTCGAAAGTCCTTGAGACACCTGATAGTAAGAATGAAGAATTATAACTGTAGGCAGAACCTCTTAAAAGAAGCTAGGACAAAGAAGCTGCTTACATACAGAGGAAAGCCAATTAGAATAACGTCATACCTGTCCACAGAGACCTGGCAAGGCAGAAAGGGCTGGAAAGATATATTCTGGGCACTAAATGAGAAGAACATGCAGCCAAGAATACTTATCCAGCAAGACCGACACTCAAAATGGATGGAGAGATAAAGAGTTTCCAAGAGTGGCAAGGCTTAAAAGACCATGCAACAACCAAGCCACCACTACAGGAAATATTAAGGGAGGTACTATAAAACAGAAAAAATCCTAAGAGTATCATTGAACAGAAATATAGAGACAATCTACAGAAAGAAAGACTTCAAAGGTAACACGATGTCAATAAAAACGTATCTATCAATAATCACTCTCAATGTAAATGGCCTAAATGCGCCCATAAAAAGATATAGGTTTGCATATTAGATAAAACGACAGGACCCATCCATATGTTGTCTACAAGACACCCATTTTGAACCTAAAGATGCACCCAGACTGAAAGTGAAGGGACAGAGAATCATCTTTCATGTCAATGGGCCTCAAAAGAAGGCTGCTGGGGTAGCGATTCTAATAACAGATAAATAAGATTTTAAACTAAAGACTGTAGTCAGAGATACAGAAGGACACTACATAATTCTGAAAGGGACTATCCACCAAGATCTAACAATGTAAATATCTATGCCCCCAATAGGGGAGCAGCCAATTACATAAGAAAACTGTTAATCAAGATGAAGAGTCATATTGATATGAATACGATAATAGTAGGAGATCTTAATATGCCTCTCTCAGAAATAGACAGATCATCGAAGCAGAAAATTAAAAAAAGAAATAAGAGCATTGAATGAAACATTGGACCAGATGGACCTCATAGATATATACAGAATATTCCACTCTAAAACAGCAGAATTCTCATTCTTCTCAAATGCACATGGAACCTTCTGCAGGTTAGATAACATACTCAGTCACAAATCAGGACTCAACCAATACCAAAAGACTGACATTATTCCCTGCATATTCTCAGATCACAGTGCTTTGAAACTGGAGCTCAAACACAAGGAAAAGTTAGGAAGGAACTCCAACACCTGGAAGCTAAAGACCACCTTGCTTAAGAATGCTTGGATCAAGAAGGAGATCAAAGAAGAACTTAAACAATTCATGGAAACCAATGAGAATGAAGACACTTTGGTCCAAAACCAATGGGATACAGCAAGGGCGGTCCTAAGGGGGAAATACATAGCCATTTAAGCCTCCCTCAAAAAAATTGAAAAATCCAGAATACACCAGCTATCTCTACACCTTAACGAACTTGACAATCAAAAACAAATCAATCCAACTCCACACACAAGAAGGGAAATAATCAAGATTAGAGTGGATATCAATGAGGTAGAAACCAGAGATACAGTAGAACATATCAATGAAACTAGAAGCTGGTTTTTTGAAAGAATCAACCAGATCGATAAACCATTGGCCATACTAATCCAAAAGAAATGAGAAAGCTCAAATTAATAAAATTATGAATGAAAAGGGAGAGATCACAACTAACACCAAGGAAGTAGAAACAATCATCAGAAATTATTACCAACAGTTATATGCCAATAAGCTAAGCAACCTAGATGAAATGGATGCATTCCTGGAAAACTATAAACTCCCAAATTTGAACCAGGAAGAAATTGACAACCTGAATAGACCAATATCTAGTAACCAGATTGAAGCAGTGATCAAAAATCTCCCAAAAAACAAGAGCCCAGGACCTGACGGATTCTGGGGGAATTCTACCAAACTTCCAAAGAAGAAATAACACCAATTCTCCTGAAGCTGTTTCAAAAAATTAAGCAAAAGGGCGACTGGGTGGCTCCGTGGATTAAGCCGCTGCCTTTGGCTCGGGTGATGGTCTCATGGTCCCGGGATGGAGCCCCGCATCAGGATCTCTGATCCACAGGGAGCCTGCTTCCTCCTTTCTCTCTGCCTGCCTCTCTGCCTACTTGTGATCTCTATCTCTGTCAAATAAATAAATAAAATCTTTAAAAAAATTGAAGCAGAAGGAAAACTTCCAGACTCTTTTTATGAAGCCAGCATTACCCTGATTTCCAAACCAGCAAGAGACCCTACCAAAAAGGAGAATTTCAGACTAAGAGCACTGATGAATATGGATGCTAAGATTCGCAACAAGATCCTAGCAAACAGGATCCAGCAGCACATGAAAAAGATTATCCACCATGACCAGGTGGGCTTCATCCCTGGCTTGCAAAGTTGGTTCAGCATTCGCAAATCAATCAATGTGATAGAACAAATCAATAAGAGAAGAGAGAAGAACCACATGGTCTTCACAATTGATGCAGAAAAAGCATTTGACAAAATCCAGCATCTGTTCCTGATTAAAATGCTTCAAAGTATAGGGATAGAGGGAACATTCCTGAATTTCATAAAATCTATCTATGAAAGACCCACAGCAAATATCATCTTCAATGCGGAAAAGCTTGCAGTCTTCCTGTTGAGATCAGGAACATGACAAGGATGCCCACTCTCACCATTCTTGTTCAACATAGCATTAGAAGTCCTAGCAATGGCAGTCAGACAACAAAGAGAAATAAAAGGTATCCAAATTGGTAATGAACAAGTCAAACTCTCTCTCTTCGCAGATGACATGATTCTTTATATGGAAAACCCCAAAGACTCCACCCCCAAGCTACTAGAACTCATACAGCAATTCAGAAACGTGGCAGGATACAAAGTCAATGTACAGAAATCAGTGGCTTTCTTATACACTAACAATCAAAATACAGAAAGGCAAATTAAAGAATCGATTCCATTTCCTATAGCACCAAGAACCATAAGATACCTGGGAATAAACCTAACCAAAGAGGCAAAGCATCTGTACTCTTGGAACTACAGAACACTCATGAAAGAAATTGAAGAAGACACAAAAAGATGGAAGACCATTCTATGTTCTTGGATTGGAAGAATAAACATTGTTAAAATGTCTATACTGCCTAGAGCAATCTATACTTTTAATGCCATTCCGATCAAAATTCCACCGGTATTTTTCAAAGAGCTGGAGCAAATAATCCTAAAATTTGTATGGAATCAGAAGAGACCCCGAATTGCTAAGGAAATGTTGAAAATCAAAAACAAATCTGGCGGCATCACGTTACCTGATTTCAAGCTTTACTACAAAGCTGTGATCACCAAGACAGCGTGGTACTGGCTGAAAAACTGACACATAGACCAGTGGAACAGAGTGGAGAGCCCGGATGTGGACCCTCAACTCTATGGGGAAATAATCTTCGACAAAACAGGAAAAAATATACAGGGGAAAAAAGACAGTCTCTTCAATAAATGGTGCTGGGAAAACTGGAAAGTTATATGTAGAAGAATGAAACTCGACCATTCTCTTACACCGTACACAAAGATAAACTTGAAATGGATAAAAACCTCAATGTGAGACAGGAATCCATCAGAATCCTAGAGCAGAACATAGGCAGTAACCTCTTCAATAAGCAGTAGCCTCTTCAATATCAGCCACAGCAACTTCTTTCAAGATATGTCTCCAAAGGCAAAGGAAACAAAAGCCAGAAGGAACTTTTGGGACCTCATCAAGATCAAAAGCTTCTGCACAGCAAAGGAAACAGTCAACAAAACAAAAAGGCAACCCACGGAATGGGAGAAGATATTTGCAAATGACAGTACAGACAAAAGGTTGATATCTAGGATCTATAAAGAACTCCTCAAACTCAACACACACAAAACAGATAACCATATCAAAAAATGGGCAGAAGGTGTGAACAGACACTTCTCCAATGAAGACATACAAATGGCTATCAGACACATGAAAAAATGCTCATCATCACTAGCCATCAGGGAGATTCAAATTTAAACCACATTGAGATACCACCATACACCATTTAGAATAGCCAAAATTAGTAAGACAAGAAACAACGTGTGTTGGAGAGGATGTGGAGAAAGGGGAACCCTCTTACACTGTTGGTGTGAATGCAAGTTGGTGCAGCCACTTTGGAGAACAGTGTGGAGATTCCCCAAGAAATTAAAAATAGAGCTTCCCTATGACCCTGCAATTGCACTACTGGGCATTTACCCCAAAGACACAGATGTAGTGAAAAGAAGGGCCATCTCTACCCCAATGTGTATAGCAGCAATCACCTAGGTGGCCAAACTGTGGAAAGAATGAAGATGCCCTTCAACGGACGAATGGATACGGAAGATGTGGTCCGTATACATGATGGCGTATTATGCCTCCATCAGAAAGGATGAATACCCAACTTTTGTAGTAACTTGGACGGGAGTGTAAGAGATTGTGCTGAGTGAAATAAGTCAAGCAGAGTGAGTCAAGTATCATATGGTTTCACTTATTTGTGGAGCATAACAAATAACATGGAGGACATGGGGAGATGGAGAGGAGAAGGGAGTTGAGGGAAATTGGAAGGGGAGATGAACCATGAGAGACTATGGACTCTGAAAATCAACCTGAGGGTTTTGAAGGGTCAGGGGGTGGGAGTTTGAGGGAACCAGGTCTTGGGTAATAAGGATGGCACATATTGCATGGAGAAGTGGGTGTGTTGCAAAAACAATGAATACTGTTATGCTGAAAATAATAAAAAATAAAATAAAATAAAATATTTAAAAAGACAACTTCTGAACAAAGAACTCCAGAGTCCTATGGCTTCATGGGAGAATTTAGCCAATCATTTCATCTATTCTAAGAAATAGAAAGGGAAAGTCAACTTTGAAATTCTTTCTATGATGCTAGCATTACCGTGATACCAAAACCAGACAATGAGATGAATATAATTAAAAAATTCTATGTTAAGTACTGGGAAGCTGAATCCAACAATGTATCAAAAAATGATGTAGCACCATCATGTGGGATTTATTCCTGGATTACTAGGATGGTTCGATATATGCAAATCATTCCATGTGATAAAGCCCATTTTAAAAAGATGGAGAAGTACCTTATTATTACTTCAATAGATACATGAAAAAGATTTGACCAAGTACGACATCGATTCATGATAAAAACACTCCATAAAGTAGTCCTAGAGGGTATATACCTCAACATAATAAAAGGTCCATATGAAAAATACACAGCTAATATCCTTAATGGGGAAAAACTAAGAAATTTTCCTCTATGTTCAGGAAAAAGACAGGCATATATAGTCTCACTGCTTGCATTTAAAATAGTACTGGGAGTCCTAGCCACAGCATGAGACAACAAAAATAAAATAAAACCAGCAAGGAACAAGTAAAGCTTCCACTATTTGCAGATGACATGATACTCTATATAGAAAACCCATATGATTCCACCAAAGTACTGCTAGAACCTATATATGAATTTCAGCAGTCATAGGATACAAATCAAATAAAAAACTACAAATCAAAACTGCAATGAGAATCACCTCGCAGGAGATATAATGGCTAAAATTAACACAGGAAACAACAGATATTGGCGAGGATGTAGAGAAAGGGGAACCATCCTATACTGTTTGTGTGAATGCAAATTGGTGCTGCCACTGTGCAAAACAGTACAGAGGTTCCTCAAAACATTAAAAAATAGAACTACTCTAAGATCCAGCCATTACACTACTAGCTATTTATCCAAAGGATACAAAAATACTTATGCCAAGGGATATGTGAGCCTTAATATTTATATCCGCATTATCAACAAGAGTCAAATTACAGAGAGAGGCCACAGGTTCATTGACTGATGAATAGATAACAAAGACATGGTATTTATATACAATCGAATGTTACTCAGCAATTCAAAAGATGAAATATTGCCATTTTCCAAAACATGATGGAGCTAGAGGGTATTATGGTAAGCGTAATATGTCAGAGAAAGAAAAATACCATATGATTTCATTCATATGTGGAAGTTATGAAAGGAAACAAATGAATATGGGGGGAAAAAGATAAATGGAAGCCATGAAACACCCTCTTAAGTGTAGAGAACAAATGCATGGTTACCAAACCGGGAGGGGGGGTTAGTAGGTGATGGTGATTAAGGAATGTATTTGTGGTGAGAACAGAGTGTTGTACATAAGTGATGAATAGACACTCTGTTATACACCTGAAACTAATATTAAACTGGACTTACTGGAATTTAAATAAAAACTAAAAACTGAAAAGTAAAATCTAAAACAAAACAAATAAATTCATTTATTCATTATCAGGAATCTTACTGTTTCACTTAGATCTCTGTTAGTATCCTTATCTTGTTCTTTCATTTGGGATAAATTCCTCCATTTTTACATTTTATTTATGTCTCTGCCTCCTTGTGTATGTTGGAATAGACAGTTATGTCTCCTTCTCCTCAAAGCGATGGCTTTATGAAGAAGAGGTCATGTAATGCCCAGGGTCAAATGTTGGAGTATATCTATGATCTGTACTGCATGTGCTCTGCCATTGTGTTTTGGCTGTTCCATCCTTCAGGGAAGTGGTCTTCAGAAGCTCTCCTTGTCTGGTGTGAGCAGTGTTTGGTCCCTGGCCTGAATATGGTAACTTTTAACTAGGTGTGTTCTGGTGTCCTTTTGAAATGAGACTTGATACCACCTCCATCAGAACTGAGGCCCTGTAGAACTCTCTGGTCAGGAGACATTGTGTTGGCAGGGGTTTGTGTTGGTCTTCTGGAATTCAAGGCTTTCTCCCCATGATTCTTTAGTCTTGCAAACTTAATTATTTTTTTAATTTTATTTTTTAGACTGTTAATTTTTTTTAACTTTTACACTTTCCTCTTTTAACATTTTTAAACTAGTTTATCTTAACATTACCTTTCAAAAAAACCTCTTTTTTGAAACTTCATTATTATAGTCATATTTTATCCTTCATTGGACCTAACTTTATTTTTTGTATACACATAGGGTGCTTTCTTCTAAAAACAATTTGGGATACAACTTCTTCTAATAGATCAAAATATACCCTAAATCTAGCACAGGCCTTTGTTCTAATCTCTAGCCTAGGCAAATTCTCTCCACTTTATTTTTCTTTATTCTCCTAACCAACTTATCTTATCAACTCCTTCTTTAGAAATTTAAAAAAAATTCGTCTTTATAGTCATATTCCATCCCTTCATTGTGTTTATCCTTATATATGTTTTTCATTCACTAAAATTTTGGAAGGTAGTTTCTTCTAAGAGACGAAAATACTCCCCAAAATTAAGTGGGTGACCCTGTTCTAGTCACCAGTCTAATCTATATCTATAGCTATCTATATTTTTTTCTTTTTTATACTTTTTCTATATTTTTAAAATTATTTTTTCTGAACATCTTTTTACCCACTTTCTTCCCCCCCATGAATTGGGGTCTCTTCTGATTTGGTTAATGCATATTTTCCTGGGATCTTTGCCACCCATTTAGTATTTTATTCGCTCCTTCATATATTCTTATCTGGATAAAATGACAAGGCAGAAAAACCCACCACAAAAAAAAGAACAAGAGGCAGTACTGAAGGCTAGGGATCTACTCAATACAAACATTGGTAATATGTCAGATCTAGAGTTCAGAGTGATGATTCTCAAGGTGCTAGCAGGGATCAAAAAAGGCATGGAAGATATGAGAGAAACCCATCTGGAGAAATAAAAGCCATTTCTGGAGAAATAAAAGAACTAAAATCTAACCAAGTTGAAATGAAAAAAAAGCTATCAAACAGGTGCAATAAAAAATGGAGGCTCTTACTGCTAGGATGAGTGAGGCAGAAGAGAGAGTTAGTGATATAGAAGACCAAATGACAGAGAATAAAGAAGCTGAGCAAAAGACAGACAAACAACTACTGGACCACGAGGGGGGAGAATTTGAGAGATAAGTGATACCATAAGATGAAACAACATTAGAAAAATTGGGATTCCAGAAGAAGAAGAAAGAGAGAGGAGAGTAGAAGGTATATTGGAGAGAATTATTGTAGAGAATTTCCCTAATATGGCAAAAGGAACAAGGAAAAAAAATCCAGGAAGCACAGAGAAACCCCCTCAAAATCATAAAAGGTCCACACCCCATCATCTAACAGTAAAATTTACAAGTCTTAGCGACAGAGAGAAAATCCTGAAAGCAGCCTGGGAAAAGAAGTCTGTAACATACAATGGTAAAAATATTAGATTGGCAGCGGACTTATCTACAGAGACCTGGCAGGCCAGATAGAACTGGAATGATATATACAGAGTGCTAAATGGGAAAAACATGCAGCCAAGAATACTATATCCAGCTAGGCTATCACTGAAAATAGGAGAGATAAAAAGCTTCCAGGACAAACAAAAACTAAAAGAATTTGTAAACACCAAAACAGCTCTACAGGAAATATTGAAAAGGGTCCTCCAAGCAAGGAGAGTGCCTACAAGTTGTACACCAGAAAGGAACAGAGACAATATACAGGAAGAATCACCTTACAGGTAATACAATGGCACTAAATTCATATCTCTCAATAGTGACCCTCAATGCTAATGGGATAAATGCCCCAATCAAAATACACAGGGTATCAGAATGGATAAAAAACCCAAAACCCATCAATGTGCTGCCTACAAGAAACTCATTTTAGACAAAAAGACACCTCCAGATTTAAAAAGAAGGGATGGAAAGCCATTTACCATGCTAATGGACAACAAAAGAAAGCTGGGGTGGCAATTCTTATATCAGATCAATTAGATTTTAAGCCAAAGACTATAATAAGAGATGAGGAAGGGACATTATATAATATTCAAAGGGTCTGTCCAAAAAGAAGATCTAACAATTTTAAATATCTATGCCCCTAACGTGGGAGCAGCCAACTATATCAACCAATTAATAACAAAATCAAAGAAACACATTGACAATAATATTATAATAGTAGGGGACTTTAACAATCCCCTCACTGAAATGGACAGATCATACAAGCAAAAAAACTACAAGGAAATAAAGGCCTTAAATGACACTGGACCACATGGACATCACATATATTCAGAATATTCCATCCCAAAGCAACAGAGTTCACATTCTTCTCTAGTGCACATGGAACATTCTCCAGAATAGATCACATCTTGGGTCCTAAATCAGGTCTCAACCGGTATCAAAAGATTGGGATCATTCCCTGCATATTTTCAGACCACAATGCTCTGAAGCTAGAACTCAAATCACAAGAGGGAATTTAGAAAGAATCCAAATACATGGAGACTAAACAACATCCTTCTAAAGAATGAATGGGTCAACGAGGAAATTAAAGAAGAATTGAAAAAATTCATGGAAACAAATGATAATGAAACATAACGGATCAAAATCTGTGGGACACAGCAAAGGCATTCCTGAGAGGAAAATATATAGCAGTACAAGTCTTTCTCAAGAAACAAGAAAGGTCTCAAATACACAACCTAACCTTACACCAAAAGGAGCTGGATAAAGAACAAGAAAGAAACCCTAAACCCAGCAGGAGAAGAGAAATAATCAAGATCAGAGCAGAAACCAATGAAATAGAAACAACAACAACAACAACAACAAAACCCAATAGAACAAATCAATGAAACTAGGAGCTTGTTCTTTGAAAGAATTAATAAGATTGATAACCCCCTGGCCAGACTTATCAAAAAGAAAAGAGAAGGGACCCAAATAATTAAAATCATGAATGAAAGATGAGAGATTACAACCAACACCAAAGAAATGCAAACAATTATAAGAACGTATTATGAGCAATTCTGTGCCAACAAATTTGACAATCTGGAAGAAATGGATGCATTCCTAGAGACATATAAACTATCACAACTGAACCAGGAAGAAATAGAAAATCTGAACAGACCCATAACCAGTTAGGAGATTGAAACACTCATCAGAAATCTCCCAACACACAAGAGCCCAGTGCCAGATGGCTTCCCAGGGGAATTCTACCAAACATTTAAAGAAGAATTAATTCCTGTTCTCCTGAAACTGTTCCAAAAAATAGAAATGGAAGGCAAATTTCCAAACTCACTTTATGATGCCAGCATCACCTTGATCCCTAAACCAGACAAGGATCCCATCAAAAAAGAGAATTAAAGACCAATATACTTGATGAACACAGATGTGAAAATTCTCACCAAAAAACTAGCCAATAGAATCTAACAGTACATTAAAAGGATTATTCACCACGACCAAGTAGGATTTATTCCAGGGCTGCAAGGTTGGTTCAACATCTGCAAATCAATCAATGTGATGCAGTACATTAATAAAAGAAAGCACAAGAGCCATATGATACTCTCAATAGATGCTGGAAATGCATTTGACAATGTACAGCATCTTTCCTGATCACGATCATGATCTGCAAAGTAGGGAGAGAGGGTACATACCTCAATATCATTAAAGCCATCTATGAAAAACCCACCACAAATATCATACCCAATGGAGAAAAACTAAGAGCTTTTCCTCTAAGGTCAGGAACATGGCAGGGATGTCCATTATCACCACTGCTATTCAACATAGTACTAGATGTCCTAGCCTCAGCAATCAGACAACAAAAAGAAATTAAAGGCATCCAAATTGGCAAAGAAGCCAAACTATCACTCCATGCAGATGATATGATTCTTTATGTGGAAAACCCAAAAGACTCCACTTTATGTGGAAAACCCAAAAGACTCCACTTCCTGCTAGAACTTACATAGGAATTCAGTACAGTGTCAGGATATAAAATCACTGCACAGAAATAAGTTGCATTTCTTTACACCAACAACAAGAGAGAAGAAAGAGAAATTGAGGAGTCAATCCCATTTAAAATTGCACCCCAAACCATAAGATACAAAGGAATAAACCTAACCAAAGATGCAAAGAATCTATACTCATAAAACTATAAAGTACTCATGAAAGAAATTGAGGAAGACACAAAGAAATGGAAAACTATTCCATGTTCCTGGATTGGAAGGACAAATATTGTGAAAATGTCTATGCTACCTAAAGCAATCTACACATTTAATGCAATCCCTATCAAAATACCATCCATTTTTTTCAAAGAAATGGAACAAATAATCCTAAAATTTATATGGAACCAGAAAAGACCTCGAATAGCCAAAGGAATATTGAAAAAGAAAGCCAAAATTGGTGGCATCACAATTCCGGACTTCAAGCTCTGTTACAAAGCTGTCATCATCAAGACAGCATGGTACTAGCACAAAAACAGACACATAGATCAATGGAACAGAATAGAGAGCCCAGAAATAGACCCTCAACTCTATGGTCAACTAATCTTCAACAAAGCAGGAAAGAATGTCCAATGGAAAAAACAGAGTCTCTTCAATAAATGGTTCTGGGAAAATTGGATAGCCACATGCAGAAAAATCAAACTGGACCATTTCCTTACACCACACACGAAAACAGACTCAAAATGGATGAAGGACCTCAATGTGAGAAAGATATAGATCAAAATCCTTGAGGAGAACAGAGGCAGCAACCTCTTCGACCTCAGCTGCAGCAACTTCTTCCTAGGAACACCAGCAAAGGCAAGGGAAGCAAGGGCAATAATGAACTATTGGGACTTCATCAAGATCAAAAGCTTTTGCACAGCAAAGGAAACAGTTAACAAAACCAAAAGACAACTGACAGAATGGGAGAAGATATTTTCAACAAAATATCAGATAAAGGCTAGTATCCAAAATCTATAAAGAGCTTAGCAAACTCAACAACCAAGCAACAAATAATCCAATCAAGAAATGGGCAGAGGACATGAACAGACATTTCTGCAAATAAGACATCCAGATGGCCAACAGACACATGAAAAAATGCTCCACATCACTCAGCATAAGGGAAATACAAATCAAAAACACAATGAGATACCACCTCACAGAATGGCTAAAATTAACAAGTCAGGAAATGACAGATACTGGCGAGGATGCAGAGGAAGGGGAACCCTCCTACACTGTTGGTGGGAATGCAAGCTCGTGCAACCACTCTGGAAAACAGCATGGAGGTTCCTCAGAAAGTTGAAAATAGAGCTACCTTATGACCCAGCAATTGCACTACTGGGTATTTACCCTAAAGGTACAAACATAGTGATCTGAAGGGGCACGTGCACCCGAATATTTATAGCAGCAATGTCCACAATAGCCAAACTATGGAAAGAACCTAGATGTCCATCAACAGATGAATAGATAAAGAAGAAGTGGTATACATATACAATGGAATACTATGCAGCCATCAAAAGAAATGAGAGCTTGGGGCGCCTGGGTGGTTCAGTGGGTTAAAGCCTCTGCCTTCAGCTCAGGTCATGATCCCAGAGTCCTGGCATCGAGTCCCGCCTTGGGCTCTCTGCTCAGCAGGGAGCCTGCTTCCCTTCCTCTCTCTGCCTCCCCTCTGCATACTTGTGACCTCTGTCTGTCAAATAAATAAATAAAATCTTTTAAAAAAAGGTGAAATCTTGCCATTTTCGATGATGTGGATGGAACTAGAGGGTATTATTCATAGCGAAATAAGTCAATTGGAGAAAGACAACTATCATATGATGTCCCTGATATGAGGAAGTGGAGATGCAATGTGGGGGGTTTGGGGGGTAGAAAAAGAATAAATGAAACAAGATGGGATCGGGAGGGAGACAAACCATAAGAGACTCAATCTAACAAAACAAACTGAAGATTTCTGGGGGGAGGGGGGTCTGTAGAGGGTGGTGGGGTTATGGACATTGGGGAGGGTATGTGCTATGGTGAGTGCTGTGAAGTGTGTTAACCTGGCGATTCATAGACCTGTACCCCTGGGGCTAATAATCGATTACATGTTTATAAAATTTTTTTTAATTAAAAGAAGAAGAATGAAATCTTCATTTGCATCAACAAGGATGGAGCTAGAGAGTATTAAGCTACATGAAATAAGTCAGAGAAAGGAAAATACCATATGATTTCACTCATATGTGGAATTTAAGAAACAAAACAAAAGAATATAGGGGTGAAATGAAAGGAAAACCAAGAAACAGACTCTTAACTATAAATAACAAATAGATGATTCCCAGGGGGGAGACAGGTGGGGGATGGCTTAAATAGGTGATGGGTATTAAGGAAAGCACCTTTTGTAATGAGCACTGGGTATTGCATGTAAGTATTGAAACAATATATTGTATACCAAAATCTAACATTATACTGTATATTAATTAACTAGAATTTAAACAAAAACTTAATTAAAAACAAACCATGTGGCTCCTGGGTTGCTCAGTGCGTTAAAGTCTCTGCCTCAGCCCAGGTCATGATCCCAGGGTTCTGGAATCGAGCCCCACATGGGGCTCTCTGCTCAGTGGGGATCCTCCTTCCTCCTTTCTCTCTGCCTGCCTCTCTGCCTACTTGTGATCTCTGTCTGTCAAATAAATAAATAAAATATTTTAAAACAAAACAAAGAAACCATAAAAGATTACCAAAACTAGAATTTAATTCTTTTTTTAAATTTTTTAAAGATTTTCTTTATTTATTTGACAGAGAGAGAGACATGGACAGAAGAAAACACAAACAGGGGGAGTGCGAGAGGGAGAAACAGGATTCCTGCTGAGCAGGTAGCCCAATGCAAGGCTCAATCCCAGGAGCCTGGGATCATGACCTGAGCCAAAGACAGATGCTTAATGACTGAGCCACCCATACACCCCTAGAAATTAATTCTTTAAAAAGTAATAGCATCGACCTTCAAAAAGACTGATCAATTAAAAAGGGGGGGGAGGCAAACAAACAAAATAAGAATGAAAAAGGGGAAACAATGTAAGGATATTTTTAATTTTAATTCTAACAGTTAACATACAGTGTTACATTAGTTTCCAATGTACAGTCTAGAGACTGAACCATTCCATACATCACCCAGTGCTCATCACAAGTGCACTCCTTAAAAAAAAAGTTTTTATTTTAATTCGTTAGTTAATATATGGTGTGATATTAGTTTCATTTGTAGAATATAGTGATTCAACACTTCCATACAATACCCAGATCTCATCACAACAACACCACTCCTTAATCCCCATCAACTGTCTGACCCACCCCCTCACCCAACTCTCCTTCAGTAACCAATATAAGAAAAAAATTTTAAAACAAGGTTATTATGAACAATATGATAAATTGAAAAACTCACACATACTGACAAAATTCCAAGAAAAATATTAAAAAGCACTATTAGTCAAAAATTCCCCTTATAAAAAACCTCAGGTCCATGATTTTATAGGTGAATTCTAACAAATTTTAGGAAAGAGTTGATGACTACCTTATCCAATTGATTGTAGTGATTACAAAAGAAGGGTAATCTATTCTAAAACCAAATAAACAAGTATAAGAAAATAAAAATTAGACCAATTTCACCTAAGAAATATAGATGCAAAAAAATTCCAAATAAAAATACAGTTAAGCAATCAGCACTATAAAAATACCTTTGATCAAATGTAATGTATCTCAGTAAAGGAAAATAGTTCGATATCAGAAATTTTCAGTATCATATATCACATAATGAGATTTAAAAATTCAAATGCTTTATTTCAACTGGTACGGAAAAAGAAACATCTAATAGAATTCAAATCTATTATCGTGATAACTTGGTGAATTAGGAACAGAATGAACATCCTTAAATTGATAAAGATAATATATAATAAAAACCTTCAAAGAATGTTATGCATAATGGAGAAACTAACTGCATTAATTTAAAATTATTAACAAGACACCAACTAACACTACTACTGTTTTAGAAATCTGAGCCAATACATGTGGAAAAAGAGGGGAGTCTTTTTAAAAAAGATTTTATTTATTTATTTGACAGACAGAGATCACAAGTACTCAGAGAGGCAGTCAGAGAGGGGGTGGGGGGAGAAGGCTCCCTGCCAAGCAGAAAGCCTGATATGTGGCTCTATCCCAGGACCCTGGGTTCATGACCTGAGCCAAAGGCAGAGGCTTTAACCACCTGAGCCACCCAGGGGCCCCAAGAGGGAAGACATTTAAGAATGCAATAACTGGAGGAGGAGGAGTCAAGATGGCAGAGAAGTAGCAGCCTGAGACTACATCAGGTAGCAGGAGATCAGCTCAATAGCTTATCTAAACATTGCAAACACCTACAAATCCAATGGGAGAGCGAAGAGAAGAAGAACAGCAACTCTAGAAACAGAAAATCAACCACTTTCTGAAAGGTAGGACTGGCGGAGAAGTGAATCTAAAACGACGGGAAGATAGACCGCGGGGGGAGGGGCCGGCTCCTGGCAAGTGGCGGAGGAACGGAGCACAAAATCAGGACTTTTAAAAGCCTGTTCCACTGAGGGACATTGCTCCAGAGGCTAAACCAGGGTGAAGCCCACGCGGGGTCAGCGTGGCCCCAGGCCCCGCAGGGTCACAGAAGGATCCGGGGTGTCAGAGAGTCGGAGAACTCACAGGTATTAGAACAGAGAAGCCGGCTGCAGAGACAGAGCTGAGGACTGAAATCTCAGCTCGGGGTTACCTTGAACTGGTCGCGGGCTGGGTGAGCTCGGAGCGCGGCTAGAGGCTGGGGATACGGGAGTGATTGGGTGCTGTCCTCTGGGGGCGCACTGAGGAGTGGGGCCCCAGGCTCTCGGCTCCTCCGGGCCGGAGACTAGGAGGCCGCCATTTTCATTCCCATCCTCCGGAACTCTACGGAAAGCGTTCAGGGAACAGAAGCTCCCAAAAGCGAACCCGAGCCGATTACTTAGTCCGGCCGCCGGTAAGGGTGGTGCAATCCCGCCTCGGGCAAAGACACTTGAGAGTCACTACAACAGGTCCCTCCCTCAGAAGATCAACAAAATATCCAGCCAGGACGAAGTTCATCTATCAAGGAAAGTAGGTTCATTTCCTAAGACAGCTGCGCAATTCCAGAGGAGGAGAAAGCAAAGCACGGAACTCATGGCTTTCTCCCCATGATTCTTTAGTCTTGTGGCTACTTCAATTTTTTTTTCTCTTTTTTCAATTTTTTTTCTTTTTTTTTCTTCTTCTGCTAAATTTTTTAAAACTTTTACCCTTTTCATTTTTAACGTTTTTTGACTAGTTTATCTAAATATATATATTTTTTCTTTCTTTTTTATATTTTTTCTTTATTTGTTTTATTTTTTAAATTTTTTTCTTTTCTTTTTTTCTTTTTTTTTTTTTTCAGAACCTGTTTTTATCCCCTTTCTCCCCCCCACAATTAGGGGTCTCTTCTGATTTGGTTACAGCGCATTTTTCTGGGTTCTTTGCCACCCTTTTAGTATTTTATTTGCTCCTTCATATCCTCTTATCTGGACAAAATGACAAGGCGGAAAAAATCACCACAAACAAAAGAACAAGAGACAGTACCGAAGGCGAGGGACCTAATCAACACAGACATTGGTAATATGTCAGATCAAGAGTTCAGAATGACGATTCTGAAGGTTCTAGCTGGGCTCGAAAAAGGCATGGAAGATATTAGAGAAACCCTCTCTGGAGATATTAAAGCCCTTTCTGGAGAAATTAAAGAACTTAATTCTAACCAAGTTGAAATCAAAAAAGCTATTAATGAGGTGCAATCAAAAATGGAGGCTCTCACTGCTAGGATCAATGAGGCAGAAGAAAGAATTAGTGATATAGAAGACCAAATGACAGAGAATAAAGAAGCCGAACAAAAGAGGGACAAACAGCTACTGGACCATGAGGGGAGAATTCGAGAGATAAGTGACACCATAAGACAAAACAACATTAGAATAATTGGGATTCCAGAAGAAGAAGAAACAGAGAGGGGAGCAGAAGGTCTATTGGAGAGAATCATTGGAGAGAATTTCCCTAATATGGCAAAGGGAACAAGCATCAAAATCCAGGAGATGCAGAGAGCCCCCCTCAAAGTCGACAAGAATAGGTCCACACCCCGACACCTAATAGTAAAATTGACAAGTCTTAGTGACAAAGAGAAAATCCTGAAAGCAACCCGAGAAAAGAAGTCTGTAACATACAATGGTAAAAATATTAGATTGGCGGCAGACTTATCCACAGAGAACTGGCAGGCCAGAAAGAGCTGGCATGATATATTCAGAGCACTCAACGAGAAAAACATGCAGCCAAGAATACTCTATCCAGCTAGGCTATCATTGAAAATAGAAGGAGAGATCAAAAGCTTCCAGGACAAACAAAAACTGAAAGAATTTGCAAACACCAAACCAGCTCTACAGGAAATATTGAAAGGGGTCCTCTAAGCAAAGAGAGAGCCTAAAAGTAGTAGATCAGAAAGGTACAGAGACAATATACAGGAACAGTCACCTTACAGGCTAATAATGGCACTAAATTCATATTTCTCAATAGTTACCCTGAATGTTAATGGGCTAAATGCCCCAATCAAAAGACACAGGGTATCAGAATGGATAAAAAAAAAAAAAACCATCAGTATGTTGCCTACAAGAAACTCATTTTAGACGCGAAGACACCTCCAGATTTAAAGTGAGGGGGTGGAAAACAATTTACCATGCTAATGGGCATCAGAAGAAAGCTGGGGTGGCAATCCTTATATCAGATCAATTAGATTTTAAGCCAAAGACTATAATAAGAGATGAGGAAGGACACTATATCCTACTCAAAGGGTCTGTCCAACAAGAAGATCTAACAATTTTAAATATCTATGCCCCTAACGTGGGAGCAGCCAACTATATCAACCAATTAATAACAAAATCAAAGAAACACATCAATAATAATACAATAATAGTAGGGGACTTGAACACTCCCCTCACTGAAATGGACTGATCATCCAAGCCAAAGATCAACAAGGAAATAAAGGCCTTAAATGACACACTGGACCAGATGGACATCACAGATATATTCAGAACATTTCATCCCAAAGCAACAAAATACACATTCTTCTCTAGTGCACATGGAACCTTCTCCAGAATAGATCACATCCTGGGTCTCAAATCAGGTCTCAACCGGTATCAAAAGATTAGGATCATTCCCTGCATATTTTCAGACCACAATGCTCTGAAGCTAGAACTCAATCACAAGAGGAAAGCTGGAAAGAACCCAAATACATGGAGACTAAACAGCATCCTTCTAAAGAATGAATGGGTCAACCAGGAAATTAAAGAAGAATTGAAAAAATTCATGGAAAAAAATGATAATGAAAACACAACAGTTCAAAATCTGTGGGACACAGCAAAGGCAGTCCTGAGAGGAAAATATATAGTGGTACAAGCCTTTCTCTCAAGAAACAAGAAAGGTCTCAAGTACACAACCTAAACTTACACCAAAAGGAGCTGGAGAAAGAACAAGAAAGAAACCCTAAACCCAGCAGGAGAAGAGAAATCATAAAGATCAGAGCAGAAATCAATGAAATAGAAACCAAAAAAACAATAGAAAAAATCAATGAAACTAGGAGCTGGTTCTTTGAAAGAAACAATAAGATTGATAAACCCCTAGCCAGACTCATCAAAAAGAAAAGAGAAAGGACCCAAATAAATAAAATCATGAATGAAAGAGGAGAGATTACAACTAACACCAAAGAAATACAGACAATTATAAGAACATACTATGAGCAACTCTACGCCAACAAATTGGACAATCTGGAAGAAATGGATGCATTCCTAGAGACATATAAACTACCACAACTGAACCAGGAAGAAATAGAAAACCTGAACAGGCCCATAACCAGTAAGGAGATTGAAACAGTCATCAAAAATCTCCAAACAAACAAAAGCCCTGGGCCAAACGGCTTCCCAGGGGAATTCTACCAAACATTTAAAGAAGAACTCATTCCTATTCTCCTGAAACTGTTCCAAAAAATAGAAACGGAAGGAAAACTTCCAAACTCATTTTAGGAGGCCAGCATCAACTTGATCCCCAAACAAGACAAGGATCCCACCAAAAAAGAGAACTACAGACCAATATCCTTGATGAACACAGACGCAAAAATTCTCGCCAACATACTAGCCAATAGGATTCAACAGTACATTAAAAGGATTATTCACCACGATCAAATGGGATTTATTCCAGGGCTGCAGGGTTGGTTCAACATCCGCAAATCAATCAATGTGATAGAACACATTAATAAAAGAAAGAACAAGAACCATATGATACTCTCCATAGATACTGAAAAAGCATTTGACAAAGTACAGCATCCCTTACTGATCAAAACTCTTCAAATTGTAGGGATAGAGGGCACATACCTCAATATTATCAAAGCCATCTATGAAAAACCCACGGCAAATATCATTCTCAATGGAGAAAAACTGAAAGCTTTTCCGCTAAGGTCAGGAACACGGCAGGGATGTCCATTATCACCACTGCTATTCAACATAGTACTAGAAGTCCTAGCCTCAGCAATCAGACAACAAAAAGAAATTAGAGGCATCCAAATTGGTAAAGAAGAAGTCAAACTATCACTCTTCACAGATGATATGATACTATATGTGGAAAACCCACAAGACTCCACTCCAAAACTGCTAGAACTTGTCCAGGAATTCAGTAAAGTGTCAGGATATAAAATCAATGCACAGAAATCAGTTGCATTTCTGTACACCAACAACAAGACAGAAGAAAGAGAAATTAAGGAGTCAATCCCATTTAAAATTGTACCCAAAAGTATAAGATACCTAGGAATAAACCTAACCAAAGAGGCTAAGAATCTATACACAGAAAATTATAAAGTACTCATGAAAGAAATTGAGGAAGACACAAAGAAATGGAAAAATGTTCCATGCTCCTGGATTGGAAGAATAAATATTGTGAAAATGTCCATGCTACCTAAAGCAATCTACACATTTAATGCAATCCCTATCAAAATACCATCCATTTTTTTCAAAGAAATGGAACAAATAATCCTAAAATTTATATGGAACCAGAAAAGACCTCGAATAGCCAAAGGAATATTGAAAAAGAAAGGCAAAGTTGGTGGCATCACAATTCCGGACTTCAAGCTCTGTTACAAAGCTGTCATCATCAAGACAGCATGGTACTGGCACAAAAACAGACACATAGATCAGTGGAACAGAATAGAGAGCCCAGAAATCGACCCTCAACTCTATGGTCAACTAATCTTCGACAAAGCAGGAAAGAATGTCCAATGGAAAAAAGACAGCCTCTTCAATAAATGGTGTTGGGAAAATTGGACAGCCACATGCAGAAAAATGAAATTGGACCACTTCCTTACACCACACACGAAAATAGACTCCAAATGGATGAAGGACCTCAATGTGAGAAAGGAATCCATCCAAATCCTTGAGGAGAATGCAAGCAGCAACCTCTTCGACCTCAGCCGTAGCAACATCTTCCTAGGAACAACGGCAAAGGCAAGGGAAGCAAGGGCAAAAATGAACTATTGGGATTTCATCAAGATCAAAAGCTTTTGCACAGCAAAGGAAACAGTTAACAAAACCAAAAGACAACTGACAGAATGGGAGAAGATATTTGCAAACGACATATCAGATAAGGGCTAGTATCCAAAATCTATAAGGAACTTAGCAAACTCAACATCCAAAGAACAAACAATCCAATCAAGAAATGGGCAGAGGACATGAACAGACATTTCTGCAAAGAAGACATCCAGATGGCCAACAGACACATGAAAAAGTGCTCTACGTCACTCGGCATCAGGGAAATACAAATCAAAACCACAATGAGATATCACCTCACACCAGTCAGAATGGCTAAAATTAACAAGTCAGGAAATGACAGATGCTGGCGAGGATGTGGAGAAAGGGGAACCCTCCTCCACTGTTGGTGGGAATGCAAGCTGGTGCAACCACTCTGGAAAACAGCATGGAGGTTCCTCAGAATGTTGAAAATAGAACTACCCTATGACCCAGCAATTGCACTACTGGGTATTTACCCTAAAGATGCAAACATAGTGATCCGAAGGGGCACGTGTACCCGAATGTTTATAGCAGCAATGTCTACAATAGCCAGACTATGGAAAGAACCTAGATGTCCATCAACAGATGAATGGATAAAGAAGTTGTGGTATATATACACAATGGAATACTATGCACCCATCAAAAGAAATGAAATCTTGCCATTTGCGACGACGTGGATGGAACTAGAGTGTATCATGCTTAGTGAAATAAGTCAAATAGAGAAAGACAACTGTCATATGATCTCCCTGATATGAGGACATGGAGAAGCAACATGGGGGGTTAGGGGGATAGGAGAAGAATAAATGAAACAAGATGGGATTGGGAGGGAGACAAACCATAAATGATTCTTAATCTCACAAAACAAACTGGGGGTTGCTGGGGGGAGTTGGGATTGGGAGAGGGGGAGGGGGCTATGGACATTGGGGAGGGTATGTGCTATCGTGAGTGCTGTGAAGTGTGTAAACCTGGCGATTCACAGACCTGTACCCCTGGGGATAAAAATACATTATATGTTTATTAAAAAAAAAATTTGGAAGGGGAGGCGAACCATAAGAGACTATGAACTCTGGAAAACAACCTGAGGGTTTTGAAGGGTCAGGGGTGGGAGGTTGGGGGAACAGGTGGTGGGTAATGGGGAGGGCACGTTTTGCATGGAGCACTGGGAGTTGTGCAAAAACAATGAATTCTGTTACGCTGAAAAAATAAATAAAATGGGAAAAAAAGAATGCAATAACTGCAAAGGAAATGCTGTATCTGGCATAATTTACAGGGAAGATAATTACCTACCAAGAAAAAAAATCAAGGAAAAGAACTAACAAATTATTAGAGCTAATATGAGAGGAATTCAACAAAGTTGCCAGATAAAATATCAACCTACAAAATTCAATAGTATTTTTCTATATAAGCAATGGCCATTAAGAAAATGTCGTTAATAATGGCAACAAAGACCACATAGAATCTAGGAATTAGCTTACCCAGACAAACACAAGATGAAAAGCCACATCAATGGAAAACACAAAAGACTCCACCCCCAAATTATTAGAACTCATAGAATAATTCAGTAATGTGGCAGGACACAAAAATCAGTGCACAGAAATGAGTTGCTTTCCTATACACTAACAGAATAACTGTTAAAGGGAAATTAGGGAATCGATTCCATTTACAATAGCACCAAAAACCATAAGACATCTTGGAATAAACCTAACCAAAGTAAAGGATCTAGAACCTACAGAGCACAAAAAAAATGAAAAAGCATCCCATGTTCATGGATCAGAAGAATAAACATTGTTATAATATCTATGCTGCCCAAAGCAATCTATACTTTCAACACCATCCCAATCAAAATACCATTGGCATTTTTCAAAGTTCTGGAACGAACAATCCTAAAATTTGTATGGAACCACAAAAGACCCCAAATTGCTTAGGAAATGTTGAAAAAGAAAAACAAAGCTGGGGGCATCACGTCACCTGATTTCAAGCTATAATACAAACCTGTGGGATGCCTGGGTGGCTCAGTTGGTTAAGCATCTACCTTAAGCTCAGGTCGTGGTACCAGGGTCCTGGGATTGAACCCTGAGCAGAGAGCCGCTTTCTCTCTCCCTCTATGATCTCTCTCACTCTTCTTCTCCCTCAAATAAATAAATAAATAAATAAATAAAAATCTTTTAAAAAATGCTGTGAACACCAAGACAGCATGGTACTGGCACAAAAACAGACATATAGTTCAATGGAACACAACAGATAGCCCAGAC
Source organism: Meles meles (assembly GCF_922984935.1). Lineage (NCBI taxonomy): Eukaryota > Metazoa > Chordata > Mammalia > Carnivora > Mustelidae > Meles > Meles meles. Next base: position 52,378,212 of record NC_060087.1, read on the forward strand.
ATGGACCCTCAACTCTATGGTCAACTAATCTTTAACAAAGCAGGAAAAAGTATCCAATGGAAAAAACACAATCTCTTCAATAAATGGTGTTAGAAAATTTGGACAGCTATATACAGAAGAATGAAACTCAACCATTTGCTTATACCATATACAAAGATGAATCCATTAAAATCCTAGAGAAAAACATAGGCAGTAACATTTTCGACATTGGCCACAGCAACTTCTTTCAAGACATGCCTCCAAAGACAAGGCAAACAAAAGTGAAAATGAAATTTTGGGACTGCCTCAAGATCAAAAGCTTCTTCACAGCAAAGGAAACAGTCAAAAAAACAAAGAGGCAACCCATGGAATGGGAGAAGATATTTGCAAACAACACCATAGATAAAAGGCTGATATCCAATATTTATAAAGAACTTCTTGAATTCAACACTCAAAAAACAAATAATCAATTCAAAAAATGGGCAGAAGCCATGAACAGACTCTTCTGCAAAGAAGACATATAAATGGCTAACAGAAAAATGAAAAAAAAAATTCAACTTCATTAGCCATTATGGAAATTCAAATCAAAACTACATTGAGATACCACCTTACACCAGTTAGAACAGCAAAAATTGACAAAGCAAGAAAAAACAAAAGTTGGAGAGGATGTAGAGAAAGATGAACCCTTGTATATTGTTGGTGGGAATGCAAGTTGGTGGAGCCACTTTTGAAAACAGTATAGAGGTTCCTCAAAAAGGTAAAAACAGACCAACCCTATGACCCCACAATTGCACTATTAGCTATTGACCCCAAAATTGCAGATGTAGTTAAAAGAAGGGGCACCTGAACCCCAATGCTTATAGCAGCAATATCCACAATAGCCAAACTGTGGAAGGAGCTGAGATGCCCTTCAAAAGATAAATGGATAAAGAAGATTTGATCCATATATACAGTGGAATATAACTCAGCCATCAGAGAGGATGAATACCCACCATTTGCATTGACATGGATGGAACTGGAGGGGATTATGCTAAGTGAAATAACCCAAGCAGAGAAAGATAATTATCATATTTTTTCACTTACTTGTGGAACATAAAGAATGTCATGGAGGACATTAGGAGAAGGAAGAGATAAATGAAGCAGGGAATCAGAGGAGGAGACAAACCATGAGACACTGTGGACTATGGGGAACCAAACTGAGTGTTTCAGAGGGGAGGGGGGTGAGGGAATGGGTCAGCCTAGTGATGGGTATTAAGGGGGGCACATATTGCGTGAAGCACTGGGTGTGGTGCATAAACAATGAGTTCTGGAACACTGAAAAGAAATTTTTAAAAATAAAATTTTTAAAGCATATACAATAGCAATAACAAACTTAAAAAATTAATGATGTACTGTATGGAGAGTAATATAATTTAATAAAATTTTAAAAATTTTAAATAAAAAAGAAAGGCCACATCAAAAAAAAAAAAAAGCCGAAGCATAGATATGGTCCAAAACCATCAATGAACAAAAAGGGACGCCACAAATACAGAGAACACAAGTACAGAGAAGAATAGACACCATACCAAGAAACCCAGACACAAGGGACCTGTACTGGGAAAAGAAGTCCCCATAACATTTGGTTCTCAAATTCAATGGGACTTAATTTCCCAAGTTTTTGCAATCAACAAGGCTTAGCTGAAGATATTTTAAACATCAAAAGGCTTAGCTCTGAAGATTTAGAGAGCAATAGAGGACACTGAGTCTCCACGTTTAACAAGCAAGCACAACAAACAACCTCACCAAGATAAAACATAGAAGCAGCAATTTGAAAAACACTTATAGAGCATTGGTAAGAAGATGTCAGTGGAGCATAAGGGCTCTAGACTTACTTCATCCCAAGAATACAAGTAGATAACTACAAAATCATACCAAGTACTCCAGAAATTGATCTGAAGACTGAAAGAACATACTCTGCAACTAAAGATACAGAGGAGGCCATCCGAGGAAGATAGGAAGTGTGGATACATGCTTTGGAAAAGAAATAGATCATGACTGCTGCCATGGGGAGGAAACTGCAGTCACAGAGAACAGCGAGAGACACAAGCACACGGAGGAGCCTATGGGGAAGATGACACCCATAGCAATATCTTGGAAAGCAAAAGGGGCTGAATTTCATGAGTCTCTGCAACAAGCAGGACATAAAGTCAAGAGTTCTTTTTTTTTTTTTTTTTGGTTCCTAATTCAGTCCTTTAGTCAAACTATAGGGGTTGTTTTGGGGGGGTGGTGTTTATAAAGTTTTTTTTTTAATTGATTTTCAGCATAACAGTACTCATTGTTTTTGCTCAACACCCAGTGCTCCATGCAGTACGTGCCCTCCCTATTACCCACCACCTGGTTCCTCAACCTCCCACCCCCTGCCCCTTCAAAACCCTCTGGTTGTTTTTCAGAGTCCATAGTCTCTCATAGTTCATCTCCCCTTCCAGTTTCCCTCAACTCCCTTCTCCTCTCCATCTCCCCATGTCCTCCATGTTCTTTGTTATGCTCCACAAATAAGTGAGACCATATGACACTTGACTCTCTCTGCTTGACTTATTTTGCTCAGCAAAATCTCTTCCAGTCCCGTCCATGTTGCTACAAAAGTTGGGTATTCATCCTTTCTGATGGAGGCATAATACTCCATCGTGTATATGGACCACATCTTCCTTATCTATTCGTCTGTTGAAGAGCATCTTGGTTCTTTCCCCAGTTTAGCGACTGTGGCCATTGCAACTATAAACATTTGGGGTACAGGTGGCCCTTCTTTTCACTACATCTGTATCTTTGGGATAAATACTCAGGAGTGCAATTGCAGGGTCACAGGGAAGCTCTATTTTTAATTTCTTGAGGAATCTCCACACTGTTCTCCAAAGTGGCTGCAGCACCTTGCATTCCCACCAACAGTGTAAGAGGGTTCCCCTTTCTCTACAACCTCTCCAACACACGTTGTTTCCTGTCCTGCTAATTTTGGCCATTCTAACTGGTGTCAGGTGGTATCTCAATGTGGTTTTAATTTGAAACTCCCTGATGGCTAGTGATGATGAACATTTTTTCATGTGTCTGATAGCCATTTGTATGTCTTCATTGGAGAAGTGTCAATAAGCTAAGCAACTTAGATGAAATGGATGCATTCCTGGAAAATGATAAACACCCAAAATTGAACCAGGAAGAAATTGACGACCTGAATAGACCAATATCTAGTAATGAGATTGAAGCAGTTATCAAAAACTTCCCAAAAAACAAGAGCCCAGGACCTGACGGATTCCCTGGGGAATTCTACCAAACTTTCAAAGAAGAAATAACACCAATTCTCCTGAAGATGTTCCAAAAAATTGAAGCAGAAGGAAAACTTCCAGACTCTTTTTATGAAGCCAGCATTACCCTGATCCCTAAACCAGGCAAACACCCTACCATAAAGGAGAATTTCAGACCAATATCACTGATGAATATGGATGCTAAGATTCGCAACAAGATCCTAGCAAATAGTATCCAGCAGCACATGAAAAAGATTATCCACCATGACCAGGTGGGATTCATCCCTGGGTTGCAAGGTTGGTTCAACATTCACAAATCAATCAATGTGATAGAACAAATCAATAAGAGAAGAGAGAAGAACCGCATGGTCCTCTCAATTGATGCAGAAATGGCATTTGACAAAATGCAGCATCTGTTCCTGATTAAAATGCTTCAAAGTATAGGGATAGAGGGAACATTCCTGAACTTCATAAAATCTATCTATGAAAGACCTACATCAAATATCATCCTCAATGGGAAAAAGCTTGCAGCCTTCCCGTTGAGATCGGGAACACAAGGATGCCCACTCTCACCACTCTTGTTCAAAATAGTATTAGAAGTCCTAGCAATGGTAATCAGACAACAAAGAGAAATAAAAGGTATCCAAATTGGCAAGGAAGAAGTTAAACTCTCTCTCTTTGCAGATGACATGATTCTTTATATGGAAAACCCCAAAGACTCCACCCCCAAACTACTAGAATTCATACAGCAATTCAGTAAGGTGGCAGGATACAAGTCAATGTACAGAAATCAGTGGCTTTCTTATACACTAACAATGAAAATACAGAAAGGGAAATTAGAGAATCGATTCCATTTCCTATCGCACCAAGAACCATAAGATACCTGGGAATAAACCTAACCAAAGAGGCAAAGGACCTGTGTTCGAGGAACTGCAGAACACTCATGCAAGAAATTGAAGCAGACACAAAAAGATGGAAGACTGTTCCATGCTCTTGGATTGGAAGAATAAACATTGTTAAAATGTCTATACTGCTTAGAGCAATTTATACTTTTAATGCCATTCCGATCAAAATTCCACCGGTATTTTTCAAAGAGCTGGAGCAAATAATCCTAAAATTTGTATGGAATCAGAAGAGACCCCGAATTGCTAAGGAAATGTTGAAAAAACAAAAGATTGCCCGGTTTCAAGCTTTACTCCAAAGCTGTGATCACCAAGACAGTGTGGTACTGGCTTAAAATCAGACAGATAGACCAGTGGAACAGAGTGGAACTGAGTGGAGAGCCCAGATATGGACCCTCAACTCTATGTTCAAATAATCAATAATCTTTGACAAAACAGGAAAAAATATACAATGGAAAAAAGACAGTTTCTTCAATAAGTGGTGCTGGGAAAACTGGACAGCTATATGTAGAAGAATGAAACTCGACCATTCTCTTACAATGTACACAAAGATAAACTTGAAATGGATAAAAGACCTCAATGTGAGACAGGAATCCATCAGAATCCTAGAGGAGAACATAGGCAGTAAGCTCTTCGATATCAGCCACAGCAACTTCTTTCAAGATATGTCTCCAAAGGCCAAGGAAACAAAAGCGAAAATGAACTTTTGGGAGTTCCTCAAGATGAAAACCTTCTGCACAGCAAAGGAAACAGTCAACAAAACAAAAAGGCAACCCACGGAATGGGAGAAGATATTTGCAAATGACAGTACAGACAAAAGGTTGATATCCAGGGTCTATAAAAACTCCTCAAACTGAACACACACAAAACAGATAATCATATCAACAAATGGGCAGAAGATATGAAGTCAAGAGCTCTTTTTATTTTATTTTATTTATTTGACAGAGAGTAATCACAACTAGGCAGAGAGGCAGGCAGAGAGAGAGGAGGAAGCATGCTCCCTGCTAAGCAGAGAGCCTGATGCGGGGCTCGATCCCAGAACCCTTGGATTATGACCTGAGCTGAAGGCAGAGGCTTTAACCCACTGAGCCACCCAGGCGCCCCTGAAGTCAAGAGTTCTTAAGGTCAGTGGACCTGTCTCAGGGAAAGCCCAGAGGATATTGTGCTGTGCATGGAAAGAAGGCAGAGCAAACAGCCTGCAGACAGACACTTTGCAAACAGTGACCATAAGAGCACTTCTGACACGCCAGGGAGAGGTTATTTGCTCTTGGAGTGAGTCCAAGAGGGGCAGCATTCACAGAGAGACCCCTCCAGGAACAAAGGAACTGCCTAGGGCCATTTCCCTCACCTGCTGCTCAGTATAACCCTAACTTGCTATACCAAGACCCACCTCCTCCCCTTCTGATGGAACTGCCTTTCCCAGTCATGCTTACATCAGTCCCAGCTCTATAGGCCCCCTACTGCAGAAGACTGGCCAAAATCCCTTCCCAAACCATGACTCCTGATCTGGAAGTTTTGCAAGGCCTCAGTTCTAGTGACAGTGGTGACAGATACCATCTCATACACAGACAAGAGCAAACTTAGCTAAAACGTGCCACATTCAACCTAGGGACCAAACACTGTGCACAACACACAAAGAAAGCCTCTGTAGATGATCTGCCTAAAAGATAAAGAAGCCATGACCAAAATAAAAACAAAAACAAACAACACACACAGCACACACTGGAGACACTCAATGAAGTGGCAAGGCATGGGAGATAGGAAGATGATACAATATACTCTAAGACCTCTTTTTCATAATGCCACTATCTTTGAGAGCAGGGAAGTACCTAACTTTTCCTAACACATGAAATCAGGCATAGAGATTTAGATAAAATGAGAAGACAGAAGAATCTCTCCCAAATGAAAGAGCAGGACAAGTCCACAGCCAGAGATATAAGTGAAACATATAAATATCGTGCCAAACAGCATGGTACTAACAACAAAAACACACACATAGATCAATGGGACAGAATAGAGACCCAAGAAATGGACCTTCAACTCTATGGTTAACCAATCTTCAACAAAGGAGGAAAGAATATACAATAGAAAAAGGACAGTCTCTTCAATAAATGGTACTGGAAAAATTGGACTGCCACATACAAAAGAATGAAACTGGACCATTCTCCTTTATCACACACAAAGATAAACTCAAAATGGATGAAAGATCTGAATGTGAGACAGGAATCCATTAAAATCCTAGAGGAGAATGCAGGTAGTAACCTCTTCAACCTTGGACAAAGCAACTTCTTAAAAGATACATCTCTAAAGGCAACGGAAACAAAAGCAAAACTGAACTATTAGGACATCATCAAGATAAAAAGCTTATGCACAATAAAGGAAACAATCAACAAAATAAAGGGCAACCTAAAAAATGGGAGAAGATATTTGCAAATGACATAACAGAAAAATGGCTTGTATCCAAGACCTTTAAAGAATTTCTCAAACTCAACACCCAAAAACACAAATAATCCAATTAAAAATGGGAAGAATACCTGAATATACACTTTTCCAAAGAAGACATCCAAACTGCTAACAGACACATGAAAAGATGCACATTACTTATCATCGGGGAAATACCAATCAAAACCACAGAGATACCACCTCATACGAGTCAGAATGGCTAAAATTAATAAGACAGGTAACAATAACTGTTGGCAAGGATGTGGAGAAAGGGGAACCCTCTTACATTGTTGGTGGGAATGCAAGCTGGTACAGCCATTCAGGAAAGAAGTATGGAAGTTCCTCAGGATGTTAAACATAGAGCTATCCTATGACCCAGCAATTACATTACTAAGTACTGACCCCAAAGATACATATGTAGTGAAAAGAAGGAGCACATGCACCCCAATGTTCATAGCAGCAATGTCCACAATAGTTAAACTGTGGAAGGAGCCGAGATGTCCCTCAATGGATGAATGGATAAAGAAGATATGGTTCATATACACAATGGAATATTACTCAGCCATCAGAAAGGATGAATATCTACCATTTACATCAACATGGATGGAACTGGAAAAGATTATGCTATGTGAAGTAAGTCAATCAGAGAAACACAATATCATACGGTTTTGCTCATATGTGGAAGACAAGGAACAGTGCAGAGGACAATAGGGGAGGGAGGAACTGAATGGGAAGAAATCAGAGGGAGAAAACCATATGAGACCCTTGACTCTGGGAAACAAACTGAAGGTTGCACAAAGGGAGGTGGGTGGGGAGATGGGGTACCTGGCTGATGGGCATTAAAGAGGTCATGTGATATAATGATCACTGGGTGATATATTCAACTAATGGACATTATATCAAAAACTAATGCTGTACTATACCTTGGCTAATGGAATTTTAAATAAATAAATAAATAAATAAATAAATAAATAAATAAATAAACAAATGTGCCAAATAGGAAATTTAAAGAAATGATCATAAGGATACTCAATGGACTTGAAAAGAGTAGAAGGCATCAGTGAGACCATTAACACAAGGATAGGGAATAACAAAGGAGTGATAAAGGGCTCAACAAGAAAATCACAAACAGGGCGCCTGGGTGGCTCAGTGGGTTGGGCCGCTGCCTTCTGCTCAGGTCGTGATCTCAGGGTCCTGGGATCGAGTCCTGCGTCGAGCTCCCTGCTCAGCAGCGGGCCTGCTTCCCTCTCTCTCTCTCTGCCTGCCTCTCTGTCTACTTGTGATCTCTCTCTGTCAAATAAATAAATAAAATCTTTTAAAAAAAAAGAAAATCACAAACATGTTTGATGTAATGAATAGCACACTGAAAGAAGAGAAACAAACCAATGACAGAGTAATAGAAAGTAATCAAACTATATAGAGACAAAAAAGAATTATGTAAAACATGAACAGACTTAGAGAACTCAATGATGTCATAAAACATAATAACATTTGTATTACAGGAGTCCCAGAAAAAGAAGAGAAAGATAAGTTGGCCAAAAGTTTACTTATAGAAATAATTTTCCTAAAGAAATAATAGTTTTCACATGGGAGTTAAGGTTGCACAATAATAGGAGGACCCTATGCTTGCTTCATCCCTCCAATATAACTGGATAAATATCAAATCCTGTGACCACTCAAGAAATTGATCTGAGGACTGAAAGAACTGCACTACTGGAGGGAGAAAAGAGGCCATATCACAGAAGGTAGGAGGTGCAGAGACGTGATTTGGGGAAGAAGAAGATCATGGTTACTACAGAGGGGAGGGAGCCCTGATCACAGAGGGATGGGGGTGGTAACATGCTAGGGATTACACAAGAGAAACATTTCCCCAAAGCCACTGACTGGGAAAACAAGAGGGGTTGATTACTCTACATTGTTATGTACGGTAAAAGTACATAAAAGTCTGAAGTTTTAGGGGTCAGTACAATTGCCACAGTGGAGCTTGTCAGGTTAGTGGTGATTCTGTGGAAAAGGGCAAAGGTCTGAGACTGCAGACCACGGTCTGAAGATCCCCTTCTTGGAGTGCATTTGGAACAGGCAGCACTGCCTCTTAGGGCACAAAAGAGCTGGTGGGCACCACTGAGCTGCCCCATTCACATTAGCATAAGCATGGAGGAAACTGCTGAAAGCAGCAAAACCCAGACACTGGCTTTTTTTGCTATGCTTTGTCATAAACTCCAAGCCCCTGTGTGTTCATGTGCCTGCCCTTCTTGAATAAAACAGAACCAGCCACATTGCAGTGAGATGCTCCCACAGAGGATTAGCACAGGTCCGTGGTATGCAGGTCCCCCAAATTTGGAGTTTTAAAACCCAGCCAGTCCACCTGGAGTAAAACACAGGAGTACGGTGCTGCCAGATGGGCAGACAATTTGGAGACAGACAAGGTGAACTTATGGATCTGAGGGATTCCTGGAATACACAAGGGGAGATTCATCACTCTTCTATGAGGGTTTCCTGAACAGCAGCAGGTGCAAACTCCCCTCTCAAGGGACGAAAGAAAGGAATGATGCCATTTTTATATCCCACCAATCAGCACAGATGGACTTCAGGGAGCAGCACATCGCCCACAGTGGAGCCTTAGCCATTTACAACAAGCCCCACCACCCTGAACTCTGCAGGTGCTTTTTTATTAGGGCAAGTATGTCTGAGATCCAGAAAAGCAGAATTCTTTCTCCAGAAGATGAGCACAAACCCCCTGCATGCATCAAGTCTACTAACAACAGAACACTGAAAAATCTCAGCTCTAGTGAATATTAGATCTAGGCTTTTTTTTTTTAAACAAAGACATGAAAACACACCTAGTTAAAACTCAACACACACAGGACAGGGTCCAAATACTTCCAATTGCAGAGAAGGTGAAAATCTGCAGAGGACTGACCTGATGGAAAGAACAGCCAAAACACAACAGTAGAGTGCACACAGTCTATGCAGAAACACTTCCTGAAGCACGAGACCCTGGTCAGTATATTACACCTTCTTAATATAGCCATTACTCTCAGAAGCATGAAACATGCATAACACACTTTTCTAACACAGGGAAGACAGACCTAAATAAAATGCCAAGATGGAAAAATTCATCCCAAAAGAAAGAACAACAAGAGGTCATGGACAGGGATCTAATCAAAACAGATATAAGTAATATGCCTGAATCAGATTTTAAAACAATAATCATAAGGATATTAGTGCAGCTTGAGAAAATCATAGAAGATACCAGGGAGACCCTTATCACAGAGATAAAAGACCTAAAAACTAGCCAGGCAGCAATAAACCAAGATGCAAATCTAATTGGATGTAATGCACATAAGGAGGGAAGAAGTAGAGAAATGAATAGGTGATATAGAAGATAAATTTGGGGGAAAAAATGAAACTGAAAAGAAGAGGGAAAGAAAAATATTAGATCACTAATGTAGACTCAGGGAACTCAGTGACTCCATAAAGCATAACGTTCAAATCATAGGAGTCCCAGATGAAGAAGACAGGAAAAAAGAGACAGAGGTTTATTTGGGAAATTGAAGCTGAAAATTATGGAGGAAAAAATCCAAATCCAGGATGCACAGAGAACTCTCATCAAAATCAAAAAAGCTGGCCAACACCAAGACATACCATAGTTATACTTACAAAATATAGAGATAAAGAAAAAAAATCCTAAAAGCAGAATGGGGGGAAAAAAAGTAATTTACAAGGGAAGACAAATAAGATTAGCAGCAGATCTCTCCAGGCCAGAAGACAGTGGGAACATATATTCAGTGTGCTGAATGGGAAAAATATGCATCCAAGAATACATTATCCACTGAAGCTGTCATTCAGAAAGAGAAATATAGAGTTACCCAAACAAAAACTAAAGGAATTTCTGACTACTAAACCAGACCTGCAAGATATATTGAAGAAAACTGCTTGAGAGGGAAAGAAAGAACAAAAGTAGCAAAACTAGAAGGGAACAGAGAAAATCTCCAGAATCAGCGACTTTACAGACAACACAATGGAACTAAATTAATTCCTATCAATGATTAATGTAAATGGAACAAATGCTCCAATCAAAAGATGTAGGGTTTCAGAATGGCTAAAGAAAATACTCATCTACATGCTGCCTACAAGAGACTGTTTTAGACCAAAAGACAGCTCCAAACTGGAAGTAAGTGTAGGGGAAGAAACAACGATCATGCTGATGGACATCTAGACAAAGCCAGAGAAATTTAAAAAAAAAATTTAGAGAAACTAAATTTTAAAATAAAGACTTTAACAAGAGATGAAGAAGAGCACTATATCATAATAAAGGGGTCTGTGTATCCAGTTGGAAGATTAACAATTGTAAATATTTATGCTTCCAACTTGGGAGTACCCAAATACATAAAACAATTCATAACAACCATAAAGGAACTCATTGATAATAATACAATAACAGTAGGGATCTTTAACAGCCCACTTACTGCAATGGACAGATCATCTAAGCAAAAATCAACAAGCAAACAGTGGCTTTGAATGAAACACTGGACCAAATGGACTTAAGAGATATATTCAGAATATTTCATCCTAAAGCAGCATAATGCACATTCTTTTCAATTGCACATGGAACAGTCGCCAGAGTGGATCATAAACTGGGTCACAATCAGCCCTCAAGAAATATAAAAAGATAGAGATGATACTATGCATGTTTTCAGAACAAAATGCTATGAAACTTGAATTCAACCACAAGATAAAATTTAGGAAGACTACAAATATATGGAGGTTAAAGAACATCTGAATAAGAATGAATAGGTTAACCAGGAAATTAAAGAAGAAATTTTTAAAATGCATGGAAACAAATAAAAATGTAACAGGATGGTCTAAAATATTTGGAATACAGTGATAGTGGTCATAGGAGGGAAATAAAAGGCAATATAGGACTACCTTGAAAATCAAGAAAAATCTCTAATATAGAACCTACCCTTATACATAAAGGTGCTAGGAAAAGAATGACAAATGAACCACAAAGCCAGAAGGAAATAATAAAGATTGGAGAAAAAAATAAATGACATAGAAACCAAAAAGAAGAAGAAGAAGAAGAAGAAGAAGAAGAAGAAGAAGAAGAAGAAGAAGAAGAAGAAGAAGAAGAAGGAGAAGGAGAAGGAGAAGGAGAAGGAGAAGGAGAAGGAGAAGGAGAAGGAGAAGGAGAAGGAGAAGGAGAAGGAGAAGGAGAAGGAGAAGAAGAAGAAGGAGAAGAAGGAGAAGAAGGAGAAGAAAAAGAAAGAAAGAAAGATAGATAGATAGAAAGAAATGGTAGAACAAATCAATCAATGAAACTAATGTTAGGAGTTAGTTGGACCATTAAGCATTCAGGGCCAGGATGCCCAACAAAGAAACAGGGAGCAGGGACAGATAAGACAAAAGCCACACTAGCTTAGACAAGACCACAATAGCACCCTGTCTAGCAGCTTCTGCTGAAATGACTTTTAGGAAAGGTCCTGAAATAAAACAATTCACCATGAAACATTTGTCACTATATCTAATTAAGATATAAGTCCCCAGATGTCAACCCAAAAAGACCATCAGTGCATAAACAGTAACCTGATAGGTACTATTGCTCAATAAACTTTACCTGGCTGCCCACCACTCTTCATCTGATCTACCTCTTCATTCTTTGAAGTTGAATGATCAAGAATCATGGTCACTAAGGGAATAGAAGTCCTGTAACACTAGGAGCTGATTCTTTGGAATAATTAACAAAATAACCCCCTAGCCATATTTAACAAAAAGAAAAATGACCCAAAAAAGTAAATTCACAAAGGAGAGAGAAGTAACAACCAACACCAAAGAAATACAAACAATACTAAGAAAATATTAAAAAACAGTATATGTCAATGAATTGGGCAATTTGGAAGAAATGTATAAATTCCTAGACACATAAAAACTACCAAAACTGAAGGAGGAAGAAATAGAAAATTTGACCAGGTCCATAACCACCTATGAAATTGAAGCAGTAATCCAAAATCTCCCAACAGGGCGCCTGGGTGGCTCAATGGGTTAAGCCGCTGCCTTCGGCTCAGGTCATGATCTCAGGGTCCTGGATCAAGTCCCGCATCGGGCTCTCTGCTCAGCAGAGAGCCTGCTTCCCTTCCTCTCTCTCTGCCTGCCTCTCTTGTGATTTCTCTCTGTCAAATAAACAAAATCTTAAAAAAAAAAAATCTCCCAACAAACAAATGTTCAGGACCAGATGATGTCCCAAGGGAATTCTATCAGACATTTAAAGAAAAGTTAAAGAGTAAACAAGTGTTGGAGAGGATGTGGAGAAAGGGGAAGCCTCTTACACTGTTGGTGAGAATGCAAGCTGGTGCAGCCACTTTGGAAAACAGTGTGGAGATTCCTTAAGAAATTAAAAATAGAGCTTCCCTATGACCCTGCAATTGCACTACGAGTATTTATCCCAAAGATACAGATATAGTGAAAAGAAGGGCCATTTGTACCCCAATATTCATAGCAGCAATGGCCACGGTCACCAAAGTATGGAAAGAGCCAAGATTCCTTCAATAGACAAATGGATGAAGAAGATATGATCCATATATACAATGGAATATTATGCCTCCATCAGAAAGGATGAATGCCCAACTTTTGTATCAACATGGACGGGACTGGAGGAGATTATGCTGAGTGAAATAAGTCAAGCAGAGAGAGTCAATTATCATATGGTTTCACTTACTTATGGAACATAAGGAATATCAGTGAGGACACTGGGAGAAGGAGAGGAGAAGGGAGTTGGAGGAAATTGGAGGGGGAGACAAACCATGAGAGACTGTGGACTCTGAAAAACAAACTGAGGGTTTTGAAGGGAGCAGGGGTGGAAGGTTGCGTGAGCCTGGTGGTGGGTATTAAGGAGGGCACATATTGCATGGAGCACTGGGTATGATGCGTAAACAATGAATCTAGGAACACTGAGAAAATAAAACAAAGTTTAAAAAATAAATAAAGAGGAGTTAATACCTATTCTCAAATTGATCCAAAAATGGAAATGGAAGGAAGTCTTTCAAACTCATTCTTCAAGGCCAGCTCTATCTTGATTCAAAAACCAAAACCCTGCTAAAAAGGAGAAATACAGGTCAATATCCCTGAATAGCATGGGTGCAAACATTCTCAACAATTTACTACCAAATCAAATTCAACAGCACATTTAAAGAATCATTCACCACGATTAAGTGGGATTTATGCCTGAGTTGCAAGGTTGGTTCAGTATTCAGAAATCAATCAACCTGATGTACCACACAAATAAAAGAAACCATAAGAACCATAAGATTCTCAATAGAATCTTATGCTTGCAGAACAAGCATTTGACAAACACCACCATCCCCATTCTTGATAAAAAAACCCTCAAGAAATAGGGATAGTGGTACCATACTTAAAACCCACAGGTACTATCAACCTCAATGGGGAAAAACTGAGAGCTTTCCCTCCATGGTCAAGAAAAAGGAATGCCCACTCTCACCACTGTTATTTAACACTGTTATTTAACATAGACTTGGAAGTCCTAGCTTCAGCAATCAGACAACAAAAAGAAATAAAAAGCATCCAAATCAGCAAGGAAGAAATCAAAATTTAACTATTTGCAGAAGACATGATACTCTACATAGAAAACCCAAAAGACTTTCCCCAAAAATGCTAGAACAGATACACAAATTCAGTAAAGTTTCAGGATACAAATTCAACATACAGAAATCTGCTGCAGTTCTATACATCAATAATGAAGCAGCAGAAAGAGAAATCAAGGAATTGATCTCATTTACAATTCCACCAAAAACTGTAAGACACCTAAGAACAAACCTACCCAAAGACAAAATATCTGTACTCGGAAAACTATAGAACACTTATTTAAAAAAAAAAAAAACTGAAAAGGACAAAAGAATTAGAAAAACATTCCATGTTCATGGATTAGAAGAACAAATATTGTTAAAATGTCTATACTACCCAAAGCAATCTACACATTCAATGCAATCCGTATCAAAATAACACCAGCCTTTTTCACAGAGCTAGAAAAACAATTCTAAAATTTGTATGGTACCACGGAAGACCCCAAATAGCCAAAGCAATCTCAAAAAAGAAAATCAAAGCTGGAGGCATCACAATTCCAGACTTTAAGCTGTATTACAATGTTATCAAGACAATATAGCACTGTCACAAAAACAGATACATAGATTCATGGAACAGAATAGAAAACCCAGATATGAACCCACAACTACATGGTCAATTAATCTTCAACAATGCAGGAAAGAATATCCAATTGGAAAAAGACAGTATCTTCAACAAATGGTACTGGAAAAACTGGATAGCAACATGTAAAAGAATGAAATTGGACCACTTTCTCATATCAAACACAAAAATAAATTCATAATGGATCAAAGACCTAAACGTGAGACAGGAAACCATTGAAATCCTAGAGGAAAGCACAGGCTGTATCCTCTTTGACTTCAGCCACCACAACTCCTTATTAGATTTGTCTCCTGCAACAAGGGAAACAAAAGCAAAAATGAATTGTTGTAACTTCCTTAAGCTAAAAAGCTTGTGCAAAGCAAACAATAAACAAAACCAAAAGGCAACCTTCAAAATGTGAGAAGACATTAGTAAATAACATATCTGATAAAGGGTTAGTATTCACAATATATGAAGGACTTATCAAACTTTTCACCCAGAAAATGAATAATCCTGTTACAAAATGGACAAAAAACATAAAATTTTTTTCCCCATGAAGACATACAAATGGATTTCAGACGCATGAAAAGATGCTCGGTATCATTCGTTATCAAAACTGCAATGTGATATCACCTCACACCGTTAAGAATGTCTAAAAAGGAAACCCTTTTACACTCTGGTGGGAATGCAAACTGGTGCAGTTGCTTGGGAGAACAGTATGGAGGTTCCTCATAAAGTGTAAAATAGAACTACAATCCATCAATTGCACTACTAGGCATTTACCCAAAGGAAACAAAAATACCAATTTGAAAGGATACATGCACCCCATGTTTATATCAACATTAATAGCCAAATTATGGAAAGAGCCCAAATATTCATAACTGATAAATGGATAAAGAAGATATTGCGTGTGTGTGTGTGTGTGTGTGTGTGTGTGCGTGTGTGTGTATATACACACCATGGAATATTACCCAGCCATCAAAAAGAATAAAATCTTGCCATTTGCAATGACGTGGAAGGAGCTAGAGATCATTATGCTAAGCAAAATCAGTCAGAGAAGGACAAATACCACATGATTTCACTCATATGTGGAATTAAGTAACAAAACAGATGAACATGGTGGAGTAAAAGAGAGGCAAATCAGGGAAGGTTTGTATATCTTTTTTCTCAATTACAGAGAACAAACTGCAGGTTGCTGGAGGGAAGGTGGGTAGAGGAATAGGTTAAATATGTGATAGGTATTAATAGTGGAGCACTTGTGATGACCACTGGCTATTGAATGGAAGTGATAAATCACTAAATTCTACACATGAAATATTATACTGTATGTTAACTAACTGGGATTTAAATAAAAAATTGAAAAAGAAAAAAATGGTGTGGCAACAATTGGATATTCACATGCAAAAGAAGACGTGGGCCTGCACCTTGTATCATACACAAAACTTATATCAAAATTGATTTAAAACCTAAACATAAGAACAAAAAATATAAAAAATTAATATAGGGAAACACCTTTAGGACATTGGCAATTATTTCTTGGCTATGACACCAAAACCACAGGCAGTGAAAGTAAAAATAAATAAATATGACTACATCAACCATAAAAACTTCTGTGCATCAAAAGAAATATCTCAGAGGGTAAACAGCAACCTACAGAATAGAAAATATTTGAAAATCATATATTTGAAAAAGGGTTAACATGCAGAACATATAAAGAACTCAACAACAAAAAACTAACCTGATTTTAAAAATCAACAAAGG
Organism: Meles meles; assembly: GCF_922984935.1. Lineage (NCBI taxonomy): Eukaryota > Metazoa > Chordata > Mammalia > Carnivora > Mustelidae > Meles > Meles meles. Next base: position 52,394,764 of record NC_060087.1, read on the forward strand.
ATTTGAATAGACAGTTTCCCAAAGAAGATACACAAATGACCAATGAGGTTTTTTCAGTGTTCCAGGATTAAAAACTAAAAAAAAATAATAAAATTGTTAAAATGTCTATACAGCCTAGAGCAATCCATACTTTTAATGCCATTCCGATCAAAATTCCACCCGTATTTTTCAAAGAGCTGGAGCAAATAATCCTAAAATTTGTATGGAATCAGAAGAGACCCCGAAATGCTAAGGAAATGCTGAAAAACAAAAACAAAACTGGAGGCATCACGTTACCTGATTTCAAGATTTACTACAAAGCTGTGATCACCAAGACAGCATGGTACTGGCATAAAAACAGACACATAGACCAGTGGAACAGAGTAGAGAGCCAAGATATGGACCCTCAACTCTATGGTCAAATAATCTTCGACAAAACAGGAAAAAATATACAGTGGAAAAAAGACAGTCTCTACAATAAATGCTGGGAAAACTGGACAGCTATATGTAGAAGAATGAAACTCGACCATTCTCTTACACCGTACACAAAGATAAACTCGAAATGGATAAAAGACCTCAATGTGAGACAGGAATCCATCAGAATCCTAGAGAAGAACACAGGCAGTAACCTCTTCGATATAAGCCACAGCAACATCTTTCAAGATATGTCTCCAAAAGCCAAGGAAACAAAAGCGAAAATGAACTCTTGGGACTTAATCAAGATCAAAAGCTCCTGCACAGCAAAGGAAACAGTCAACAAAACAAAAAGGCAACCCACGGAATGGGAGAAGATATTTGCAAATGACAGTACAGACAAAAGGTTGATGTCCAGGATCTATAAAGAACTTCTCAAACTCAACACACACAAAACAGAAAATCATATCAAAAAATGGGCAGAAGATATGAACAGACACTTCTCCAATGAAGACATACAAATGGCTATCAGACACATGAAAATATATTCATCATCACTAGCCATCAGGGAGATTCAAATTAAAACCACATCAACTTCTTTCAAGATATGTCTCCAAAGGCAAAGGAAACAAAAGCAAAAATGAACTTTTGGGACTTCACCAAGATCAAAAGCTTCTGCACAGCAAAGGAAACAGTCAACAAAACAAAGAGGCAGCCCACGGAATGGAAGTAGATATTTGCAAATGACAGTACAGACAAAAGGTTGATATCCAGGATTTATACAGAACTCCTCAAACTCAACACACACAAAACAGATAATCATATCAAAAAATGGGCAGAAGATATAAACAGACACTTCTCCAATGAAGACATACAAATGGCTATCAGACACATGAAAAAATGCTCATTATCACTAGCCATCAGGGAGATTCAAATTAAAACCACATTGAGATATCACCTTACACCAGTTAGAATGGCCAAAATTAGCAAGACAGGAAACAACGTGTGTTGGAGAGGTTGTGGAGAAAGGGGAACCCACTTCCACTGTTGGTGGGAATGCAAGTTGGTGTAGCTACTTTGGAGAACAGTGTGGAGATTCCTCAAGAAATTAAAAATAGTGCTTCCCTATGACCCTGCAATTGCACTGCTGGGTATTTACCCCAAAGATACAGATGTAGTGAAAAGAAGGGCCATCTCTACCCCAATGTTTATAGCAGCAATGGCCATGGTAGCCAAACTGTGGAAAGAACCAAGATGCCCTTCAACAGACGAATGGATAAGGAAGATGTGGTCCATATACACAATGGAGTATTATGCCTCCATCAGAAAGGTTGAATACCCAACTTTTGTAGCAACATGGATGGGACTGGAAGAGATTATGCTGAGGTAAATAAGTCAAGCAGAGAAAGTCAAGTATCATATGGTTTCACTTATTTGTAGTGCATAACAAAAAACATGGAGGACATGGGGAGATGGAGAGGAGAAGGAAGTTGAGAGAAATTGGAAGGAGAGATGAACTATGAGAGACTATGGACTCTGAAAAAGAACCTGAGGGTTTTGAAGTGGCGGGGGGTGGGAAGTTGGGGAAGCGGGTGGTGGGCAATAGAGAGCGCGCGTATTGCATGGAGCACTGGGTGTGGTGCAAAAACAATGAATACTTTTATGCTGAAAATAAATAAAACAAACAAACAAAAAAAAAAACCACATTGAGATACCACCTGACACCAGTTAGAATGGCCGAAATTAGCAAGACAAGAAACAACATGTGTTGGAGAGGATGTGGGGAAAGGGGAACCCTCTTACACTGTTGGTGGGAATGCAAGTTAGTGTAGCCATTTTGGAGAACAGTGTGGACATTCCTCAAGAAATTAAAAATAGAGCTTCCCTATGACCCTGCAATTGCACTACTGGGTATTTACCACAAAGATATAGATGTACTGAAAAGAAGGGCCATCTGTACCCCAATGTTTATAGCAGCAATGGCCACGGTCGCCAAACCATGGAAAGAACCAAGATGCCCTTCAACGGATGAATGGATAAGGAAGATATGGCCCATATACACGATGAATACCCAACTTTTGTAGCAACATGGACAGGACAGGAAGACATTATGTGCTGAGTGAAATAAGTAAGGCAGAGAGTCAAGTATCATATGGTTTCACTTATTTGTGGAGCATAACAAATGACATGGAAGACATTAGGAGATGGGGAGTAGAAGGAAATTGAGGGAAATTGGAAGGGGAATTGAACCATGAGAGACTATGGACTCTGAAAAACAACCTGAGGGTTTTGAAGGGTCAGGGGTGGGAGGTTGGGGGAACAGGTGGTGTGTAATGGGGAGGGCACGTTTTGCATGGAGCACTGGGTGTTGTGCAAAAAGAATGAATACTGTTACGCTGAAAAAATAAATAAAATGGGAAAAGAAAAAACAACCTGAGGGTTTTGATGGGGCGGGGGTGGGAGTTTGGGGGAACTAGGTGGTGGGTAATAGGGAGGGCACGTATTACATTGAGCACTGGGTGTTGTGCAAAAACAATAAATACTGTTACAGTGAAAAAATAAATAAAAAATAAATAAAAGGTAATGATAATAAAAAATAATAAAATAAAAATAAATGAAACAAAACAGAACAAGTATAAGAAAAGATGCTCAACATAACTAACCACAAGAGAAAATAAAATCAAAACCATGAGATAGCACCTCACAACTACTGGGATGAGTACTATAAAAGAACAGAAAATAACAAATGTTTTTGAAGATACAAAGAAGTTGGAACACTTCTACAATAACGGTGGGAAAGTTAAATAGTGTAGACATTATGAAAAATGGTATAGAATTTGCTCAAAAAAAGAAAAATATTACTATAATTTAATCCAGCAATATCACTTCTGGATTTATATCCAAAATAATTCATAGCAGGATCTTGAAGCAATAATTACACATCCATGTTCACTGCAGCATTATTCACAATAGCCAAAAGGTATAAGCAACTGGAATGTTCATAGATAGATGAATAAGAACTGTGGTATTTACACAAAGTGAAATGTTATGCAGCCTCAAAAAAGGATATCCTGTGGAACCTGGGTGGCTCAGTCATTTAAGCATCTGACTCTCAATTTCATCTCAGGTCATGACCTCAGGGCCATGGGATAGAGCCCTGCATCAGGCTCCACTGGACACAGAGCCTTCTTGGGATATTCTCTCTCTCTCTCTCTCTCCCCATCTCCCTCTCCCCTCTCCTCATACTCTATCTCTCTCTCTTGAAAAAAGGACACCACGCCACAACATGGATGACATTGCACTAAATGAAATAACCCAGACATAAAAGGACAAATACTGCATCATTCCACTTACATGAAAGACCTATGGTAATCAAATTATAGAAGCAGAAAGTAAAAAGGTCGATGACATACATGTGTTGGGAGGAGGTGGGAGCAGGAATTACTGTTTAGTAAACATATAGTTTCAGTGTTGCAAGATGAAAAAGTTCTAGAGAAATGTTGCACAATAATGTGAATATATTTAGCAATACAAAACTGTGTGCTTCAAAATTGTTAAAATGGTAATTACAAGTTATTTCACACACACACACACACACACACACACACAGCTTTTTTCCAATCCTCAAAAAAACTAATCTTACTTTCTTGTATAGGGTAGGAAGGCATTTATCTCCAGCAGTTACCCTTGCTAGAGGTAAAGATATAGAGGATGGCTAAGGGGTGGCTGGAGAAAAAGGAGGAAGGGAAAGACAGCGAGAAGTGTCTAATTATATGGGTGCCTGGGTGGCTCACTGGGTTGAGTGTCTGACCCTTGCTTTCAGCTCAGGTGATGATTTCATGGGTTTTGGGATCAAACCCCATGTCAGGATCCATGCTCAGTGGGGAGTCTGCTTAAAAAATTCTCTCCTCTGCCCCTCCCCCTTCCTGTCTCTAAAAATAAATAAATAATTATCATAAAAAATAAGTGTCCAATTAAAAAATGGAGGGAGACTACAAAAGGCAGGAAGGTGGGACAAGGCTAGAGAAGGAATAAATAGTTAAGTGAAAGGCCAGATTCTGAAGGTTCAGTGTAAGATAAATGAAAAAGAATTGTTAAAACCCAGGAGAAATTTTAAGGCCAAAAACCCAAGTGGAGATGTTACACTCTGAATGTTCGTGTTCTCCCCAAATTTCATATGTTGAAATCCTAATGCCCAATGTGATGGTATTTCTGGTGGGAAATTTGGGGGGTGATTTAGGTCTTAAGGTCAGAGTCTTCATAAATAGAATTAGTGCCCTTATGACAGAGGCTCCAGAGAGATTCCTTGTCCCCATCACCCATATGAAGGCACAGTGCAAAGTTGGCAGTCTGCACCCCAGAAGAGGGACTATACCAGAACCCAACCATACTAGCCACCTAATCTTAGACTATCAGCCTCTAGCACTGTGGGAAATAAATTTCTCTTGTTTATAAGCTACTCAGTCTCTGGTATTTTGTTTTAGCAGCCCAAAATAGACTAAAAAGAAGGGGGAAAAAGAATCCACAGTAATCTTCAGGCATAGAACAAGAAGGGTAGGAATAAAGAGGTAGAAAATGTTTATGGGGAAGACAGCAAAGGAATGCTTTAAGAGACAAGTAAGTACATACCATTTCCTTTAATCTGTATACAAGAGGCTATGTAACTTGGTGAGAAAAGTTTGGTAAAAGCATGTGATAGCTTCAGCCAATTGAAAGTTAAAAAGAAAGTAGCCTTGTTGTCTCCAGAGGGACATATTATGATTAGGTTAATAGAAGAAATCAGTGCCAGTTGTAACGGGGGCTCATTTTCTCACACTGGGGAAAAGAAGTCATACTTCAGGAAAAGAATGCACAAGAAGTGAGGAGTAGAAATTGAAACTATAAAGCATCTTTGGCTTGTACAGCAGGAGATTCTCAATAAGAGAAAAAATTAGCCACTCAAGAAGTTCCTGCTAAGTCACAAGTCACTGCCTAACAAAAGGCTGCAATATCCATGTATGAACAGTGCTATATGCTTCTTGGTGGGTGTCCCCTGAGGAAGCCTTGGAGGAAATGGAAACTGTTGATATGGAAACTGTTGATATGGATTTCCTATAGGTCTCCACATTGCAGGGAACCTGTGTCTATAGAACCTTCTAGAAGATCTGCAATTTTCCAGATCCTCCCCCTTCTCTACTCATGGGCACCAGAGTCATCTTGGTTCTGGGACAGCATGGTAAGAAGGTTCCTCTGCTTAGCATGCTTTTATTCCACAGAAACCTGGGTCCCACAGCATGTGTGTGAGTGTGAGGGGGAAAAGAAAAAGAGATAGGGAGAGAGAAAGCAAATGTGGAAAAGGAAGAGAGAAGAAGAAAAGGGGAGAAAAGGAAAGGAGGAGAAAGGGGGGAAAAAGGAAAAAGAGGGAGGGAGAGGAAAGAGGAGAGAGATGAGGAGGAGATAGAGAAAGGGGGAAAAAGACACTAACCACCACCAAGTACTCTACAGACTATTTTCCAGGCAGACTACCCAAATGTTTTGTTAGTTTTGCATTCTTGGGTTATAGATAGAGCACTCTGACATTTATAAGATCTTTGCTCTTGGAGAAGCTGTGGACCATAAACCATGTTGTTTTTTTTACACTTCCCTTCTAGGAAGGGAAGAAATAATTTGCACTTTAGAGATCTCTGAATTGATTTACTCTCCTGGTTTGCCACAACTATTAGTAAAATGACTTGGATACATAAAAGATGAGACATCTGGTTTCAGGAGGACCAACAATGTGCTATCCATCAATTGTACGTGTCTCACATAAGCCCTGCCCCATGTGGCATCACCTCTGACAGCAGAGAGCATTTGTCATGAAAACTGCTGTGCTCTGCATGTATTAAAAAGGCTTTCTCCTACTTTCATAACAAACATCTCTGATTTAGGTCTCTTCTTTAAAGTAATAAGTGAAAATATGTAACACAGCAGGAGGGAGGAAAGGAAAAGGTGAAGGGCAAATGAAGTCTTTTTTGTCAACACGTACAAAGTTATTTGAAGCAAGTGTTTAAAAAGCAACCCAGACTAGCCTTGAATTATGCCCTATTTTTCACACCCTATTTTTCAGCACCCCTCCAATTAAAGCAATTTCAAGACTGAGAAAGGAATGCTGCATTTCACAGTCCACACATCTATCTTTATTAAGTGTTGGAAACACTTCAGAGTTAGAATGAACTTTCCCAATTGACACCAGCATTTCTCAAAGTATGTTCTATGAACCCTAGTCCACCAGACATTAATAGGTATACATACACATGTGGTCAGGTTAGGGAAACATTGGGTTAAATAAATATAAGCAAGTTTCTTTATTGCAGGGTTTCTCAGAGACTTAAATAGGTGAAAATTCACTATGAATCTCCACAATGTTTGTAGTATCAACATATTCTACCTTAGAATCCTTTTTTATTGTTTTAAACAACTTATCTTTTTTTTCTTAAGTAGCAGATGTTTATTTCTTTTTTAAAACAACTTATCTTATGGACAGGTCAGCAGGAGCAAGGTTTAGGAAATGTTGGTATAACCTAATCTTCTCATTGTATTAAAGCAGTACAGTTCAGGGGTTAAGAGCATATTCTTTGAAGACACTGTCCATCTGCTTCATTTTCTGGCTCTGAGAAAGTTACTTAAGCTTCCTGGGTCTTCATTTCTTTATCTTTAAAATAAGGACAGTAGTACTGTTGTGTGTTAAATAAGCATACACATATGTAATATTTCTGTAAAACAATGAGAATGGTGTCTGGCACATAATAATAGTTCAATAAATGTTAGATATTATTATTTTACCCACTAGGAAAATGAAGCCTAAATTCGTACAGCTTGTCAGTATCAGAGCTGGGAAAAGAATCCAGGTTTCTTGATTCCCTGTCCATCATGGGTTTCTCAAATAATAAAAATTTCATGGAGCTTAGCAAAAAAATCTTTCTATAACATATAAGAATTACACCACAAAACCACAAAATGGTATCTTAAAAAGATACAACCCTCCAACAAAATCACAGTGGGTTTCTAGAAGTAACAGCTTAGTTGAGGTTTTCCAAGTATAAAGTGAGGTAAAAGAAGGTTTGTGGTAAGGAAAATGATTCAAATGCCTACAAAATAGTAGCCAAGATCTCAGACTACTGCCATTCCTCAGTAGCCTCTCTTGTTGTACTCTAGTACCAGGAACCTATATGGATGCTCAGGAGCATATACCTCTTTGGGACAGGCTTATTTTTGAGACCTCTCAGGACTAATATATACTAAAGCCTCCACCACTGATGGAAAGAGAAGGGAATACACGTTGTTATGAAGTTATGAAGTACTTAATATGAACCAGGTCCTTATCATATTTTTTCTTAATCTTTATCATAGTCCCAAGAAGTAAGTATTTCCCCATTTTGCAAATGAGGAAGCTAAGACTCAGAACTTTTGAATAGTCTACCCAAGAACACAGAGTTAAGAAATAATATTTCTAGAATTCAAACCCACCTTTGTGTGTTCATATCAAAGTAAAGGCAACTAGATTTGGACTTTTGAGAAATGGAAGAGGAGTACAATCCTCACCTTTAGAAACTGCATTTTCTGGAAGGAATTAAGATGGCAGTGGAGTAAGGGGACCCTAACCTCGCTTCATCCCTCAAACACAGCTAGATAATTATCAAATTATTCTGAACACCCAGGAAAACAATCCAACTTCTGAGAGAACAAAACTAGAAGCCTACAAGTAGAAAACCAACCACCTTCTGGAAGGTAGGAAGTGTGGAAAGTTGATCTGAGGGAGATATAACTGTGGGTACTGTGGAGGGGAGGAAGTCCTGCTTTTGGACACTACCACAAAGTATTATAAGCATCAGTGCTCACAATCTGAAATTTTAGAAGTCCACCATCACAAGAGTCATGCCTGGCTTAAAGGAGCACAGGTGGGGAAGCAGAGCACAAACCCAGGAGTGGACATGATCCTCTTAGGACCCCTTGCTTCACAAGAAGAACAGTTGACACCAATGTCTCCAGGCATAGGAGCAGATTTCCAGCAGAGGACAGCAAGCCTGGGTGCCAGCTCTCTGCTCCACTTTGACATAAACTCCAAACCACTGAATAGTTGTGTGACCACTATCCTGGCAGAAGATGGCAAACAGAAAAAGTGTGATGAGACCCTCCCTCAGCAGATCAGTACAGGTCCTGCCACTGTGGGAGTGCCTAAAATTTGGAGTTTTGAAACCAGTCACACACCTGAAACAGAACAGCTTGGACACAGGCAAGGTAAAGGCAGGGATCTGGGGTAAGGTGTTCAGCCCCAAGACTGGAGAGGTGGGCACTGACATTTTCATCTCACCCATCAGTCCTGAAAGACATCAGGGAGCAAAATAGCATCACCCGGTGGAGGCAGATATGCTTGGACTAAGTCCCGCCCCCTGTGCCCTGCAGGTGCATTTCCAGTAGGGCAAGTCCCCGTGATAATTGGTGCAACAAGCTCCACCCTCAGAAGATCAGCACAAAAACTCATACAAAACAAGTAGATCTAGCTTCCTTTTTACTTTAATTTTTATTTTATAGTTAATACTTTATTTAAAAGTATTTTTAATTCTTTTTCTTTTTTAATGTTATTTTTAATTTTTATTTTTACATATCTTTTTATATATTTTTTCATTTCATTTTGTTTTATTTTTGAATCTACCTTCTTTTAATAAGCAAACCAAAACACACACAGGATCTAGTTTTTCTTTTTTCTTTTTGTTTGTTTTTCTTTTTCTTTTCTGGACAAAATGACAAGACAAAGAAATTCACCCTAAAACAAAGAAAATGAAGTAGAACTCATGGCCAAGGATTTAATCAATACAGATGAGAAATGTCAGAACTAAAATTAAAAATATATATAAGGATACTAGCTGGGCTTGAAAAAAAGCAAGACACTAAAGAACTAAAATCTAGTCAAGCTGAAATTAAAAATACTATAACTGAGATGCAAAAATAAATGAAGGCCATAAAAATGAGGATGAATGAAACAGAGGATGAAATCAGTGATATAGAAGATAAAATTATGGAAAAGAATGAAGTTGAAAAAAGAGGAAAAGAAAGGTAATGGATCATTAAGATAGACTTAGGGAAATCAGTGACTTATTAAAACGTAATAACATTTGTATCATAGTAGTACAGATGATGCAGAGAGAGCAAAAATGGCAGAAGATATATTTAAGCAAATTATAGCTGAAAACTTCCCTAATCTGGGGAAGGATACAGACATCAAAATCCAAGAAGCACAGACAACTCCCTTAAATTCAAAAAAAGTTGACCATTGCCAAGGCATGTCATAGTCAAATTCACAAAATAAACAAGGAAAGAATCTTGAAAGGAGCAAGGGAAAATGTCCTTACCCTACTAGGGAAGATAGATCAGATTTGTGGCAGAATGATATGCTCTAGAGGGGGGCAAGACGGCAGAGTAGGAGATGCTGTTTCAATCGGTCCTCTAAAGTAAGCTGATTATCTACCAAAAACTTTGAACACCCATGAAATCAGCCTAAGATGTAGGACTATACACTTCTTGATCTCTACTGTGACAGCAGACATCAGTGGAGAGGTAAAGTGGAGTGGGAATATCAGAGGATTAAACAGAAGGAGGAGGGAGCCACCAGAAGCAACCCATTGGAAAGTAATACCCCAATACAAAAGTGACCTGTGACTGGGGACCATCATTAACTTGGATTCTTGTTCAAAGAACTCTAAAACAGCAAAAGATCTTAAGGGGAAATTGGTGGAATCAGGCGATTATGGGCATGGGCTTAAGCCCATAGACCCAGGACAGCTACCGCCGGCACCGTGCCAGAGAGAGTGCAGCAAAGCATCCAGGCTTTGGTACCTGAGGAGCAGGTGCACGTGAGAGTGTCTGGGTGGCACTCTCTGAAACCACTGCCTTTTTCACTCTGAATGCACGATACACACCCGGGGTCTGAGTTGCGCTCCACACCCTCCCCTGAGAGAGGTCCGTCTGGGAGTTAGCCAGTGCTCTCTAGGACCAGTGAGAGTCTGAACACTCCCAGTCCAGCCACCGTGAAAATCTCAGCGTGCTATCTCTGGTTGAGATCTTTCCAGTTGTCTGGCTCTGCCCAGACAGCCACGACAAAGGCAGCCACTGGACAGCGGGTTCTCTGGATTAAGATTCCCTGCGGTTTTAGTAGCACCAGTAGAGAGACAAGCAGTAGACCCTGCGAGCCCTGACTGTGGCTGGGGATGTGCTCTGCCAGTGGGAGGTAACAGAGGGGGAGTCTGTGTGCTCTGGACCACCCAGAGGGGAATAGACTGAGGCTTCTCTCTGAGACAGAGGTCTGGGGGCACTTTTCTTTCCTCTAAACCTCCGAAGAACCACCGAAAGTCACCAATGGTTGGGGGGGGACCTCCAGAAAACAGAAGCCTGAAAAACCATTTCGTCAGAGCCCAGCCCCTTGATAGGGGGCAGGAGGATCAATTGTAGCAAAACCGCCTGAAAAACCAAGCAGCAGGCCCCTCTCCCAGAAAGTCAACCAAAAAAAAAAAAAAAAACAAAAAAAAAAAACCAAAAACAAGAGGACAACCACCACAGGGTCACCATAAAACTGTAAAACCCTAATATCAGGGAAAAAGAAAATATTAATCTCCTAATACTTCTCTAAAACCTGTATATGTCATAGATACAATTTTTGTTTGTAATTCATTCCCACTATTCTCATTCTTTTTAATTTTTTGAAATTTTTTATAACCTACTTACATTCACAATGAGAGGTTCAATACAAAAAAATCCATACTAACCTTATAACTTGAAATTTTTGATACATATATCTGTATTTTACTTATGAATTTCTATTTTTTAATATTCATATTGAGATAAGCTTCAAGGTAATCCTCTTTCCCCAATCAATACCCCCCTATATATAAACCAGTTTTAGGCCCCCTTTACCTTGGGAAAGTTGAGTCCTTTTTTTTTTTAAAGATTTTATTTATTTATTTGACAGATACAGATCACAAGTAGGCAGAGAGGCAGGCAGAGAGAGAGGAGGAAGCAGGTTCCCCGCTGAGCAGAGAGCTCGATGCGGGGCTCGATCTCAGGACCCTGGGATCACGACCTGAGCTGAAGGCAGAGGCTTTAACTCACTGAGCCACCCAGGCGCCCTGAAAGTTGAGTCCTTTAACAAATATATCAAGATACAGTCAGGAAGA